>NC_088713.1:32364125-32992575 GCF_963576615.1 Watersipora subatra
AAATGTAAATTTCCAATTTCAACCAAACATGCTAGAAATGCTCCAATTGAGCTAATTAGCTTATTGTGAGAATATTACAAACGTCTGACAAAAGTGAAAAATCTAAATTTCCAATTTCACCAAACATGCTAGAAATGCTCCAATTGAGCTAATTAGCTTATTGTGAGAATATTGCAATTGTCTGACAAAAGTGAAAAATGTAAATTTCCAATTTCAACCAAACATGCTAGAAATGCTCCAATTGAGCTAATTAGCTTATTGTGAGAATATTACAAACGTCTGACAACACTGAAAAATTTAAATTTCCAATTTCAACCAAACATGCTAGAAATGCTCCAATTGAGCTAATTAGCTCATTGGAGAATATTACAAACGTCTGACAAAAGTGAAAAATGTAAATTTCCAATTTCAACCAAACATGCTAGAAATGCTCCAATTGAGCTAATTAGCTTATTGTGAGAATATTGCAAATGTCTGACAAAAGTGAAAAATGTAAATTTCCAATTTCAACCAAACATGCTAGAAATGCTCCAATTGAGCTAATTAGCTTATTGTGAGAATATTAAAAATGTCTGACAAAACTGAAAAATGTAATTTTCCAATTTCAACCAAACATGCTAGAAATGCTCCAATTGAGCTAATTAGCTTATTGGAGAATATTACAAACGTCTGACAAAAGTGAAAAATGTAAATTTCCAATTTCAACCAAACATGCTAGAAATGCTCCAATTGAGCTAATTAGCTTATTGTGAGAATATTACAAACGTCTGACCAAACTGAAAAATGTAAATTTCCAATTTCAACCAAACATGCTAGAAATGCTCCAATTGAGCTAATTAGTTTATTGTGAGAATATTGCAATTGTCTGACAAAAGTGAAAAATGTAAATTTCCAATTTCAACCAAACATGCTAGAAATGCTCCAATTGAGCTAATTAGCTTATTGGAGAATATTACAAACGTCTGACAAAAGTGAAAAATGTAAATTTCCAATTTCAACCAAACATGCTAGAAATGCTCCAATTGAGCTAATTAGCTTATTGTGTGAATATTACAAACGTCTGACAAAAGTGAAAAATGTAAATTTCCAATTTCAACCAAACATGCTAGAAATGCTCAATTGAGCTAATTAGCTTATTGGAGAATATTACAAACGTCTGACAAAAGTGAAAAATGTAAATTTCCAATTTCAACCAAACATGCTAGAAATGCTCCAATTGAGCTAATTAGCTTATTGTGAGAATATTACAAACGTCTGACAACACTGAAAAATTTAAAGTTCCAATTTCAACCAAACATGCTAGAAATGCTCCAATTGAGCTAATTAGCTTATTGTGAGAATATTACAAACGTCTGACAAAGCTGAAAAATGTAAATTTCCAATTTCAACCAAACATGCTAGAAATGCTCCAATTGAGCTAATTAGCTTATTGTGAGAATATTGCAATTGTCTGACAAAAGTGAAAAATGTAAATTTCCAATTTCAACCAAACATGCTAGAAATGCTCCAATTGAGCTAATTAGCTTATTGTGAGAATATTACAACTGTCTGACAACACTGAAAAATTCAAATTTCCAATTTCAACCAAACATGCTAGAAATGCTCCAATTGAGCTAATTAGCTTATTGTGAGAATATTGCAATTGTCTGACAAAAGTGAAAAATGTAAAATTCCAGTTTCAACCAAACATGCTAGAAATGCTCCAATTGAGCTAATTAGCTTATTGTGAGAATATTACAAACGTCTGACAACACTGAAAAATTTAAAGTTCCAATTTCAACCAAACATGCTAGAAATGCTCCAATTGAGCTAATTAGCTTATTGTGAGAATATTACAAACGTCTGACAAAGCTGAAAAATGTAAATTTCCAATTTCAACCAAACATGCTAGAAATGCTCCAATTGAGCTAATTAGCTTATTGTGAGAATATTGCAATTGTCTGACAAAAGTGAAAAATGTAAATTTCCAATTTCAACCAAACATGCTAGAATTGCTCCAATTGAGCTAATTAGCTTATTGTGAGAATATTGCAATTGTCTGACAAAAGTGAAAAATGTAAAATTCCAGTTTCAACCAAACATGCTAGAAATGCTCCAATTGAGCTAATTGGCTTATTGTGAGAGTATTACAAACGTCTGACAACACTGAAAAATGTGAATTTCCAATTTCAACCAAACATGCTAGAAATGCTCCAATTGAGCTAATTAGCTTATTGTGAGAATATTGCAATTGTCTGACAACACTGAAAATTTTAAATTTCCAATTTCAACCAAACATGCTAGAAATGCTCCAATTGAGCTAATTAGCTTATTGTGAGAATATTGCAATTGTCTGACAAAAGTGAAAAATGTAAAATTCCAATTTCAACCAAACATGCTAGAAATGCTCCAATTGAGCTAATTAGCTTATTGTGAGAATATTACAAACGTCTGACAAAAGTGAAAAATGTAAAATTCCAATTTCAACCAAACATGCTAGAAATGCTCCAATTGAGCTAATTAGCTTATTGTGAGAATATTACAAACGTCTGACAAAACTGAAAAATGTAATTTTCCAATTTCAACCAAACATGCTAGAAATGCTCCAATTGAGCTAATTAGCTTATTGTGAGAATATTACAAACGTCTGACAAAACTGAAAAATGTAAATTTCCAATTTCAACCAAACATGCTAGAAATGCTCCAATTGAGCTAATTAGTTTATTGTGAGAATATTGCAATTGTCTGACAAAAGTGAAAAATGTAAAATTCCAGTTTCAACCAAACATGCTAGAAATGCTCCAATTGAGCTAATTAGCTTATTGTGAGAATATTACAAACGTCTAACAACACTGAAAAATTTAAAGTTCCAATTTCAACCAAACATGCTAGAAATGCTCCAATTGAGCTAATTAGCTTATTGTGAGAATATTACAAACGTCTGACAAAGCTGAAAAATGTAAATTTCCAATTTCAACCAAACATGCTAGAAATGCTCCAATTGAGCTAATTAGCTTATTGTGAGAATATTGCAATTGTCTGACAAAAGTGAAAAATGTAAAATTCCAGTTTCAACCAAACATGCTAGAAATGCTCCAATTGAGCTAATTAGCTTATTGTGAGAATATTACAAACGTCTGACAACACTGAAAAATTTAAAGTTCCAATTTCAACCAAACATGCTAGAAATGCTCCAATTGAGCTAATTAGCTTATTGTGAGAATATTACAAACGTCTGACAAAGCTGAAAAATGTAAATTTCCAATTTCAACCAAACATGCTAGAAATGCTCCAATTGAGCTAATTAGCTTATTGTGAGAATATTGCAATTGTCTGACAAAAGTGAAAAATGTAAATTTCCAATTTCAACCAAACATGCTAGAAATGCTCCAATTGAGCTAATTAGCTTATTGTAAGAATATTGCAATTGTCTGACAAAAGTGAAAAATGTAAAATTCCAGTTTCAACCAAACATGCTAGAAATGCTCCAATTGAGCTAATTGGCTTATTGTGAGAGTATTACAAACGTCTGACAACACTGAAAAATGTGAATTTCCAATTTCAACCAAACATGCTAGAAATGCTCCAATTGAGCTAATTAGCTTATTGTGAGAATATTGCAATTGTCTGACAACACTGAAAATTTTAAATTTCCAATTTCAACCAAACATGCTAGAAATGCTCCAATTGAGCTAATTAGCTTATTGTGAGAATATTGCAATTGTCTGACAAAAGTGAAAAATGTAAAATTCCAATTTCAACCAAACATGCTAGAAATGCTCCAATTGAGCTAATTAGCTTATTGTGAGAATATTACAAACGTCTGACAAAAGTGAAAAATGTAAAATTCCAATTTCAACCAAACATGCTAGAAATGCTCCAATTGAGCTAATTAGCTTATTGTGAGAATATTACAAACGTCTGACAAAACTGAAAAATGTAATTTTCCAATTTCAACCAAACATGCTAGAAATGCTCCAATTGAGCTAATTAGCTTATTGTGAGAATATTACAAACGTCTGACAAAACTGAAAAATGTAATTTTCCAATTTCAACCAAACATGCCAGAAATGCTCCAATTGAGCTAATTAGCTTATTGTGAGAATATTACAAACGTCTGACAAAACTGAAAAATGTAAATTTCCAATTTCAACCAAACATGCTAGAAATGCTCCAATTGAGCTAATTAGTTTATTGTGAGAATATTGCAATTGTCTGACAAAAGTGAAAAATTTAAAGTTCCAATTTCAACCAAACATGCTAGAAATGCTCCAATTGAGCTAATTAGCTTATTGTGAGAATATTGCAATTGTCTGACAAAAGTGAAAAATGTAAATTTCCAATTTCAACCAAACATGCTAGAAATGCTCCAATTGAGCTAATTAGCTTATTGTGAGAATATTGCAATTGTCTGACAAAAGTGAAAAATGTAAAATTCCAGTTTCAACCAAACATGCTAGAAATGCTCCAATTGAGCTAATTGGCTTATTGTGAGAGTATTACAAACGTCTGACAACACTGAAAAATGTGAATTTCCAATTTCAACCAAACATGCTAGAAATGCTCCAATTGAGCTAATTAGCTTATTGTGAGAATATTGCAATTGTCTGACAACACTGAAAATTTTAAATTTCCAATTTCAACCAAACATGCTAGAAATGCTCCAATTGAGCTAATTAGCTTATTGTGAGAATATTGCAATTGTCTGACAAAAGTGAAAAATGTAAAATTCCAATTTCAACCAAACATGCTAGAAATGCTCCAATTGAGCTAATTAGCTTATTGTGAGAATATTACAAACGTCTGACAAAAGTGAAAAATGTAAAATTCCAATTTCAACCAAACATGCTAGAAATGCTCCAATTGAGCTAATTAGCTTATTGTGAGAATATTACAAACGTCTGACAAAACTGAAAAATGTAATTTTCCAATTTCAACCAAACATGCTAGAAATGCTCCAATTGAGCTAATTAGCTTATTGTGAGAATATTACAAACGTCTGACAAAACTGAAAAATGTAATTTTCCAATTTCAACCAAACATGCCAGAAATGCTCCAATTGAGCTAATTAGCTTATTGTGAGAATATTACAAACGTCTGACAAAACTGAAAAATGTAAATTTCCAATTTCAACCAAACATGCTAGAAATGCTCCAATTGAGCTAATTAGTTTATTGTGAGAATATTGCAATTGTCTGACAAAAGTGAAAAATTTAAAGTTCCAATTTCAACCAAACATGCTAGAAATGCTCCAATTGAGCTAATTAGCTTATTGTGAGAATATTGCAATTGTCTGACAAAAGTGAAAAATGTAAATTTCCAATTTCAACCAAACATGCTAGAAATGCTCCAATTGAGCTAATTAGCTTATTGTGAGAATATTGCAATTGTCTGACAAAAGTGAAAAATGTAAAATTCCAGTTTCAACCAAACATGCTAGAAATGCTCCAATTGAGCTAATTGGCTTATTGTGAGAGTATTACAAACGTCTGACAACACTGAAAAATGTGAATTTCCAATTTCAACCAAACATGCTAGAAATGCTCCAATTGAGCTAATTAGCTTATTGTGAGAATATTGCAATTGTCTGACAACACTGAAAATTTTAAATTTCCAATTTCAACCAAACATGCTAGAAATGCTCCAATTGAGCTAATTAGCTTATTGTGAGAATATTGCAATTGTCTGACAAAAGTGAAAAATGTAAAATTCCAATTTCAACCAAACATGCTAGAAATGCTCCAATTGAGCTAATTAGCTTATTGTGAGAATATTACAAACGTCTGACAAAAGTGAAAAATGTAAAATTCCAATTTCAACCAAACATGCTAGAAATGCTCCAATTGAGCTAATTAGCTTATTGTGAGAATATTACAAACGTCTGACAAAACTGAAAAATGTAATTTTCCAATTTCAACCAAACATGCTAGAAATGCTCCAATTGAGCTAATTAGCTTATTGTGAGAATATTACAAACGTCTGACAAAACTGAAAAATGTAATTTTCCAATTTCAACCAAACATGCCAGAAATGCTCCAATTGAGCTAATTAGCTTATTGTGAGAATATTACAAACGTCTGACAAAACTGAAAAATGTAAATTTCCAATTTCAACCAAACATGCTAGAAATGCTCCAATTGAGCTAATTAGTTTATTGTGAGAATATTGCAATTGTCTGACAAAAGTGAAAAATGTAAAATTCCAGTTTCAACCAAACATGCTAGAAATGCTCCAATTGAGCTAATTAGCTTATTGTGAGAATATTACAAACGTCTGACAACACTGAAAAATTTAAAGTTCCAATTTCAACCAAACATGCTAGAAATGCTCCAATTGAGCTAATTAGCTTATTGTGAGAATATTACAAACGTCTGACAAAGCTGAAAAATGTAAATTTCCAATTTCAACCAAACATGCTAGAAATGCTCCAATTGAGCTAATTAGCTTATTGTGAGAATATTGCAATTGTCTGACAAAAGTGAAAAATGTAAAATTCCAGTTTCAACCAAACATGCTAGAAATGCTCCAATTGAGCTAATTAGCTTATTGTGAGAATATTGCAATTGTCTGACAAAAGTGAAAAATGTAAATTTCCAATTTCAACCAAACATGCTAGAAATGCTCCAATTGAGCTAATTAGCTTATTGTGAGAATATTGCAATTGTCTGACAAAAGTGAAAAATGTAAAATTCCAGTTTCAACCAAACATGCTAGAAATGCTCCAATTGAGCTAATTGGCTTATTGTGAGAGTATTACAAACGTCTGACAACACTGAAAAATGTGAATTTCCAATTTCAACCAAACATGCTAGAAATGCTCCAATTGAGCTAATTAGCTTATTGTGAGAATATTGCAATTGTCTGACAACACTGAAAATTTTAAATTTCCAATTTCAACCAAACATGCTAGAAATGCTCCAATTGAGCTAATTAGCTTATTGTGAGAATATTGCAATTGTCTGACAAAAGTGAAAAATGTAAAATTCCAATTTCAACCAAACATGCTAGAAATGCTCCAATTGAGCTAATTAGCTTATTGTGAGAATATTACAAACGTCTGACAAAAGTGAAAAATGTAAAATTCCAATTTCAACCAAACATGCTAGAAATGCTCCAATTGAGCTAATTAGCTTATTGTGAGAATATTACAAACGTCTGACAAAACTGAAAAATGTAATTTTCCAATTTCAACCAAACATGCTAGAAATGCTCCAATTGAGCTAATTAGCTTATTGTGAGAATATTACAAACGTCTGACAAAACTGAAAAATGTAATTTTCCAATTTCAACCAAACATGCCAGAAATGCTCCAATTGAGCTAATTAGCTTATTGTGAGAATATTACAAACGTCTGACAAAACTGAAAAATGTAAATTTCCAATTTCAACCAAACATGCTAGAAATGCTCCAATTGAGCTAATTAGTTTATTGTGAGAATATTGCAATTGTCTGACAAAAGTGAAAAATTTAAAGTTCCAATTTCAACCAAACATGCTAGAAATGCTCCAATTGAGCTAATTAGCTTATTGTGAGAATATTACAAACGTCTGACAAAGCTGAAAAATGTAAATTTCCAATTTCAACCAAACATGCTAGAAATGCTCCAATTGAGCTAATTAGCTTATTGTGAGAATATTGCAATTGTCTGACAAAAGTGAAAAATGTAAATTTCCAATTTCAACCAAACATGCTAGAAATGCTCCAATTGAGCTAATTAGCTTATTGTGAGAATATTGCAATTGTCTGACAAAAGTGAAAAATGTAAAATTCCAGTTTCAACCAAACATGCTAGAAATGCTCCAATTGAGCTAATTGGCTTATTGTGAGAGTATTACAAACGTCTGACAACACTGAAAAATGTGAATTTCCAATTTCAACCAAACATGCTAGAAATGCTCCAATTGAGCTAATTAGCTTATTGTGAGAATATTGCAATTGTCTGACAACACTGAAAATTTTAAATTTCCAATTTCAACCAAACATGCTAGAAATGCTCCAATTGAGCTAATTAGCTTATTGTGAGAATATTGCAATTGTCTGACAAAAGTGAAAAATGTAAAATTCCAATTTCAACCAAACATGCTAGAAATGCTCCAATTGAGCTAATTAGCTTATTGTGAGAATATTACAAACGTCTGACAAAAGTGAAAAATGTAAAATTCCAATTTCAACCAAACATGCTAGAAATGCTCCAATTGAGCTAATTAGCTTATTGTGAGAATATTACAAACGTCTGACAAAACTGAAAAATGTAATTTTCCAATTTCAACCAAACATGCTAGAAATGCTCCAATTGAGCTAATTAGCTTATTGTGAGAATATTACAAACGTCTGACAAAACTGAAAAATGTAATTTTCCAATTTCAACCAAACATGCCAGAAATGCTCCAATTGAGCTAATTAGCTTATTGTGAGAATATTACAAACGTCTGACAAAACTGAAAAATGTAAATTTCCAATTTCAACCAAACATGCTAGAAATGCTCCAATTGAGCTAATTAGTTTATTGTGAGAATATTGCAATTGTCTGACAAAAGTGAAAAATGTAAATTTCCAATTTCAACCAAACATGCTAGAAATGCTCCAATTGAGCTAATTAGCTTATTGGAGAATATTACAAACGTCTGACAAAAGTGAAAAATGTAAATTTCCAATTTCAACCAAACATGCTAGAAATGCTCCAATTGAGCTAATTAGCTTATTGTGTGAATATTACAAACGTCTGACAAAAGTGAAAAATGTAAATTTCCAATTTCAACCAAACATGCTAGAAATGCTCCAATTGAGCTAATTAGCTTATTGGAGACTATTACAAACGTCTTACAAAAGTGAAAAATGTAAATTTCCAATTTCAACCAAACATGCTAGAAATGCTCCAATTGAGCTAATTAGCTTATTGTGAGAATATTACAAACGTCTGACAAAAGTGAAAAATGTAAATTTCCAATTTCAACCAAACATGCTAGAAATGCTCCAATTGAGCTAATTAGTTTATTGTGAGAATATTGCAATTGTCTGACAAAAGTGAAAAATGTAAATTTCCAATTTCAACCAAACATGCTAGAAATGCTCCAATTGAGCTAATTAGCTTATTGGAGAATATTACAAACGTCTGACAAACGTGAAAAATGTAAATTTCCAATTTCAACCAAACATGCTAGAAATGCTCCAATTGAGCTAATTAGCTTATTGTGAGAATATTACAAACGTCTGACAAAAGTGAAAAATGTAAATTTCCAATTTCAACCAAACATACTAGAAATGCTCCAATTGAGCTAATTAGCTTATTGTGAGAATATTAAAAATGTCTGACAAAACTGAAAAATGTAATTTTCCAATTTCAACCAAACATGCTAGAAATGCTCCAATTGAGCTAGTTAGCTTATTGTGAGAATATTGCAATTGTCTGACAAAAGTGAAAAATGTAAATTTCCAATTTCAACCAAACATGCTAGAAATGCTCCAATTGAGCTAATTAGCTTATTGTGAGAATATTAAAAATGTCTGACAAAACTGAAAAATGTAATTTTCCAATTTCAACCAAACATGCTAGAAATGCTCCAATTGAGCTAATTAGTTTATTGTGAGAATATTGCAATTGTCTGACAAAAGTGAAAAATGTAAATTTCCAATTTCAACCAAACATGCTAGAAATGCTCCAATTGAGCTAATTAGCTTATTGGAGAATATTACAAACGTCTGACAAAAGTGAAAAATGTAAATTTCCAATTTCAACCAAACATGCTAGAAATGCTCCAATTGAGCTAATTAGCTTATTGTGTGAATATTACAAACGTCTGACAAAAGTGAAAAATGTAAATTTCCAATTTCAACCAAACATGCTAGAAATGCTCCAATTGAGCTAATTAGCTTATTGGAGAATATTACAAACGTCTGACAAAAGTGAAAAATGTAAATTTCCAATTTCAACCAAACATGCTAGAAATGCTCCAATTGAGCTAATTAGCTTATTGTGAGAATATTACAAACGTCTGACAACACTGAAAAATTTAAAGTTCCAATTTCAACCAAACATGCTAGAAATGCTCCAATTGAGCTAATTAGCTTATTGTGAGAATATTACAAACGTCTGACAAAGCTGAAAAATGTAAATTTCCAATTTCAACCAAACATGCTAGAAATGCTCCAATTGAGCTAATTAGCTTATTGTGAGAATATTGCAATTGTCTGACAAAAGTGAAAAATGTAAATTTCCAATTTCAACCAAACATGCTAGAAATGCTCCAATTGAGCTAATTAGCTTATTGTGAGAATATTACAACTGTCTGACAACACTGAAAAATTCAAATTTCCAATTTCAACCAAACATGCTAGAAATGCTCCAATTGAGCTAATTAGCTTATTGTGAGAATATTGCAATTGTCTGACAAAAGTGAAAAATGTAAAATTCCAGTTTCAACCAAACATGCTAGAAATGCTCCAATTGAGCTAATTAGCTTATTGTGAGAATATTACAAACGTCTGACAACACTGAAAAATTTAAAGTTCCAATTTCAACCAAACATGCTAGAAATGCTCCAATTGAGCTAATTAGCTTATTGTGAGAATATTACAAACGTCTGACAAAGCTGAAAAATGTAAATTTCCAATTTCAACCAAACATGCTAGAAATGCTCCAATTGAGCTAATTAGCTTATTGTGAGAATATTGCAATTGTCTGACAAAAGTGAAAAATGTAAATTTCCAATTTCAACCAAACATGCTAGAAATGCTCCAATTGAGCTAATTAGCTTATTGTGAGAATATTACAACTGTCTGACAACACTGAAAAATTCAAATTTCCAATTTTAACCAAACATGCTAGAAATGCTCCAATTGAGCTAATTAGCTTATTGTGAGAATATTGCAATTGTCTGACAAAAGTGAAAAATGTAAAATTCCAGTTTCAACCAAACATGCTAGAAATGCTCCAATTGAGCTAATTAGCTTATTGTGAGAATATTACAAACGTCTGACAAAACTGAAAAATGTAATTTTCCAATTTCAACCAAACATGCTAGAAATGCTCCAATTGAGCTAATTAGCTTATTGTGAGAATATTACAAACGTCTGACAAAACTGAAAAATGTAAATTTCCAATTTCAACCAAACATGCTAGAAATGCTCCAATTGAGCTAATTAGCTTATTGTGAGAATATTGCAATTGTCTGACAAAAGTGAAAAATTTAAATTTCCAATTTCAACCAAACATGCTAGAAATGCTCCAATTGAGCTAATTAGCTTATTGTGAGAATATTACAAACGTCTGACAAAACTGAAAAATGTAATTTTCCAATTTCAACCAAACATGCTAGAAATGCTCCAATTGAGCTAATTAGCTTATTGTGAGAATATTACAAACGTCTGACAAAACTGAAAAATGTAATTTTCCAATTTCAACCAAACATGCTAGAAATGCTCCAATTGAGCTAATTAGCTTATTGGAGAATATTACAAACGTCTGACAAAAGTGAAAAATGTAAATTTCCAATTTCAACCAAACATGCTAGAAATGCTCCAATTGAGCTAATTAGCTTATTGTGTGAATATTACAAACGTCTGACAAAAGTGAAAAATGTAAATTTCCAATTTCAACCAAACATGCTAGAAATGCTCCAATTGAGCTAATTAGCTTATTGGAGAATATTACAAACGTCTGACAAAAGTGAAAAATGTAAATTTCCAATTTCAACCAAACATGCTAGAAATGCTCCAATTGAGCTAATTAGCTTATTGTGAGAATATTACAAACGTCTGACAAAGCTGAAAAATGTAAATTTCCAATTTCAACCAAACATGCTAGAAATGCTCCAATTGAGCTAATTAGCTTATTGTGAGAATGTTGCAATTGTCTGACAAAAGTGAAAAATGTAAATTTCCAATTTCAACCAAACATGCTAGAAATGCTCCAATTGAGCTAATTAGCTTATTGTGATAATATTAAAAACGTCTGACAAAACTGAAAAATGTAATTTTCCAATTTCAACCAAACATGCTAGAAATGCTCCAATTGAGCTAATTAGCTTATTGGAGAATATTACAAACGTCTGACAAAAGTGAAAAATGTAAATTTCCAATTTCAACCAAACATGCTAGAAATGCTCCAATTGAGCTAATTAGCTTATTGTGTGAATATTACAAACGTCTGACAAAAGTGAAAAATGTAAATTTCCAATTTCAACCAAACATGCTAGAAATGCTCCAATTGAGCTAATTAGCTTATTGGAGAATATTACAAACGTCTGACAAAAGTGAAAAATGTAAATTTCCAATTTCAACCAAACATGCTAGAAATGCTCCAATTGAGCTAATTAGCTTATTGTGAGAATATTACAAACGTCTGACAAAGCTGAAAAATGTAAATTTCCAATTTCAACCAAACATGCTAGAAATGCTCCAATTGAGCTAATTAGCTTATTGTGAGAATGTTGCAATTGTCTGACAAAAGTGAAAAATGTAAATTTCCAATTTCAACCAAACATGCTAGAAATGCTCCAATTGAGCTAATTAGCTTATTGTGATAATATTAAAAACGTCTGACAAAACTGAAAAATGTAATTTTCCAATTTCAACCAAACATGCTAGAAATGCTCCAATTGAGCTAATTAGCTTATTGTGAGAATATTACAAACGTCTGACAAAACTGAAAAATGTAAATTTCCAATTTCAACCAAACATGCTAGAAATGCTCCAATTGAGCTAATTAACTTATTGGAGAATATTACAAACGTCTGACAAAAGTGAAAAATGTAAATTTCCAATTTCAACCAAACATGCTAGAAATGCTCCAATTGAGCTAATTAGCTTATTGTGAGAATATTACAAACGTCTGACAAAGCTGAAAAATGTAAATTTCCAATTTCAACCAAACATGCTAGAAATGCTCCAATTGAGCTAATTAGCTTATTGTGAGAATGTTGCAATTGTCTGACAAAAGTGAAAAATGTAAATTTCCAATTTCAACCAAACATGCTAGAAATGCTCCAATTGAGCTAATTAGCTTATTGTGATAATATTAAAAACGTCTGACAAAACTGAAAAATGTAATTTTCCAATTTCAACCAAACATGCTAGAAATGCTCCAATTGAGCTAATTAGCTTATTGGAGAATATTACAAACGTCTGACAAAAGTGAAAAATGTAAATTTCCAATTTCAACCAAACATGCTAGAAATGCTCCAATTGAGCTAATTAGCTTATTGTGAGAATATTACAAACGTCTGACAAAGCTGAAAAATGTAAATTTCCAATTTCAACCAAACATGCTAGAAATGCTCCAATTGAGCTAATTAGCTTATTGTGAGAATGTTGCAATTGTCTGACAAAAGTGAAAAATGTAAATTTCCAATTTCAACCAAACATGCTAGAAATGCTCCAATTGAGCTAATTAGCTTATTGTGAGAATATTAAAAACGTCTGACAAAACTGAAAAATGTAATTTTCCAATTTCAACCAAACATGCTAGAAATGCTCCAATTGAGCTAATTAGCTTATTGTGAGAATATTACAAACGTCTGACAAAACTGAAAAATGTAAATTTCCAATTTCAACCAAACATGCTAGAAATGCTCCAATTGAGCTAATTAGCTTATTGTGAGAATGTTGCAATTGTCTGACAAAAGTGAAAAATGTAAATTTCCAATTTCAACCAAACATGCTAGAAATGCTCAAATTGCGCAAATAAGCCTACTGTAGGAATTTTACAAACGTCTGACAAAACTGAAAAATGTAAATTTCCAATTTCAACCAAACATGCTAGAAATGCTCCAATTGAGCTAATTAGCTTATTGTGAGAATATTACAAACGTCTGACAAAACTGAAAAATGTAAATTTCCAATTTCAACCAAACATGCTAGAAATGCTCCAATTGAGCTAATTAGCTTATTGTGAGAATATTGCAATTGTCTGACAAAAGTGAAAAATGTAAATTTCCAATTTCAACCAAACATGCTAGAAATGCTCCAATTGAGCTAATTAGTTTATTGTGAGAATATTGCAATTGTCTGACAAAAGTGAAAAATGTAAATTTCCCAATTCAACCAAACATGCTAGAAATGCTCCAATTGAGCTAATTAGCTTATTGTGAGAATATTGCAATTGTCTGACAAAAGTGAAAAATGTAAATTTCCAATTTCAACCAAACATGCTAGAAATGCTCCAATTGAGCTAATTAGCTTATTGTGAGAATATTACAAACGTCTGACAAAAGTGAAAAATGTAAATTTCCAATTTCAACCAAACATGCTAGAAATGCTCCAATTGAGCTAATTAGCTTATTGGAGAATATTACAAACGTCTGACAAAACTGAAAAATGTAAATTTCCAATTTCAACCAAACATGCTAGAAATGCTCCAATTGAGCTAATTAGCTTATTGTGAGAATATTGCAATTGTCTGACAAAAGTGAAAAATGTAAAATTCCAATTTCAACCAAACATGCTAGAAATGCTCTAATTGAGCTAATTAACTTATTGTGAAAATATTACAAACGTCTGACAAAACTTAAAAATGTAAATTTCCAATTTCAACCAAACATGCTAGAAATGCTCAAATTGCGCAAATAAGCCTACTGTAGGAATTTTACAAACGTCTGACAAAACTGAAAAATCTAAATTTCCAATTTCAACCAAACATGCTAGAAATGCTCCAATTGAGCTAATTAGCTCATTGTGAGAATATTGCAATTGTCTGACAAAAGTGAAAAATGTAAATTTCCAATTTCAACCAAACATGCTAGAAATGCTCCAATTGAGCTAATTAGCTTATTGGAGAATATTACAAACGTCTGACAAAAGTGAAAAATGTAAATTTCCAATTTCAACCAAACATGCTAGAAATGCTCCAATTGAGCTAATTAGCTTATTGGAGAATATTACAAACGTCTGACAAAAGTGAAAAGTGTAAATTTCCAATTTCAACCAAACATGCTAGAAATGCTCCAATTGAGCTAATTAGCTTATTGTGAGAATATTACAAACGTCTGACAACACTGAAAAATTTAAATTTCCAATTTCAACCAAACATGCTAGAAATGCTCCAATTGAGCTAATTAGCTCATTGGAGAATATTACAAACGTCTGACAAAAGTGAAAAATGTAAATTTCCAATTTCAACCAAACATGCTAGAAATGCTCCAATTGAGCTAATTAGCTTATTGTGAGAATATTGCAATTGTCTGACAAAAGTGAAAAATGTAAATTTCCAATTTCAACCAAACATGCTAGAAATGCTCCAATTGAGCTAATTAGCTTATTGTGAGAATATTAAAAATGTCTGACAAAACTGAAAAATGTAATTTTCCAATTTCAACCAAACATGCTAGAAATGCTCCAATTGAGCTAATTAGCTTATTGGAGAATATTACAAACGTCTGACAAAAGTGAAAAATGTAAATTTCCAATTTCAACCAAACATGCTAGAAATGCTCCAATTGAGCTAATTAGCTTATTGTGAGAATATTACAAACGTCTGACCAAACTGAAAAATGTAAATTTCCAATTTCAACCAAACATGCTAGAAATGCTCCAATTGAGCTAATTAGTTTATTGTGAGAATATTGCAATTGTCTGACAAAAGTGAAAAATGTAAATTTCCAATTTCAACCAAACATGCTAGAAATGCTCCAATTGAGCTAATTAGCTTATTGGAGAATATTACAAACGTCTGACAAAAGTGAAAAATGTAAATTTCCAATTTCAACCAAACATGCTAGAAATGCTCCAATTGAGCTAATTAGCTTATTGTGTGAATATTACAAACGTCTGACAAAAGTGAAAAATGTAAATTTCCAATTTCAACCAAACATGCTAGAAATGCTCCAATTGAGCTAATTAGCTTATTGGAGAATATTACAAACGTCTGACAAAAGTGAAAAATGTAAATTTCCAATTTCAACCAAACATGCTAGAAATGCTCCAATTGAGCTAATTAGCTTATTGTGAGAATATTACAAACGTCTGACAACACTGAAAAATTTAAAGTTCCAATTTCAACCAAACATGCTAGAAATGCTCCAATTGAGCTAATTAGCTTATTGTGAGAATATTACAAACGTCTGACAAAGCTGAAAAATGTAAATTTCCAATTTCAACCAAACATGCTAGAAATACTCCAATTGAGCTAATTAGCTTATTGTGAGAATATTACAAACGTCTGACAAAAGTGAAAAATGTAAAATTCCAATTTCAACCAAACATGCTAGAAATGCTCCAATTGAGCTAATTAGCTTATTGTGAGAATATTACA
Source organism: Watersipora subatra (assembly GCF_963576615.1). NCBI lineage: Eukaryota > Metazoa > Bryozoa > Gymnolaemata > Cheilostomatida > Watersiporidae > Watersipora > Watersipora subatra. The sequence continues at coordinate 32,380,351 of NC_088713.1, forward strand.
ACTGTCTGACAACACTGAAAAATTCAAATTTCCAATTTCAACCAAACATGCTAGAAATGCTCCAATTGAGCTAATTAGCTTATTGTGAGAATGTTGCAATTGTCTGACAAAAGTGAAAAATGTAAATTTCCAATTTCAACCAAACATGCTAGAAATGCTCCAATTGAGCTAATTAGCTTATTGTGATAATATTAAAAACGTCTGACAAAACTGAAAAATGTAATTTTCCAATTTCAACCAAACATGCTAGAAATGCTCCAATTGAGCTAATTAGCTTATTGGAGAATATTACAAACGTCTGACAAAAGTGAAAAATGTAAATTTCCAATTTCAACCAAACATGCTAGAAATGCTCCAATTGAGCTAATTAGCTTATTGTGAGAATATTACAAACGTCTGACAAAGCTGAAAAATGTAAATTTCCAATTTCAACCAAACATGCTAGAAATGCTCCAATTGAGCTAATTAGCTTATTGTGAGAATGTTGCAATTGTCTGACAAAAGTGAAAAATGTAAATTTTCAATTTCAACCAAACATGCTAGAAATGCTCCAAATGAGCTAATTAGCTTATTGTGAGAATATTAAAAACGTCTGACAAAACTGAAAAATGTAATTTTCCAATTTCAACCAAACATGCTAGAAATGCTCCAATTGAGCTAATTAGCTTATTGTGAGAATATTACAAACGTCTGACAAAACTGAAAAATGTAAATTTCCAATTTCAACCAAACATGCTAGAAATGCTCCAATTGAGCTAATTAGCTTATTGTGAGAATGTTGCAATTGTCTGACAAAAGTGAAAAATGTAAATTTCCAATTTCAACCAAACATGCTAGAAATGCTCAAATTGCGCAAATAAGCCTACTGTAGGAATTTTACAAACGTCTGACAAAACTGAAAAATGTAAATTTCCAATTTCAACCAAACATGCTAGAAATGCTCCAATTGAGCTAATTAGCTTATTGTGAGAATATTACAAACGTCTGACAAAACTGAAAAATGTAAATTTCCAATTTCAACCAAACATGCTAGAAATGCTCCAATTGAGCTAATTAGCTTATTGTGAGAATATTGCAATTGTCTGACAAAAGTGAAAAATGTAAATTTCCAATTTCAACCAAACATGCTAGAAATGCTCCAATTGAGCTAATTAGTTTATTGTGAGAATATTGCAATTGTCTGACAAAAGTGAAAAATGTAAATTTCCCAATTCAACCAAACATGCTAGAAATGCTCCAATTGAGCTAATTAGCTTATTGTGAGAATATTGCAATTGTCTGACAAAAGTGAAAAATGTAAATTTCCAATTTCAACCAAACATGCTAGAAATGCTCCAATTGAGCTAATTAGCTTATTGTGAGAATATTACAAACGTCTGACAAAAGTGAAAAATGTAAATTTCCAATTTCAACCAAACATGCTAGAAATGCTCCAATTGAGCTAATTAGCTTATTGGAGAATATTACAAACGTCTGACAAAACTGAAAAATGTAAATTTCCAATTTCAACCAAACATGCTAGAAATGCTCCAATTGAGCTAATTAGCTTATTGTGAGAATATTGCAATTGTCTGACAAAAGTGAAAAATGTAAAATTCCAATTTCAACCAAACATGCTAGAAATGCTCTAATTGAGCTAATTAACTTATTGTGAAAATATTACAAACGTCTGACAAAACTTAAAAATGTAAATTTCCAATTTCAACCAAACATGCTAGAAATGCTCCAATTGAGCTAATTAGCTTATTGGAGAATATTACAAACGTCTGACAAAAGTGAAAAGTGTATATTTCCAATTTCAACCAAACATGCTAGAAATGCTCCAATTGAGCTAATTAGCTTATTGTGAGAATATTACAAACGTCTGACAACACTGAAAAATTTAAATTTCCAATTTCAACCAAACATGCTAGAAATGCTCCAATTGAGCTAATTAGCTCATTGGAGAATATTACAAACGTCTGACAAAAGTGAAAAATGTAAATTTCCAATTTCAACCAAACATGCTAGAAATGCTCCAATTGAGCTAATTAGCTTATTGTGAGAATATTGCAATTGTCTGACAAAAGTGAAAAATGTAAATTTCCAATTTCAACCAAACATGCTAGAAATGCTCCAATTGAGCTAATTAGCTTATTGTGAGAATATTAAAAATGTCTGACAAAACTGAAAAATGTAATTTTCCAATTTCAACCAAACATGCTAGAAATGCTCCAATTGAGCTAATTAGCTTATTGGAGAATATTACAAACGTCTGACAAAAGTGAAAAATGTAAATTTCCAATTTCAACCAAACATGCTAGAAATGCTCCAATTGAGCTAATTAGCTTATTGTGAGAATATTACAAACGTCTGACCAAACTGAAAAATGTAAATTTCCAATTTCAACCAAACATGCTAGAAATGCTCCAATTGAGCTAATTAGTTTATTGTGAGAATATTGCAATTGTCTGACAAAAGTGAAAAATGTAAATTTCCAATTTCAACCAAACATGCTAGAAATGCTCCAATTGAGCTAATTAGCTTATTGGAGAATATTACAAACGTCTGACAAAAGTGAAAAATGTAAATTTCCAATTTCAACCAAACATGCTAGAAATGCTCCAATTGAGCTAATTAGCTTATTGTGTGAATATTACAAACGTCTGACAAAAGTGAAAAATGTAAATTTCCAATTTCAACCAAACATGCTAGAAATGCTCCAATTGAGCTAATTAGCTTATTGGAGAATATTACAAACGTCTGACAAAAGTGAAAAATGTAAATTTCCAATTTCAACCAAACATGCTAGAAATGCTCCAATTGAGCTAATTAGCTTATTGTGAGAATATTACAAACGTCTGACAACACTGAAAAATTTAAAGTTCCAATTTCAACCAAACATGCTAGAAATGCTCCAATTGAGCTAATTAGCTTATTGTGAGAATATTACAAACGTCTGACAAAGCTGAAAAATGTAAATTTCCAATTTCAACCAAACATGCTAGAAATACTCCAATTGAGCTAATTAGCTTATTGTGAGAATATTACAAACGTCTGACAAAAGTGAAAAATGTAAAATTCCAATTTCAACCAAACATGCTAGAAATGCTCCAATTGAGCTAATTAGCTTATTGTGAGAATATTACAACTGTCTGACAACACTGAAAAATTCAAATTTCCAATTTCAACCAAACATGCTAGAAATGCTCCAATTGAGCTAAGTAGCTTATTGTGAGAATATTGCAATTGTCTGACAAAAGTGAAAAATGTAAAATTCCAGTTTCAACCAAACATGCTAGAAATGCTCCAATTGAGCTAATTAGCTTATTGTGAGAATATTACAAACGTCTGACAACACTGAAAAATTTAAAGTTCCAATTTCAACCAAACATGCTAGAAATGCTCCAATTGAGCTAATTAGCTTATTGTGAGAATATTACAAACGTCTGACAAAGCTGAAAAATGTAAATTTCCAATTTCAACCAAACATGCTAGAAATGCTCCAATTGAGCTAATTAGCTTATTGTGAGAATATTGCAATTGTCTGACAAAAGTGAAAAATGTAAATTTCCAATTTCAACCAAACATGCTAGAAATGCTCCAATTGAGCTAATTAGCTTATTGTGAGAATATTACAACTGTCTGACAACACTGAAAAATTCAAATTTCCAATTTCAACCAAACATGCTAGAAATGCTCCAATTGAGCTAATTAGCTTATTGTGAGAATATTGCAATTGTCTGACAAAAGTGAAAAATGTAAAATTCCAGTTTCAACCAAACATGCTAGAAATGCTCCAATTGAGCTAATTAGCTTATTGTGAGAATATTACAAACGTCTGACAAAACTGAAAAATGTAATTTTCCAATTTCAACCAAACATGCTAGAAATGCTCCAATTGAGCTAATTAGCTTATTGAGAGAATATTACAAACGTCTGACAAAACTGAAAAATGTAAATTTCCAATTTCAACCAAACATGCTAGAAATGCTCCAATTGAGCTAATTAGCTTATTGTGAGAATATTGCAATTGTCTGACAAAAGTGAAAAATTTAAATTTCCAATTTCAACCAAACATGCTAGAAATGCTCCAATTGAGCTAATTAGCTTATTGTGAGAATATTACAAACGTCTGACAAAACTGAAAAATGTAATTTTCCAATTTCAACCAAACATGCTAGAAATGCTCCAATTGAGCTAATTAGCTTATTGTGAGAATATTACAAACGTCTGACAAAACTGAAAAATGTAATTTTCCAATTTCAACCAAACATGCCAGAAATGCTCCAATTGAGCTAATTAGCTTATTGTGAGAATATTACAAACGTCTGACAAAACTGAAAAATCTAAATTTCCAATTTCAACCAAACATGCTAGAAATGCTCCAATTGAGCTAATTAGTTTATTGTGAGAATATTGCAATTGTCTGACAAAAGTGAAAAATGTAAATTTCCAATTTCAACCAAACATGCTAGAAATGCTCCAATTGAGCTAATTAGCTTATTGGAGAATATTACAAACGTCTGACAAAAGTGAAAAATGTAAATTTCCAATTTCAACCAAACATGCTAGAAATGCTCCAATTGAGCTAATTAGCTTATTGTGTGAATATTACAAACGTCTGACAAAAGTGAAAAATGTAAATTTCCAATTTCAACCAAACATGCTAGAAATGCTCCAATTGAGCTAATTAGCTTATTGGAGAATATTACAAACGTCTTACAAAAGTGAAAAATGTAAATTTCCAATTTCAACCAAACATGCTAGAAATGCTCCAATTGAGCTAATTAGCTTATTGTGAGAATATTACAAACGTCTGACAAAAGTGAAAAATTTAAATTTCCAATTTCAACCAAACATGCTAGAAATGCTCCAATTGAGCTAATTAGTTTATTGTGAGAATATTGCAATTGTCTGACAAAAGTGAAAAATGTAAATTTCCAATTTCAACCAAACATGCTAGAAATGCTCCAATTGAGCTAATTAGCTTATTGGAGAATATTACAAACGTCTGACAAACGTGAAAAATGTAAATTTCCAATTTCAACCAAACATGCTAGAAATGCTCCAATTGAGCTAATTAGCTTATTGTGTGAATATTACAAACGTCTGACAAAAGTGAAAAATGTAAATTTCCAATTTCAACCAAACATGCTAGAAATGCTCCAATTGAGCTAATTAGCTTATTGGAGAATATTACAAACGTCTGACAAAACTGAAAAATGTAAATTTCCAATTTCAACCAAACATGCTAGAAATGCTCCAATTGAGCTAATTAGCTTATTGTGAGAATATTACAAACGTCTGACAACACTGAAAAATTTAAAGTTCCAATTTCAACCAAACATGCTAGAAATGCTCCAATTGAGCTAATTAGCTTATTGTGAGAATATTACAAACGTCTGACAAAGCTGAAAAATGTAAATTTCCAATTTCAACCAAACATGCTAGAAATGCTCCAATTGAGCTAATTAGCTTATTGTGAGAATGTTGCAATTGTCTGACAAAAGTGAAAAATGTAAATTTCCAATTTCAACCAAACATGCTAGAAATGCTCCAATTGAGCTAATTAGCTTATTGTGAGAATATTAAAAACGTCTGACAAAACTGAAAAATGTAATTTTCCAATTTCAACCAAACATGCTAGAAATGCTCCAATTGAGCTAATTAGCTTATTGTGAGAATATTACAAACGTCTGACAAAACTGAAAAATGTAAATTTCCAATTTCAACCAAACATGCTAGAAATGCTCCAATTGAGCTAATTAGCTTATTGTGAGAATGTTGCAATTGTCTGACAAAAGTGAAAAATGTAAATTTCCAATTTCAACCAAACATGCTAGAAATGCTCAAATTGCGCAAATAAGCCTACTGTAGGAATTTTACAAACGTCTGACAAAACTGAAAAATGTAAATTTCCAATTTCAACCAAACATGCTAGAAATGCTCCAATTGAGCTAATTAGCTTATTGTGAGAATATTACAAACGTCTGACAAAACTGAAAAATGTAAATTTCCAATTTCAACCAAACATGCTAGAAATGCTCCAATTGAGCTAATTAGCTTATTGTGAGAATATTGCAATTGTCTGACAAAAGTGAAAAATTTAAATTTCCAATTTCAACCAAACATGCTAGAAATGCTCCAATTGAGCTAATTAGTTTATTGTGAGAATATTGCAATTGTCTGACAAAAGTGAAAAATGTAAATTTCCCAATTCAACCAAACATGCTAGAAATGCTCCAATTGAGCTAATTAGCTTATTGTGAGAATATTGCAATTGTCTGACAAAAGTGAAAAATGTAAATTTCCAATTTCAACCAAACATGCTAGAAATGCTCCAATTGAGCTAATTAGCTTATTGTGAGAATATTACAAACGTCTGACAAAAGTGAAAAATGTAAATTTCCAATTTCAACCAAACATGCTAGAAATGCTCCAATTGAGCTAATTAGCTTATTGGAGAATATTACAAACGTCTGACAAAACTGAAAAATGTAAATTTCCAATTTCAACCAAACATGCTAGAAATGCTCCAATTGAGCTAATTAGCTTATTGTGAGAATATTGCAATTGTCTGACAAAACTGAAAAATGTAAAATTCCAATTTCAACCAAACATGCTAGAAATGCTCTAATTGAGCTAATTAACTTATTGTGAAAATATTACAAACGTCTGACAAAACTTAAAAATGTAAATTTCCAATTTCAACCAAACATGCTAGAAATGCTCAAATTGCGCAAATAAGCCTACTGTAGGAATTTTACAAACGTCTGACAAAACTGAAAAATGTAAATTTCCAATTTCAACCAAACATGCTAGAAATGCTCCAATTGAGCTAATTAGCTCATTGTGAGAATATTGCAATTGTCTGACAAAAGTGAAAAATGTAAATTTCCAATTTCAACCAAACATGCTAGAAATGCTCCAATTGAGCTAATTAGCTTATTGGAGAATATTACAAACGTCTGACAAAAGTGAAAAATGTAAATTTCCAATTTCAACCAAACATGCTAGAAATGCTCCAATTGAGCTAATTAGCTTATTGTGTGAATATTACAAACGTCTGACAAAAGTGAAAAATGTAAATTTCCAATTTCAACCAAACATGCTAGAAATGCTCCAATTGAGCTAATTAGCTTATTGGAGAATATTACAAACGTCTGACAAAAGTGAAAAGTGTAAATTTCCAATTTCAACCAAACATGCTAGAAATGCTCCAATTGAGCTAATTAGTTTATTGTGAGAATATTACAATTGTCTGACAAAAGTGAAAAATGTAAATTTCCAATTTCAACCAAACATGCTAGAAATGCTCCAATTGAGCTAATTAGCTTATTGGAGAATATTACAAACGTCTGACAAAAGTGAAAAATGTAAATTTCCAATTTCAACCAAACATGCTAGAAATGCTCCAATTGAGCTAATTAGCTTATTGTGTGAATATTACAAACGTCTGACAAAAGTGAAAAATGTAAATTTCCAATTTCAACCAAACATGCTAGAAATGCTCCAATTGAGCTAATTAGCTTATTGGAGAATATTACAAACGTCTGACAAAAGTGAAAAATGTAAATTTCCAATTTCAACCAAACATGCTAGAAATGCTCCAATTGAGCTAATTAGCTCATTGTGAGAATATTACAAACGTCTGACAAAGCTGAAAAATGTAAATTTCCAATTTCAACCAAACATGCTAGAAATGCTCCAATTGAGCTAATTAGCTTATTGTGAGAATATTACAAACGTCTGACAAAAGTGAAAAATGTAAATTTCCAATTTCAACCAAACATGCTAGAAATGCTCCAATTGAGCTAATTAGCTTATTGTGATAATATTAAAAACGTCTGACAAAACTGAAAAATGTAATTTTCCAATTTCAACCAAACATGCTAGAAATGCTCCAATTGAGCTAATTAGCTTATTGTGAGAATATTACAAACGTCTGACAAAACTGAAAAATGTAAATTTCCAATTTCAACCAAACATGCTAGAAATGCTCCAATTGAGCTAATTAGCTTATTGTGAGAATGTTGCAATTGTCTGACAAAAGTGAAAAATGTAAATTTCCAATTTCAACCAAACATGCTAGAAATGCTCAAATTGCGCAAATAGGCCTACTGTAGGAATTTTACAAACGTCTGACAACACTGAAAAATGTAAATTTCCAATTTCAACCAAACATGCTAGAAATGCTCCAATTGAGCTAATTAGCTTATTGTGAGAATATTACAAACGTCTGACAAAACTGAAAAATGTAAATTTCCAATTTCAACCAAACATGCTAGAAATGCTCCAATTGAGCTAATTAGTTTATTGTGAGAATATTGCAATTGTCTGTCAAAAGTGAAAAATGTAAATTTCCAAATTCAACCAAACATGCTAGAAATGCTCCAATTGAGCTAATTAGCTTATTGTCAGAATATTGCAATTGTCTGACAAAAGTGAAAAATGTAAATTTCCAATTTCAACCAAACATGCTAGAAATGCTCCAATTGAACTAATTAGCTTATTGTGAGAATATTACAAACGTCTGACAAAAGTGAAAAATGTAAATTTCCAATTTCAACCAAACATGCTAGAAATGCTCCAATTGAGCTAATTAGCTCATTGGAGAATATTACAAACGTCTGACAAAAGTGAAAAATGTAAATTTCCAATTTCAACCAAACATGCTAGAATTGCTCCAATTGAGCTAATTAGCTTATTGTGAGAATATTAAAAACGTCTGACAAAACTGAAAAATGTAATTTTCCAATTTCAACCAAACATGCTAGAAATGCTCCAATTGAGCTAATTAGCTCATTGTGAGAATATTGCAATTGCCTGACAAATGTGAAAAATGTAAATTTCCAATTTCAACCAAACATGCTAGAAATGCTCCAATTGAGCTAATTAGCTTATTGTGAGAATATTACAACTGTCTGACAACACTGAAAAATTCAAATTTCCAAATTCAACCAAACATGCTAGAAATGCTCCAATTGAGCTAATTAGCTTATTGTGAGAATATTGCAACTGTCTGACAAAAGTGAAAAATGTAAAATTCCAATTTCAACCAAACATGCTAGAAATGCTCCAATTGAGCTAATTAGCTTATTGTGAGAGTATTACAAACGTCTGACAACACTGAAAAATGTAAATTTCCAATTTCAACCAAACATGCTAGAAATGCTCCAATTGAGCTAATTAGCTTGTTGTGAGAATATTGCAATTGTCTGACAACACTGAAAATTTTAAATTTCCAATTTCAACCAAACATGCTAGAAATGCTCCAATTGAGCTAATTAGCTTATTGTGAGAATATTGCAATTGTCTGACAAAAGTGAAAAATGTAAAATTCCAATTTCAACCAAACATGCTAGAAATGCTCAAATTGCGCAAATAAGCCTACTGTAGGAATTTTACAAACGTCTGACAAAACTGAAAAATGTAAATTTCCAATTTCAACCAAACATGCTAGAAATGCTCCAATTGAGCTAATTAGCTCATTGTGAGAATATTGCAATTGTCTGACAAAAGTGAAAAATATAAATTTCCAATTTCAACCAAACATGCTAGAAATGCTCCAATTGAGCTAATTAGCTTATTGGAGAATATTACAAACGTCTGACAAAAGTGAAAAATGTAAATTTGCAATTTCAACCAAACATGCTAGAAATGCTCCAATTGAGCTAATTAGCTTATTGTGTGAATATTACAAACGTCTGACAAAAGTGAAAAATGTAAATTTCCAATTTCAACCAAACATGCTAGAAATGCTCCAATTGAGCTAATTAGCTTATTGGAGAATATTACAAACGTCTGACAAAAGTGAAAAGTGTAAATTTCCAATTTCAACCAAACATGCTAGAAATGCTCCAATTGAGCTAATTAGTTTATTGTGAGAATATTACAATTGTCTGACAAAAGTGAAAAATGTAAATTTCCAATTTCAACCAAACATGCTAGAAATGCTCCAATTGAGCTAATTAGCTTATTGGAGAATATTACAAACGTCTTACAAAAGTGAAAAATGTAAATTTCCAATTTCAACCAAACATGCTAGAAATGCTCCAATTGAGCTAATTAGCTTATTGTGTGAATATTACAAACGTCTGACAAAAGTGAAAAATGTAAATTTCCAATTTCAACCAAACATGCTAGAAATGCTCCAATTGAGCTAATTAGCTTATTGGAGAATATTACAAACGTCTGACAAAAGTGAAAAATGTAAATTTCCAATTTCAACCAAACATGCTAGAAATGCTCCAATTGAGCTAATTAGCTTATTGTGAGAATATTACAAACGTTTGACAACACTGAAAAATTTAAAGTTCCAATTTCAACCAAACATGCTAGAAATGCTCCAATTGAGCTAATTAGCTTATTGTGAGAATATTACAAACGTCTGACAAAGCTGAAAAATGTAAATTTCCAATTTCAACCAAACATGCTAGAAATGCTCCAATTGAGCTAATTAGCTTATTGTGAGAATGTTGCAATTGTCTGACAAAAGTGAAAAATGTAAATTTCCAATTTCAACCAAACATGCTAGAAATGCTCCAATTGAGCTAATTAGCTTATTGTGATAATATTAAAAACGTCTGACAAAACTGAAAAATGTAATTTTCCAATTTCAACCAAACATGCTAGAAATGCTCCAATTGAGCTAATTAGCTTATTGTGAGAATATTACAAACGTCTGACAAAACTGAAAAATGTAAATTTCCAATTTCAACCAAACATGCTAGAAATGCTCCAATTGAGCTAATTAGCTTATTGTGAGAATGTTGCAATTGTCTGACAAAAGTGAAAAATGTAAATTTCCAATTTCAACCAAACATGCTAGAAATGCTCAAATTGCGCAAATAGGCCTACTGTAGGAATTTTACAAACGTCTGACAAAACTGAAAAATGTAAATTTCCAATTTCAACCAAACATGCTAGAAATGCTCCAATTGAGCTAATTAGCTTATTGTGAGAATATTGCAATTGTCTGACAAAAGTGAAAAATGTAAATTTCCCAATTCAACCAAACATGCTAGAAATGCTCCAATTGAGCTAATTAGCTTATTGTGAGAATATTGCAATTGTCTGACAAAAGTGAAAAATGTAAATTTCCAATTTTAACCAAACATGCTAGAAATGCTCCAATTGAGCTAATTAGCTTATTGTGAGAATATTACAAACGTCTGACAAAAGTGAAAAATGTAAATTTCCAATTTCAACCAAACATGCTAGAAATGCTCCAATTGAGCTAATTAGCTTATTGGAGAATATTACAAACGTCTGACAAAACTGAAAAATGTAAATTTCCAATTTCAACCAAACATGCTAGAAATGCTCCAATTGAGCTAATTAGCTTATTGTGAGAATATTGCAATTGTCTGACAAAACTGAAAAATGTAAAATTCCAATTTCAACCAAACATGCTAGAAATGCTCTAATTGAGCTAATTAACTTATTGTGAAAATATTACAAACGTCTGACAAAACTTAAAAATGTAAATTTCCAATTTCAACCAAACATGCTAGAAATGCTCAAATTGCGCAAATAAGCCTACTGTAGGAATTTTACAAACGTCTGACAAAACTGAAAAATGTAAATTTCCAATTTCAACCAAACATGCTAGAAATGCTCCAATTGAGCTAATTAGCTCATTGTGAGAATATTGCAATTGTCTGACAAAAGTGAAAAATGTAAATTTCCAATTTCAACCAAACATGCTAGAAATGCTCCAATTGAGCTAATTAGCTTATTGGAGAATATTACAAACGTCTGACAAAAGTGAAAAATGTAAATTTCCGATTTCAACCAAACATGCTAGAAATGCTCCAATTGAGCTAATTAGCTTATTGTGTGAATATTACAAACGTCTGACAAAAGTGAAAAATGTAAATTTCCAATTTCAACCAAACATGCTAGAAATGCTCCAATTGAGCTAATTAGCTTATTGGAGAATATTACAAACGTCTGACAAAAGTGAAAAGTGTAAATTTCCAATTTCAACCAAACATGCTAGAAATGCTCCAATTGAGCTAATTAGTTTATTGTGAGAATATTACAATTGTCTGACAAAAGTGAAAAATGTAAATTTCCAATTTCAACCAAACATGCTAGAAATGCTCCAATTGAGCTAATTAGCTTATTGGAGAATATTACAAACGTCTGACAAAAGTGAAAAATGTAAATTTCCAATTTCAACCAAACATGCTAGAAATGCTCCAATTGAGCTAATTAGCTTATTGTGTGAATATTACAAACGTCTGACAAAAGTGAAAAATGTAAATTTCCAATTTCAACCAAACATGCTAGAAATGCTCCAATTGAGCTAATTAGCTTATTGGAGAATATTACAAACGTCTGACAAAAGTGAAAAATGTAAATTTCCAATTTCAACCAAACATGCTAGAAATGCTCCAATTGAGCTAATTAGCTTATTGTGAGAATATTACAAACGTCTGACAAAGCTGAAAAATGTAAATTTCCAATTTCAACCAAACATGCTAGAAATGCTCCAATTGAGCTAATTAGCTTATTGTGAGAATGTTGCAATTGTCTGACAAAAGTGAAAAATGTAAATTTCCAATTTCAACCAAACATGCTAGAAATGCTCCAATTGAGCTAATTAGCTTATTGTGATAATATTAAAAACGTCTGACAAAACTGAAAAATGTAATTTTCCAATTTCAACCAAACATGCTAGAAATGCTCCAATTGAGCTAATTAGCTTATTGTGAGAATATTACAAACGTCTGACAAAACTGAAAAATGTAAATTTCCAATTTCAACCAAACATGCTAGAAATGCTCCAATTGAGCTAATTAGCTTATTGTGAGAATGTTGCAATTGTCTGACAAAAGTGAAAAATGTAAATTTCCAATTTCAACCAAACATGCTAGAAATGCTCAAATTGCGCAAATAGGCCTACTGTAGGAATTTTACAAACGTCTGACAAAACTGAAAAATGTAAATTTCCAATTTCAACCAAACATGCTAGAAATGCTCCAATTGAGCTAATTAGCTTATTGTGAGAATATTACAAACGTCTGACAAAACTGAAAAATGTAAATTTCCAATTTCAACCAAACATGCTAGAAATGCTCCAATTGAGCTAATTAGTTTATTGTGAGAATATTGCAATTGTCTGACAAAAGTGAAAAATGTAAATTTCCAAATTCAACCAAACATGCTAGAAATGCTCCAATTGAGCTAATTAGCTTATTGTCAGAATATTGCAATTGTCTGACAAAAGTGAAAAATGTAAATTTCCAATTTCAACCAAACATGCTAGAAATGCTCCAATTGAACTAATTAGCTTATTGTGAGAATATTACAAACGTCTGACAAAAGTGAAAAATGTAAATTTCCAATTTCAACCAAACATGCTAGAAATGCTCCAATTGAGCTAATTAGCTTATTGGAGAATATTACAAACGTCTGACAAAAGTGAAAAATGTAAATTTCCAATTTCAACCAAACATGCTAGAATTGCTCCAATTGAGCTAATTAGCTTATTGTGAGAATATTACAAACGTCTGACAAAACTGAAAAATGTAATTTTCCAATTTCAACCAAACATGCTAGAAATGCTCCAATTGAGCTAATTAGCTCATTGTGAGAATATTGCAATTGCCTGACAAATGTGAAAAATGTAAATTTCCAATTTCAACCAAACATGCTAGAAATGCTCCAATTGAGCTAATTAGCTTATTGTGAGAATATTACAACTGTCTGACAACACTGAAAAATTCAAATTTCCAATTTCAACCAAACATGCTAGAAATGCTCCAATTGAGCTAATTAGCTTATTGTGAGAATATTGCAATTGTCTGACAAAAGTGAAAAATGTAAAATTCCAATTTCAACCAAACATGCTAGAAATGCTCCAATTGAGATAATTAGCTTATTGTGAGAGTATTACAAACGTCTGACAACACTGAAAAATGTAAATTTCCAATTTCAACCAAACATGCTAGAAATGCTCCAATTGAGCTAATTAGCTTGTTGTGAGAATATTGCAATTGTCTGACAACACTGAAAATTTTAAATTTCCAATTTCAACCAAACATGCTAGAAATGCTCCAATTGAGCTAATTAGCTTATTGTGAGAATATTGCAATTGTCTGACAAAAGTGAAAAATGTAAAATTCCAATTTCAACCAAACATGCTAGAAATGCTCAAATTGCGCAAATAAGCCTACTGTAGGAATTTTACAAACGTCTGACAAAACTGAAAAATGTAAATTTCCAATTTCAACCAAACATGCTAGAAATGCTCCAATTGAGCTAATTAGCTCATTGTGAGAATATTGCAATTGTCTGACAAAAGTGAAAAATATAAATTTCCAATTTCAACCAAACATGCTAGAAATGCTCCAATTGAGCTAATTAGCTTATTGGAGAATATTACAAACGTCGGACAAAAGTGAAAAATGTAAATTTCCAATTTCAACCAAACATGCTAGAAATGCTCCAATTGAGCTAATTAGCTTATTGTGTGAATATTACAAACGTCTGACAAAAGTGAAAAATGTAAATTTCCAATTTCAACCAAACATGCTAGAAATGCTCCAATTGAGCTAATTAGCTTATTGGAGAATATTACAAACGTCTGACAAAAGTGAAAAGTGTAAATTTCCAATTTCAACCAAACATGCTAGAAATGCTCCAATTGAGCTAATTAGTTTATTGTGAGAATATTACAATTGTCTGACAAAAGTGAAAAATGTAAATTTCCAATTTCAACCAAACATGCTAGAAATGCTCCAATTGAGCTAATTAGCTTATTGGAGAATATTACAAACGTCTTACAAAAGTGAAAAATGTAAATTTCCAATTTCAACCAAACATGCTAGAAATGCTCCAATTGAGCTAATTAGCTTATTGTGTGAATATTACAAACGTCTGACAAAAGTGAAAAATGTAAATTTCCAATTTCAACCAAACATGCTAGAAATGCTCCAATTGAGCTAATTAGCTTATTGGAGAATATTACAAACGTCTGACAAAAGTGAAAAATGTAAATTTCCAATTTCAACCAAACATGCTAGAAATGCTCCAATTGAGCTAATTAGCTTATTGTGAGAATATTACAAACGTTTGACAACACTGAAAAATTTAAAGTTCCAATTTCAACCAAACATGCTAGAAATGCTCCAATTGAGCTAATTAGCTTATTGTGAGAATATTACAAACGTCTGACAAAGCTGAAAAATGTAAATTTCCAATTTCAACCAAACATGCTAGAAATGCTCCAATTGAGCTAATTAGCTTATTGTGAGAATGTTGCAATTGTCTGACAAAAGTGAAAAATGTAAATTTCCAATTTCAACCAAACATGCTAGAAATGCTCCAATTGAGCTAATTAGCTTATTGTGATAATATTAAAAACGTCTGACAAAACTGAAAAATGTAATTTTCCAATTTCAACCAAACATGCTAGAAATGCTCCAATTGAGCTAATTAGCTTATTGTGAGAATATTACAAACGTCTGACAAAACTGAAAAATGTAAATTTCCAATTTCAACCAAACATGCTAGAAATGCTCCAATTGAGCTAATTAGCTTATTGTGAGAATGTTGCAATTGTCTGACAAAAGTGAAAAATGTAAATTTCCAATTTCAACCAAACATGCTAGAAATGCTCAAATTGCGCAAATAGGCCTACTGTAGGAATTTTACAAACGTCTGACAAAACTGAAAAATGTAAATTTCCAATTTCAACCAAACATGCTAGAAATGCTCCAATTGAGCTAATTAGCTTATTGTGAGAATATTACAAACGTCTGACAAAACGGAAAAATGTAAATTTCCAATTTCAACCAAACATGCTAGAAATGCTCCAATTGAGCTAATTAGTTTATTGTGAGAATATTGCAATTGTCTGACAAAAGTGAAAAATGTAAATTTCCAAATTCAACCAAACATGCTAGAAATGCTCCAATTGAGCTAATTAGCTTATTGTGAGAATATTGCAATTGTCTGACAAAAGTGAAAAATGTAAATTTCCAATTTCAACCAAACATGCTAGAAATGCTCCAATTGAACTAATTAGCTTATTGTGAGAATATTACAAACGTCTGACAAAAGTGAAAAATGTAAATTTCCAATTTCAACCAAACATGCTAGAAATGCTCCAATTGAGCTAATTAGCTTATTGGAGAATATTACAAACGTCTGACAAAAGTGAAAAATGTAAAATTCCAATTTCAACCAAACATGCTAGAATTGCTCCAATTGAGCTAATTAGCTTATTGTGAGAATATTAAAAACGTCTGACAAAACTGAAAAATGTAATTTTCCAATTTCAACCAAACATGCTAGAAATGCTCCAATTGAGCTAATTAGCTCATTGTGAGAATATTTCAATTGCCTGACAAAAGTGAAAAATGTAAATTTCCAATTTCAACCAAACATGCTAGAAATGCTCCAATTGAACTAATTAGCTTATTGTGAGAATATTACAAACGTCTGACAAAAGTGAAAAATGTAAATTTCCAATTTCAACCAAACATGCTAAAATGCTCCAATTGAGCTAATTAGCTTTTTGGAGAATATTACAAACGTCTGACAAAAGTGAAAAATGTAAATTTCCAATTTCAACCAAACATGCTAGAAATGCTCCAATTGAGCTAATTAGCTTATTGTGAGAATATTAAAAACGTCTGACAAAACTGAAAAATGTAATTTTCCAATTTCAACCAAACATGCTAGAAATGCTCCAATTGAGCTAATTAGCTTATTGTGAGAATATTGCAATTGTCTGACAAAAGTGAAAAATGTAAATTTCCAATTTCAACCAAACATGCTAGAAATGCTCCAATTGAGCTAATTAGCTTATTGTGAGAATATTACAACTGTCTGACAACACTGAAAAATTCAAATTTCCAATTTCAACCAAACATGCTAGAAATGCTCCAATTGAACTAATTAGCTTATTGTGAGAATATTGCAATTGTCTGACAAAAGTGAAAAATGTAAAATTCCAGTTTCAACCAAACATGCTAGAAATGCTCCAATTGAGCTAATTGGCTTATTGTGAGAGTATTACAAACGTCTGACAACACTGAAAAATGTGAATTTCCAATTTCAACCAAACATGCTAGAAATGCTCCAATTGAGCTAATTAGCTTATTGTGAGAATATTGCAATTGTCTGACAACACTGAAAATTTTAAATTTCCAATTTCAACCAAACATGCTAGAAATGCTCCAATTGAGCTAATTAGCTTATTGTGAGAATATTGCAATTGTCTGACAAAAGTGAAAAATGTAAAATTCCAATTTCAACCAAACATGCTAGAAATGCTCCAATTGAGCTAATTAGCTTATTGTGAGAATATTACAACTGTCTGACAACACTGAAAAATTCAAATTTCCAATTTCAACCAAACATGCTAGAAATGCTCCAATTGAGCTAATTAGCTTATTGTGAGAATATTGCAATTGTCTGACAAAAGTGAAAAATGTAAAATTCCAATTTCAACCAAACATGCTAGAAATGCTCCAATTGAGCTAATTAGCTTATTGTGAGAATATTGCAATTGTCTGACAAAAGTGAAAAATGTAAAATTCCAATTTCAACCAAACATGCTAGAAATGCTCCAATTGAGCTAATTAGCTTATTGTGAGAATATTAAAAACGTCTGACAAAAGTGAAAAATTCAAATTTCCAATTTCAACCAAACATGCTAGAAATGCTCCAATTGAGCTAATTAGCTTATTGTGAGAATATTGCAATTGTCTGACAAAAGTGAAAAATGTAAAATTCCAGTTTCAACCAATCATGCTAGAAATGCTCCAATTGAGCTAATTGGCTTATTGTGAGAGTATTACAAACGTCTGACAACACTGAAAAATGTGAATTTCCAATTTCAACCAAACATGCTAGAAATGCTCCAATTGAGCTAATTAGCTTATTGTGAGAATATTGCAATTGTCTGACAACACTGAAAATTTTAAATTTCCAATTTCAACCAATCATGCTAGAAATGCTCCAATTGAGCTAATTAGCTTATTGTGAGAATATTGCAATTGTCTGACAAAAGTGAAAAATGTAAAATTCCAATTTCAACCAAACATGCTAGAAATGCTCCAATTGAGCTAATTAGCTTATTGTGAGAATATTACAAACGTCTGACAAAAGTGAAAAATGTAAAATTCCAATTTCAACCAAACATGCTAGAAATGCTCCAATTGAGCTAATTAGCTTATTGTGAGAATATTACAAACGTCTGACAAAACTGAAAAATGTAAATTTTCAATTTCAACCAAACATGCTAGAAATGCTCCAATTGAGCTAATTAGCTTATTGTGAGAATATTGCAATTGTCTGACAAAAGTGAAAAATTTAAATTTCCAATTTCAACCAAACATGCTAGAAATGCTCCAATTGAGCTAATTAGCTTATTGTGAGAATATTACAAACGTCTGACAAAACTGAAAAATGTAATTTTCCAATTTCAACCAAACATGCTAGAAATGCTCCAATTGAGCTAATTAGCTTATTGTGAGAATATTACAAACGTCTGACAAAAGTGAAAAATGTAATTTTCCAATTTCAACCAAACATGCCAGAAATGCTCCAATTGAGCTAATTAGCTTATTGTGAGAATATTACAAACGTCTGACAAAACTGAAAAATGTAAATTTCCAATTTCAACCAAACATGCTAGAAATGCTCCAATTGAGCTAATTAGTTTATTGTGAGAATATTGCAATTGTCTGACAAAAGTGAAAAATGTAAATTTCCAATTTCAACCAAACATGCTAGAAATGCTCCAATTGAGCTAATTAGCTTATTGGAGAATATTACAAACGTCTGACAAAAGTGAAAAATGTAAATTTCCAATTTCAACCAAACATGCTAGAAATGCTCCAATTGAGCTAATTAGCTTATTGTGTGAATATTACAAACGTCTGACAAAAGTGAAAAATGTAAATTTCCAATTTCAACCAAACATGCTAGAAATGCTCCAATTGAGCTAATTAGCTTATTGGAGAATATTACAAACGTCTTACAAAAGTGAAAAATGTAAATTTCCAATTTCAACCAAACATGCTAGAAATGCTCCAATTGAGCTAATTAGCTTATTGTGAGAATATTACAAACGTCTGACAAAACTGAAAAATGTAAATTTCCAATTTCAACCAAACATGCTAGAAATGCTCCAATTGAACTAATTAGCTTATTGTGAGAATATTACAAACGTCTGACAAAAGTGAAAAATGTAAATTTCCAATTTCAACCAAACATGCTAGAAATGCTCCAATTGAGCTAATTAGCTTATTGGAGAATATTACAAACGTCTGACAAAAGTGAAAAATGTAAATTTCCAATTTCAACCAAACATGCTAGAAATGCTCCAATTGAGCTAATTAGCTTATTGTGAGAATATTAAAAACGTCTGACAAAACTGAAAAATGTAATTTTCCAATTTCAACCAAACATGCTAGAAATGCTCCAATTGAGCTAATTAGCTCATTGTGAGAATATTGCAATTGTCTGACAAAAGTGAAAAATGTAAATTTCCAATTTCAACCAAACATGCTAGAAATGCTCCAATTGAACTAATTAGCTTATTGTGAGAATATTACAAACGTCTGACAAAACTGAAAAATGTAATTTTCCAATTTCAACCAAACATGCTAGAAATGCTCCAATTGAGCTAATTAGCTTATTGTGAGAATATTACAAACGTCTGACAAAAGTGAAAAATGTAAATTTCCAATTTCAACCAAACATGCTAGAAATGCTCCAATTGAGCTAATTAGCTTATTGTGAGAATATTGCAATTGTCTGACAAAAGTGAAAAATGTAAATTTCCAATTTCAACCAAACATGCTAGAAATGCTCCAATTGAGCTAATTAGCTTATTGTGAGAATATTACAACTGTCTGACAACACTGAAAAATTCAAATTTCCAATTTCAACCAAACATGCTAGAAATGCTCCAATTGAGCTAATTAGCTTATTGTGAGAATATTGCAATTGTCTGACAAAAGTGAAAAATGTAAAATTCCAGTTTCAACCAAACATGCTAGAAATGCTCCAATTGAGCTAATTGGCTTATTGTGAGAGTATTACAAACGTCTGACAACACTGAAAAATGTGAATTTCCAATTTCAACCAAACATGCTAGAAATGCTCCAATTGAGCTAATTAGCTTATTGTGAGAATATTGCAATTGTCTGACAACACTGAAAATTTTAAATTTCCAATTTCAACCAAACATGCTAGAAATGCTCCAATTGAGCTAATTAGCTTATTGTGAGAATATTGCAATTGTCTGACAAAAGTGAAAAATGTAAAATTCCAATTTCAACCAAACATGCTAGAAATGCTCCAATTGAGCTAATTAGCTTATTGTGAGAATATTACAAACGTCTGACAAAAGTGAAAAATGTAAAATTCCAATTTCAACCAAACATGCTAGAAATGCTCCAATTGAGCTAATTAGCTTATTGTGAGAATATTACAAACGTCTGACAAAACTGAAAATGTAAATTTTCAATTTCAACCAAACATGCTAGAAATGCTCCAATTGAGCTAATTAGCTTATTGTGAGAATATTGCAATTGTCTGACAAAAGTGAAAAATTTAAATTTCCAATTTCAACCAAACATGCTAGAAATGCTCCAATTGAGCTAATTAGCTTATTGTGAGAATATTACAAACGTCTGACAAAACTGAAAAATGTAATTTTCCAATTTCAACCAAACATGCTAGAAATGCTCCAATTGAGCTAATTAGCTTATTGGAGAATATTACAAACGTCTGACAAAAGTGAAAAATGTAAATTTCCAATTTCAACCAAACATGCTAGAAATGCTCCAATTGAGCTAATTAGCTTATTGTGTGAATATTACAAACGTCTGACAAAAGTGAAAAATGTAAATTTCCAATTTCAACCAAACATGCTAGAAATGCTCCAATTGAGCTAATTAGCTTATTGGAGAATATTACAAACGTCTGACAAAAGTGAAAAATGTAAATTTCCAATTTCAACCAAACATGCTAGAAATGCTCCAATTGAGCTAATTAGCTTATTGTGAGAATATTACAAACGTCTGACAACACTGAAAAATTTAAAGTTCCAATTTCAACCAAACATGCTAGAAATGCTCCAATTGAGCTAATTAGCTTATTGTGAGAATATTACAAACGTCTGACAAAGCTGAAAAATATAAATTTCCAATTTCAACCAAACATGCTAGAAATGCTCCAATTGAGCTAATTAGTTTATTGTGAGAATATTGCAATTGTCTGACAAAAGTGAAAAATGTAAATTTCCAATTTCAACCAAACATGCTAGAAATGCTCCAATTGAGCTAATTAGCTTATTGGAGAATATTACAAACGTCTGACAAAAGTGAAAAATGTAAATTTCCAATTTCAACCAAACATGCTAGAAATGCTCCAATTGAGCTAATTAGCTTATTGTGAGAATATTACAAACGTCTGACAAAACTGAAAAATGTAAATTTCCAATTTCAACCAAACATGCTAGAAATGCTCCAATTGAGCTAATTAGTTTATTGTGAGAATATTGCAATTGTCTGACAAAAGTGAAAAATGTAAATTTCCAATTTCAACCAAACATGCTAGAAATGCTCCAATTGAGCTAATTAGCTTATTGGAGAATATTACAAACGTCTGACAAAAGTGAAAAATGTAAATTTCCAATTTCAACCAAACATGCTAGAAATGCTCCAATTGAGCTAATTAGCTTATTGTGTGAATATTACAAACGTCTGACAAAAGTGAAAAATGTAAATTTCCAATTTCAACCAAACATGCTAGAAATGCTCCAATTGAGCTAATTAGCTTATTGGAGAATATTACAAACGTCTGACAAAAGTGAAAAATGTAAATTTCCAATTTCAACCAAACATGCTAGAAATGCTCCAATTGAGCTAATTAGCTTATTGTGAGAATATTACAAACGTCTGACAACACTGAAAAATTTAAAGTTCCAATTTCAACCAAACATGCTAGAAATGCTCCAATTGAGCTAATTAGCTTATTGTGAGAATATTACAAACGTCTGACAAAACTGAAAAATGTAAATTTCCAATTTCAACCAAACATGCTAGAAATGCTCCAATTGAGCTAATTAGTTTATTGTGAGAATATTGCAATTGTCTGACAAAAGTGAAAAATGTAAATTTCCAATTTCAACCAAACATGCTAGAAATGCTCCAATTGAGCTAATTAGCTTATTGGAGAATATTACAAACGTCTGACAAAAGTGAAAAATGTAAATTTCCAATTTCAACCAAACATGCTAGAAATGCTCCAATTGAGCTAATTAGCTTATTGGAGAATATTACAAACGTCTGACAAAAGTGAAAAATGTAAATTTCCAATTTCAACCAAACATGCTAGAAATGCTCCAATTGAGCTAATTAGCTTATTGTGAGAATATTACAAACGTCTGACAACACTGAAAAATTTAAAGTTCCAATTTCAACCAAACATGCTAGAAATGCTCCAATTGAGCTAATTAGCTTATTGTGAGAATATTACAAACGTCTGACAAAGCTGAAAAATATAAATTTCCAATTTCAACCAAACATGCTAGAAATGCTCCAATTGAGCTAATTAGCTTATTGTGAGAATGTTGCAATTGTCTGACAAAAGTGAAAAATGTAAATTTCCAATTTCAACCAAACATGCTAGAAATGCTCCAATTGAGCTAATTAGCTTATTGTGAGAATATTAAAAACGTCTGACAAAACTGAAAAATGTAATTTTCCAATTTCAACCAAACATGCTAGAAATGCTCAAATTGCGCAAATAAGCCTACTGTAGGAATTTTACAAACGTCTGACAAAACTGAAAAATGTAAATTTCCAATTTCAACCAAACATGCTAGAAATGCTCCAATTGAGCTAATTAGCTTATTGTGAGAATATTACAAACGTCTGACAAAACTGAAAAATGTAAAGTTCCAATTTCAACCAAACATGCTAGAAATGCTTCAATTGAGCTAATTAGCTTATTGTGAGAATATTGCAATTGTCTGACAAAAGTGAAAAATGTAAATTTCCAATTTCAACCAAACATGCTAGAAATGCTCCAAATGAGCTAATTAGTTTATTGTGAGAATATTGCAATTGTCTGACAAAAGTGAAAAATGTAAATTTCCAATTTCAACCAAACATGCTAGAAATGCTCCAATTGAACTAATTAGCTTATTGTGAGAATATTACAAACGTCTGACAAAAGTGAAAAATGTAAATTTCCAATTTCAACCAAACATGCTAAAATGCTCCAATTGAGCTAATTAGCTTTTTGGAGAATATTACAAACGTCTGACAAAAGTGAAAAATGTAAATTTCCAATTTCAACCAAACATGCTAGAAATGCTCCAATTGAGCTAATTAGCTTATTGTGAGAATATTGCAATTGTCTGACAAAAGTGAAAAATGTAAATTTCCAATTTCAACCAAACATGCTAGAAATGCTCCAATTGAGCTAATTAGCTTATTGTGAGAATATTACAACTGTCTGACAACACTGAAAAATTCAAATTTCCAATTTCAACCAAACATGCTAGAAATGCTCCAATTGAACTAATTAGCTTATTGTGAGAATATTGCAATTGTCTGACAAAAGTGAAAAATGTAAAATTCCAGTTTCAACCAAACATGCTAGAAATGCTCCAATTGAGCTAATTGGCTTATTGTGAGAGTATTACAAACGTCTGACAACACTGAAAAATGTGAATTTCCAATTTCAACCAAACATGCTAGAAATGCTCCAATTGAGCTAATTAGCTTATTGTGAGAATATTGCAATTGTCTGACAACACTGAAAATTTTAAATTTCCAATTTCAACCAAACATGCTAGAAATGCTCCAATTGAGCTAATTAGCTTATTGTGAGAATATTGCAATTGTCTGACAAAAGTGAAAAATGTAAAATTCCAATTTCAACCAAACATGCTAGAAATGCTCCAATTGAGCTAATTAGCTTTTTGTGAGAATATTACAAACGTCTGACAAAAGTGAAAAATGTAAAATTCCAATTTCAACCAAACATGCTAGAAATGCTCCAATTGAGCTAATTAGCTTATTGTGAGAATATTACAAACGTCTGACAAAACTGAAAAATGTAAATTTTCAATTTCAACCAAACATGCTAGAAATGCTCCAATTGAGCTAATTAGCTTATTGTGAGAATATTGCAATTGTCTGACAAAAGTGAAAAATTTAAATTTCCAATTTCAACCAAACATGCTAGAAATGCTCCAATTGAGCTAATTAGCTTATTGTGAGAATATTACAAACGTCTGACAAAACTGAAAAATGTAATTTTCCAATTTCAACCAAACATGCTAGAAATGCTCCAATTGAGCTAATTAGCTTATTGTGAGAATATTACAAACGTCTGACAAAACTGAAAAATGTAATTTTCCAATTTCAACCAAACATGCCAGAAATGCTCCAATTGAGCTAATTAGCTTATTGTGAGAATATTACAAACGTCTGACAAAACTGAAAAATGTAAATTTCCAATTTCAACCAAACATGCTAGAAATGCTCCAATTGAGCTAATTAGTTTATTGTGAGAATATTGCAATTGTCTGACAAAAGTGAAAAATGTAAATTTCCAATTTCAACCAAACATGCTAGAAATGCTCCAATTGAGCTAATTAGCTTATTGGAGAATATTACAAACGTCTGACAAAAGTGAAAAATGTAAATTTCCAATTTCAACCAAACATGCTAGAAATGCTCCAATTGAGCTAATTAGCTTATTGTGTGAATATTACAAACGTCTGACAAAAGTGAAAAATGTAAATTTCCAATTTCAACCAAACATGCTAGAAATGCTCCAATTGAGCTAATTAGCTTATTGTGAGAATATTACAAACGTCTTACAAAAGTGAAAAATGTAAATTTCCAATTTCAACCAAACATGCTAGAAATGCTCCAATTGAGCTAATTAGCTTATTGTGAGAATATTACAAACGTCTGACAAAACTGAAAAATGTAAATTTCCAATTTCAACCAAACATGCTAGAAATGCTCCAATTGAACTAATTAGCTTATTGTGAGAATATTACAAACGTCTGACAAAAGTGAAAAATGTAAATTTCCATTTTCAACCAAACATGCTAGAAATGCTCCAATTGAGCTAATTAGCTTATTGGAGAATATTACAAACGTCTGACAAAAGTGAAAAATGTAAATTTCCAATTTCAACCAAACATGCTAGAAATGCTCCAATTGAGCTAATTAGCTTATTGTGAGAATATTAAAAACGTCTGACAAAACTGAAAAATGTAATTTTCCAATTTCAACCAAACATGCTAGAAATGCTCCAATTGAGCTAATTAGCTCATTGTGAGAATATTGCAATTGTCTGACAAAAGTGAAAAATGTAAATTTCCAATTTCAACCAAACATGCTAGAAATGCTCCAATTGAACTAATTAGCTTATTGTGAGAATATTACAAACGTCTGACAAAAGTGAAAAATGTAAATTTCCAATTTCAACCAAACATGCTAAAATGCTCCAATTGAGCTAATTAGCTTATTGGAGAATATTACAAACGTCTGACAAAAGTGAAAAATGTAAATTTCCAATTTCAACCAAACATGCTAGAAATGCTCCAATTGAGCTAATTAGCTTATTGTGAGAATATTACAACTGTCTGACAACACTGAAAAATTCAAATTTCCAATTTCAACCAAACATGCTAGAAATGCTCCAATTGAGCTAATTAGCTTATTGTGAGAATATTGCAATTGTCTGACAAAAGTGAAAAATGTAAAATTCCAGTTTCAACCAAACATGCTAGAAATGCTCCAATTGAGCTAATTGGCTTATTGTGAGAGTATTACAAACGTCTGACAACACTGAAAAATGTGAATTTCCAATTTCAACCAAACATGCTAGAAATGCTCCAATTGAGCTAATTAGCTTATTGTGAGAATATTGCAATTGTCTGACAACACTGAAAATTTTTAATTTCCAATTTCAACCAAACATGCTAGAAATGCTCCAATTGAGCTAATTAGCTTATTGTGAGAATATTGCAATTGTCTGACAAAAGTGAAAAATGTAAAATTCCAATTTCAACCAAACATGCTAGAAATGCTCCAATTGAGCTAATTAACTTATTGTGAGAATATTACAAACGTCTGACAAAAGTGAAAAATTCAAATTTCCAATTTCAACCAAACATGCTAGAAATGCTCCAATTGAGCTAATTAGCTTATTGTGAGAATATTGCAATTGTCTGACAAAAGTGAAAAATGTAAAATTCCAGTTTCAACCAAACATGCTAGAAATGCTCCAATTGAGCTAATTGGCTTATTGTGAGAGTATTACAAACGTCTGACAACACTGAAAAATGTGAATTTCCAATTTCAACCAAACATGCTAGAAATGCTCCAATTGAGCTAATTAGCTTATTGTGAGAATATTGCAATTGTCTGACAACACTGAAAAATGTAATTTTCCAATTTCAACCAAACATGCCAGAAATGCTCCAATTGAGCTAATTAGCTTATTGTGAGAATATTACAAACGTCTGACAAAACTGAAAAATGTGAATTTCCAATTTCAACCAAACATGCTAGAAATGCTCCAATTGAGCTAATTAGCTTATTGTGAGAATATTACAAACGTCTGACAAAACTGAAAAATGTAATTTTCCAATTTCAACCAAACATGCCAGAAATGCTCCAATTGAGCTAATTAGCTTATTGTGAGAATATTACAAACGTCTGACAAAACTGAAAAATGTAATTTTCCAATTTCAACCAAACATGCCAGAAATGCTCCAATTGAGCTAATTAGCTTATTGTGAGAATATTACAAACGTCTGACAAAACTGAAAAATGTAAATTTCCAATTTCAACCAAACATGCTAGAAATGCTCCAATTGAGCTAATTAGTTTATTGTGAGAATATTGCAATTGTCTGACAAAAGTGAAAAATGTAAATTTCCAATTTCAACCAAACATGCTAGAAATGCTCCAATTGAGCTAATTAGCTTATTGGAGAATATTACAAACGTCTGACAAAAGTGAAAAATGTAAATTTCCAATTTCAACCAAACATGCTAGAAATGCTCCAATTGAGCTAATTAGCTTATTGTGTGAATATTACAAACGTCTGACAAAAGTGAAAAATGTAAATTTCCAATTTCAACCAAACATGCTAGAAATGCTCCAATTGAGCTAATTAGCTTATTGTGAGAATATTACAAACGTCTTACAAAAGTGAAAAATGTAAATTTCCAATTTCAACCAAACATGCTAGAAATGCTCCAATTGAGCTAATTAGCTTATTGTGAGAATATTACAAACGTCTGACAAAACTGAAAAATGTAAATTTCCAATTTCAACCAAACATGCTAGAAATGCTCCAATTGAACTAATTAGCTTATTGTGAGAATATTACAAACGTCTGACAAAAGTGAAAAATGTAAATTTCCATTTTCAACCAAACATGCTAGAAATGCTCCAATTGAGCTAATTAGCTTATTGGAGAATATTACAAACGTCTGACAAAAGTGAAAAATGTAAATTTCCAATTTCAACCAAACATGCTAGAAATGCTCCAATTGAGCTAATTAGCTTATTGTGAGAATATTAAAAACGTCTGACAAAACTGAAAAATGTAATTTTCCAATTTCAACCAAACATGCTAGAAATGCTCCAATTGAGCTAATTAGCTCATTGTGAGAATATTGCAATTGTCTGACAAAAGTGAAAAATGTAAATTTCCAATTTCAACCAAACATGCTAGAAATGCTCCAATTGAACTAATTAGCTTATTGTGAGAATATTACAAACGTCTGACAAAAGTGAAAAATGTAAATTTCCAATTTCAACCAAACATGCTAAAATGCTCCAATTGAGCTAATTAGCTTATTGGAGAATATTACAAACGTCTGACAAAAGTGAAAAATGTAAATTTCCAATTTCAACCAAACATGCTAGAAATGCTCCAATTGAGCTAATTAGCTTATTGTGAGAATATTACAACTGTCTGACAACACTGAAAAATTCAAATTTCCAATTTCAACCAAACATGCTAGAAATGCTCCAATTGAGCTAATTAGCTTATTGTGAGAATATTGCAATTGTCTGACAAAAGTGAAAAATGTAAAATTCCAGTTTCAACCAAACATGCTAGAAATGCTCCAATTGAGCTAATTGGCTTATTGTGAGAGTATTACAAACGTCTGACAACACTGAAAAATGTGAATTTCCAATTTCAACCAAACATGCTAGAAATGCTCCAATTGAGCTAATTAGCTTATTGTGAGAATATTACAAACGTCTGACAAAACTGAAAAATGTAATTTTCCAATTTCAACCAAACATGCCAGAAATGCTCCAATTGAGCTAATTAGCTTATTGTGAGAATATTACAAACGTCTGACAAAACTGAAAAATGTAAATTTCCAATTTCAACCAAACATGCTAGAAATGCTCCAATTGAGCTAATTAGTTTATTGTGAGAATATTGCAATTGTCTGACAAAAGTGAAAAATGTAAATTTCCAATTTCAACCAAACATGCTAGAAATGCTCCAATTGAGCTAATTAGCTTATTGGAGAATATTACAAACGTCTGACAAAAGTGAAAAATGTAAATTTCCAATTTCAACCAAACATGCTAGAAATGCTCCAATTGAGCTAATTAGCTTATTGTGTGAATATTACAAACGTCTGACAAAAGTGAAAAATGTAAATTTCCAATTTCAACCAAACATGCTAGAAATGCTCCAATTGAGCTAATTAGCTTATTGTGAGAATATTACAAACGTCTTACAAAAGTGAAAAATGTAAATTTCCAATTTCAACCAAACATGCTAGAAATGCTCCAATTGAGCTAATTAGCTTATTGTGAGAATATTACAAACGTCTGACAAAACTGAAAAATGTAAATTTCCAATTTCAACCAAACATGCTAGAAATGCTCCAATTGAACTAATTAGCTTATTGTGAGAATATTACAAACGTCTGACAAAAGTGAAAAATGTAAATTTCCATTTTCAACCAAACATGCTAGAAATGCTCCAATTGAGCTAATTAGCTTATTGGAGAATATTACAAACGTCTGACAAAAGTGAAAAATGTAAATTTCCAATTTCAACCAAACATGCTAGAAATGCTCCAATTGAGCTAATTAGCTTATTGTGAGAATATTAAAAACGTCTGACAAAACTGAAAAATGTAATTTTCCAATTTCAACCAAACATGCTAGAAATGCTCCAATTGAGCTAATTAGCTCATTGTGAGAATATTGCAATTGTCTGACAAAAGTGAAAAATGTAAATTTCCAATTTCAACCAAACATGCTAGAAATGCTCCAATTGAACTAATTAGCTTATTGTGAGAATATTACAAACGTCTGACAAAAGTGAAAAATGTAAATTTCCAATTTCAACCAAACATGCTAAAATGCTCCAATTGAGCTAATTAGCTTATTGGAGAATATTACAAACGTCTGACAAAAGTGAAAAATGTAAATTTCCAATTTCAACCAAACATGCTAGAAATGCTCCAATTGAGCTAATTAGCTTATTGTGAGAATATTACAACTGTCTGACAACACTGAAAAATTCAAATTTCCAATTTCAACCAAACATGCTAGAAATGCTCCAATTGAGCTAATTAGCTTATTGTGAGAATATTGCAATTGTCTGACAAAAGTGAAAAATGTAAAATTCCAGTTTCAACCAAACATGCTAGAAATGCTCCAATTGAGCTAATTGGCTTATTGTGAGAGTATTACAAACGTCTGACAACACTGAAAAATGTGAATTTCCAATTTCAACCAAACATGCTAGAAATGCTCCAATTGAGCTAATTAGCTTAATGTGAGAATATTGCAATTGTCTGACAACACTGAAAATTTTTAATTTCCAATTTCAACCAAACATGCCAGAAATGCTCCAATTGAGCTAATTAGCTTATTGTGAGAATATTGCAATTGTCTGACAAAAGTGAAAAATGTAAAATTCCAATTTCAACCAAACATGCTAGAAATGCTCCAATTGAGCTAATTAACTTATTGTGAGAATATTACAAACGTCTGACAAAAGTGAAAAATTCAAATTTCCAATTTCAACCAAACATGCTAGAAATGCTCCAATTGAGCTAATTAGCTTATTGTGAGAATATTGCAATTGTCTGACAAAAGTGAAAAATGTAAAATTCCAGTTTCAACCAAACATGCTAGAAATGCTCCAATTGAGCTAATTGGCTTATTGTGAGAGTATTACAAACGTCTGACAACACTGAAAAATGTGAATTTCCAATTTCAACCAAACATGCTAGAAATGCTCCAATTGAACTAATTAGCTTATTGTGAGAATATTACAAACGTCTGACAAAAGTGAAAAATGTAAATTTCCAATTTCAACCAAACATGCTAGAAATGCTCCAATTGAGCTAATTAGCTTATTGGAGAATATTACAAACGTCTGACAAAAGTGAAAAATGTAAATTTCCAATTTCAACCAAACATGCTAGAAATGCTCCAATTGAGCTAATTAGCTTATTGTGAGAATATTAAAAACGTCTGACAAAACTGAAAAATGTAATTTTCCAATTTCAACCAAACATGCTAGAAATGCTCCAATTGAGCTAATTAGCTCATTGTGAGAATATTGCAATTGTCTGACAAAAGTGAAAAATGTAAATTTCCAATTTCAACCAAACATGCTAGAAATGCTCCAATTGAACTAATTAGCTTATTGTGAGAATATTACAAACGTCTGACAAAAGTGAAAAATGTAAATTTCCAATTTCAACCAAACATGCTAAAATGCTCCAATTGAGCTAATTAGCTTATTGGAGAATATTACAAACGTCTGACAAAAGTGAAAAATGTAAATTTCCAATTTCAACCAAACATGCTAGAAATGCTCCAATTGAGCTAATTAGCTTATTGTGAGAATATTGCAATTGTCTGACAAAAGTGAAAAATGTAAATTTCCAATTTCAACCAAACATGCTAGAAATGCTCCAATTGAGCTAATTAGCTTATTGTGAGAATATTACAACTGTCTGACAACACTGAAAAATTCAAATTTCCAATTTCAACCAAACATGCTAGAAATGCTCCAATTGAGCTAATTAGCTTATTGTGAGAATATTGCAATTGTCTGACAAAAGTGAAAAATGTAAAATTCCAGTTTCAACCAAACATGCTAGAAATGCTCCAATTGAGCTAATTAGCTTATTGTGAGAGTATTACAAACGTCTGACAACACTGAAAAATGTGAATTTCCAATTTCAACCAAACATGCTAGAAATGCTCCAATTGAGCTAATTAGCTTATTGTGAGAATATTGCAATTGTCTGACAACACTGAAAATTTTAAATTTCCAATTTCAACCAAACATGCTAGAAATGCTCCAATTGAGCTAATTAGCTTATTGTGAGAATATTGCAATTGTCTGACAAAAGTGAAAAATGTAAAATTCCAACTTCAACCAAACATGCTAGAAATGCTCCAATTGAGCTAATTAGCTTATTGTGAGAATATTACAAACGTCTGACAAAAGTGAAAAATGTAAAATTCCAATTTCAACCAAACATGCTAGAAATGCTCCAATTGAGCTAATTAGCTTATTGTGAGAATATTACAAACGTCTGACAAAACTGAAAATGTAAATTTTCAATTTCAACCAAACATGCTAGAAATGCTCCAATTGAGCTAATTAGCTTATTGTGAGAATATTGCAATTGTCTGACAAAAGTGAAAAATTTAAATTTCCAATTTCAACCAAACATGCTAGAAATGCTCCAATTGAGCTAATTAGCTTATTGTGAGAATATTACAAACGTCTGACAAAACTGAAAAATGTAATTTTCCAATTTCAACCAAACATGCTAGAAATGCTCCAATTGAGCTAATTAGCTTATTGTGAGAATATTACAAACGTCTGACAAAACTGAAAAATGTAATTTTCCAATTTCAACCAAACATGCCAGAAATGCTCCAATTGAGCTAATTAGCTTATTGTGAGAATATTACAAACGTCTGACAAAACTGAAAAATGTAAATTTCCAATTTCAACCAAACATGCTAGAAATGCTCCAATTGAGCTAATTAGTTTATTGTGAGAATATTGCAATTGTCTGACAAAAGTGAAAAATGTAAATTTCCAATTTCAACCAAACATGCTAGAAATGCTCCAATTGAGCTAATTAGCTTATTGGAGAATATTACAAACGTCTGACAAAAGTGAAAAATGTAAATTTCCAATTTCAACCAAACATGCTAGAAATGCTCCAATTGAGCTAATTAGCTTATTGTGTGAATATTACAAACGTCTGACAAAAGTGAAAAATTTAAATTTCCAATTTCAACCAAACATGCTAGAAATGCTCCAATTGAGCTAATTAGCTTATTGGAGAATATTACAAACGTCTTACAAAAGTGAAAAATGTAAATTTCCAATTTCAACCAAACATGCTAGAAATGCTCCAATTGAGCTAATTAGCTTATTGTGAGAATATTACAAACGTCTGACAAAACTGAAAAATGTAAATTTCCAATTTCAACCAAACATGCTAGAAATGCTCCAATTGAGCTAATTAGTTTATTGTGAGAATATTGCAATTGTCTGACAAAAGTGAAAAATGTAAATTTCCAATTTCAACCAAACATGCTAGAAATGCTCCAATTGAGCTAATTAGCTTATTGGAGAATATTACAAACATCTGACAAAAGTGAAAAATGTAAATTTCCAATTTCAACCAAACATGCTAAAAATGCTCCAATTGAGCTAATTAGCTTATTGTGTGAATATTACAAACGTCTGACAAAAGTGAAAAATGTAAATTTCCAATTTCAACCAAACATGCTAGAAATGCTCCAATTGAGCTAATTAGCTTATTGGAGAATATTACAAACGTCTGACAAAAGTGAAAAATGTAAATTTCCAATTTCAACCAAACATGCTAGAAATGCTCCAATTGAGCTAATTAGCTTATTGTGAGAATATTACAAACGTCTGACAACACTGAAAAATTTAAGGTTCCAATTTCAACCAAACATGCTAGAAATGCTCCAATTGAGCTAATTAGCTTATTGTGAGAATATTACAAACGTCTGACAAAGCTGAAAAATATAAATTTCCAATTTCAACCAAACATGCTAGAAATGCTCCAATTGAGCTAATTAGCTTATTGTGAGAATGTTGCAATTGTCTGACAAAAGTGAAAAATGTAAATTTCCAATTTCAACCAAACATGCTAGAAATGCTCCAATTGAGCTAATTAGCTTATTGTGAGAATATTAAAAACGTCTGACCAAACTGAAAAATGTAATTTTCCAATTTCAACCAAACATGCTAGAAATGCTCCAATTGAGCTAATTAGCTTATTGTGAGAATATTACAAACGTCTGACAAAACTGAAAAATGTAAATTTCCAATTTCAACCAAACATGCTAGAAATGCTCCAATTGAGCTAATTAGCTTATTGTGAGAATGTTGCAATTGTCTGACAAAAGTGAAAAATGTAAATTTCCAATTTCAACCAAACATGCTAGAAATGCTCAAATTGCGCAAATAAGCCTACTGTAGGAATTTTACAAACGTCTGACAAAACTGAAAAATGTAAATTTCCAATTTCAACAAAACATGCTAGAAATGCTTCAATTGAGCTAATTAGCTTATTGTGAGAATATTACAAACGTCTGACAAAACTGAAAAATGTAAAGTTCCAATTTCAACCAAACATGCTAGAAATGCTTCAATTGAGCTAATTAGCTTATTGTGAGAATATTGCAATTGTCTGACAAAAGTGAAAAATGTAAATTTCCAATTTCAACCAAACATGCTAGAAATGCTCCAAATGAGCTAATTAGTTTATTGTGAGAATATTGCAATTGTCTGACAAAAGTGAAAAATGTAAATTTCCAATTTCAACCAAACATGCTAGAAATGCTCCAATTGAACTAATTAGCTTATTGTGAGAATATTACAAACGTCTGACAAAAGTGAAAAATGTAAATTTCCAATTTCAACCAAACATGCTAAAATGCTCCAATTGAGCTAATTAGCTTTTTGGAGAATATTACAAACGTCTGACAAAAGTGAAAAATGTAAATTTCCAATTTCAACCAAACATGCTAGAAATGCTCCAATTGAGCTAATTAGCTTATTGTGAGAATATTGCAATTGTCTGACAAAAGTGAAAAATGTAAATTTCCAATTTCAACCAAACATGCTAGAAATGCTCCAATTGAGCTAATTAGCTTATTGTGAGAATATTACAACTGTCTGACAACACTGAAAAATTCAAATTTCCAATTTCAACCAAACATGCTAGAAATGCTCCAATTGAACTAATTAGCTTATTGTGAGAATATTGCAATTGTCTGACAAAAGTGAAAAATGTAAAATTCCAGTTTCAACCAAACATGCTAGAAATGCTCCAATTGAGCTAATTGGCTTATTGTGAGAGTATTACAAACGTCTGACAACACTGAAAAATGTGAATTTCCAATTTTAACCAAACATGCTAGAAATGCTCCAATTGAGCTAATTAGCTTATTGTGAGAATATTGCAATTGTCTGACAACACTGAAAATTTTAAATTTCCAATTTCAACCAAACATGCTAGAAATGCTCCAATTGAGCTAATTAGCTTATTGTGAGAATATTGCAATTGTCTGACAAAAGTGAAAAATGTAAAATTCCAATTTCAACCAAACATGCTAGAAATGCTCCAATTGAGCTAATTAGCTTTTTGTGAGAATATTACAAACGTCTGACAAAAGTGAAAAATGTAAAATTCCAATTTCAACCAAACATGCTAGAAATGCTCCAATTGAGCTAATTAGCTTATTGTGAGAATATTACAAACGTCTGACAAAACTGAAAAATGTAATTTTCCAATTTCAACCAAACATGCTAGAAATGCTCCAATTGAGCTAATTAGCTTATTGTGAGAATATTACAAACGTCTGACAAAACTGAAAAATGTAATTTTCCAATTTCAACCAAACATGCCAGAAATGCTCCAATTGAGCTAATTAGCTTATTGTGAGAATATTACAAACGTCTGACAAAACTGAAAAATGTAAATTTCCAATTTCAACCAAACATGCTAGAAATGCTCCAATTGAGCTAATTAGTTTATTGTGAGAATATTGCAATTGTCTGACAAAAGTGAAAAATGTAAATTTCCAATTTCAACCAAACATGCTAGAAATGCTCCAATTGAGCTAATTAGCTTATTGGAGAATATTACAAACGTCTGACAAAAGTGAAAAATGTAAATTTCCAATTTCAACCAAACATGCTAGAAATGCTCCAATTGAGCTAATTAGCTTATTGTGAGAATATTACAAACGTCTTACAAAAGTGAAAAATGTAAATTTCCAATTTCAACCAAACATGCTAGAAATGCTCCAATTGAGCTAATTAGCTTATTGTGAGAATATTACAAACGTCTGACAAAACTGAAAAATGTAAATTTCCAATTTCAACCAAACATGCTAGAAATGCTCCAATTGAACTAATTAGCTTATTGTGAGAATATTACAAACGTCTGACAAAAGTGAAAAATGTAAATTTCCATTTTCAACCAAACATGCTAGAAATGCTCCAATTGAGCTAATTAGCTTATTGGAGAATATTACAAACGTCTGACAAAAGTGAAAAATGTAAATTTCCAATTTCAACCAAACATGCTAGAAATGCTCCAATTGAGCTAATTAGCTTATTGTGAGAATATTAAAAACGCCTGACAAAACTGAAAAATGTAATTTTCCAATTTCAACCAAACATGCTAGAAATGCTCCAATTGAGCTAATTAGCTCATTGTGAGAATATTGCAATTGTCTGACAAAAGTGAAAAATGTAAATTTCCAATTTCAACCAAACATGCTAGAAATGCTCCAATTGAACTAATTAGCTTATTGTGAGAATATTACAAACGTCTGACAAAAGTGAAAAATGTAAATTTCCAATTTCAACCAAACATGCTAAAATGCTCCAATTGAGCTAATTAGCTTATTGGAGAATATTACAAACGTCTGACAAAAGTGAAAAATGTAAATTTCCAATTTCAACCAAACATGCTAGAAATGCTCCAATTGAGCTAATTAGCTTATTGTGAGAATATTACAACTGTCTGACAACACTGAAAAATTCAAATTTCCAATTTCAACCAAACATGCTAGAAATGCTCCAATTGAGCTAATTAGCTTATTGTGAGAATATTGCAATTGTCTGACAAAAGTGAAAAATGTAAATTTCCAGTTTCAACCAAACATGCTAGAAATGCTCCAATTGAGCTAATTGGCTTATTGTGAGAGTATTACAAACGTCTGACAACACTGAAAAATGTGAATTTCCAATTTCAACCAAACATGCTAGAAATGCTCCAATTGAGCTAATTAGCTTATTGTGAGAATATTGCAATTGTCTGACAACACTGAAAATTTTTAATTTCCAATTTCAACCAAACATGCTAGAAATGCTCCAATTGAGCTAATTAGCTTATTGTGAGAATATTGCAATTGTCTGACAAAAGTGAAAAATGTAAAATTCCAATTTCAACCAAACATGCTAGAAATGCTCCAATTGAGCTAATTAGCTTATTGTGAGAATATTACAAACGTCTGACAAAAGTGAAAAATTCAAATTTCCAATTTCAACCAAACATGCTAGAAATGCTCCAATTGAGCTAATTAGCTTATTGTGAGAATATTGCAATTGTCTGACAACACTGAAAATTTTAAATTTCCAATTTCAACCAATCATGCTAGAAATGCTCCAATTGAGCTAATTAGCTTATTGTGAGAATATTGCAATTGTCTGACAAAAGTGAAAAATGTAAAATTCCAATTTCAACCAAACATGCTAGAAATGCTCCAATTGAGCTAATTAGCTTATTGTGAGAATATTACAAACGTCTGACAAAAGTGAAAAATGTAAAATTCCAATTTCAACCAAACATGCTAGAAATGCTCCAATTGAGCTAATTAGCTTATTGTGAGAATATTACAAACGTCTGACAAAACTGAAAAATGTAAATTTCCAATTTCAACCAAACATGCTAGAAATGCTCCAATTGAGCTAATTAGCTTATTGTGAGAATATTGCAATTGTCTGACAAAAGTGAAAAATTTAAATTTCCAATTTCAACCAAACATGCTAGAAATGCTCCAATTGAGCTAATTAGCTTATTGTGAGAATATTACAAACGTCTGACAAAACTGAAAAATGTAATTTTCCAATTTCAACCAAACATGCTAGAAATGCTCCAATTGAGCTAATTAGCTTATTGTGAGAGTATTACAAACGTCTGACAAAACTGAAAAATGTAATTTTCCAATTTCAACCAAACATGCCAGAAATGCTCCAATTGAGCTAATTAGCTTATTGTGAGAATATTACAAACGTCTGACAAAACTGAAAAATGTAAATTTCCAATTTCAACCAAACATGCTAGAAATGCTCCAATTGAGCTAATTAGTTTATTGTGAGAATATTGCAATTGTCTGACAAAAGTGAAAAATGTAAATTTCCAATTTCAACCAAACATGCTAGAAATGCTCCAATTGAGCTAATTAGCTTATTGGAGAATATTACAAACGTCTGACAAAAGTGAAAAATGTAAATTTCCAATTTCAACCAAACATGCTAGAAATGCTCCAATTGAGCTAATTAGCTTATTGTGTGAATATTACAAACGTCTGACAAAAGTGAAAAATGTAAATTTCCAATTTCAACCAAACATGCTAGAAATGCTCCAATTGAGCTAACTAGCTTATTGGAGAATATTACAAACGTCTTACAAAAGTGAAAAATGTAAATTTCCAATTTCAACCAAACATGCTAGAAATGCTCCAATTGAGCTAATTAGCTTATTGTGTGAATATTACAAACGTCTGACAAAAGTGAAAAATGTAAATTTCCAATTTCAACCAAACATGCTAGAAATGCTCCAATTGAGCTAATTAGCTTATTGTGAGAATATTACAAACGTCTGACAAAACTGAAAAATGTAAATTTCCAATTTCAACCAAACATGCTAGAAATGCTCCAATTGAACTAATTAGCTTATTGTGAGAATATTACAAACGTCTGACAAAAGTGAAAAATGTAAATTTCCAATTTCAACCAAACATGCTAGAAATGCTCCAATTGAGCTAATTAGCTTATTGGAGAATATTACAAACGTCTGACAAAAGTGAAAAATGTAAATTTCCAATTTCAACCAAACATGCTAGAAATGCTCCAATTGAGCTAATTAGCTTATTGTGAGAATATTAAAAACGTCTGACAAAACTGAAAAATGTAATTTTCCAATTTCAACCAAACATGCTAGAAATGCTCCAATTGAGCTAATTAGCTCATTGTGAGAATATTGCAATTGTCTGACAAAAGTGAAAAATGTAAATTTCCAATTTCAACCAAACATGCTAGAAATGCTCCAATTGAACTAATTAGCTTATTGTGAGAATATTACAAACGTCTGACAAAAGTGAAAAATGTAAATTTCCAATTTCAACCAAACATGCTAAAATGCTCCAATTGAGCTAATTAGCTTATTGGAGAATATTACAAACGTCTGACAAAAGTGAAAAATGTAAATTTCCAATTTCAACCAAACATGCTAGAAATGCTCCAATTGAGCTAATTAGCTTATTGTGAGAATATTGCAATTGTCTGACAAAAGTGAAAAATGTAAATTTCCAATTTCAACCAAACATGCTAGAAATGCTCCAATTGAGCTAATTAGCTTATTGTGAGAATATTACAACTGTCTGACAACACTGAAAAATTCAAATTTCCAATTTCAACCAAACATGCTAGAAATGCTCCAATTGAGCTAATTAGCTTATTGTGAGAATATTGCAATTGTCTGACAAAAGTGAAAAATGTAAAATTCCAGTTTCAACCAAACATGCTAGAAATGCTCCAATTGAGCTAATTGGCTTATTGTGAGAGTATTACAAACGTCTGACAACACTGAAAAATGTGAATTTCCAATTTCAACCAAACATGCTAGAAATGCTCCAATTGAGCTAATTAGCTTATTGTGAGAATATTGCAATTGTCTGACAACACTGAAAATTTTAAATTTCCAATTTCAACCAAACATGCTAGAAATGCTCCAATTGAGCTAATTAGCTTATTGTGAGAATATTGCAATTGTCTGACAAAAGTGAAAAATGTAAAATTCCAATTTCAACCAAACATGCTAGAAATGCTCCAATTGAGCTAATTAGCTTATTGTGAGAGTATTACAAACGTCTGACAAAAGTGAAAAATGTAAAATTCCAATTTCAACCAAACATGCTAGAAATGCTCCAATTGAGCTAATTAGCTTATTGTGAGAATATTACAAACGTCTGACAAAACTGAAAAATGTAAATTTTCAATTTCAACCAAACATGCTAGAAATGCTCCAATTGAGCTAATTAGCTTATTGTGAGAATATTGCAATTGTCTGACAAAAGTGAAAAATTTAAATTTCCAATTTCAACCAAACATGCTAGAAATGCTCCAATTGAGCTAATTAGCTTATTGTGAGAATATTACAAACGTCTGACAAAACTGAAAAATGTAATTTTCCAATTTCAACCAAACATGCCAGAAATGCTCCAATTGAACTAATTAGCTTATTGTGAGAATATTACAAACGTCTGACAAAACTGAAAAATGTAAATTTCCAATTTCAACCAAACATGCTAGAAATGCTCCAATTGAGCTAATTAGTTTATTGTGAGAATATTGCAATTGTCTGACAAAAGTGAAAAATGTAAATTTCCAATTTCAACCAAACATGCTAGAAATGCTCCAATTGAGCTAATTAGCTTATTGGAGAATATTACAAACGTCTGACAAAAGTGAAAAATGTAAATTTCCAATTTCAACCAAACATGCTAGAAATGCTCCAATGGAGCTAATTAGCTTATTGTGTGAATATTACAAACGTCTGACAAAAGTGAAAAATTTAAATTTCCAATTTCAACCAAACATGCTAGAAATGCTCCAATTGAGCTAATTAGCTTATTGGAGAATATTACAAACGTCTTACAAAAGTGAAAAATGTAAATTTCCAATTTCAACCAAACATGCTAGAAATGCTCCAATTGAGCTAATTAGCTTATTGTGAGAATATTACAAACGTCTGACAAAACTGAAAAATGTAAATTTCCAATTTCAACCAAACATGCTAGAAATGCTCCAATTGAGCTAATTAGTTTATTGTGAGAATATTGCAATTGTCTGACAAAAGTGAAAAATGTAAATTTCCAATTTCAACCAAACATGCTAGAAATGCTCCAATTGAGCTAATTAGCTTATTGGAGAATATTACAAACGTCTGACAAAAGTGAAAAATGTAAATTTCCAATTTCAACCAAACATGCTAGAAATGCTCCAATTGAGCTAATTAGCTTATTGTGTGAATATTACAAACGTCTGACAAAAGTGAAAAATGTAAATTTCCAATTTCAACCAAACATGCTAGAAATGCTCCAATTGAGCTAATTAGCTTATTGGAGAATATTACAAACGTCTGACAAAAGTGAAAAATGTAAATTTCCAATTTCAACCAAACATGCTAGAAATGCTCCAATTGAGCTAATTAGCTTATTGTGAGAATATTACAAACGTCTGACAACACTGAAAAATTTAAAGTTCCAATTTCAACCAAACATGCTAGAAATGCTCCAAATGAGCTAATTAGCTTATTGTGAGAATATTACAAACGTCTGACAAAGCTGAAAAATATAAATTTCGAATTTCAACCAAACATGCTAGAAATGCTCCAATTGAGCTAATTAGCTTATTGTGAGAATGTTGCAATTGTCTGACAAAAGTGAAAAATGTAAATTTCCAATTTCAACCAAACATGCTAGAAATGCTCCAATTGAGCTAATTAGCTTATTGTGAGAATATTAAAAACGTCTGACAAAACTGAAAAATGTAATTTTCCAATTTCAACCAAACATGCTAGAAATGCTCCAATTGAGCTAATTAGCTTATTGTGAGAATATTACAAACGTCTGACAAAACTGAAAAATGTAAATTTCCAATTTCAACCAAACATGCTAGAAATGCTCCAATTGAGCTAATTAGCTTATTGTGAGAATGTTGCAATTGTCTGACAAAAGTGAAAAATGTAAATTTCCAATTTCAACCAAACATGCTAGAAATGCTCAAATTGCGCAAATAAGCCTACTGTAGGAATTTTACAAACGTCTGACAAAACTGAAAAATGTAAATTTCCAATTTCAACCAAACATGCTAGAAATGCTCCAATTGAGCTAATTAGCTTATTGTGAGAATATTACAAACGTCTGACAAAACTGAAAAATGTAAAGTTCCAATTTCAACCAAACATGCTAGAAATGCTTCAATTGAGCTAATTAGCTTATTGAGAGAATATTGCAATTGTCTGACAAAAGTGAAAAATGTAAATTTCCAATTTCAACCAAACATGCTAGAAATGCTCCAAATGAGCTAATTAGTTTATTGTGAGAATATTGCAATTGTCTGACAAAAGTGAAAAATGTAAATTTCCAAATTCAACCAAACATGCTAGAAATGCTCCAATTGAGCTAATTAGCTTATTGTGAGAATATTGCAATTGTCTGACAAAAGTGAAAAATGTAAATTTCCAATTTCAACCAAACATGCTAGAAATGCTCCAATTGAGCTAATTAGCTTATTGTGAGAATATTACAAACGTCTGACAAAAGTGAAAAATGTAAATTTCCAATTTCAACCAAACATGCTAGAAATGCTCCAATTGAGCTAATTAGCTTATTGGAGAATATTACAAACGTCTGACAAAAGTGAAAAATGTAAATTTCCAATTTCAACCAAACATGCTAGAAATGCTCCAATTGAGCTAATTAGCTTATTGTGAGAATATTAAAAACGTCTGACAAAACTGAAAAATGTAAATTTCCAATTTCAACCAAACATGCTAGAAATGCTCCAATTGAGCTAATTAGCTCATTGTGAGAATATTGCAATTGTCTGACAAAAGTGAAAAATGTAAATTTCCAATTTCAACCAAACATGCTAGAAATGCTCCAATTGAGCTAATTAGCTTATTGTGAGAATATTACAACTGTCTGACAACACTGAAAAATTCAAATTTCCAATTTCAACCAAACATGCTAGAAATGCTCCAATTGAGCTAATTAGCTTATTGTGAGAATATTGCAATTGTCTGACAAAAGTGAAAAATGTAAAATTCCAATTTCAACCAAACATGCTAGAAATGCTCCAATTGAGCTAATTAGCTTATTGTGAGAGTATTACAAACGTCTGACAACACTGAAAAATGTAAATTTCCAATTTCAACCAAACATGCTAGAAATGCTCCAATTGAGCTAATTAGCTTGTTGTGAGAATATTGCAATTGTCTGACAACACTGAAAATTTTAAATTTCCAATTTCAACCAAACATGCTAGAAATGCTCCAATTGAGCTAATTAGCTTATTGTGAGAATATTGCAATTGTCTGACAAAAGTGAAAAATGTAAAATTCCAATTTCAACCAAACATGCTAGAAATGCTCCAATTGAGCTAATTAGCTTATTGTGAGAGTATTACAAACGTCTGACAAAAGTGAAAAATGTAAAATTCCAATTTCAACCAAACATGCTAGAAATGCTCCAATTGAGCTAATTAGCTTATTGTGAGAATATTACAAACGTCTGACAAACATGATAAATATAAATTTCCAATTTCAACCAAACATGCTAGAAATGCTCTAATTGAGCTAATTAACTTATTGTGAAAATATTACAAACGTCTGACAAAACTTAAAAATGTAAATTTCCAATTTCAACCAAGCATGCTAGAAATGCTCAAATTGCGCAAATAAGCCTATTGTAGGAATTTTACAAACGTCTGACAAAACTGAAAAATGTAAATTTCCAATTTCAACCAAACATGCTAGAAATGCTCCAATTGAGCTAATTAGCTCATTGTGAGAATATTGCAATTGTCTGACAAAAGTGAAAAATGTAAATTTCCAATTTCAACCAAACATGCTAGAAATGCTCCAATTGAGCTAATTAGCTTATTGGAGAATATTACAAACGTCTGACAAAAGTGAAAAATGTAAATTTCCAATTTCAACCAAACATGCTAGAAATGCTCCAATTGAGCTAATTAGCTTATTGTGTGAATATTACAAACGTCTGACAAAAGTGAAAAATGTAAATTTCCAATTTCAACCAAACATGCTAGAAATGCTCCAATTGAGCTAATTAGCTTATTGGAGAATATTACAAACGTCTGACAAAAGTGAAAAGTGTAAATTTCCAATTTCAACCAAACATGCTAGAAATGCTCCAATTGAGCTAATTAGTTTATTGTGAGAATATTGCAATTGTCTGACAAAAGTGAAAAATGTAAATTTCCAATTTCAACCAAACATGCTAGAAATGCTCCAATTGAGCTAATTAGCTTATTGGAGAATATTACAAACGTCTGACAAAAGTGAAAAATGTAAATTTCCAATTTCAACCAAACATGCTAGAAATGCTCCAATTGAGCTAATTAGCTTATTGTGTGAATATTACAAACGTCTGACAAAAGTGAAAAATGTAAATTTCCAATTTCAACCAAACATGCTAGAAATGCTCCAATTGAGCTAATTAGCTTATTGGAGAATATTACAAACGTCTGACAAAAGTGAAAAATGTAAATTTCCAATTTCAACCAAACATGCTAGAAATGCTCCAATTGAGCTAATTAGCTTATTGTGAGAATATTACAAACGTCTGGCAACACTGAAAAATTTAAAGTTCCAATTTCAACCAAACATGCTAGAAATGCTCCAATTGAGCTAATTAGCTTATTGTGAGAATATTACAAACGTCTGACAAAGCTGAAAAATGTAAATTTCCAATTTCAACCAAACATGCTAGAAATGCTCCAATTGAGCTAATTAGCTTATTGTGAGAATGTTGCAATTGTCTGACAAAAGTGAAAAATGTAAATTTCCAATTTCAACCAAACATGCTAGAAATGCTCCAATTGAGCTAATTAGCTTATTGTGAGAATATTACAAACGTCTGACAAAACTGAAAAATGTAATTTTCCAATTTCAACCAAACATGCTAGAAATGCTCCAATTGAGCTAATTAGCTTATTGTGAGAATATTACAAACGTCTGACAAAACTGAAAAATGTAAATTTCCAATTTCAACCAAACATGCTAGAAATGCTCCAATTGAGCTAATTAGCTTATTGTGAGAATGTTGCAATTGTCTGACAAAAGTGAAAAATGTAAATTTCCAATTTCAACCAAACATGCTAGAAATGCTCAAATTGCGCAAATAGGCCTACTGTAGGAATTTTACAAACGTCTGACAAAACTGAAAAATGTAAATTTCCAATTTCAACCAAACATGCTAGAAATGCTCCAATTGAGCTAATTAGCTTATTGTGAGAATATTACAAACGTCTGACAAAACTGAAAAATGTAAATTTCCAATTTCAACCAAACATGCTAGAAATGCTCCAATTGAGCTAATTAGCTCATT
The DNA here is from genome assembly GCF_963576615.1 of Watersipora subatra. NCBI lineage: Eukaryota > Metazoa > Bryozoa > Gymnolaemata > Cheilostomatida > Watersiporidae > Watersipora > Watersipora subatra. The sequence continues at coordinate 32,424,840 of NC_088713.1, forward strand.
GTGAGAATATTGCAATTGTCTGACAAAAGTGAAAAATGTAAATTTCCAATTTCAACCAAACATGCTAGAAATGCTCCAATTGAGCTAATTAGCTTATTGTGAGAATATTACAACTGTCTGACAACACTGAAAAATTCAAATTTCCAATTTCAACCAAACATGCTAGAAATGCTCCAATTGAGCTAATTAGCTTATTGTGAGAATATTGCAATTGTCTGACAAAAGTGAAAAATGTAAAATTCCAATTTCAACCAAACATGCTAGAAATGCTCCAATTGAGCTAATTAGCTTATTGTGAGAGTATTACAAACGTCTGACAACACTGAAAAATGTAAATTTCCAATTTCAACCAAACATGCTAGAAATGCTCCAATTGAGCTAATTAGCTTGTTGTGAGAATATTGCAATTGTCTGACAACACTGAAAATTTTAAATTTCCAATTTCAACCAAACATGCTAGAAATGCTCCAATTGAGCTAATTAGCTTATTGTGAGAATATTGCAATTGTCTGACAAAAGTGAAAAATGTAAAATTCCAATTTCAACCAAACATGCTAGAAATGCTCCAATTGAGCTAATTAGCTTATTGTGAGAGTATTACAAACGTCTGACAAAAGTGAAAAATGTAAAATTCCAATTTCAACCAAACATGCTAGAAATGCTCCAATTGAGCTAATCAGCTTATTGTGAGAATATTACAAACGTCTGACAAACATGATAAATATAAATTTCCAATTTCAACCAAACATGCTAGAAATGCTCTAATTGAGCTAATTAACTTTTTGTGAAAATATTACAAACGTCTGACAAAACTTAAAAATGTAAATTTCCAATTTCAACCAAGCATGCTAGAAATGCTCAAATTGCGCAAATAAGCCTACTGTAGGAATTTTACAAACGTCTGACAAAACTGAAAAATGTAAATTTCCAATTTCAACCAAACATGCTAGAAATGCTCCAATTGAGCTAATTAGCTCATTGTGAGAATATTGCAATTGTCTGACAAAAGTGAAAAATGTAAATTTCCAATTTCAACCAAACATGCTAGAAATGCTCCAATTGAGCTAATTAGCTTATTGGAGAATATTACAAACGTCTGACAAAAGTGAAAAATGTAAATTTCCAATTTCAACCAAACATGCTAGAAATGCTCCAATTGAGCTAATTAGCTTATTGTGTGAATATTACAAACGTCTGACAAAAGTGAAAAATGTAAATTTCCAATTTCAACCAAACATGCTAGAAATGCTCCAATTGAGCTAATTAGCTTATTGGAGAATATTACAAACGTCTGACAAAAGTGAAAAGTGTAAATTTCCAATTTCAACCAAACATGCTAGAAATGCTCCAATTGAGCTAATTAGTTTATTGTGAGAATATTGCAATTGTCTGACAAAAGTGAAAAATGTAAATTTCCAATTTCAACCAAACATGCTAGAAATGCTCCAATTGAGCTAATTAGCTTATTGGAGAATATTACAAACGTCTGACAAAAGTGAAAAATGTAAATTTCCAATTTCAACCAAACATGCTAGAAATGCTCCAATTGAGCTAATTAGCTTATTGTGAGAATATTACAACTGTCTGACAACACTGAAAAGTTCAAATTTCCAATTTCAACCAAACATGCTAGAAATGCTCCAATTGAGCTAATTAGCTTATTGTGAGAATATTGCAATTGTCTGACAAAAGTGAAAAATGTAAAATTCCAATTTCAACCAAACATGCTAGAAATGCTCCAATTGAGCTAATTAGCTTATTGTGAGAGTATTACAAACGTCTGACAACACTGAAAAATGTAAATTTCCAATTTCAACCAAACATGCTAGAAATGCTCCAATTGAGCTAATTAGCTTGTTGTGAGAATATTGCAATTGTCTGACAACACTGAAAATTTTAAATTTCCAATTTCAACCAAACATGCTAGAAATGCTCCAATTGAGCTAATTAGCTTATTGTGAGAATATTGCAATTGTCTGACAAAAGTGAAAAATGTAAAATTCCAATTTCAACCAAACATGCTAGAAATGCTCCAATTGAGCTAATTAGCTTATTGTGAGAGTATTACAAACGTCTGACAAAAGTGAAAAATGTAAAATTCCAATTTCAACCAAACATGCTAGAAATGCTCCAATTGAGCTAATTAGCTTATTGTGAGAATATTACAAACGTCTGACAAACATGATAAATATAAATTTCCAATTTCAACCAAACATGCTAGAAATGCTCTAATTGAGCTAATTAACTTATTGTGAAAATATTACAAACGTCTGACAAAACTTAAAAATGTAAATTTCCAATTTCAACCAAGCATGCTAGAAATGCTCAAATTGCGCAAATAAGCCTATTGTAGGAATTTTACAAACGTCTGACAAAACTGAAAAATGTAAATTTCCAATTTCAACCAAACATGCTAGAAATGCTCCAATTGAGCTAATTAGCTCATTGTGAGAATATTGCAATTGTCTGACAAAAGTGAAAAATGTAAATTTCCAATTTCAACCAAACATGCTAGAAATGCTCCAATTGAGCTAATTAGCTTATTGGAGAATATTACAAACGTCTGACAAAAGTGAAAAATGTAAATTTCCAATTTCAACCAAACATGCTAGAAATGCTCCAATTGAGCTAATTAGCTTATTGTGTGAATATTACAAACGTCTGACAAAAGTGAAAAATGTAAATTTCCAATTTCAACCAAACATGCTAGAAATGCTCCAATTGAGCTAATTAGCTTATTGGAGAATATTACAAACGTCTGACAAAAGTGAAAAGTGTAAATTTCCAATTTCAACCAAACATGCTAGAAATGCTCCAATTGAGCTAATTAGTTTATTGTGAGAATATTGCAATTGTCTGACAAAAGTGAAAAATGTAAATTTCCAATTTCAACCAAACATGCTAGAAATGCTCCAATTGAGCTAATTAGCTTATTGGAGAATATTACAAACGTCTGACAAAAGTGAAAAATGTAAATTTCCAATTTCAACCAAACATGCTAGAAATGCTCCAATTGAGCTAATTAGCTTATTGTGTGAATATTACAAACGTCTGACAAAAGTGAAAAATGTAAATTTCCAATTTCAACCAAACATGCTAGAAATGCTCCAATTGAGCTAATTAGCTTATTGGAGAATATTACAAACGTCTGACAAAAGTGAAAAATGTAAATTTCCAATTTCAACCAAACATGCTAGAAATGCTCCAATTGAGCTAATTAGCTTATTGTGAGAATATTACAAACGTCTGGCAACACTGAAAAATTTAAAGTTCCAATTTCAACCAAACATGCTAGAAATGCTCCAATTGAGCTAATTAGCTTATTGTGAGAATATTACAAACGTCTGACAAAGCTGAAAAATGTAAATTTCCAATTTCAACCAAACATGCTAGAAATGCTCCAATTGAGCTAATTAGCTTATTGTGAGAATGTTGCAATTGTCTGACAAAAGTGAAAAATGTAAATTTCCAATTTCAACCAAACATGCTAGAAATGCTCCAATTGAGCTAATTAGCTTATTGTGAGAATATTACAAACGTCTGACAAAACTGAAAAATGTAATTTTCCAATTTCAACCAAACATGCTAGAAATGCTCCAATTGAGCTAATTAGCTTATTGTGAGAATATTACAAACGTCTGACAAAACTGAAAAATGTAAATTTCCAATTTCAACCAAACATGCTAGAAATGCTCCAATTGAGCTAATTAGCTTATTGTGAGAATGTTGCAATTGTCTGACAAAAGTGAAAAATGTAAATTTCCAATTTCAACCAAACATGCTAGAAATGCTCAAATTGCGCAAATAGGCCTACTGTAGGAATTTTACAAACGTCTGACAAAACTGAAAAATGTAAATTTCCAATTTCAACCAAACATGCTAGAAATGCTCCAATTGAGCTAATTAGCTTATTGTGAGAATATTACAAACGTCTGACAAAACTGAAAAATGTAAATTTCCAATTTCAACCAAACATGCTAGAAATGCTCCAATTGAGCTAATTAGCTCATTGTGAGAATATTGCAATTGTCTGACAAAAGTGAAAAATGTAAATTTCCAATTTCAACCAAACATGCTAGAAATGCTCCAATTGAGCTAATTAGCTTATTGTGAGAATATTACAACTGTCTGACAACACTGAAAAATTCAAATTTCCAATTTCAACCAAACATGCTAGAAATGCTCCAATTGAGCTAATTAGCTTATTGTGAGAATATTGCAATTGTCTGACAAAAGTGAAAAATGTAAAATTCCAATTTCAACCAAACATGCTAGAAATGCTCCAATTGAGCTAATTAGCTTATTGTGAGAGTATTACAAACGTCTGACAACACTGAAAAATGTAAATTTCCAATTTCAACCAAACATGCTAGAAATGCTTCAATTGAGCTAATTAGCTTGTTGTGAGAATATTGCAATTGTCTGACAACACTGAAAATTTTAAATTTCCAATTTCAACCAAACATGCTAGAAATGCTCCAATTGAGCTAATTAGCTTATTGTGAGAATATTGCAATTGTCTGACAAAAGTGAAAAATGTAAAATTCCAATTTCAACCAAACATGCTAGAAATGCTCCAATTGAGCTAATTAGCTTATTGTGAGAGTATTACAAACGTCTGACAAAAGTGAAAAATGTAAAATTCCAATTTCAACCAAACATGCTAGAAATGCTCCAATTGAGCTAATTAGCTTATTGTGAGAATATTACAAACGTCTGACAAACATGATAAATATAAATTTCCAATTTCAACCAAACATGCTAGAAATGCTCTAATTGAGCTAATTAACTTATTGTGAAAATATTACAAACGTCTGACAAAACTTAAAAATGTAAATTTCCAGTTTCAACCAAGCATGCTAGAAATGCTCAAATTGCGCAAATAAGCCTACTGTAGGAATTTTACAAACGTCTGACAAAACTGAAAAATGTAAATTTCCAATTTCAACCAAACATGCTAGAAATGCTCCAATTGAGCTAATTAGCTCATTGTGAGAATATTGCAATTGTCTGACAAAAGTGAAAAATGTAAATTTCCAATTTCAACCAAACATGCTAGAAATGCTCCAATTGAGCTAATTAGCTTATTGGAGAATATTACAAACGTCTGACAAAAGTGAAAAATGTAAATTTCCAATTTCAACCAAACATGCTAGAAATGCTCCAATTGAGCTAATTAGCTTATTGTGTGAATATTACAAACGTCTGACAAAAGTGAAAAATGTAAATTTCCAATTTCAACCAAACATGCTAGAAATGCTCCAATTGAGCTAATTAGCTTATTGGAGAATATTACAAACGTCTGACAAAAGTGAAAAGTGTAAATTTCCAATTTCAACCAAACATGCTAGAAATGCTCCAATTGAGCTAATTAGTTTATTGTGAGAATATTGCAATTGTCTGACAAAAGTGAAAAATGTAAATTTCCAATTTCAACCAAACATGCTAGAAATGCTCCAATTGAGCTAATTAGCTTATTGGAGAATATTACAAACGTCTGACAAAAGTGAAAAATGTAAATTTCCAATTTCAACCAAACATGCTAGAAATGCTCCAATTGAGCTAATTAGCTTATTGTGTGAATATTACAAACGTCTGACAAAAGTGAAAAATGTAAATTTCCAATTTCAACCAAACATGCTAGAAATGCTCCAATTGAGCTAATTAGCTTATTGGAGAATATTACAAACGTCTGACAAAAGTGAAAAATGTAAATTTCCAATTTCAACCAAACATGCTAGAAATGCTCCAATTGAGCTAATTAGCTTATTGTGAGAATATTACAAACGTCTGGCAACACTGAAAAATTTAAAGTTCCAATTTCAACCAAACATGCTAGAAATGCTCCAATTGAGCTAATTAGCTTATTGTGAGAATATTACAAACGTCTGACAAAGCTGAAAAATGTAAATTTCCAATTTCAACCAAACATGCTAGAAATGCTCCAATTGAGCTAATTAGCTTATTGTGAGAATGTTGCAATTGTCTGACAAAAGTGAAAAATGTAAATTTCCAATTTCAACCAAACATGCTAGAAATGCTCCAATTGAGCTAATTAGCTTATTGTGAGAATATTACAAACGTCTGACAAAACTGAAAAATGTAATTTTCCAATTTCAACCAAACATGCTAGAAATGCTCCAATTGAGCTAATTAGCTTATTGTGAGAATATTACAAACGTCTGACAAAACTGAAAAATGTAAATTTCCAATTTCAACCAAACATGCTAGAAATGCTCCAATTGAGCTAATTAGCTTATTGTGAGAATGTTGCAATTGTCTGACAAAAGTGAAAAATGTAAATTTCCAATTTCAACCAAACATGCTAGAAATGCTCCAATTGAGCTAATTAGCTTATTGGAGAATATTACAAACGTCTGACAAAAGTGAAAAATGTAAATTTCCAATTTCAACCAAACATGCTAGAAATGCTCCAATTGAGCTAATTAGCTTATTGTGAGAATATTACAAACGTCTGGCAACACTGAAAAATTTAAAGTTCCAATTTCAACCAAACATGCTAGAAATGCTCCAATTGAGCTAATTAGCTTATTGTGAGAATATTACAAACGTCTGACAAAGCTGAAAAATGTAAATTTCCAATTTCAACCAAACATGCTAGAAATGCTCCAATTGAGCTAATTAGCTTATTGTGAGAATGTTGCAATTGTCTGACAAAAGTGAAAAATGTAAATTTCCAATTTCAACCAAACATGCTAGAAATGCTCCAATTGAGCTAATTAGCTTATTGTGAGAATATTACAAACGTCTGACAAAACTGAAAAATGTAATTTTCCAATTTCAACCAAACATGCTAGAAATGCTCCAATTGAGCTAATTAGCTTATTGTGAGAATATTACAAACGTCTGACAAAACTGAAAAATGTAAATTTCCAATTTCAACCAAACATGCTAGAAATGCTCCAATTGAGCTAATTAGCTTATTGTGAGAATGTTGCAATTGTCTGACAAAAGTGAAAAATGTAAATTTCCAATTTCAACCAAACATGCTAGAAATGCTCAAATTGCGCAAATAGGCCTACTGTAGGAATTTTACAAACGTCTGACAAAACTGAAAAATGTAAATTTCCAATTTCAACCAAACATGCTAGAAATGCTCCAATTGAGCTAATTAGCTTATTGTGAGAATATTACAAACGTCTGACAAAACTGAAAAATGTAAATTTCCAATTTCAACCAAACATGCTAGAAATGCTCCAATTGAGCTAATTAGCTCATTGTGAGAATATTGCAATTGTCTGACAAAAGTGAAAAATGTAAATTTCCAATTTCAACCAAACATGCTAGAAATGCTCCAATTGAGCTAATTAGCTTATTGTGAGAATATTACAACTGTCTGACAACACTGAAAAATTCAAATTTCCAATTTCAACCAAACATGCTAGAAATGCTCCAATTGAGCTAATTAGCTTATTGTGAGAATATTGCAATTGTCTGACAAAAGTGAAAAATGTAAAATTCCAATTTCAACCAAACATGCTAGAAATGCTCCAATTGAGCTAATTAGCTTATTGTGAGAGTATTACAAACGTCTGACAACACTGAAAAATGTAAATTTCCAATTTCAACCAAACATGCTAGAAATGCTTCAATTGAGCTAATTAGCTTGTTGTGAGAATATTGCAATTGTCTGACAACACTGAAAATTTTAAATTTCCAATTTCAACCAAACATGCTAGAAATGCTCCAATTGAGCTAATTAGCTTATTGTGAGAATATTGCAATTGTCTGACAAAAGTGAAAAATGTAAAATTCCAATTTCAACCAAACATGCTAGAAATGCTCCAATTGAGCTAATTAGCTTATTGTGAGAGTATTACAAACGTCTGACAAAAGTGAAAAATGTAAAATTCCAATTTCAACCAAACATGCTAGAAATGCTCCAATTGAGCTAATTAGCTTATTGTGAGAATATTACAAACGTCTGACAAACATGATAAATATAAATTTCCAATTTCAACCAAACATGCTAGAAATGCTCTAATTGAGCTAATTAACTTATTGTGAAAATATTACAAACGTCTGACAAAACTTAAAAATGTAAATTTCCAGTTTCAACCAAGCATGCTAGAAATGCTCAAATTGCGCAAATAAGCCTACTGTAGGATTTTTACAACCGTCTGACAAAACTGAAAAATGTAAATTTCCAATTTCAACCAAACATGCTAGAAATGCTCCAATTGAGCTAATTAGCTCATTGTGAGAATATTGCAATTGTCTGACAAAAGTGAAAAATGTAAATTTCCAATTTCAACCAAACATGCTAGAAATGCTCCAATTGAGCTAATTAGCTTATTGGAGAATATTACAAACGTCTGACAAAAGTGAAAAATGTAAATTTCCAATTTCAACCAAACATGCTAGAAATGCTCCAATTGAGCTAATTAGCTTATTGTGTGAATATTACAAACGTCTGACAAAAGTGAAAAATGTAAATTTCCAATTTCAACCAAACATGCTAGAAATGCTCCAATTGAGCTAATTAGCTTATTGGAGAATATTACAAACGTCTGACAAAAGTGAAAAGTGTAAATTTCCAATTTCAACCAAACATGCTAGAAATGCTCCAATTGAGCTAATTAGTTTATTGTGAGAATATTGCAATTGTCTGACAAAAGTGAAAAATGTAAATTTCCAATTTCAACCAAACATGCTAGAAATGCTCCAATTGAGCTAATTAGCTTATTGGAGAATATTACAAACGTCTGACAAAAGTGAAAAATGTAAATTTCCAATTTCAACCAAACATGCTAGAAATGCTCCAATTGAGCTAATTAGCTTATTGTGTGAATATTACAAACGTCTGACAAAAGTGAAAAATGTAAATTTCCAATTTCAACCAAACATGCTAGAAATGCTCCAATTGAGCTAATTAGCTTATTGGAGAATATTACAAACGTCTGACAAAAGTGAAAAATGTAAATTTCCAATTTCAACCAAACATGCTAGAAATGCTCCAATTGAGCTAATTAGCTTATTGTGAGAATATTACAAACGTCTGGCAACACTGAAAAATTTAAAGTTCCAATTTCAACCAAACATGCTAGAAATGCTCCAATTGAGCTAATTAGCTTATTGTGAGAATATTACAAACGTCTGACAAAGCTGAAAAATGTAAATTTCCAATTTCAACCAAACATGCTAGAAATGCTCCAATTGAGCTAATTAGCTTATTGTGAGAATGTTGCAATTGTCTGACAAAAGTGAAAAATGTGAATTTTCAATTTCAACCAAACATGCTAGAAATGCTCCAATTGAGCTAATTAGCTTATTGTGAGAATATTACAAACGTCTGACAAAACTGAAAAATGTAATTTTCCAATTTCAACCAAACATGCTAGAAATGCTCAAATTGCGCAAATAGGCCTACTGTAGGAATTTTACAAACGTCTGACAAAACTGAAAAATGTAAATTTCCAATTTCAACCAAACATGCTAGAAATGCTCCAATTGAGCTAATTAGCTTATTGTGAGAATATTACAAACGTCTGACAAAAGTGAAAAATGTAAATTTCCAATTTCAACCAAACATGCTAGAAATGCTCCAATTGAGCTAATTAGCTTATTGTGAGAATATTGCAATTGTCTGACAAAAGTGAAAAATGTAAATTTCCAATTTCAACCAAACATGCTAGAAATGCTCCAATTGAACTAATTAGTTTATTGTGAGAATATTACAAACGTCTGACAAAGCTGAAAAATGTAAATTTCCAATTTCAACCAAACATGCTAGAAATGCTCCAATTGAGCTAATTAGCTTATTGTGAGAATATTGCAATTGTCTGACAAAAGTGAAAAATGTAAAATTCCAATTTCAACCAAACATGCTAGAAATGCTCCAATTGAGCTAATTAGCTTATTGTGAGAGTATTACAAACGTCTGACAAAAGTGAAAAATGTAAAATTCCAATTTCAACCAAACATGCTAGAAATGCTCCAATTGAGCTAATTAGCTTATTGTGAGAATATTACAAACGTCTGACAAACATGATAAATATAAATTTCCAATTTCAACCAAACATGCTAGAAATGCTCTAATTGAGCTAATTAACTTATTGTGAAAATATTACAAACGTCTGACAAAACTTAAAAATGTAAATTTCCAGTTTCAACCAAGCATGCTAGAAATGCTCAAATTGCGCAAATAAGCCTACTGTAGGATTTTTACAACCGTCTGACAAAACTGAAAAATGTAAATTTCCAATTTCAACCAAACATGCTAGAAATGCTCCAATTGAGCTAATTAGCTCATTGTGAGAATATTGCAATTGTCTGACAAAAAAGAAAAATGTAAATTTCCAATTTCAACCAAACATGCTAGAAATGCTCCAATTGAGCTAATTAGCTTATTGGAGAATATTACAAACGTCTGACAAAAGTGAAAAATGTAAATTTCCAATTTCAACCAAACATGCTAGAAATGCTCCAATTGAGCTAATTAGCTTATTGTGTGAATATTACAAACGTCTGACAAAAGTGAAAAATGTAAATTTCCAATTTCAACCAAACATGCTAGAAATGCTCCAATTGAGCTAATTAGCTTATTGGAGAATATTACAAACGTCTGACAAAAGTGAAAAGTGTAAATTTCCAATTTCAACCAAACATGCTAGAAATGCTCCAATTGAGCTAATTAGTTTATTGTGAGAATATTGCAATTGTCTGACAAAAGTGAAAAATGTAAATTTCCAATTTCAACCAAACATGCTAGAAATGCTCCAATTGAGCTAATTAGCTTATTGGAGAATATTACAAACGTCTGACAAAAGTGAAAAATGTAAATTTCCAATTTCAACCAAACATGCTAGAAATGCTCCAATTGAGCTAATTAGCTTATTGTGTGAATATTACAAACGTCTGACAAAAGTGAAAAATGTAAATTTCCAATTTCAACCAAACATGCTAGAAATGCTCCAATTGAGCTAATTAGCTTATTGGAGAATATTACAAACGTCTGACAAAAGTGAAAAATGTAAATTTCCAATTTCAACCAAACATGCTAGAAATGCTCCAATTGAGCTAATTAGCTTATTGTGAGAATATTACAAACGTCTGGCAACACTGAAAAATTTAAAGTTCCAATTTCAACCAAACATGCTAGAAATGCTCCAATTGAGCTAATTAGCTTATTGTGAGAATATTACAAACGTCTGACAAAGCTGAAAAATGTAAATTTCCAATTTCAACCAAACATGCTAGAAATGCTCCAATTGAGCTAATTAGCTTATTGTGAAAATGTTGCAATTGTCTGACAAAAGTGAAAAATGTAAATTTTCAATTTCAACCAAACATGCTAGAAATGCTCCAATTGAGCTAATTAGCTTATTGTGAGAATATTACAAACGTCTGACAAAACTGAAAAATGTAATTTTCCAATTTCAACCAAACATGCTAGAAATGCTCAAATTGCGCAAATAGGCCTACTGTAGGAATTTTACAAACGTCTGACAAAACTGAAAAATGTAAATTTCCAATTTCAACCAAACATGCTAGAAATGCTCCAATTGAGCTAATTAGCTTATTGTGAGAATATTACAAACGTCTGACAAAAGTGAAAAATGTAAATTTCCAATTTCAACCAAACATGCTAGAAATGCTCCAATTGAGCTAATTAGCTTATTGTGAGAATATTGCAATTGTCTGACAAAAGTGAAAAATGTAAATTTCCAATTTCAACCAAACATGCTAGAAATGCTCCAATTGAACTAATTAGTTTATTGTGAGAATATTACAAACGTCTGACAAAGCTGAAAAATGTAAATTTCCAATTTCAACCAAACATGCTAGAAATGCTCCAATTGAGCTAATTAGCTTATTGTGAGAATATTAAAAACGTCTGACAAAACTGAAAAATGTAATTTTCCAATTTCAACCAAACATGCTAGAAATGCTCCAATTGAGCTAATTAGCTCATTGTGAGAATATTGCAATTGTCTGACAAAAGTGAAAAATGTAAATTTCCAATTTCAACCAAACATGCTAGAAATGCTCCAATTGAACTAATTAGCTTATTGTGAGAATATTACAAACGTCTGACAAAAGTGAAAAATGTAAATTTCCAATTTCAACCAAACATGCTAAAATGCTCCAATTGAGCTAATTAGCTTATTGGAGAATATTACAAACGTCTGACAAAAGTGAAAAATGTAAATTTCCAATTTCAACCAAACATGCTAGAAATGCTCCAATTGAGCTAATTAGCTTATTGTGAGAATATTAAAAACGTCTGACAAAACTGAAAAATGTAATTTTCCCAATTCAACCAAACATGCTAGAAATGCTCCAATTGAGCTAATTAGCTCATTGTGAGAATATTGCAATTGTCTGACAAAAGTGAAAAATGTAAATTTCCAATTTCAACCAAACATGCTAGAAATGCTCCAATTGAGCTAATTAGCTTATTGTGAGAATATTACGACTGTCTGACAACACTGAAAAATTCAAATTTCCAATTTCAACCAAACATGCTAGAAATGCTCCAATTGAGCTAATTAGCTTATTGTGAGAGTATTACAAACGTCTGACAATACTGAAAAATGTAAATTTCCAATTTCAACCAAACATGCTAGAAATGCTCCAATTGAGCTAATTAGCTTATTGTGAGAATATTGCAATTGTCTGACAAAAGTGAAAAATGTAAAATTCCAATTTCAACCAAACATGCTAGAAATGCTCCAATTGAGCTAATTAGCTTATTGTGAGAGTATTACAAACGTCTGACAAAACTGAAAAATGTAAATTTCCAATTTCAACCAAACATGCTAGAAATGCTCCAATTGAGCTAATTAGCTTATTGTGAGAATATTGCAATTGTCTGACAAAAGTGAAAAATGTAAAATTCCAATTTCAACCAAACATGCTAGAAATGCTCCAATTGAGCTAATTAGCTTATTGTGAGAATATTACAAACGTCTGACAAAAGTGAAAAATGTAAAATTCCAATTTCAACCAAACATGCTAGAAATGCTCCAATTGAGCTAATTAGCTTATTGTGAGAATATTACAAACGTCTGACAAACATGATAAATATAAATTTCCAATTTCAACCAAACATGCTAGAAATGCTCTAATTGAGCTAATTAACTTATTGTGAAAATATTACAAACGTCTGACAAAACTTAAAAATGTAAATTTCCAATTTCAACCAAACATGCTAGAAATGCTCAAATTGCGCAAATAAGCCTACTGTAGGAATTTTACAAACGTCTGACAAAACTGAAAAATGTAAATTTCCAATTTCAATAAACATGCTAGAAATGCTCCAATTGAGCTAATTAGCTTATTGTGAGAATATTACAAACGTCTGACAAAACTGAAAAATGTAAATTTGCAATTTCAACCAAACATGCTAGAAATGCTCCAATTGAGCTAATTAGCTTATTGTGAGAATATTGCAATTGTCTGACAAAAGTGAAAAATGTAAATTTCCAATTTCAACCAAACATGCTAGAAATGCTCAAATTGCGCAAATAAGCCTACTGTAGGAATTTTACAAACGTCTGACAAAACTGAAAAATGTAAATTTCCAATTTCAACCAAACATGCTAGAAATGCTCCAATTGAGCTAATTAGCTTATTGTGAGAATATTACAAACGTCTGACAAAACTGAAAAATGTAAAGTTCCAATTTCAACCAAACATGCTAGAAATGCTTCAATTGAGCTAATTAGCTTATTGTGAGAATGTTGCAATTGTCTGACAAAAGTGAAAAATGTAAATTTCCAATTTCAACCAAACATGCTAGAAATGCTCAAATTGCGCAAATAAGCCTACTGTAGGAATTTTACAAACGTCTGACAAAACTGAAAAATGTAAATTTCCAATTTCAACCAAACATGCTAGAAATGCTCCAATTGAGCTAATTAGCTTATTGTGAGAATATTACAAACGTCTGACAAAACTGAAAAATGTAAAGTTCCAATTTCAACCAAACATGCTAGAAATGCTTCAATTGAGCTAATTAGCTTATTGTGAGAATATTGCAATTGTCTGACAAAAGTGAAAAATATAAATTTCCAATTTCAACCAAACATGCTAGAAATGCTCCAAATGAGCTAATTAGTTTATTGTGAGAATATTGCAATTGTCTGACAAAAGTGAAAAATGTAAATTTCCAAATTCAACCAAACATGCTAGAAATGCTCCAATTGAGCTAATTAGCTTATTGTGAGAATATTGCAATTGTCTGACAAAAGTGAAAAATGTAAATTTCCAATTTCAACCAAACATGCTAGAAATGCTCCAATTGAGCTAATTAGCTTATTGTGAGAATATTACAAACGTCTGACAAAAGTGAAAAATGTAAATTTCCAATTTCAACCAAACATGCTAGAAATGCTCCAATTGAGCTAATTAGCTTATTGGAGAATATTACAAACGTCTGACAAAAGTGAAAAATGTAAATTTCCAATTTCAACCAAACATGCTAGAAATGCTCCAATTGAGCTAATTAGCTTATTGTGAGAATATTAAAAACGTCTGACAAAACTGAAAAATGTAAATTTCCAATTTCAACCAAACATGCTAGAAATGCTCCAATTGAGCTAATTAGCTCATTGTGAGAATATTGCAATTGTCTGACAAAAGTGAAAAATGTAAATTTCCAATTTCAACCAAACATGCTAGAAATGCTCCAATTGAGCTAATTAGCTTATTGTGAGAATATTACAACTGTCTGACAACACTGAAAAATTCAAATTTCCAATTTCAACCAAACATGCTAGAAATGCTCCAATTGAGCTAATTAGCTTATTGTGAGAATATTGCAATTGTCTGACAAAAGTGAAAAATGTAAAATTCCAATTTCAACCAAACATGCTAGAAATGCTCCAATTGAGCTAATTAGCTTATTGTGAGAGTATTACAAACGTCTGACAACACTGAAAAATGTAAATTTCCAATTTCAACCAAACATGCTAGAAATGCTCCAATTGAGCTAATTAGCTTGTTGTGAGAATATTGCAATTGTCTGACAACACTGAAAATTTTAAATTTCCAATTTCAACCAAACATGCTAGAAATGCTCCAATTGAGCTAATTAGCTTATTGTGAGAATATTGCAATTGTCTGACAAAAGTGAAAAATGTAAAATTCCAATTTCAACCAAACATGCTAGAAATGCTCCAATTGAGCTAATTAGCTTATTGTGAGAGTATTACAAACGTCTGACAAAAGTGAAAAATGTAAAATTCCAATTTCAACCAAACATGCTAGAAATGCTCCAATTGAGCTAATTAGCTTATTGTGAGAATATTACAAACGTCTGACAAACATGATAAATATAAATTTCCAATTTCAACCAAACATGCTAGAAATGCTCTAATTGAGCTAATTAACTTATTGTGAAAATATTACAAACGTCTGACAAAACTTAAAAATGTAAATTTCCAATTTCAACCAAGCATGCTAGAAATGCTCAAATTGCGCAAATAAGCCTACTGTAGGAATTTTACAAACGTCTGACAAAACTGAAAAATGTAAATTTCCAATTTCAACCAAACATGCTAGAAATGCTCCAATTGAGCTAATTAGCTCATTGTGAGAATATTGCAATTGTCTGACAAAAGTGAAAAATGTAAATTTCCAATTTCAACCAAACATGCTAGAAATGCTCCAATTGAGCTAATTAGCTTATTGGAGAATATTACAAACGTCTGACAAAAGTGAAAAATGTAAATTTCCAATTTCAACCAAACATGCTAGAAATGCTCCAATTGAGCTAATTAGCTTATTGTGTGAATATTACAAACGTCTGACAAAAGTGAAAAATGTAAATTTCCAATTTCAACCAAACATGCTAGAAATGCTCCAATTGAGCTAATTAGCTTATTGGAGAATATTACAAACGTCTGACAAAAGTGAAAAGTGTAAATTTCCAATTTCAACCAAACATGCTAGAAATGCTCCAATTGAGCTAATTAGTTTATTGTGAGAATATTGCAATTGTCTGACAAAAGTGAAAAATGTAAATTTCCAATTTCAACCAAACATGCTAGAAATGCTCCAATTGAGCTAATTAGCTTATTGGAGAATATTACAAACGTCTGACAAAAGTGAAAAATGTAAATTTCCAATTTCAACCAAACATGCTAGAAATGCTCCAATTGAGCTAATTAGCTTATTGTGTGAATATTACAAACGTCTGACAAAAGTGAAAAATGTAAATTTCCAATTTCAACCAAACATGCTAGAAATGCTCCAATTGAGCTAATTAGCTTATTGGAGAATATTACAAACGTCTGACAAAAGTGAAAAATGTAAA
Source organism: Watersipora subatra (assembly GCF_963576615.1). Lineage (NCBI taxonomy): Eukaryota > Metazoa > Bryozoa > Gymnolaemata > Cheilostomatida > Watersiporidae > Watersipora > Watersipora subatra. Next base: position 32,441,122 of record NC_088713.1, read on the forward strand.
TTTCCAATTTCAACCAAACATGCTAGAAATGCTCCAATTGAGCTAATTAGCTTATTGTGAGAATATTACAAACGTCTGGCAACACTGAAAAATTTAAAGTTCCAATTTCAACCAAACATGCTAGAAATGCTCCAATTGAGCTAATTAGCTTATTGTGAGAATATTACAAACGTCTGACAAAGCTGAAAAATGTAAATTTCCAATTTCAACCAAACATGCTAGAAATGCTCCAATTGAGCTAATTAGCTTATTGTGAGAATGTTGCAATTGTCTGACAAAAGTGAAAAATGTAAATTTCCAATTTCAACCAAACATGCTAGAAATGCTCCAATTGAGCTAATTAGCTTATTGTGAGAATATTACAAACGTCTGACAAAACTGAAAAATGTAATTTTCAAATTTCAACCAAACATGCTAGAAATGCTCCAATTGAGCTAATTAGCTTATTGTGAGAATATTACAAACGTCTGACAAAACTGAAAAATGTAAATTTCCAATTTCAACCAAACATGCTAGAAATGCTCCAATTGAGCTAATTAGCTTATTGTGAGAATGTTGCAATTGTCTGACAAAAGTGAAAAATGTAAATTTCCAATTTCAACCAAACATGCTAGAAATGCTCAAATTGCGCAAATAGGCCTACTGTAGGAATTTTACAAACGTCTGACAAAACTGAAAAATGTAAATTTCCAATTTCAACCAAACATGCTAGAAATGCTCCAATTGAGCTAATTAGCTTATTGTGAGAATATTACAAACGTCTGACAAAACTGAAAAATGTAAATTTCCAATTTCAACCAAACATGCTAGAAATGCTCCAATTGAGCTAATTAGCTCATTGTGAGAATATTGCAATTGTCTGACAAAAGTGAAAAATGTAAATTTCCAATTTCAACCAAACATGCTAGAAATGCTCCAATTGAGCTAATTAGCTTATTGTGAGAATATTACAACTGTCTGACAACACTGAAAAATTCAAATTTCCAATTTCAACCAAACATGCTAGAAATGCTCCAATTGAGCTAATTAGCTTATTGTGAGAATATTGCAATTGTCTGACAAAAGTGAAAAATGTAACATTCCAATTTCAACCAAACATGCTAGAAATGCTCCAATTGAGCTAATTAGCTTATTGTGAGAGTATTACAAACGTTTGACAACACTGAAAAATGTAAATTTCCAATTTCAACCAAACATGCTAGAAATGCTCCAATTGAGCTAATTAGCTTGTTGTGAGAATATTGCAATTGTCTGACAACACTGAAAATTTTAAATTTCCAATTTCAACCAAACATGCTAGAAATGCTCCAATTGAGCTAATTAGCTTATTGTGAGAATATTGCAATTGTCTGACAAAAGTGAAAAATGTAAAATTCCAATTTCAACCAAACATGCTAGAAATGCTCCAATTGAGCTAATTAGCTTATTGTGAGAATATTACAAACGTCTGACAAACATGATAAATATAAATTTCCAATTTCAACCAAACATGCTAGAAATGCTCTAATTGAGCTAATTAACTTATTGTGAAAATATTACAAACGTCTGACAAAACTTAAAAATGTAAATTTCCAATTTCAACCAAGCATGCTAGAAATGCTCAAATTGCGCAAATAAGCCTATTGTAGGAATTTTACAAACGTCTGACAAAACTGAAAAATGTAAATTTCCAATTTCAACCAAACATGCTAGAAATGCTCCAATTGAGCTAATTAGCTCATTGTGAGAATATTGCAATTGTCTGACAAAAGTGAAAAATGTAAATTTCCAATTTCAACCAAACATGCTAGAAATGCTCCAATTGAGCTAATTAGCTTATTGGAGAATATTACAAACGTCTGACAAAAGTGAAAAATGTAAATTTCCAATTTCAACCAAACATGCTAGAAATGCTCCAATTGAGCTAATTAGCTTATTGTGTGAATATTACAAACGTCTGACAAAAGTGAAAAATGTAAATTTCCAATTTCAACCAAACATGCTAGAAATGCTCCAATTGAGCTAATTAGCTTATTGGAGAATATTACAAACGTCTGACAAAAGTGAAAAGTGTAAATTTCCAATTTCAACCAAACATGCTAGAAATGCTCCAATTGAGCTAATTAGTTTATTGTGAGAATATTGCAATTGTCTGACAAAAGTGAAAAATGTAAATTTCCAATTTCAACCAAACATGCTAGAAATGCTCCAATTGAGCTAATTAGCTTATTGTGTGAATATTACAAACGTCTGACAAAAGTGAAAAATGTAAATTTCCAATTTCAACCAAACATGCTAGAAATGCTCCAATTGAGCTAATTAGCTTATTGGAGAATATTACAAACGTCTGACAAAAGTGAAAAATGTAAATTTCCAATTTCAACCAAACATGCTAGAAATGCTCCAATTGAGCTAATTAGCTTATTGTGAGAATATTACAAACGTCTGGCAACACTGAAAAATTTAAAGTTCCAATTTCAACCAAACATGCTAGAAATGCTCCAATTGAGCTAATTAGCTTATTGTGAGAATATTACAAACGTCTGACAAAGCTGAAAAATGTAAATTTCCAATTTCAACCAAACATGCTAGAAATGCTCCAATTGAGCTAATTAGCTTATTGTGAGAATGTTGCAATTGTCTGACAAAAGTGAAAAATGTAAATTTCCAATTTCAACCAAACATGCTAGAAATGCTCCAATTGAGCTAATTAGCTTATTGTGAGAATATTACAAACGTCTGACAAAACTGAAAAATGTAATTTTCCAATTTCAACCAAACATGCTAGAAATGCTCCAATTGAGCTAATTAGCTTATTGTGAGAATATTACAAACGTCTGACAAAACTGAAAAATGTAAATTTCCAATTTCAACCAAACATGCTAGAAATGCTCCAATTGAGCTAATTAGCTTATTGTGAGAATGTTGCAATTGTCTGACAAAAGTGAAAAATGTAAATTTCCAATTTCAACCAAACATGCTAGAAATGCTCAAATTGCGCAAATAGGCCTACTGTAGGAATTTTACAAACGTCTGACAAAACTGAAAAATGTAAATTTCCAATTTCAACCAAACATGCTAGAAATGCTCCAATTGAGCTAATTAGCTTATTGTGAGAATATTACAAACGTCTGACAAAACTGAAAAATGTAAATTTCCAATTTCAACCAAACATGCTAGAAATGCTCCAATTGAGCTAATTAGCTCATTGTGAGAATATTGCAATTGTCTGACAAAAGTGAAAAATGTAAATTTCCAATTTCAACCAAACATGCTAGAAATGCTCCAATTGAGCTAATTAGCTTATTGTGAGAATATTACAACTGTCTGACAACACTGAAAAATTCAAATTTCCAATTTCAACCAAACATGCTAGAAATGCTCCAATTGAGCTAATTAGCTTATTGTGAGAATATTGCAATTGTCTGACAAAAGTGAAAAATGTAAAATTCCAATTTCAACCAAACATGCTAGAAATGCTCCAATTGAGCTAATTAGCTTATTGTGAGAGTATTACAAACGTCTGACAACACTGAAAAATGTAAATTTCCAATTTCAACCAAACATGCTAGAAATGCTCCAATTGAGCTAATTAGCTTGTTGTGAGAATATTGCAATTGTCTGACAACACTGAAAATTTTAAATTTCCAATTTCAACCAAACATGCTAGAAATGCTCCAATTGAGCTAATTAGCTTATTGTGAGAATATTACAAACGTCTGACAAAACTGAAAAATGTAAATTTCCAATTTCAACCAAACATGCTAGAAATGCTCCAATTGAGCTAATTAGCTTATTGTGAGAATGTTGCAATTGTCTGACAAAAGTGAAAAATGTAAATTTCCAATTTCAACCAAACATGCTAGAAATGCTCAAATTGCGCAAATAGGCCTACTGTAGGAATTTTACAAACGTCTGACAAAACTGAAAAATGTAAATTTCCAATTTCAACCAAACATGCTAGAAATGCTCCAATTGAGCTAATTAGCTTATTGTGAGAATATTACAAACGTCTGACAAAACTGAAAAATGTAAATTTCCAATTTCAACCAAACATGCTAGAAATGCTCCAATTGAGCTAATTAGCTTATTGTGAGAATATTGCAATTGTCTGACAAAAGTGAAAAATGTAAATTTCCAATTTCAACCAAACATGCTAGAAATGCTCCAATTGAACTAATTAGTTTATTGTGAGAATATTACAAACGTCTGACAAAGCTGAAAAATGTAAATTTCCAATTTCAACCAAACATGCTAGAAATGCTCAAATTGCGCAAATAAGCCTACTGTAGGAATTTTACAAACGTCTGACAAAACTGAAAAATGTAAATTTCCAATTTCAACCAAACATGCTAGAAATGCTCCAATTGAGCTAATTAGCTCATTGCGAGAATATTGCAATTGTCTGACAAAAGTGAAAAATGTAAATTTCCAATTTCAACCAAACATGCTAGAAATGCTCCAATTGAGCTAATTAGCTTATTGGAGAATATTACAAACGTCTGACAAAAGTGAAAAATGTAAATTTCCAATTTCAACCAAACATGCTAGAAATGCTCCAATTGAGCTAATTAGCTTATTGTGTGAATATTACAAACGTCTGACAAAAGTGAAAAATGTAAATTTCCAATTTCAACCAAACATGCTAGAAATGCTCCAATTGAGCTAATTAGCTTATTGGAGAATATTACAAACGTCTGACAAAAGTGAAAAGTGTAAATTTCCAATTTCAACCAAACATGCTAGAAATGCTCCAATTGAGCTAATTAGTTTATTGTGAGAATATTGCAATTGTCTGACAAAAGTGAAAAATGTAAATTTCCAATTTCAACCAAACATGCTAGAAATGCTCCAATTGAGCTAATTAGCTTATTGGAGAATATTACAAACGTCTGACAAAAGTGAAAAATGTAAATTTCCAATTTCAACCAAACATGCTAGAAATGCTCCAATTGAGCTAATTAGCTTATTGTGTGAATATTACAAACGTCTGACAAAAGTGAAAAATGTAAATTTCCAATTTCAACCAAACATGCTAGAAATGCTCCAATTGAGCTAATTAGCTTATTGGAGAATATTACAAACGTCTGACAAAAGTGAAAAATGTAAATTTCCAATTTCAACCAAACATGCTAGAAATGCTCCAATTGAGCTAATTAGCTTATTGTGAGAATATTACAAACGTCTGGCAACACTGAAAAATTTAAAGTTCCAATTTCAACCAAACATGCTAGAAATGCTCCAATTGAGCTAATTAGCTTATTGTGAGAATATTACAAACGTCTGACAAAGCTGAAAAATGTAAATTTCCAATTTCAACCAAACATGCTAGAAATGCTCCAATTGAGCTAATTAGCTTATTGTGAGAATGTTGCAATTGTCTGACAAAAGTGAAAAATGTAAATTTCCAATTTCAACCAAACATGCTAGAAATGCTCCAATTGAGCTAATTAGCTTATTGTGAGAATATTACAAACGTCTGACAAAACTGAAAAATGTAATTTTCCAATTTCAACCAAACATGCTAGAAATGCTCCAATTGAGCTAATTAGCTTATTGTGAGAATATTACAAACGTCTGACAAAACTGAAAAATGTAAATTTCCAATTTCAACCAAACATGCTAGAAATGCTCCAATTGAGCTAATTAGCTTATTGTGAGAATGTTGCAATTGTCTGACAAAAGTGAAAAATGTAAATTTCCAATTTCAACCAAACATGCTAGAAATGCTCAAATTGCGCAAATAGGCCTACTGTAGGAATTTTACAAACGTCTGACAAAACTGAAAAATGTAAATTTCCAATTTCAACCAAACATGCTAGAAATGCTCCAATTGAGCTAATTAGCTTATTGTGAGAATATTACAAACGTCTGACAAAACTGAAAAATGTAAATTTCCAATTTCAACCAAACATGCTAGAAATGCTCCAATTGAGCTAATTAGCTTATTGTGAGAATATTGCAATTGTCTGACAAAAGTGAAAAATGTAAATTTCCAATTTCAACCAAACATGCTAGAAATGCTCCAATTGAACTAATTAGTTTATTGTGAGAATATTACAAACGTCTGACAAAGCTGAAAAATGTAAATTTCCAATTTCAACCAAACATGCTAGAAATGCTCCAATTGAGCTAATTAGCTTATTGTGAGAATATTAAAAACGTCTGACAAAACTGAAAAATGTAATTTTCCAATTTCAACCAAACATGCTAGAAATGCTCCAATTGAGCTAATTAGCTCATTGTGAGAATATTGCAATTGTCTGACAAAAGTGAAAAATGTAAATTTCCAATTTCAACCAAACATGCTAGAAATGCTCCAATTGAACTAATTAGCTTATTGTGAGAATATTACAAACGTCTGACAAAAGTGAAAAATGTAAATTTCCAATTTCAACCAAACATGCTAAAATGCTCCAATTGAGCTAATTAGCTTATTGGAGAATATTACAAACGTCTGACAAAAGTGAAAAATGTAAATTTCCAATTTCAACCAAACATGCTAGAAATGCTCCAATTGAGCTAATTAGCTTATTGTGAGAATATTAAAAACGTCTGACAAAACTGAAAAATGTAATTTTCCCAATTCAACCAAACATGCTAGAAATGCTCCAATTGAGCTAATTAGCTCATTGTGAGAATATTGCAATTGTCTGACAAAAGTGAAAAATGTAAATTTCCAATTTCAACCAAACATGCTAGAAATGCTCCAATTGAGCTAATTAGCTTATTGTGAGAATATTACGACTGTCTGACAACACTGAAAAATTCAAATTTCCAATTTCAACCAAACATGCTAGAAATGCTCCAATTGAGCTAATTAGCTTATTGTGAGAGTATTACAAACGTCTGACAAAACTGAAAAATGTAAATTTCCAATTTCAACCAAACATGCTAGAAATGCTCCAATTGAGCTAATTAGCTTATTGTGAGAATATTGCAATTGTCTGACAAAAGTGAAAAATGTAAAATTCCAATTTCAACCAAACATGCTAGAAATGCTCCAATTGAGCTAATTAGCTTATTGTGAGAGTATTACAAACGTCTGACAAAACTGAAAAATGTAAATTTCCAATTTCAACCAAACATGCTAGAAATGCTCCAATTGAGCTAATTAGCTTATTGTGAGAATATTGCAATTGTCTGACAAAAGTGAAAAATGTAAAATTCCAATTTCAACCAAACATGCTAGAAATGCTCCAATTGAGCTAATTAGCTTATTGTGAGAATATTACAAACGTCTGACAAAAGTGAAATATGTAAAATTCCAATTTCAACCAAACATGCTAGAAATGCTCCAATTGAGCTAATTAGCTTATTGTGAGAATATTACAAACGTCTGACAAACATGATAAATATAAATTTCCAATTTCAACCAAACATGCTAGAAATGCTCTAATTGAGCTAATTAACTTATTGTGAAAATATTACAAACGTCTGACAAAACTTAAAAATGTAAATTTCCAATTTCAACCAAACATGCTAGAAATGCTCAAATTGCGCAAATAAGCCTACTGTAGGAATTTTACAAACGTCTGACAAAACTGAAAAATGTAAATTTCCAATTTCAATAAACATGCTAGAAATGCTCCAATTGAGCTAATTAGCTTATTGTGAGAATATTACAAACGTCTGACAAAACTGAAAAATGTAAATTTGCAATTTCAACCAAACATGCTAGAAATGCTCCAATTGAGCTAATTAGCTTATTGTGAGAATATTGCAATTGTCTGACAAAAGTGAAAAATGTAAATTTCCAATTTCAACCAAACATGCTAGAAATGCTCAAATTGCGCAAATAAGCCTACTGTAGGAATTTTACAAACGTCTGACAAAACTGAAAAATGTAAATTTCCAATTTCAACCAAACATGCTAGAAATGCTCCAATTGAGCTAATTAGCTTATTGTGAGAATATTACAAACGTCTGACAAAACTGAAAAATGTAAAGTTCCAATTTCAACCAAACATGCTAGAAATGCTTCAATTGAGCTAATTAGCTTATTGTGAGAATATTGCAATTGTCTGACAAAAGTGAAAAATGTAAATTTCCAATTTCAACCAAACATGCTAGAAATGCTCCAAATGAGCTAATTAGTTTATTGTGAGAATATTGCAATTGTCTGACAAAAGTGAAAAATGTAAATTTCCAAATTTAACCAAACATGCTAGAAATGCTCCAATTGAGCTAATTAGCTTATTGTGAGAATATTGCAATTGTCTGACAAAAGTGAAAAATGTAAATTTCCAATTTCAACCAAACATGCTAGAAATGCTCCAATTGAGCTAATTAGCTTATTGTGAGAATATTACAAACGTCTGACAAAAGTGAAAAATGTAAATTTCCAATTTCAACCAAACATGCTAGAAATGCTCCAATTGAGCTAATTAGCTTATTGGAGAATATTACAAACGTCTGACAAAAGTGAAAAATGTAAATTTCCAATTTCAACCAAACATGCTAGAAATGCTCCAATTGAGCTAATTAGCTTATTGTGAGAATATTAAAAACGTCTGACAAAACTGAAAAATGTAAATTTCCAATTTCAACCAAACATGCTAGAAATGCTCCAATTGAGCTAATTAGCTCATTGTGAGAATATTGCAATTGTCTGACAAAAGTGAAAAATGTAAATTTCCAATTTCAACCAAACATGCTAGAAATGCTCCAATTGAGCTAATTAGCTTATTGTGAGAATATTGCAATTGTCTGACAAAAGTGAAAAATGTAAAATTCCAATTTCAACCAAACATGCTAGAAATGCTCCAATTGAGCTAATTAGCTTATTGTGAGAGTATTACAAACGTCTGACAACACTGAAAAATGTAAATTTCCAATTTCAACCAAACATGCTAGAAATGCTCCAATTGAGCTAATTAGCTTGTTGTGAGAATATTGCAATTGTCTGACAACACTGAAAATTTTAAATTTCCAATTTCAACCAAACATGCTAGAAATGCTCCAATTGAGCTAATTAGCTTATTGTGAGAATATTGCAATTGTCTGACAAAAGTGAAAAATGTAAAATTCCAATTTCAACCAAACATGCTAGAAATGCTCCAATTGAGCTAATTAGCTTATTGTGAGAGTATTACAAACGTCTGACAAAAGTGAAAAATGTAAAATTCCAATTTCAACCAAACATGCTAGAAATGCTCCAATTGAGCTAATTAGCTTATTGTGAGAATATTACAAACGTCTGACAAACATGATAAATATAAATTTCCAATTTCAACCAAACATGCTAGAAATGCTCTAATTGAGCTAATTAACTTATTGTGAAAATATTACAAACGTCTGACAAAACTTAAAAATGTAAATTTCCAATTTCAACCAAGCATGCTAGAAATGCTCAAATTGCGCAAATAAGCCTACTGTAGGAATTTTACAAACGTCTGACAAAACTGAAAAATGTAAATTTCCAATTTCAACCAAACATGCTAGAAATGCTCCAATTGAGCTAATTAGCTTATTGTGAGAATATTACAAACGTCTGACAAAACTGAAAAATGTAAATTTCCAATTTCAACCAAACATGCTAGAAATGCTCCAATTGAGCTAATTAGCTTATTGTGAGAATATTGCAATTGTCTGACAAAAGTGAAAAATGTAAATTTCCAATTTCAACCAAACATGCTAGAAATGCTCCAATTGAACTAATTAGTTTATTGTGAGAATATTACAAACGTCTGACAAAAGTGAAAAATGTAAATTTCCAATTTCAACCAAACATGCTAGAAATGCTCCAATTGAGCTAATTAGCTTATTGTGAGAATATTAAAAACGTCTGACAAAACTGAAAAATGTAATTTTCCAATTTCAACCAAACATGCTAGAAATGCTCCAATTGAGCTAATTAGCTCATTGTGAGAATATTGCAATTGTCTGACAAAAGTGAAAAATGTAAATTTCCAATTTCAACCAAACATGCTAGAAATGCTCCAATTGAACTAATTAGCTTATTGTGAGAATATTACAAACGTCTGACAAAAGTGAAAAATGTAAATTTCCAATTTCAACCAAACATGCTAAAATGCTCCAATTGAGCTAATTAGCTTATTGGAGAATATTACAAACGTCTGACAAAAGTGAAAAATGTAAATTTCCAATTTCAACCAAACATGCTAGAAATGCTCCAATTGAGCTAATTAGCTTATTGTGAGAATATTAAAAACGTCTGACAAAACTGAAAAATGTAATTTTCCAATTTCAACCAAACATGCTAGAAATGCTCCAATTGAGCTAATTAGCTCATTGTGAGAATATTGCAATTGTCTGACAAAAGTGAAAAATGTAAATTTCCAATTTCAACCAAACATGCTAGAAATGCTCCAATTGAGCTAATTAGCTTATTGTGAGAATATTACAACTGTCTGACAACACTGAAAAATTCAAATTTCCAATTTCAACCAAACATGCTAGAAATGCTCCAATTGAGCTAATTAGCTTATTGTGAGAGTATTACAAACGTCTGACAAAACTGAAAAATGTAAATTTCCAATTTCAACCAAACATGCTAGAAATGCTCCAATTGAGCTAATTAGCTTATTGTGAGAATATTGCAATTGTCTGACAAAAGTGAAAAATGTAAAATTCCAATTTCAACCAAACATGCTAGAAATGCTCCAATTGAGCTAATTAGCTTATTGTGAGAGTATTACAAACGTCTGACAAAACTGAAAAATGTAAATTTCCAATTTCAACCAAACATGCTAGAAATGCTCCAATTGAGCTAATTAGCTTATTGTGAGAATATTGCAATTGTCTGACAAAAGTGAAAAATGTAAAATTCCAATTTCAACCAAACATGCTAGAAATGCTCCAATTGAGCTAATTAGCTTATTGTGAGAATATTACAAACGTCTGACAAAAGTGAAAAATGTAAAATTCCAATTTCAACCAAACATGCTAGAAATGCTCCAATTGAGCTAATTAGCTTATTGTGAGAATATTACAAACGTCTGACAAACATGATAAATATAAATTTCCAATTTCAACCAAACATGCTAGAAATGCTCTAATTGAGCTAATTAACTTATTGTGAAAATATTACAAACGTCTGACAAAACTTAAAAATGTAAATTTCCAATTTCAACCAAACATGCTAGAAATGCTCAAATTGCGCAAATAAGCCTACTGTAGGAATTTTACAAACGTCTGACAAAACTGAAAAATGTAAATTTCCAATTTCAATAAACATGCTAGAAATGCTCCAATTGAGCTAATTAGCTTATTGTGAGAATATTACAAACGTCTGACAAAACTGAAAAATGTAAATTTGCAATTTCAACCAAACATGCTAGAAATGCTCCAATTGAGCTAATTAGCTTATTGTGAGAATATTGCAATTGTCTGACAAAAGTGAAAAATGTAAATTTCCAATTTCAACCAAACATGCTAGTAATGCTCCAATTGCGCTAATTAGCTTATTGTGAGAATATTACAAACGTCTGACAAAACTGAAAAATGTAATTTTCCAATTTCAACCAAACATGCTAGAAATGCTCAAATTGCGCAAATAAGCCTACTGTAGGAATTTTACAAACGTCTGACAAAACTGAAAAATATAAATTTCCAATTTCAACCAAACATGCTAGAAATGCTCTAATTGAGCTAATTAACTTATTGTGAAAATATTACAAACGTCTGACAAAACTTAAAAATGTAAATTTCCAATTTCAACCAAACATGCTAGAAATGCTCAAATTGCGCAAATAAGCCTACTGTAGGAATTTTACAAACGTCTGACAAAACTGAAAAATGTAAATTTCCAATTTCAATAAACATGCTAGAAATGCTCCAATTGAGCTAATTAGCTTATTGTGAGAATATTACAAACGTCTGACAAAACTGAAAAATGTAAATTTGCAATTTCAACCAAACATGCTAGAAATGCTCCAATTGAGCTAATTAGCTTATTGTGAGAATATTGCAATTGTCTGACAAAAGTGAAAAATGTAAATTTCCAATTTCAACCAAACATGCTAGAAATGCTCAAATTGCGCAAATAAGCCTACTGTAGGAATTTTACAAACGTCTGACAAAACTGAAAAATGTAAATTTCCAATTTCAACCAAACATGCTAGAAATGCTCCAATTGAGCTAATTAGCTTATTGTGAGAATATTACAAACGTCTGACAAAACTGAAAAATGTAAAGTTCCAATTTCAACCAAACATGCTAGAAATGCTTCAATTGAGCTAATTAGCTTATTGTGAGAATATTGCAATTGTCTGACAAAAGTGAAAAATGTAAATTTCCAATTTCAACCAAACATGCTAGAAATGCTCCAAATGAGCTAATTAGTTTATTGTGAGAATATTGCAATTGTCTGACAAAAGTGAAAAATGTAAATTTCCAAATTCAACCAAACATGCTAGAAATGCTCCAATTGAGCTAATTAGCTTATTGTGAGAATATTGCAATTGTCTGACAAAAGTGAAAAATGTAAATTTCCAATTTCAACCAAACATGCTAGAAATGCTCCAATTGAGCTAATTAGCTTATTGTGAGAATATTACAAACGTCTGACAAAAGTGAAAAATGTAAATTTCCAATTTCAACCAAACATGCTAGAAATGCTCCAATTGAGCTAATTAGCTTATTGGAGAATATTACAAACGTCTGACAAAAGTGAAAAATGTAAATTTCCAATTTCAACCAAACATGCTAGAAATGCTCCAATTGAGCTAATTAGCTTATTGTGAGAATATTAAAAACGTCTGACAAAACTGAAAAATGTAAATTTCCAATTTCAACCAAACATGCTAGAAATGCTCCAATTGAGCTAATTAGCTCATTGTGAGAATATTGCAATTGTCTGACAAAAGTGAAAAATGTAAATTTCCAATTTCAACCAAACATGCTAGAAATGCTCCAATTGAGCTAATTAGCTTATTGTGAGAATATTACAACTGTCTGACAACACTGAAAAATTCAAATTTCCAATTTCAACCAAACATGCTAGAAATGCTCCAATTGAGCTAATTAGCTTAATGGAGAATATTGCAATTGTCTGACAAAAGTGAAAAATGTAAAATTCCAATTTCAACCAAACATGCTAGAAATGCTCCAATTGAGCTAATTAGCTTATTGTGAGAGTATTACAAACGTCTGACAACACTGAAAAATGTAAATTTCCAATTTCAACCAAACATGCTAGAAATGCTCCAATTGAGCTAATTAGCTTGTTGTGAGAATATTGCAATTGTCTGACAACACTGAAAATTTTAAATTTCCAATTTCAACCAAACATGCTAGAAATGCTCCAATTGAGCTAATTAGCTTATTGTGAGAATATTGCAATTGTCTGACAAAAGTGAAAAATGTAAAATTCCAATTTCAACCAAACATGCTAGAAATGCTCCAATTGAGCTAATTAGCTTATTGTGAGAGTATTACAAACGTCTGACAAAAGTGAAAAATGTAAAATTCCAATTTCAACCAAACATGCTAGAAATGCTCCAATTGAGCTAATTAGCTTATTGTGAGAATATTACAAACGTCTGACAAACATGATAAATATAAATTTCCAATTTCAACCAAACATGCTAGAAATGCTCTAATTGAGCTAATTAACTTATTGTGAAAATATTACAAACGTCTGACAAAACTTAAAAATGTAAATTTCCAATTTCAACCAAGCATGCTAGAAATGCTCAAATTGCGCAAATAAGCCTACTGTAGGAATTTTACAAACGTCTGACAAAAGTGAAAAATGTAAATTTCCAATTTCAACCAAACATGCTAGAAATGCTCCAATTGAGCTAATTAGCTCATTGTGAGAATATTGCAATTGTCTGACAAAATTGAAAAATGTAAATTTCCAATTTCAACCAAACATGCTAGAAATGCTCCAATTGAGCTAATTAGCTTATTGGAGAATATTACAAACGTCTGACAAAAGTGAAAAATGTAAATTTCCAATTTCAACCAAACATGCTAGAAATGCTCCAATTGAGCTAATTAGCTTATTGTGAGAATATTACAAACGTCTGACAAAGCTGAAAAATGTAAATTTCCAATTTCAACCAAACATGCTAGAAATGCTCCAATTGAGCTAATTAGCTTATTGTGAGAATGTTGCAATTGTCTGACAAAAGTGAAAAATGTAAATTTCCAATTTCAACCAAACATGCTAGAAATGCTCCAATTGAGCTAATTAGCTTATTGTGAGAATATTACAAACGTCTGACAAAACTGAAAAATGTAATTTTCCAATTTCAACCAAACATGCTAGAAATGCTCCAATTGAGCTAATTAGCTTATTGTGAGAATATTACAAACGTCTGACAAAACTGAAAAATGTAAATTTCCAATTTCAACCAAACATGCTAGAAATGCTCCAATTGAGCTAATTAGCTTATTGTGAGAATGTTGCAATTGTCTGACAAAAGTGAAAAATGTAAATTTCCAATTTCAACCAAACATGCTAGAAATGCTCAAATTGCGCAAATAGGCCTACTGTAGGAATTTTACAAACGTCTGACAAAACTGAAAAATGTAAATTTCCAATTTCAACCAAACATGCTAGAAATGCTCCAATTGAGCTAATTAGCTTATTGTGAGAATATTACAAACGTCTGACAAAACTGAAAAATGTAAATTTCCAATTTCAACCAAACATGCTAGAAATGCTCCAATTGAGCTAATTAGCTTATTGTGAGAATATTGCAATTGTCTGACAAAAGTGAAAAATGTAAATTTCCAATTTCAACCAAACATGCTAGAAATGCTCCAATTGAACTAATTAGTTTATTGTGAGAATATTACAAACGTCTGACAAAAGTGAAAAATGTAAATTTCCAATTTCAACCAAACATGCTAGAAATGCTCCAATTGAGCTAATTAGCTTATTGTGAGAATATTAAAAACGTCTGACAAAACTGAAAAATGTAATTTTCCAATTTCAACCAAACATGCTAGAAATGCTCCAATTGAGCTAATTAGCTCATTGTGAGAATATTGCAATTGTCTGACAAAAGTGAAAAATGTAAATTTCCAATTTCAACCAAACATGCTAGAAATGCTCCAATTGAACTAATTAGCTTATTGTGAGAATATTACAAACGTCTGACAAAAGTGAAAAATGTAAATTTCCAATTTCAACCAAACATGCTAAAATGCTCCAATTGAGCTAATTAGCTTATTGGAGAATATTACAAACGTCTGACAAAAGTGAAAAATGTAAATTTCCAATTTCAACCAAACATGCTAGAAATGCTCCAATTGAGCTAATTAGCTTATTGTGAGAATATTAAAAACGTCTGACAAAACTGAAAAATGTAATTTTCCAATTTCAACCAAACATGCTAGAAATGCTCCAATTGAGCTAATTAGCTCATTGTGAGAATATTGCAATTGTCTGACAAAAGTGAAAAATGTAAATTTCCAATTTCAACCAAACATGCTAGAAATGCTCCAATTGAGCTAATTAGCTTATTGTGAGAATATTACAACTGTCTGACAACACTGAAAAATTCAAATTTCCAATTTCAACCAAACATGCTAGAAATGCTCCAATTGAGCTAATTAGCTTATTGTGAGAGTATTACAAACGTCTGACAAAACTGAAAAATGTAAATTTCCAATTTCAACCAAACATGCTAGAAATGCTCCAATTGAGCTAATTAGCTTATTGTGAGAATATTGCAATTGTCTGACAAAAGTGAAAAATGTAAAATTCCAATTTCAACCAAACATGCTAGAAATGCTCCAATTGAGCTAATTAGCTTATTGTGAGAGTATTACAAACGTCTGACAAAACTGAAAAATGTAAATTTCCAATTTCAACCAAACATGCTAGAAATGCTCCAATTGAGCTAATTAGCTTATTGTGAGAATATTGCAATTGTCTGACAAAAGTGAAAAATGTAAAATTCCAATTTCAACCAAACATGCTAGAAATGCTCCAATTGAGCTAATTAGCTTATTGTGAGAATATTACAAACGTCTGACAAAAGTGAAAAATGTAAATTTCCAATTTCAACCAAACATGCTAGAAATGCTCCAATTGAGCTAATTAGCTTATTGTGAGAATATTACAAACGTCTGACAAACATGATAAATATAAATTTCCAATTTCAACCAAACATGCTAGAAATGCTCTAATTGAGCTAATTAACTTATTGTGAAAATATTACAAACGTCTGACAAAACTTAAAAATGTAAATTTCCAATTTCAACCAAACATGCTAGAAATGCTCAAATTGCGCAAATAAGCCTACTGTAGGAATTTTACAAACGTCTGACAAAACTGAAAAATGTAAATTTCCAATTTCAATAAACATGCTAGAAATGCTCCAATTGAGCTAATTAGCTTATTGTGAGAATATTACAAACGTCTGACAAAACTGAAAAATGTAAATTTGCAATTTCAACGAAACATGCTAGAAATGCTCCAATTGAGCTAATTAGCTTATTGTGAGAATATTGCAATTGTCTGACAAAAGTGAAAAATGTAAATTTCCAATTTCAACCAAACATGCTAGTAATGCTCCAATTGCGCTAATTAGCTTATTGTGAGAATATTACAAACGTCTGACAAAACTGAAAAATGTAATTTTCCAATTTCAACCAAACATGCTAGAAATGCTCAAATTGCGCAAATAAGCCTACTGTAGGAATTTTACAAACGTCTGACAAAACTGAAAAATGTAAATTTCCAATTTCAACCAAACATGCTAGAAATGCTCAAATTGCGCAAATAGGCCTACTGTAGGAATTTTACAAACGTCTGACAAAACTGAAAAATGTAAATTTCCAATTTCAACCAAACATGCTAGAAATGCTCCAATTGAGCTAATTAGCTTATTGTGAGAATATTACAAACGTCTGACAAAACTGAAATATGTAAATTTCCAATTTCAACCAAACATGCTAGAAATGCTCCAATTGAGCTAATTAGCTTATTGTGAGAATATTGCAATTGTCTGACAAAAGTGAAAAATGTAAATTTCCAATTTCAACCAAACATGCTAGAAATGCTCCAATTGAACTAATTAGTTTATTGTGAGAATATTACAAACGTCTGACAAAAGTGAAAAATGTAAATTTCCAATTTCAACCAAACATGCTAGAAATGCTCCAATTGAGCTAATTAGCTTATTGTGAGAATATTAAAAACGTCTGACAAAACTGAAAAATGTAATTTTCCAATTTCAACCAAACATGCTAGAAATGCTCCAATTGAGCTAATTAGCTCATTGTGAGAATATTGCAATTGTCTGACAAAAGTGAAAAATGTAAATTTCCAATTTCAACCAAACATGCTAGAAATGCTCCAATTGAACTAATTAGCTTATTGTGAGAATATTACCAAACGTCTGACAAAAGTGAAAAATGTAAATTTCCAATTTCAACCAAACATGCTAAAATGCTCCAATTGAGCTAATTAGCTTATTGGAGAATATTACAAACGTCTGACAAAAGTGAAAAATGTAAATTTCCAATTTCAACCAAACATGCTAGAAATGCTCCAATTGAGCTAATTAGCTTATTGTGAGAATATTAAAAACGTCTGACAAAACTGAAAAATGTAATTTTCCAATTTCAACCAAACATGCTAGAAATGCTCCAATTGAGCTAATTAGCTCATTGTGAGAATATTGCAATTGTCTGACAAAAGTGAAAAATGTAAATTTCCAATTTCAACCAAACATGCTAGAAATGCTCCAATTGAGCTAATTAGCTTATTGTGAGAATATTACAACTGTCTGACAACACTGAAAAATTCAAATTTCCAATTTCAACCAAACATGCTAGAAATGCTCCAATTGAGCTAATTAGCTTATTGTGAGAGTATTACAAACGTCTGACAAAACTGAAAAATGTAAATTTCCAATTTCAACCAAACATGCTAGAAATGCTCCAATTGAGCTAATTAGCTTATTGTGAGAATATTGCAATTGTCTGACAAAAGTGAAAAATGTAAAATTCCAATTTCAACCAAACATGCTAGAAATGCTCCAATTGAGCTAATTAGCTTATTGTGAGAGTATTGCAAACGTCTGACAAAACTGAAAAATGTAAATTTCCAATTTCAACCAAACATGCTAGAAATGCTCCAATTGAGCTAATTAGCTTATTGTGAGAATATTGCAATTGTCTGACAAAAGTGAAAAATGTAAAATTCCAATTTCAACCAAACATGCTAGAAATGCTCCAATTGAGCTAATTAGCTTATTGTGAGAATATTACAAACGTCTGACAAAAGTGAAAAATGTAAATTTCCAATTTCAACCAAACATGCTAGAAATGCTCCAATTGAGCTAATTAGCTTATTGTGAGAATATTACAAACGTCTGACAAACATGATAAATATAAATTTCCAATTTCAACCAAACATGCTAGAAATGCTCTAATTGAGCTAATTAACTTATTGTGAAAATATTACAAACGTCTGACAAAACTTAAAAATGTAAATTTCCAATTTCAACCAAACATGCTAGAAATGCTCAAATTGCGCAAATAAGCCTACTGTAGGAATTTTACAAACGTCTGACAAAACTGAAAAATGTAAATTTCCAATTTCAATAAACATGCTAGAAATGCTCCAATTGAGCTAATTAGCTTATTGTGAGAATATTACAAACGTCTGACAAAACTGAAAAATGTAAATTTGCAATTTCAACCAAACATGCTAGAAATGCTCCATTTGAGCTAATTAGCTTATTGTGAGAATATTGCAATTGTCTGACAAAAGTGAAAAATGTAAATTTCCAATTTCAACCAAACATGCTAGTAATGCTCCAATTGCGCTAATTAGCTTGTTGTGAGAATATTACAAACGTCTGACAAAACTGAAAAATGTAATTTTCCAATTTCAACCAAACATGCTAGAAATGCTCAAATTGCGCAAATAAGCCTACTGTAGGAATTTTACAAACGTCTGACAAAACTGAAAAATGTAAATTTCCAATTTCAACCAAACATGCTAGAAATGCTCCAATTGAGCTAATTAGCTTATTGTGAGAATATTACAAACGTCTGACAAAACTGAAAAATGTAAAGTTCCAATTTCAACCAAACATGCTAGAAATGCTTCAATTGAGCTAATTAGCTTATTGTGAGAATATTGCAATTGTCTGACAAAAGTGAAAAATGTAAATTTCCAATTTCAACCAAACATGCTAGAAATGCTCCAAATGAGCTAATTAGTTTATTGTGAGAATATTGCAATTGTCTGACAAAAGTGAAAAATGTAAATTTCCAAATTCAACCAAACATGCTAGAAATGCTCCAATTGAGCTAATTAGCTTATTGTGAGAATATTGCAATTGTCTGACAAAAGTGAAAAATGTAAATTTCCAATTTCAACCAAACATGCTAGAAATGCTCTAATTGAGCTAATTAGCTTATTGTGAGAATATTACAAACGTCTGACAAAAGTGAAAAATGTAAATTTCCAATTTCAACCAAACATGCTAGAAATGCTCCAATTGAGCTAATTAGCTTATTGGAGAATATTACAAACGTCTGACAAAAGTGAAAAATGTAAATTTCCAATTTCAACCAAACATGCTAGAAATGCTCCAATTGAGCTAATTAGCTTATTGTGAGAATATTAAAAACGTCTGACAAAACTGAAAAATGTAAATTTCCAATTTCAACCAAACATGCTAGAAATGCTCCAATTGAGCTAATTAGCTCATTGTGAGAATATTGCAATTGTCTGACAAAAGTGAAAAATGTAAATTTCCAATTTCAACCAAACATGCTAGAAATGCTCCAATTGAGCTAATTAGCTTATTGTGAGAATATTACAACTGTCTGACAACACTGAAAAATTCAAATTTCCAATTTCAACCAAACATGCTAGAAATGCTCCAATTGAGCTAATTAGCTTATTGTGAGAATATTGCAATTGTCTGACAAAAGTGAAAAATGTAAAATTCCAATTTCAACCAAACATGCTAGAAATGCTCCAATTGAGCTAATTAGCTTATTGTGAGAGTATTACAAACGTCTGACAACACTGAAAAATGTAAATTTCCAATTTCAACCAAACATGCTAGAAATGCTCCAATTGAGCTAATTAGCTTGTTGTGAGAATATTGCAATTGTCTGACAACACTGAAAATTTTAAATTTCCAATTTCAACCAAACATGCTAGAAATGCTCCAATTGAGCTAATTAGCTTATTGTGAGAATATTGCAATTGTCTGACAAAAGTGAAAAATGTAAAATTCCAATTTCAACCAAACATGCTAGAAATGCTCCAATTGAGCTAATTAGCTTATTGTGAGAGTATTACAAACGTCTGACAAAAGTGAAAAATGTAAAATTCCAATTTCAACCAAACATGCTAGAAATGCTCCAATTGAGCTAATTAGCTTATTGTGAGAATATTACAAACGTCTGACAAACATGATAAATATAAATTTCCAATTTCAACCAAACATGCTAGAAATGCTCTAATTGAGCTAATTAACTTATTGTGAAAATATTACAAACGTCTGACAAAACTTAAAAATGTAAATTTCCAATTTCAACCAAGCATGCTAGAAATGCTCAAATTGCGCAAATAAGCCTACTGTAGGAATTTTACAAACGTCTGACAAAACTGAAAAATGTAAATTTCCAATTTCAACCAAACATGCTAGAAATGCTCCAATTGAGCTAATTAGCTTATTGTGAGAATATTAAAAACGTCTGACAAAACTGAAAAATGTAATTTTCCAATTTCAACCAAACATGCTAGAAATGCTCCAATTGAGCTAATTAGCTCATTGTGAGAATATTGCAATTGTCTGACAAAAGTGAAAAATGTAAATTTCCAATTTCAACCAAACATGCTAGAAATGCTCCAATTGAGCTAATTAGCTTATTGTGAGAATATTACAACTGTCTGACAACACTGAAAAATTCAAATTTCCAATTTCAACCAAACATGCTAGAAATGCTCCAATTGAGCTAATTAGCTTATTGTGAGAGTATTACAAACGTCTGACAAAACTGAAAAATGTAAATTTCCAATTTCAACCAAACATGCTAGAAATGCTCCAATTGAGCTAATTAGCTTATTGTGAGAATATTGCAATTGTCTGACAAAAGTGAAAAATGTAAAATTCCAATTTCAACCAAACATGCTAGAAATGCTCCAATTGAGCTAATTAGCTTATTGTGAGAGTATTGCAAACGTCTGACAAAACTGAAAAATGTAAATTTCCAATTTCAACCAAACATGCTAGAAATGCTCCAATTGAGCTAATTAGCTTATTGTGAGAATATTGCAATTGTCTGACAAAAGTGAAAAATATAAAATTCCAATTTCAACCAAACATGCTAGAAATGCTCCAATTGAGCTAATTAGCTTATTGTGAGAATATTACAAACGTCTGACAAAAGTGAAAAATGTAAATTTCCAATTTCAACCAAACATGCTAGAAATGCTCCAATTGAGCTAATTAGCTTATTGTGAGAATATTACAAACGTCTGACAAACATGATAAATATAAATTTCCAATTTCAACCAAACATGCTAGAAATGCTCTAATTGAGCTAATTAACTTATTGTGAAAATATTACAAACGTCTGACAAAACTTAAAAATGTAAATTTCCAATTTCAACCAAACATGCTAGAAATGCTCAAATTGCGCAAATAAGCCTACTGTAGGAATTTTACAAACGTCTGACAAAACTGAAAAATGTAAATTTCCAATTTCAATAAACATGCTAGAAATGCTCCAATTGAGCTAATTAGCTTATTGTGAGAATATTACAAACGTCTGACAAAACTGAAAAATGTAAATTTGCAATTTCAACCAAACATGCTAGAAATGCTCCATTTGAGCTAATTAGCTTATTGTGAGAATATTGCAATTGTCTGACAAAAGTGAAAAATGTAAATTTCCAATTTCAACCAAACATGCTAGTAATGCTCCAATTGCGCTAATTAGCTTGTTGTGAGAATATTACAAACGTCTGACAAAACTGAAAAATGTAATTTTCCAATTTCAACCAAACATGCTAGAAATGCTCAAATTGCGCAAATAAGCCTACTGTAGGAATTTTACAAACGTCTGACAAAACTGAAAAATGTAAATTTCCAATTTCAACCAAACATGCTAGAAATGCTCCAATTGAGCTAATTAGCTTATTGTGAGAATATTACAAACGTCTGACAAAACTGAAAAATGTAAAGTTCCAATTTCAACCAAACATGCTAGAAATGCTTCAATTGAGCTAATTAGCTTATTGTGAGAATATTGCAATTGTCTGACAAAAGTGAAAAATGTAAATTTCCAATTTCAACCAAACATGCTAGAAATGCTCCAAATGAGCTAATTAGTTTATTGTGAGAATATTGCAATTGTCTGACAAAAGTGAAAAATGTAAATTTCCAAATTCAACCAAACATGCTAGAAATGCTCCAATTGAGCTAATTAGCTTATTGTGAGAATATTGCAATTGTCTGACAAAAGTGAAAAATGTAAATTTCCAATTTCAACCAAACATGCAAGAAATGCTCTAATTGAGCTAATTAGCTTATTGTGAGAATATTACAAACGTCTGACAAAAGTGAAAAATGTAAATTTCCAATTTCAACCAAACATGCTAGAAATGCTCCAATTGAGCTAATTAGCTTATTGGAGAATATTACAAACGTCTGACAAAAGTGAAAAATGTAAATTTCCAATTTCAACCAAACATGCTAGAAATGCTCCAATTGAGCTAATTAGCTTATTGTGAGAATATTAAAAACGTCTGACAAAACTGAAAAATGTAAATTTCCAATTTCAACCAAACATGCTAGAAATGCTCCAATTGAGCTAATTAGCTCATTGTGAGAATATTGCAATTGTCTGACAAAAGTGAAAAATGTAAATTTCCAATTTCAACCAAACATGCTAGAAATGCTCCAATTGAGCTAATTAGCTTATTGTGAGAATATTACAACTGTCTGACAACACTGAAAAATTCAAATTTCCAATTTCAACCAAACATGCTAGAAATGCTCCAATTGAGCTAATTAGCTTATTGTGAGAATATTGCAATTGTCTGACAAAAGTGAAAAATGTAAAATTCCAATTTCAACCAAACATGCTAGAAATGCTCCAATTGAGCTAATTAGCTTATTGTGAGAGTATTACAAACGTCTGACAACACTGAAAAATGTAAATTTCCAATTTCAACCAAACATGCTAGAAATGCTCCAATTGAGCTAATTAGCTTGTTGTGAGAATATTGCAATTGTCTGACAACACTGAAAATTTTAAATTTCCAATTTCAACCAAACATGCTAGAAATGCTCCAATTGAGCTAATTAGCTTATTGTGAGAATATTGCAATTGTCTGACAAAAGTGAAAAATGTAAAATTCCAATTTCAACCAAACATGCTAGAAATGCTCCAATTGAGCTAATTAGCTTATTGTGAGAGTATTACAAACGTCTGACAAAAGTGAAAAATGTAAAATTCCAATTTCAACCAAACATGCTAGAAATGCTCCAATTGAGCTAATTAGCTTATTGTGAGAATATTACAAACGTCTGACAAACATGATAAATATAATATTCCAATTTCAACCAAACATGCTAGAAATGCTCTAATTGAGCTAATTAACTTATTGTGAAAATATTACAAACGTCTGACAAAACTTAAAAATGTAAATTTCCAATTTCAACCAAGCATGCTAGAAATGCTCAAATTGCGCAAATAAGCCTACTGTAGGAATTTTACAAACGTCTGACAAAACTGAAAAATGTAAATTTCCAATTTCAACCAAACATGCTAGAAATGCTCCAATTGAGCTAATTAGCTCATTGTGAGAATATTGCAATTGTCTGACAAAATTGAGAAATGTAAATTTCCAATTTCAACCAAACATGCTAGAAATGCTCCAATTGAGCTAATTAGCTTATTGGAGAATATTACAAACGTCTGACAAAAGTGAAAAATGTAAATTTCCAATTTCAACCAAACATGCTAGAAATGCTCCAATTGAGCTAATTAGCTTATTGTGTGAATATTACAAACGTCTGACAAAAGTGAAAAATTTAAAGTTCCAATTTCAACCAAACATGCTAGAAATGCTCCAATTGAGCTAATTAGCTTATTGTGAGAATATTACAAACGTCTGACAAAGCTGAAAAATGTAAATTTCCAATTTCAACCAAACATGCTAGAAATGCTCCAATTGAGCTAATTAGCTTATTGTGAGAATGTTGCAATTGTCTGACAAAAGTGAAAAATGTAAATTTCCAATCTCAACCAAACATGCTAGAAATGCTCCAACTGAGCTAATTAGCTTATTGTGAGAATATTAAAAACGTCTGACAAAACTGAAAAATGTAATTTTCCAATTTCAACCAAACATGCTAGAAATGCTCCAATTGAGCTAATTAGCTTATTGTGAGAATATTACAAACGTCTGACAAAACTGAAAAATGTAAATTTCCAATTTCAACCAAACATGCTAGAAATGCTCCAATTGAGCTAATTAGCTTATTGTGAGAATGTTGCAATTGTCTGACAAAAGTGAAAAATGTAAATTTCCAATTTCAACCAAACATGCTAGAAATGCTCAAATTGCGCAAATAGGCCTACTGTAGGAATTTTACAAACGTCTGACAAAACTGAAAAATGTAAATTTCCAATTTCAACCAAACATGCTAGAAATGCTCCAATTGAGCTAATTAGCTTATTGTGAGAATATTACAAACGTCTGACAAAACTGAAAAATGTAAATTTCCCATTTCAACCAAACATGCTAGAAATGCTCCAATTGAGCTAATTAGCTTATTGTGAGAATATTGCAATTGTCTGACAAAAGTGAAAAATGTAAATTTCCAATTTCAACCAAACATGCTAGAAATGCTCCAATTGAGCTAATTAGCTTATTGTGAGAATATTGCAATTGTCTGACAAAAGTGAAAAATGTAAATTTCCAAATTCAACCAAACATGCTAGAAATGCTCCAATTGAGCTAATTAGCTTATTGTGAGAATATTGCAATTGTCTGACAAAAATGAAAAATGGAAATTTCCAATTTCAACCAAACATGCTAGAAATGCTCCAATTGAACTAATTAGCTTATTGTGAGAATATTACAAACGTCTGACAAAAGTGAAAAATGTAAATTTCCAATTTCAACCAAACATGCTAGAAATGCTCCAATTGAGCTAATTAGCTTATTGGAGAATATTACAAACGTCTGACAAAAGTGAAAAATGTAAATTTCCAATTTCAACCAAACATGCTAGAAATGCTCCAATTGAGCTAATTAGCTTATTGTGAGAATATTAAAAACGTCTGACAAAACTGAAAAATGTAATTTTCCAATTTCAACCAAACATGCTAGAAATGCTCCAATTGAGCTAATTAGCTCATTGTGAGAATATTGCAATTGTCTGACAAAAGTGAAAAATGTAAATTTCCAATTTCAACCAAACATGCTAGAAATGCTCCAATTGAACTAATTAGCTTATTGTGAGAATATTACAATCGTCTGACAAAAGTGAAAAATGTAAATTTCCAATTTCAACCAAACATGCTAAAATGCTCCAATTGAGCTAATTAGCTTATTGGAGAATATTACAAACGTCTGACAAAAGTGAAAAATGTAAATTTCCAATTTCAACCAAACATGCTAGAAATGCTCCAATTGAGCTAATTAGCTTATTGTGAGAATATTAAAAACGTCTGACAAAACTGAAAAATGTAAATTTCCAATTTCAACCAAACATGCTAGAAATGCTCCAATTGAGCTAATTAGCTCATTGTGAGAATATTGCAATTGTCTGACAAAAGTGAAAAATGTAAATTTCCAATTTCAACCAAACATGCTAGAAATGCTCCAATTGAACTAATTAGCTTATTGTGAGAATATTACAAACGTCTGACAAAACTGAAAAATGTAAATTTGCAATTTCAACCAAACATGCTAGAAATGCTCCATTTGAGCTAATTAGCTTATTGTGAGAATATTGCAATTGTCTGACAAAAGTGAAAAATGTAAATTTCCAATTTCAACCAAACATGCTAGTAATGCTCCAATTGCGCTAATTAGCTTGTTGTGAGAATATTACAAACGTCTGACAAAACTGAAAAATGTAATTTTCCAATTTCAACCAAACATGCTAGAAATGCTCAAATTGCGCAAATAAGCCTACTGTAGGAATTTTACAAACGTCTGACAAAACTGAAAAATGTAAATTTCCAATTTCAACCAAACATGCTAGAAATGCTCCAATTGAGCTAATTAGCTTATTGTGAGAATATTACAAACGTCTGACAAAACTGAAAAATGTAAAGTTCCAATTTCAACCAAACATGCTAGAAATGCTTCAATTGAGCTAATTAGCTTATTGTGAGAATATTGCAATTGTCTGACAAAAGTGAAAAATGTAAATTTCCAATTTCAACCAAACATGCTAGAAATGCTCCAAATGAGCTAATTAGTTTATTGTGAGAATATTGCAATTGTCTGACAAAAGTGAAAAATGTAAATTTCCAAATTCAACCAAACATGCTAGAAATGCTCCAATTGAGCTAATTAGCTTATTGTGAGAATATTGCAATTGTCTGACAAAAGTGAAAAATGTAAATTTCCAATTTCAACCAAACATGCTAGAAATGCTCTAATTGAGCTAATTAGCTTATTGTGAGAATATTACAAACGTCTGACAAAAGTGAAAAATGTAAATTTCCAATTTCAACCAAACATGCTAGAAATGCTCCAATTGAGCTAATTAGCTTATTGGAGAATATTACAAACGTCTGACAAAAGTGAAAAATGTAAATTTCCAATTTCAACCAAACATGCTAGAAATGCTCCAATTGAGCTAATTAGCTTATTGTGAGAATATTAAAAACGTCTGACAAAACTGAAAAATGTAAATTTCCAATTTCAACCAAACATGCTAGAAATGCTCCAATTGAGCTAATTAGCTCATTGTGAGAATATTGCAATTGTCTGACAAAAGTGAAAAATGTAAATTTCCAATTTCAACCAAACATGCTAGAAATGCTCCAATTGAGCTAATTAGCTTATTGTGAGAATATTACAACTGTCTGACAACACTGAAAAATTCAAATTTCCAATTTCAACCAAACATGCTAGAAATGCTCCAATTGAGCTAATTAGCTTATTGTGAGAATATTGCAATTGTCTGACAAAAGTGAAAAATGTAAAATTCCAATTTCAACCAAACATGCTAGAAATGCTCCAATTGAGCTAATTAGCTTATTGTGAGAGTATTACAAACGTCTGACAACACTGAAAAATGTAAATTTCCAATTTCAACCAAACATGCTAGAAATGCTCCAATTGAGCTAATTAGCTTGTTGTGAGAATATTGCAATTGTCTGACAACACTGAAAATTTTAAATTTCCAATTTCAACCAAACATGCTAGAAATGCTCCAATTGAGCTAATTAGCTTATTGTGAGAATATTGCAATTGTCTGACAAAAGTGAAAAATGTAAAATTCCAATTTCAACCAAACATGCTAGAAATGCTCCAATTGAGCTAATTAGCTTATTGTGAGAGTATTACAAACGTCTGACAAAAGTGAAAAATGTAAAATTCCAATTTCAACCAAACATGCTAGAAATGCTCCAATTGAGCTAATTAGCTTATTGTGAGAATATTACAAACGTCTGACAAACATGATAAATATAAATTTCCAATTTCAACCAAACATGCTAGAAATGCTCTAATTGAGCTAATTAACTTATTGTGAAAATATTACAAACGTCTGACAAAACTTAAAAATGTAAATTTCCAATTTCAACCAAGCATGCTAGAAATGCTCAAATTGCGCAAATAAGCCTACTGTAGGAATTTTACAAACGTCTGACAAAACTGAAAAATGTAAATTTCCAATTTCAACCAAACATGCTAGAAATGCTCCAATTGAGCTAATTAGCTCATTGTGAGAATATTGCAATTGTCTGACAAAATTGAGAAATGTAAATTTCCAATTTCAACCAAACATGCTAGAAATGCTCCAATTGAGCTAATTAGCTTATTGGAGAATATTACAAACGTCTGACAAAAGTGAAAAATGTAAATTTCCAATTTCAACCAAACATGCTAGAAATGCTCCAATTGAGCTAATTAGCTTATTGTGTGAATATTACAAACGTCTGACAAAAGTGAAAAATTTAAAGTTCCAATTTCAACCAAACATGCTAGAAATGCTCCAATTGAGCTAATTAGCTTATTGTGAGAATATTACAAACGTCTGACAAAGCTGAAAAATGTAAATTTCCAATTTCAACCAAACATGCTAGAAATGCTCCAATTGAGCTAATTAGCTTATTGTGAGAATGTTGCAATTGTCTGACAAAAGTGAAAAATGTAAATTTCCAATTTCAACCAAACATGCTAGAAATGCTCCAACTGAGCTAATTAGCTTATTGTGAGAATATTAAAAACGTCTGACAAAACTGAAAAATGTAATTTTCCAATTTCAACCAAACATGCTAGAAATGCTCCAATTGAGCTAATTAGCTTATTGTGAGAATATTACAAACGTCTGACAAAACTGAAAAATGTAAATTTCCAATTTCAACCAAACATGCTAGAAATGCTCCAATTGAGCTAATTAGCTTATTGTGAGAATGTTGCAATTGTCTGACAAAAGTGAAAAATGTAAATTTCCAATTTCAACCAAACATGCTAGAAATGCTCAAATTGCGCAAATAGGCCTACTGTAGGAATTTTACAAACGTCTGACAAAACTGAAAAATGTAAATTTCCAATTTCAACCAAACATGCTAGAAATGCTCCAATTGAGCTAATTAGCTTATTGTGAGAATATTACAAACGTCTGACAAAACTGAAAAATGTAAATTTCCAATTTCAACCAAACATGCTAGAAATGCTCCAATTGAGCTAACTAGCTTATTGTGAGAATATTGCAATTGTCTGACAAAAGTGAAAAATGTAAATTTCCAATTTCAACCAAACATGCTAGAAATGCTCCAATTGAGCTAATTAGTTTATTGTGAGAATATTGCAATTGTCTGACAAAAGTGAAAAATGTAAATTTCCAAATTCAACCAAACATGCTAGAAATGCTCCAATTGAGCTAATTAGCTTATTGTGAGAATATTGCAATTGTCTGACAAAAATGAAAAATGTAAATTTCCAATTTCAACCAAACATGCTAGAAATGCTCCAATTGAACTAATTAGCTTATTGTGAGAATATTACAAACGTCTGACAAAAGTGAAAAATGTAAATTTCCAATTTCAACCAAACATGCTAGAAATGCTCCAATTGAGCTAATTAGCTTATTGGAGAATATTACAAACGTCTGACAAAAGTGAAAAATGTAAATTTCCAATTTCAACCAAACATGCTAGAAATGCTCCAATTGAGCTAATTAGCTTATTGTGAGAATATTAAAAACGTCTGACAAAACTGAAAAATGTAATTTTCCAATTTCAACCAAACATGCTAGAAATGCTCCAATTGAGCTAATTAGCTCATTGTGAGAATATTGCAATTGTCTGACAAAAGTGAAAAATGTAAATTTCCAATTTCAACCAAACATGCTAGAAATGCTCCAATTGAACTAATTAGCTTATTGTGAGAATATTACAAACGTCTGACAAAAGTGAAAAATGTAAATTTCCAATTTCAACCAAACATGCTAAAATGCTCCAATTGAGCTAATTAGCTTATTGGAGAATATTACAAACGTCTGACAAAAGTGAAAAATGTAAATTTCCAATTTCAACCAAACATGCTAGAAATGCTCCAATTGAGCTAATTAGCTTATTGTGAGAATATTAAAAACGTCTGACAAAACTGAAAAATGTAATTTTCCAATTTCAACCAAACATGCTAGAAATGCTCCAATTGAGCTAATTAGCTCATTGTGAGAATATTGCAATTGTCTGACAAAAGTGAAAAATGTAAATTTCCAATTTCAACCAAACATGCTAGAAATGCTCCAATTGAGCTAATTAGCTTATTGTGAGAATATTACAACTGTCTGACAACACTGAAAAATTCAAATTTCCAATTTCAACCAAACATGCTAGAAATGCTCCAATTGAGCTAATTAGCTTATTGTGAGAGTATTACAAACGTCTGACAAAACTGAAAAATGTAAATTTCCAATTTCAACCAAACATGCTAGAAATGCTCCAATTGAGCTAATTAGCTTATTGTGAGAATATTGCAATTGTCTGACAAAAGTGAAAAATGTAAAATTCCAATTTCAACCAAACATGCTAGAAATGCTCCAATTGAGCTAATTAGCTTATTGTGAGAGTATTACAAACGTCTGACAAAACTGAAAAATGTAAATTTCCAATTTCAACCAAACATGCTAGAAATGCTCCAATTGAGCTAATTAGCTTATTGTGAGAATATTGCAATTGTCTGACAAAAGTGAAAAATGTAAAATTCCAATTTCAACCAAACATGCTAGAAATGCTCCAATTGAGCTAATTAGCTTATTGTGAGAATATTACAAACGTCTGACAAAAGTGAAAAATGTAAAATTCCAATTTCAACCAAACATGCTAGAAATGCTCCAATTGAGCTAATTAGCTTATTGTGAGAATATTACAAACGTCTGACAAACATGATAAATATAAATTGCCAATTTCAACCAAACATGCTAGAAATGCTCTAATTGAGCTAATTAACTTATTGTGAAAATATTACAAACGTCTGACAAAACTTAAAAATGTAAATTTCCAATTTCAACCAAACATGCTAGAAATGCTCAAATTGCGCAAATAAGCCTACTGTAGGAATTTTACAAACGTCTGACAAAACTGAAAAATGTAAATTTCCAATTTCAATAAACATGCTAGAAATGCTCCAATTGAGCTAATTAGCTTATTGTGAGAATATTACAAACGTCTGACAAAACTGAAAAATGTAAATTTGCAATTTCAACCAAACATGCTAGAAATGCTCCAATTGAGCTAATTAGCTTATTGTGAGAATATTGCAATTGTCTGACAAAAGTGAAAAATGTAAATTTCCAATTTCAACCAAACATGCTAGTAATGCTCCAATTGCGCTAATTAGCTTATTGTGAGAATATTACAAACGTCTGACAAAACTGAAAAATGTAATTTTCCAATTTCAACCAAACATGCTAGAAATTCTCCAATTGAGCTAATTAGCTTATTGTGAGAATATTACAAACGTCTGACAAAACTGAAAAATGTAAATTTTCAATTTCAACCAAACATGCCAGAAATGCTCCAATTGAGCTAATTAGCTTATTGTGAGAATATTACAAACGTCTGACAAAACTGAAAAATGTAAATTTCCAATTTCAACCAAACATGCTAGAAATGCTCCAATTGAGCTAATTAGTTTATTGTGAGAATATTGCAATTGTCTGACAAAAGTGAAAAATGTAAATTTCCAATTTCAACCAAACATGCTAGAAATGCTCCAATTGAGCTAATTAGCTTATTGTGTGAATATTACAAACGTCTGACAAAAGTGAAAAATGTAAATTTCCAATTTCAACCAAACATGCTAGAAATGCTCCAATTGAGCTAATTAGCTTATTGGAGAATATTACAAACGTCTGACAAAAGTGAAAAGTGTAAATTTCCAATTTCAACCAAACATGCTAGAAATGCTCCAATTGAGCTAATTAGCTTATTGTGAGAATATTACAAACGTCTGACAAAACTGAAAAATTTAAATTTCCAATTTCAACCAAACATGCTAGAAATGCTCCAATTGAGCTAATTAGTTTATTGTGAGAATATTGCAATTGTCTGACAAAAGTGAAAAATGTAAATTTCCAATTTCAACCAAACATGCTAGAAATGCTCAAATTGCGCAAATAAGCCTACTGTAGAAATTTTACAAACGTCTGACAAAACTGAAAAATGTAAATTTCCAATTTCAATAAACATGCTAGAAATGCTCCAATTGAGCTAATTAGCTTATTGTGAGAATATTACAAACGTCTGACAAAACTGAAAAATGTAAATTTGCAATTTCAACCAAACATGCTAGAAATGCTCCAATTGAGCTAATTAGCTTATTGTGAGAATATTGCAATTGTCTGACAAAAGTGAAAAATGTAAATTTCCAATTTCAACCAAACATGCTAGTAATGCTCCAATTGCGCTAATTAGCTTATTGTGAGAATATTACAAACGTCTGACAAAACTGAAAAATGTAATTTTCCAATTTCAACCAAACATGCTAGAAATGCTCCAATTGAGCTAATTAGTTTATTGTGAGAATATTGCAATTGTCTGACAAAAGTGAAAAATGTAAATTTCCAATTTCAACCAAACATGCTAGAAATGCTCAAATTGCGCAAATAAGCCTACTGTAGGAATTTTACAAACGTCTGACAAAACTGAAAAATGTAAATTTCCAATTTCAACCAAACATGCTAGAAATGCTCCAATTGAGCTAATTAGCTTATTGTGAGAGTATTACAAACGTCTGACAAAACTGAAAAATGTAAATTTCCAATTTCAACCAAACATGCTAGAAATGCTCCAATTGAGCTAATTAGCTTATTGTGAGAATATTGCAATTGTCTGACAAAAGTGAAAAATGTAAAATTCCAATTTCAACCAAACATGCTAGAAATGCTCCAATTGAGCTAATTAGCTTATTGTGAGAATATTACAAACGTCTGACAAAAGTGAAAAATGTAAAATTCCAATTTCAACCAAACATGCTAGAAATGCTCCAATTGAGCTAATTAGCTTATTGTGAGAATATTACAAACGTCTGACAAAACTGAAAAATGTAAATTTCCAATTTCAACCAAACATGCTAGAAATGCTCCAATTGAGCTAATTAGCTTATTGTGAGAATATTACAAACGTCTGACAAACATGATAAATATAAATTGCCAATTTCAACCAAACATGCTAGAAATGCTCTAATTGAGCTAATTAACTTATTGTGAAAATATTACAAACGTCTGACAAAACTTAAAAATGTAAATTTCCAATTTCAACCAAACATGCTAGAAATGCTCAAATTGCGCAAATAAGCCTACTGTAGGAATTTTACAAACGTCTGACAAAACTGAAAAATGTAAATTTCCAATTTCAATAAACATGCTAGAAATGCTCCAATTGAGCTAATTAGCTTATTGTGAGAATATTACAAACGTCTGACAAAACTGAAAAATGTAAATTTGCAATTTCAACCAAACATGCTAGAAATGCTCCAATTGAGCTAATTAGCTTATTGTGAGAATATTGCAATTGTCTGACAAAAGTGAAAAATGTAAATTTCCAATTTCAACCAAACATGCTAGTAATGCTCCAATTGCGCTAATTAGCTTATTGTGAGAATATTACAAACGTCTGACAAAACTGAAAATTGTAATTTTCCAATTTCAACCAAACATGCTAGAAATTCTCCAATTGAGCTAATTAGCTTATTGTGAGAATATTACAAACGTCTGACAAAACTGAAAAATGTAAATTTTCAATTTCAACCAAACATGCCAGAAATGCTCCAATTGAGCTAATTAGCTTATTGTGAGAATATTACAAACGTCTGACAAAACTGAAAAATGTAAATTTCCAATTTCAACCAAACATGCTAGAAATGCTCCAATTGAGCTAATTAGTTTATTGTGAGAATATTGCAATTGTCTGACAAAAGTGAAAAATGTAAATTTCCAATTTCAACCAAACATGCTAGAAATGCTCCAATTGAGCTAATTAGCTTATTGTGTGAATATTACAAACGTCTGACAAAAGTGAAAAATGTAAATTTCCAATTTCAACCAAACATGCTAGAAATGCTCCAATTGAGCTAATTAGCTTATTGGAGAATATTACAAACGTCTGACAAAAGTGAAAAGTGTAAATTTCCAATTTCAACCAAACATGCTAGAAATGCTCCAATTGAGCTAATTAGCTTATTGTGAGAATATTACAAACGTCTGACAAAACTGAAAAATTTAAATTTCCAATTTCAACCAAACATGCTAGAAATGCTCCAATTGAGCTAATTAGTTTATTGTGAGAATATTGCAATTGTCTGACAAAAGTGAAAAATGTAAATTTCCAATTTCAACCAAACATGCTAGAAATGCTCAAATTGCGCAAATAAGCCTACTGTAGGAATTTTACAAACGTCTGACAAAACTGAAAAATGTAAATTTCCAATTTCAATAAACATGCTAGAAATGCTCCAATTGAGCTAATTAGCTTATTGTGAGAATATTACAAACGTCTGACAAAACTGAAAAATGTAAATTTGCAATTTCAACCAAACATGCTAGAAATGCTCCAATTGAGCTAATGAGCTTATTGTGAGAATATTGCAATTGTCTGACAAAAGTGAAAAATGTAAATTTCCAATTTCAACCAAACATGCTAGTAATGCTCCAATTGCGCTAATTAGCTTATTGTGAGAATATTACAAACGTCTGACAAAACTGAAAAATGTAATTTTCCAATTTCAACCAAACATGCTAGAAATGCTCCAATTGAGCTAATTAGTTTATTGTGAGAATATTGCAATTGTCTGACAAAAGTGAAAAATGTAAATTTCCAATTTCAACCAAACATGCTAGAAATGCTCAAATTGCGCAAATAAGCCTACTGTAGGAATTTTACAAACGTCTGACAAAACTGAAAAATGTAAATTTCCAATTTCAACCAAACATGCTAGAAATGCTCCAATTGAGCTAATTAGCTTATTGTGAGAGTATTACAAACGTCTGACAAAACTGAAAAATGTAAATTTCCAATTTCAACCAAACATGCTAGAAATGCTCCAATTGAGCTAATTAGCTTATTGTGGGAATATTGCAATTGTCTGACAAAAGTGAAAAATGTAAAATTCCAATTTCAACCAAACATGCTAGAAATGCTCCAATTGAGCTAATTAGCTTATTGTGAGAATATTACAAACGTCTGACAAAAGTGAAAAATGTAAAATTCCAATTTCAACCAAACATGCTAGAAATGCTCCAATTGAGCTAATTAGCTTATTGTGAGAATATTACAAACGTCTGACAAACATGATAAATATAAATTGCCAATTTCAACCAAACATCCTAGAAATGCTCTAATTGAGCTAATTAACTTATTGTGAAAATATTACAAACGTCTGACAAAACTTAAAAATGTAAATTTCCAATTTCAACCAAACATGCTAGAAATGCTCAAATTGCGCAAATAAGCCTACTGTAGGAATTTTACAAACGTCTGACAAAACTGAAAAATGTAAATTTCCAATTTCAATAAACATGCTAGAAATGCTCCAATTGAGCTAATTAGCTTATTGTGAGAATATTACAAACGTCTGACAAAACTGAAAAATGTAAATTTGCAATTTCAACCAAACATGCTAGAAATGCTCCAATTGAGCTAATTAGCTTATTGTGAGAATATTGCAATTGTCTGACAAAAGTGAAAAATGTAAATTTCCAATTTCAACCAAACATGCTAGTAATGCTCCAATTGCGCTAATTAGCTTATTGTGAGAATATTACAAACGTCTGACAAAACTGAAAAATGTAATTTTCCAATTTCAACCAAACATGCTAGAAATTCTCCAATTGAGCTAATTAGCTTATTGTGAGAATATTACAAACGTCTGACAAAACTGAAAAATGTAAATTTTCAATTTCAACCAAACATGCCAGAAATGCTCCAATTGAGCTAATTAGCTTATTGTGAGAATATTACAAACGTCTGACAAAACTGAAAAATGTAAATTTCCAATTTCAACCAAACATGCTAGAAATGCTCCAATTGAGCTAATTAGCTTATTGTGAGAATATTACAAACGTCTGACAAAACTGAAAAATTTAAATTTCCAATTTCAACCAAACATGCTAGAAATGCTCCAATTGAGCTAATTAGTTTATTGTGAGAATATTGCAATTGTCTGACAAAAGTGAAAAATGTAAATTTCCAATTTCAACCAAACATGCTAGAAATGCTCAAATTGCGCAAATAAGCCTACTGTAGGAATTTTACAAACGTCTGACAAAACTGAAAAATGTAAATTTCCAATTTCAATAAACATGCTAGAAATGCTCCAATTGAGCTAATTAGCTTATTGTGAGAATATTACAAACGTCTGACAAAACTGAAAAATGTAAATTTCCAATTTCAACCAAACATGCTAGAAATGCTCCAATTGAGCTAATTAGCTTATTGTGAGAATATTGCAATTGTCTGACAAAAGTGAAAAATGTAAATTTCCAATTTCAACCAAACATGCTAGAAATGCTCCAATTGAGCTAATTAGCTTATTGTGAGAATATTACAAACGTCTGACAAAACTGAAAAATTTAAATTTCCAATTTCAACCAAACATGCTAGAAATGCTCCAATTGAGCTAATTAGCTTATTGTGAGAATGTTGCATTTGTCTGACAAAAGTGAAAAATGTAAATTTCCAATTTCAATCAAACATGCTAGAAATGCTCAAATTGCGCAAATAAGCCTACTGTAGGAATTTTACAAACGTCTGACAAAACTGAAAAATGTAAATTTCCAATTTCAACCAAACATGCTAGAAATGCTCCAATTGAGCTAATTAGCTTATTGTGAGAATATTACAAACGTCTGACAAAACTGAAAAATGTAAATTTACAATTTCAACCAAACATGCTAGAAATGCTCCAATTGAGCTAATTAGCTTATTGTGAGAATATTGCAATTGTCTGACAAAAGTGAAAAATGTAAATTTCCAATTTCAACCAAACATGCTAGAAATGCTCCAATTGAGCTAATTAGTTTATTGTGAGAATATTGCAATTGTCTGACAAAAGTGAAAAATGTAAATTTCCAAATTCAACCAAACATGCTAGAAATGCTCCAATTGAGCTAATTAGCTTATTGTGAGAATATTGCAATTGTCTGACAAAAGTGAAAAATGTAAATTTCCAATTTCAACCAAACATGCTAGAAATGCTCCAATTGAACTAATTAGCTTATTGTGAGAATATTACAAACGTCTGACAAAAGTGAAAAATGTAAATTTCCAATTTCAACCAAACATGCTAGAAATGCTCCAATTGAGCTAATTAGCTTATTGGAGAATATTACAAACGTCTGACAAAAGTGAAAAATGTAAATTTCCAATTTCAACCAAACATGCTAGAAATGCTCCAATTGAGCTAATTAGCTTATTGTGAGAATATTAAAAACGTCTGACAAAACTGAAAAATGTAATTTTCCAATTTCAACCAAACATGCTAGAAAGGCTCCAATTGAGCTAATTAGCTCATTGTGAGAATATTGCAATTGTCTGACAAAAGTGAAAAATGTAAATTTCCAATTTCAACCAAACATGCTAGAAATGCTCCAATTGAGCTAATTAGCTTATTGTGAGAATATTACAACTGTCTGACAACACTGAAAAATTCAAATTTCCAATTTCAACCAAACATGCTAGAAATGCTCCAATTGAGCTAATTAGCTTATTGTGAGAATATTGCAATTGTCTGACAAAAGTGAAAAATGTAAAATTCCAATTTCAACCAAACATGCTAGAAATGCTCCAATTGAGCTAATTAGCTTATTGTGAGAGTATTACAAACGTCTGACAAAACTGAAAAATGTAAATTTCCAATTTCAACCAAACATGCTAGAAATGCTCCAATTGAGCTAATTAGCTTATTGTGAGAATATTGCAATTGTCTGACAAAAGTGAAAAATGTAAAATTCCAATTTCAACCAAACATGCTAGAAATGCTCCAATTGAGCTAATTAGCTTATTGTGAGAATATTACAAACCTCTGACAAAAGTGAAAAATGTAAAATTCCAATTTCAACCAAACATGCTAGAAATGCTCCAATTGAGCTAATTAGCTTATTGTGAGAATATTACAAACGTCTGACAAACATGATAAATATAAATTTCCAATTTCAACCAAACATGCTAGTAATGCTCCAATTGAGCTAATTAACTTATTGTGAAAATATTACAAACGTCTGACAAAACTGAAAAATGTAAATTTCCAATTTCAACCAAACATGCTAGAAATGCTCCAATTGAGCTAATTAGCTTATTGTGAGAATATTGCAATTGTCTGACAAAAGTGAAAAATGTAAAATTCCAATTTCAACCAAACATGCTAGAAATGCTCCAATTGAGCTAATTAGCTTATTGTGAGAATATTACAAACGTCTGACAAAACTGAAAATTGTAAATTTGCAATTTCAACCAAACATGCTAGAAATGCTCCAATTGAGCTAATTAGCTTATTGTGAGAGTATTACAAACGTCTGACAAAACTGAAAAATGTAAATTTCCAATTTCAACCAAACATGCTAGAAATGCTCCAATTGAGCTAATTAGCTTATTGTGAGAATATTGCAATTGTCTGACAAAAGTGAAAAATGTAAAATTCCAATTTCAACCAAACATGCTAGAAATGCTCCAATTGAGCTAATTAGCTTATTGTGAGAATATTACAAACGTCTGACAAAACTGAAAAATTTAAATTTCCAATTTCAACCAAACATGCTAGAAATGCTCCAATTGAGCTAATTAGTTTATTGTGAGAATATTGCAATTGTCTGACAAAAGTGAAAAATGTAAATTTCCAATTTCAACCAAACACGCTAGAAATGCTCAAATTGCGCAAATAAGCCTACTGTAGGAATTTTACAAACGTCTGACAAAACTGAAAAATGTAAATTTCCAATTTCAATAAACATGCTAGAAATGCTCCAATTGAGCTAATTAGCTTATTGTGAGAATATTACAAACGTCTGACAAAACTGAAAAATGTAAATTTGCAATTTCAACCAAACATGCTAGAAATGCTCCAATTGAGCTAATTAGCTTATTGTGAGAATATTGCAATTGTCTGACAAAAGTGAAAAATGTAAATTTCCAATTTCAACCAAACATGCTAGTAATGCTCCAATTGCGCTAATTAGCTTATTGTGAGAATATTACAAACGTCTGACAAAACTGAAAAATGTAATTTTCCAATTTCAACCAAACATGCTAGAAATGCTCCAATTGAGCTAATTAGTTTATTGTGAGAATATTGCAATTGTCTGACAAAAGTGAAAAATGTAAATTTCCAATTTCAACCAAACATGCTAGAAATGCTCAAATTGCGCAAATAAGCCTACTGTAGGAATTTTACAAACGTCTGACAAAACTGAAAAATGTAAATTTCCAATTTCAACCAAACATGCTAGAAATGCTCCAATTGAGCTAATTAGCTTATTGTGTGAATATTACAAACGTCTGACAAAAGTGAAAAATGTAAATTTCCAATTTCAACCAAACATGCTAGAAATGCTCCAATTGAGCTAATTAGCTTATTGTGAGAATGTTGCAATTGTCTGACAAAAGTGAAAAATGTAAATTTCCAATTTCAACCAAACATGCTAGAAATGCTCCAATTGAGCTAATTAGCTTATTGTGAGAATATTAAAAACGTCTGACAAAACTGAAAAATGTAATTTTCCAATTTCAACCAAACATGCTAGAAATGCTCCAATTGAGCTAATTAGCTTATTGTGAGAATATTACAAACGTCTGACAAAACTAAAAAATTTAAATTTCCAATTTCAACCAAACATGCTAGAAATGCTCCAATTGAGCTAATTAGCTTATTGTGAGAATGTTGCATTTGTCTGACAAAAGTGAAAAATGTAAATTTCCAATTTCAATCAAACATGCTAGAAA
Organism: Watersipora subatra; assembly: GCF_963576615.1. Taxonomy (NCBI): domain Eukaryota; kingdom Metazoa; phylum Bryozoa; class Gymnolaemata; order Cheilostomatida; family Watersiporidae; genus Watersipora; species Watersipora subatra. The sequence goes on from NC_088713.1 coordinate 32,480,698, forward strand.
TGCTCAAATTGCGCAAATAAGCCTACTGTATGAATTTTACAAACGTCTGACAAAACTGAAAAATGTAAATTTCCAATTTCAACCAAACATGCTAGAAATGCTCCAATTGAGCTAATTAGCTTATTGTGAGAATATTACAAACGTCTGACAAAACTGAAAAATGTAAATTTCCAATTTCAACCAAACATGCTAGAAATGCTCCAATTGAGCTAATTAGCTTATTGTGAGAATATTGCAATTGTCTGACAAAAGTGAAAAATGTAAATTTCCAATTTCAACCAAACATGCTAGAAATGCTCCAATTGAGCTAAGTAGTTTATTGTGAGAATATTGCAATTGTCTGACAAAAGTGAAAAATGTAAATTTCCAAATTCAACCAAACATGCTAGAAATGCTCCAATTGAGCTAATTAGCTTATTGTGAGAATATTGCAATTGTCTGACAAAAGTGAAAAATGTAAATTTCCAATTTCAACCAAACATGCTAGAAATGCTCCAATTGAACTAATTAGCTTATTTTGAGAATATTACAAACGTCTGACAAAAGTGAAAAATGTAAATTTCCAATTTCAACCAAACATGCTAGAAATGCTCCAATTGAGCTAATTAGCTTATTGGAGAATATTACAAACGTCTGACAAAAGTGAAAAATGTAAATTTCCAATTTCAACCAAACATGCTAGAAATGCTCCAATTGAGCTAATTAGCTTATTGTGAGAATATTAAAAACGTCTGACAAAACTGAAAAATGTAATTTTCCAATTTCAACCAAACATGCTAGAAATGCTCCAATTGAGCTAATTAGCTCATTGTGAGAATATTGCAATTGTCTGACAAAAGTGAAAAATGTAAATTTCCAATTTCAACCAAACATGCTAGAAATGCTCAAATTGCGCAAATAAGCCTACTGTAGGAATTTTACAAACGTCTGACAAAAGTGAAAAATGTAAATTTCCAATTTCAACCAAACATGCTAGAAATGCTCCAATTGAGCTAATTAGCTTATTGTGAGAATATTACAAACGTCTGACAAAAGTGAAAAATGTAAATTTCCAATTTCAACCAAACATGCTAGAAATGCTCTAATTGCGCAAATAAGCCTACCGTAGGAATTTTACAAACGTCTGACAAAACTGAAAAATGTAAATTTCCAATTTCAACCAAACATGCTAGAAATGCTCCAATTGAGCTAATTAGCTTATTGTGAGAATATTGCAATTGTCTGACAAAAGTGAAAAATGTAAAATTCCAATTTCAACCAAACATGCTAGAAATGCTCCAATTGAGCTAATTAGCTTATTGTGAGAATATTACAAACGTCTGACAAAAGTGAAAAATGTAAAATTCCAATTTCAACCAAACATGCTAGAAATGCTCCAATTGAGCTAATTAGCTTATTGTGAGAATATTACAAACGTCTGACAAACATGATAAATATAAATTTCCAATTTCAACCAAACATGCTAGTAATGCTCCAATTGAGCTAATTAACTTATTGTGAAAATATTACAAACGTCTGACAAAACTGAAAAATGTAAATTTCCAATTTCAACCAAACATGCTAGAAATGCTCCAATTGAGCTAATTAGCTTATTGTGAGAATATTGCAATTGTCTGACAAAAGTGAAAAATGTAAAATTCCAATTTCAACCAAACATGCTAGAAATGCTCCAATTGAGCTAATTAGCTTATTGTGAGAATATTACAAACGTCTGACAAAACTGAAAATTGTAAATTTGCAATTTCAACCAAACATGCTAGAAATGCTCCAATTGAGCTAATTAGCTTATTGTGAGAGTATTACAAACGTCTGACAAAACTGAAAAATGTAAATTTCCAATTTCAACCAAACATGCTAGAAATGCTCCAATTGAGCTAATTAGCTTATTGTGAGAATATTGCAATTGTCTGACAAAAGTGAAAAATGTAAAATTCCAATTTCAACCAAACATGCTAGAAATGCTCCAATTGAGCTAATTAGCTTATTGTGAGAATATTACAAACGTCTGACAAAAGTGAAAAATGTAAATTTCCAATTTCAACCAAACATGCTAGAAATGCTCCAATTGAACTAATTAGCTTATTGTGAGAGTATTACAAACGTCTGACAAAACTGAAAAATGTAAATTTCCAATTTCAACCAAACATGCTAGAAATGCTCCAATTGAGCTAATTAGCTTATTGGAGAATATTGCAATTGTCTGACAAAAGTGAAAAATGTAAAATTCCAATTTCAACCAAACATGCTAGAAATGCTCCAATTGAGCTAATTAGCTTATTGTGAGAATATTACAAACGTCTGACAAAAGTGAAAAATGTAAAATTCCAATTTCAACCAAACATGCTAGAAATGCTCCAATTGAGCTAATTAGCTTATTGTGAGAATATTACAAACGTCTGACAAACATGATAAATATAAATTTCCAATTTCAACCAAACATGCTAGTAATGCTCCAATTGAGCTAATTAGCTTATTGTGAGAGTATTACAAACGTCTGACAAAACTGAAAAATGTAAATTTCCAATTTCAACCAAACATGCTAGAAATGCTCCAATTGAGCTAATTAGCTTATTGTGAGAATATTGCAATTGTCTGACAAAAGTGAAAAATGTAAAATTCCAATTTCAACCAAACATGCTAGAAATGCTCCAATTGAGCTAATTAGCTTATTGTGAGAATATTACAAACGTCTGACAAAACTGAAAAATGTAAATTTGCAATTTCAACCAAACATGCTAGAAATGCTCCAATTGAGCTAATTAGCTTATTGTGAGAGTATTACAAACGTCTGACAAAACTGAAAAATGTAAATTTCCAATTTCAACCAAACATGCTAGAAATGCTCTAATTGAGCTAATTAACTTATTGTGAAAATATTACAAACGTCTGACAAAACTGAAAAATGTAAATTTCCAATTTCAATAAACATGCTAGAAATGCTCCAATTGAGCTAATTAGCTTATTGTGAGAATATTACAAACGTCTGACAAAACTGAAAAATGTAAATTTGCAATTTCAACCAAACATGCTAGAAATGCTCCAATTGAGCTAATTAGCTTATTGTGAGAATATTGCAATTGTCTGACAAAAGTGAAAAATGTAAATTTCCAATTTCAACCAAACATGCTAGTAATGCTCCAATTGCGCTAATTAGCTTATTGTGAGAATATTGCAATTGTCTGACAAAAGTGAAAAATGTAAATTTCCAATTTCAACCAAACATGCTAGAAATGCTCCAATTGAGCTAATTAGCTTATTGTGAGAATATTGCAATTGTCTGACAAAAGTGAAAAATGTAAATTTCCAATTTCAACCAAACATGCTAGAAATGCTCCAATTGAACTAATTAGTTTATTGTGAGAATATTACAAACGTCTGACAAAAGTGAAAAATGTAAATTTCCAATTTCAACCAAACATGCTAGAAATGCTCCAATTGAGCTAATTAGCTTATTGTGAGAGTATTACAAACGTCTGACAAAACTGAAAAATGTAAATTTCCAATTTAAACCAAACATGCTAGAAATGCTCCAATTGAGCTAATTAGCTTATTGTGAGAATATTGCAATTGTCTGACAAAAGTGAAAATTGTAAAATTCCAATTTCAACCAAACATGCTAGAAATGCTCCAATTGAGCTAATTAGCTTATTGTGAGAATATTACAAACGTCTGACAAAAGTGAAAAATGTAAATTTCCAATTTCAACCAAACATGCTAGAAATGCTCCAATTGAACTAATTAGCTTATTGTGAGAGTATTACAAACGTCTGACAAAACTGAAAAATGTAAATTTCCAATTTCAACCAAACATGCTAGAAATGCTCCAATTGAGCTAATTAGCTTATTGGAGAATATTGCAATTGTCTGACAAAAGTGAAAAATGTAAAATTCCAATTTCAACCAAACATGCTAGAAATGCTCCAATTGAGCTAATTAGCTTATTGTGAGAATATTACAAACGTCTGACAAAAGTGAAAAATGTAAAATTCCAATTTCAACCAAACATGCTAGAAATGCTCCAATTGAGCTAATTAGCTTATTGTGAGAATATTACAAACGTCTGACAAACATGATAAATATAAATTTCCAATTTCAACCAAACATGCTAGTAATGCTCCAATTGAGCTAATTAGCTTATTGTGAGAGTATTACAAACGTCTGACAAAACTGAAAAATGTAAATTTCCAATTTCAACCAAACATGCTAGAAATGCTCCAATTGAGCTAATTAGCTTATTGTGAGAATATTGCAATTGTCTGACAAAAGTGAAAAATGTAAAATTCCAATTTCAACCAAACATGCTAGAAATGCTCCAATTGAGCTAATTAGCTTATTGTGAGAATATTACAAACGTCTGACAAAACTGAAAAATGTAAATTTGCAATTTCAACCAAACATGCTAGAAATGCTCCAATTGAGCTAATTAGCTTATTGTGAGAGTATTACAAACGTCTGACAAAACTGAAAAATGTAAATTTCCAATTTCAACCAAACATGCTAGAAATGCTCTAATTGAGCTAATTAACTTATTGTGAAAATATTACAAACGTCTGACAAAACTGAAAAATGTAAATTTCCAATTTCAATAAACATGCTAGAAATGCTCCAATTGAGCTAATTAGCTTATTGTGAGAATATTACAAACGTCTGACAAAACTGAAAAATGTAAATTTGCAATTTCAACCAAACATGCTAGAAATGCTCCAATTGAGCTAATTAGCTTATTGTGAGAATATTGCAATTGTCTGACAAAAGTGAAAAATGTAAATTTCCAATTTCAACCAAACATGCTAGTAATGCTCCAATTGCGCTAATTAGCTTATTGTGAGAATATTACAAACGTCTGACAAAACTGAAAAATGTAATTTTCCAATTTCAACCAAACATGCTAGAAATTTTCCAATTGAGCTAATTAGCTTATTGTGAGAATATTACAAACGTCTGACAAAACTGAAAAATGTAATTTTTCAATTTCAACCAAACATGCCAGAAATGCTCCAATTGAGCTAATTAGCTTATTGTGAGAATATTACAAACGTCTGACAAAACTGAAAATTGTAAATTTCCAATTTCAACCAAACATGCTAGAAATGCTCCAATTGAGCTAATTAGTTTATTGTGAGAATATTGCAATTGTCTGACAAAAGTGAAAAATGTAAATTTCCAATTTCAACCAAACATGCTAGAAATGCTCCAATTGAGCTAATTAGCTTATTGTGAGAATATTGCAATTGTCTGACAAAAGTGAAAAATGTAAATTTCCAATTTCAACCAAACATGCTAGAAATGCTCCAATTGAGCTAATTAGCTTATTGTGAGAATATTACAAACGTCTGACAAAAGTGAAAAATGTAAATTTCCAATTTCAACCAAACATACTAGAAATGCTCCAATTGAGCTAATTAGCTTATTGTGAGAATATTACAAACGTCTGACAAAACTGAAAAATGTAAATTTTCAATTTCAACCAAACATGCTAGAAATGCTCCAATTGAGCTAATTAGCTTATTGTGAGAATATTACAAACGTCTGACAAAAGTGAAAAATGTAAATTTCCAATTTCAACCAAACATGCTAGAAATGCTCCAATTGAGCTAATTAGCTTATTGGAGAATATTACAAACGTCTGACAAACATGATAAATATAAATTTCCAATTTCAACCAAACATGCTAGTAATGCTCCAATTGAGCTAATTAGCTTATTGTGAGAGTATTACAAACGTCTGACAAAACTGAAAAATGTAAATTTCCAATTTCAACCAAACATGCTAGAAATGCTCCAATTGAGCTAATTAGCTTATTGTGAGAATATTGCAATTGTCTGACAAAAGTGAAAAATGTAAAATTCCAATTTCAACCAAACATGCTAGAAATGCTCCAATTGAGCTAATTAGTTTATTGTGAGAATATTACAAACGTCTGACAAAACTGAAAAATGTAAATTTGCAATTTCAACCAAACATGCTAGAAATGCTCCAATTGAGCTAATTAGCTTATTGTGAGAGTATTACAAACGTCTGACAAAACTGAAAAATGTAAATTTCCAATTTCAACCAAACATGCTAGAAATGCTCTAATTGAGCTAATTAACTTATTGTGAAAATATTACAAACGTCTGACAAAACTGAAAAATGTAAATTTCCAATTTCAATAAACATGCTAGAAATGCTCCAATTGAGCTAATTAGCTTATTGTGAGAATATTACAAACGTCTGACAAAACTGAAAAATGTAAATTTGCAATTTCAACCAAACATGCTAGAAATGCTCCAATTGAGCTAATTAGCTTATTGTGAGAATATTGCAATTGTCTGACAAAAGTGAAAAATGTAAATTTCCAATTTCAACCAAACATGCTAGTAATGCTCCAATTGCGCTAATTAGCTTATTGTGAGAATATTACAAACGTCTGACAAAACTGAAAAATGTAATTTTCCAATTTCAACCAAACATGCTAGAAATTCTCCAATTGAGCTAATTAGTTTATTGTGAGAATATTACAAACGTCTGACAAAACTGAAAAATGTAATTTTTCAATTTCAACCAAACATGCCAGAAATGCTCCAATTGAGCTAATTAGCTTATTGTGAGAATATTACAAACGTCTGACAAAACTGAAAAATGTAAATTTCCAATTTCAACCAAACATGCTAGAAATGCTCCAATTGAGCTAATTAGTTTATTGTGAGAATATTGCAATTGTCTGACAAAAGTGAAAAATGTAAATTTCCAATTTCAACCAAACATGCTAGAAATGCTCCAATTGAGCTAATTAGCTTATTGTGAGAATATTGCAATTGTCTGACAAAAGTGAAAAATGTAAATTTCCAATTTCAACCAAACATGCTAGAAATGCTCCAATTGAGCTAATTAGCTTATTGTGAGAATATTACAAACGTCTGACAAAAGTGAAAAATGTAAATTTCCAATTTCAACCAAACATACTAGAAATGCTCCAATTGAGCTAATTAGCTTATTGTGAGAATATTACAAACGTCTGACAAAACTGAAAAATGTAAATTTTCAATTTCAACCAAACATGCTAGAAATGCTCCAATTGAGCTAATTAGCTTATTGTGAGAATATTACAAACGTCTGACAAAAGTGAAAAATGTAAATTTCCAATTTCAACCAAACATGCTAGAAATGCTCCAATTGAGCTAATTAGCTTATTGGAGAATATTACAAACGTCTGACAAAAGTGAAAAATGTAAATTTCCAATTTCAACCAAACATGCTAGAAATGCTCCAATTGAGCTAATTAGCTTATTGTGAGAATATTGCAATTGTCTGACAAAAGTGAAAAATGTAAAATTCCAATTTCAACCAAACATGCTAGAAATGCTCCAAATGAGCTAATTAGCTTATTGTGAGAGTATTACAAACGTCTGACAAAACTGAAAAATGTAAATTTCCAATTTCAACCAAACATGCTAGAAATGCTCCAATTGAGCTAATTAGCTTATTGTGAGAATATTGCAATTGTCTGACAAAAGTGAAAAATGTAAAATTCCAATTTCAACCAAACATGCTAGAAATGCTCCAATTGAGCTAATTAGCTTATTGGAGAATATTGCAATTGTCTGACAAAAGTGAAAAATGTAAAATTCCAATTTCAACCAAACATGCTAGAAATGCTCCAATTGAGCTAATTAGCTTATTGTGAGAATATTACAAACGTCTGACAAAAGTGAAAAATGTAAAATTCCAATTTCAACCAAACATGCTAGAAATGCTCCAATTGAGCTAATTAGCTTATTGTGAGAATATTACAAACGTCTGACAAACATGATAAATATAAATTTCCAATTTCAACCAAACATGCTAGTAATGCTCCAATTGAGCTAATTAGCTTATTGTGAGAGTATTACAAACGTCTGACAAAACTGAAAAATGTAAATTTCCAATTTCAACCAAACATGCTAGAAATGCTCCAATTGAGCTAATTAGCTTATTGTGAGAATATTGCAATTGTCTGACAAAAGTGAAAAATGTAAAATTCCAATTTCAACCAAACATGCTAGAAATGCTCCAATTGAGCTAATTAGCTTATTGTGAGAATATTACAAACGTCTGACAAAACTGAAAAATGTAAATTTGCAATTTCAACCAAACATGCTAGAAATGCTCCAATTGAGCTAATTAGCTTATTGTGAGAGTATTACAAACGTCTGACAAAACTGAAAAATGTAAATTTCCAATTTCAACCAAACATGCTAGAAATGCTCTAATTGAGCTAATTAACTTATTGTGAAAATATTACAAACGTCTGACAAAACTGAAAAATGTAAATTTCCAATTTCAATAAACATGCTAGAAATGCTCCAATTGAGCTAATTAGCTTATTGTGAGAATATTACAAACGTCTGACAAAACTGAAAAATGTAAATTTGCAATTTCAACCAAACATGCTAGAAATGCTCCAATTGAGCTAATTAGCTTATTGTGAGAATATTGCAATTGTCTGACAAAAGTGAAAAATGTAAATTTCCAATTTCAACCAAACATGCTAGTAATGCTCCAATTGCGCTAATTAGCTTATTGTGAGAATATTACAAACGTCTGACAAAACTGAAAAATGTAATTTTCCAATTTCAACCAAACATGCTAGAAATTTTCCAATTGAGCTAATTAGCTTATTGTGAGAATATTACAAACGTCTGACAAAACTGAAAAATGTAATTTTTCAATTTCAACCAAACATGCCAGAAATGCTCCAATTGAGCTAATTAGCTTATTGTGAGAATATTACAAACGTCTGACAAAACTGAAAAATGTAAATTTCCAATTTCAACCAAACATGCTAGAAATGCTCCAATTGAGCTAATTAGTTTATTGTGAGAATATTGCAATTGTCTGACAAAAGTGAAAAATGTAAATTTCCAATTTCAACCAAACATGCTAGAAATGCTCCAATTGAGCTAATTAGCTTATTGTGAGAATATTGCAATTGTCTGACAAAAGTGAAAAATGTAAATTTCCAATTTCAACCAAACATGCTAGAAATGCTCCAATTGAGCTAATTAGCTTATTGTGAGAATATTACAAACGTCTGACAAAAGTGAAAAATGTAAATTTCCAATTTCAACCAAACATACTAGAAATGCTCCAATTGAGCTAATTAGCTTATTGTGAGAATATTACAAACGTCTGACAAAACTGAAAAATGTAAATTTTCAATTTCAACCAAACATGCTAGAAATGCTCCAATTGAGCTAATTAGCTTATTGTGAGAATATTACAAACGTCTGACAAAAGTGAAAAATGTAAATTTCCAATTTCAACCAAACATGCTAGAAATGCTCCAATTGAGCTAATTAGCTTATTGGAGAATATTACAAACGTCTGACAAACATGATAAATATAAATTTCCAATTTCAACCAAACATGCTAGTAATGCTCCAATTGAGCTAATTAGCTTATTGTGAGAGTATTACAAACGTCTGACAAAACTGAAAAATGTAAATTTCCAATTTCAACCAAACATGCTAGAAATGCTCCAATTGAGCTAATTAGCTTATTGTGAGAATATTGCAATTGTCTGACAAAAGTGAAAAATGTAAAATTCCAATTTCAACCAAACATGCTAGAAATGCTCCAATTGAGCTAATTAGTTTATTGTGAGAATATTACAAACGTCTGACAAAACTGAAAAATGTAAATTTGCAATTTCAACCAAACATGCTAGAAATGCTCCAATTGAGCTAATTAGCTTATTGTGAGAGTATTACAAACGTCTGACAAAACTGAAAAATGTAAATTTCCAATTTCAACCAAACATGCTAGAAATGCTCTAATTGAGCTAATTAACTTATTGTGAAAATATTACAAACGTCTGACAAAACTGAAAAATGTAAATTTCCAATTTCAATAAACATGCTAGAAATGCTCCAATTGAGCTAATTAGCTTATTGTGAGAATATTACAAACGTCTGACAAAACTGAAAAATGTAAATTTGCAATTTCAACCAAACATGCTAGAAATGCTCCAATTGAGCTAATTAGCTTATTGTGAGAATATTGCAATTGTCTGACAAAAGTGAAAAATGTAAATTTCCAATTTCAACCAAACATGCTAGTAATGCTCCAATTGCGCTAATTAGCTTATTGTGAGAATATTACAAACGTCTGACAAAACTGAAAAATGTAATTTTCCAATTTCAACCAAACATGCTAGAAATTCTCCAATTGAGCTAATTAGTTTATTGTGAGAATATTACAAACGTCTGACAAAACTGAAAAATGTAATTTTTCAATTTCAACCAAACATGCCAGAAATGCTCCAATTGAGCTAATTAGCTTATTGTGAGAATATTACAAACGTCTGACAAAACTGAAAAATGTAAATTTCCAATTTCAACCAAACATGCTAGAAATGCTCCAATTGAGCTAATTAGTTTATTGTGAGAATATTGCAATTGTCTGACAAAAGTGAAAAATGTAAATTTCCAATTTCAACCAAACATGCTAGAAATGCTCCAATTGAGCTAATTAGCTTATTGTGAGAATATTGCAATTGTCTGACAAAAGTGAAAAATGTAAATTTCCAATTTCAACCAAACATGCTAGAAATGCTCCAATTGAGCTAATTAGCTTATTGTGAGAATATTACAAACGTCTGACAAAAGTGAAAAATGTAAATTTCCAATTTCAACCAAACATACTAGAAATGCTCCAATTGAGCTAATTAGCTTATTGTGAGAATATTACAAACGTCTGACAAAACTGAAAAATGTAAATTTTCAATTTCAACCAAACATGCTAGAAATGCTCCAATTGAGCTAATTAGCTTATTGTGAGAATATTACAAACGTCTGACAAAAGTGAAAAATGTAAATTTCCAATTTCAACCAAACATGCTAGAAATGCTCCAATTGAGCTAATTAGCTTATTGGAGAATATTACAAACGTCTGACAAAAGTGAAAAATGTAAATTTCCAATTTCAACCAAACATGCTAGAAATGCTCCAATTGAGCTAATTAGCTTATTGTGAGAATATTGCAATTGTCTGACAAAAGTGAAAAATGTAAAATTCCAATTTCAACCAAACATGCTAGAAATGCTCCAAATGAGCTAATTAGCTTATTGTGAGAGTATTACAAACGTCTGACAAAACTGAAAAATGTAAATTTCCAATTTCAACCAAACATGCTAGAAATGCTCCAATTGAGCTAATTAGCTTATTGTGAGAATATTGCAATTGTCTGACAAAAGTGAAAAATGTAAAATTCCAATTTCAACCAAACATGCTAGAAATGCTCCAATTGAGCTAATTAGCTTATTGTGAGAATATTACAAACGTCTGACAAAAGTGAAAAATGTAAAATTCCAATTTCAACCAAACATGCTAGAAATGCTCCAATTGAGCTAATTAGCTTATTGTGAGAATATTACAAACGTCTGACAAACATGATAAATATAAATTTCCAATTTCAACCAAACATGCTAGTAATGCTCCAATTGAGCTAATTAACTTATTGTGAAAATATTACAAACGTCTGACAAAACTGAAAAATGTAAATTTCCAATTTCAACCAAACATGCTAGAAATGCTCCAATTGAGCTAATTAGCTTATTGTGAGAATATTGCAATTGTCTGACAAAAGTGAAAAATGTAAAATTCCAATTTCAACCAAACATGCTAGAAATGCTCCAATTGAGCTAATTAGCTTATTGTGAGAATATTACAAACGTCTGACAAAACTGAAAATTGTAAATTTGCAATTTCAACCAAACATGCTAGAAATGCTCCAATTGAGCTAATTAGCTTATTGTGAGAGTATTACAAACGTCTGACAAAACTGAAAAATGTAAATTTCCAATTTCAACCAAACATGCTAGAAATGCTCCAATTGAGCTAATTAGCTTATTGTGAGAATATTGCAATTGTCTGACAAAAGTGAAAAATGTAAAATTCCAATTTCAACCAAACATGCTAGAAATGCTCCAATTGAGCTAATTAGCTTATTGTGAGAATATTACAAACGTCTGACAAAAGTGAAAAATGTAAATTTCCAATTTCAACCAAACATGCTAGAAATGCTCCAATTGAACTAATTAGCTTATTGTGAGAGTATTACAAACGTCTGACAAAAATGAAAAATGTAAATTTCCAATTTCAACCAAACATGCTAGAAATGCTCCAATTGAGCTAATTAGCTTATTGGAGAATATTGCAATTGTCTGACAAAAGTGAAAAATGTAAAATTCCAATTTCAACCAAACATGCTAGAAATGCTCCAATTGAGCTAATTAGCTTATTGTGAGAATATTACAAACGTCTGACAAAAGTGAAAAATGTAAAATTCCAATTTCAACCAAACATGCTAGAAATGCTCCAATTGAGCTAATTAGCTTATTGTGAGAATATTACAAACGTCTGACAAACATGATAAATATAAATTTCCAAGTTCAACCAAACATGCTAGTAATGCTCCAATTGAGCTAATTAGCTTATTGTGAGAGTATTACAAACGTCTGACAAAACTGAAAAATGTAAATTTCCAATTTCAACCAAACATGCTAGAAATGCTCCAATTGAGCTAATTAGCTTATTGTGAGAATATTGCAATTGTCTGACAAAAGTGAAAAATGTAAAATTCCAATTTCAACCAAACATGCTAGAAATGCTCCAATTGAGCTAATTAGCTTATTGTGAGAATATTACAAACGTCTGACAAAACTGAAAAATGTAAATTTCCAATTTCAACCAAACATGCTAGAAATGCTCCAATTGAGCTAATTAGCTTATTGTGAGAGCATTACAAACGTCTGACAAAACTGAAAAATGTAAATTTCCAATTTCAACCAAACATGCTAGAAATGCTCTAATTGAGCTAATTAACTTATTGTGAAAATATTACAAACGTCTGACAAAACTGAAAAATGTAAATTTCCAATTTCAATAAACATGCTAGAAATGCTCCAATTGAGCTAATTAGCTTATTGTGAGAATATTACAAACGTCTGACAAAACTGAAAAATGTAAATTTGCAATTTCAACCAAACATGCTAGAAATGCTCCAATTGAGCTAATTAGCTTATTGTGAGAATATTGCAATTGTCTGACAAAAGTGAAAAATGTAAATTTCCAATTTCAACCAAACATGCTAGTAATGCTCCAATTGCGCTAATTAGCTTATTGTGAGAATATTACAAACGTCTGACAAAACTGAAAAATGTAATTTTCCAATTTCAACCAAACATGCTAGAAATTCTCCAATTGAGCTAATTAGCTTATTGTGAGAATATTACAAACGTCTGACAAAACTGAAAAATGTAATTTTTCAATTTCAACCAAACATGCCAGAAATGCTCCAATTGAGCTAATTAGCTTATTGTGAGAATATTACAAACGTCTGACAAAACTGAAAAATGTAAATTTCCAATTTCAACCAAACATGCTAGAAATGCTCCAATTGAGCTAATTAGTTTATTGTGAGAATATTGCAATTGTCTGACAAAAGTGAAAAATGTAAATTTCCAATTTCAACCAAACATGCTAGAAATGCTCCAATTGAGCTAATTAGCTTATTGTGAGAATATTGCAATTGTCTGACAAAAGTGAAAAATGTAAATTTCCAATTTCAACCAAACATGCTAGAAATGCTCCAATTGAGCTAATTAGCTTATTGTGAGAATATTACAAACGTCTGACAAAAGTGAAAAATGTAAATTTCCAATTTCAACCAAACATACTAGAAATGCTCCAATTGAGCTAATTAGCTTATTGTGAGAATATTACAAACGTCTGACAAAACTGAAAAATGTAAATTTTCAATTTCAACCAAACATGCTAGAAATGCTCCAATTGAGCTAATTAGCTTATTGTGAGAATATTACAAACGTCTGACAAAACTGAAAAATGTAAATTTCCAATTTCAACCAAACATGCTAGAAATGCTCCAATTGAGCTAATTAGCTTATTGGAGAATATTACAAACGTCTGACAAACATGATAAATATAAATTTCCAATTTCAACCAAACATGCTAGTAATGCTCCAATTGAGCTAATTAGCTTATTGTGAGAATATTACAAACGTCTGACAAAACTGAAAAATGTAAATTTGCAATTTCAACCAAACATGCTAGAAATGCTCCAATTGAGCTAATTAGCTTATTGTGAGAGTATTACAAACGTCTGACAAAACTGAAAAATGTAAATTTCCAATTTCAACCAAACATGCTAGAAATGCTCTAATTGAGCTAATTAACTTATTGTGAAAATATTACAAACGTCTGACAAAACTGAAAAATGTAAATTTCCAATTTCAATAAACATGCTAGAAATGCTCCAATTGAGCTAATTAGCTTATTGTGAGAATATTACAAACGTCTGACAAAACTGAAAAATGTAAATTTGCAATTTCAACCAAACATGCTAGAAATGCTCCAATTGAGCTAATTAGCTTATTGTGAGAATATTACAAACGTCTGACAAAAGTGAAAAATGTAAATTTCCAATTTCAACCAAACATGCTAGAAATGCTCCAATTGAGCTAATTAGCTTATTGGAGAATATTACAAACGTCTGACAAACATGATAAATATAAATTTCCAATTTCAACCAAACATGCTAGTAATGCTCCAATTGAGCTAATTAGCTTATTGTGAGAGTATTACAAACGTCTGACAAAACTGAAAAATGTAAATTTCCAATTTCAACCAAACATGCTAGAAATGCTCCAATTGAGCTAATTAGCTTATTGTGAGAATATTGCAATTGTCTGACAAAAGTGAAAAATGTAAAATTCCAATTTCAACCAAACATGCTAGAAATGCTCCAATTGAGCTAATTAGTTTATTGTGAGAATATTACAAACGTCTGACAAAACTGAAAAATGTAAATTTGCAATTTCAACCAAACATGCTAGAAATGCTCCAATTGAGCTAATTAGCTTATTGTGAGAGTATTACAAACGTCTGACAAAACTGAAAAATGTAAATTTCCAATTTCAACCAAACATGCTAGAAATGCTCTAATTGAGCTAATTAACTTATTGTGAAAATATTACAAACGTCTGACAAAACTGAAAAATGTAAATTTCCAATTTCAATAAACATGCTAGAAATGCTCCAATTGAGCTAATTAGCTTATTGTGAGAATATTACAAACGTCTGACAAAACTGAAAAATGTAAATTTCCAATTTCAACCAAACATGCTAGAAATGCTCCAATTGAGCTAATTAGCTTATTGTGAGAATATTGCAATTGTCTGACAAAAGTGAAAAATGTAAATTTCCAATTTCAACCAAACATGCTAGTAATGCTCCAATTGCGCTAATTAGCTTATTGTGAGAATATTACAAACGTCTGACAAAACTGAAAAATGTAATTTTCCAATTTCAACCAAACATGCTAGAAATTCTCCAATTGAGCTAATTAGTTTATTGTGAGAATATTACAAACGTCTGACAAAACTGAAAAATGTAATTTTTCAATTTCAACCAAACATGCCAGAAATGCTCCAATTGAGCTAATTAGCTTATTGTGAGAATATTACAAACGTCTGACAAAACTGAAAAATGTAAATTTCCAATTTCAACCAAACATGCTAGAAATGCTCCAATTGAGCTAATTAGTTTATTGTGAGAATATTGCAATTGTCTGACAAAAGTGAAAAATGTAAATTTCCAATTTCAACCAAACATGCTAGAAATGCTCCAATTGAGCTAATTAGCTTATTGTGAGAATATTGCAATTGTCTGACAAAAGTGAAAAATGTAAATTTCCAATTTCAACCAAACATGCTAGAAATGCTCCAATTGAGCTAATTAGCTTATTGTGAGAATATTACAAACGTCTGACAAAAGTGAAAAATGTAAATTTCCAATTTCAACCAAACATACTAGAAATGCTCCAATTGAGCTAATTAGCTTATTGTGAGAATATTACAAACGTCTGACAAAACTGAAAAATGTAAATTTTCAATTTCAACCAAACATGCTAGAAATGCTCCAATTGAGCTAATTAGCTTATTGTGAGAATATTACAAACGTCTGACAAAAGTGAAAAATGTAAATTTCCAATTTCAACCAAACATGCTAGAAATGCTCCAATTGAGCTAATTAGCTTATTGGAGAATATTACAAACGTCTGACAAAAGTGAAAAATGTAAAATTCCAATTTCAACCAAACATGCTAGAAATGCTCCAATTGAGCTAATTAGCTTATTGTGAGAATATTGCAATTGTCTGACAAAAGTGAAAAATGTAAAATTCCAATTTCAACCAAACATGCTAGAAATGCTCCAATTGAACTAATTAGCTTATTGTGAGAGTATTACAAACGTCTGACAAAAATGAAAAATGTAAATTTCCAATTTCAACCAAACATGCTAGAAATGCTCCAATTGAGCTAATTAGCTTATTGGAGAATATTGCAATTGTCTGACAAAAGTGAAAAATGTAAAATTCCAATTTCAACCAAACATGCTAGAAATGCTCCAATTGAGCTAATTAGCTTATTGTGAGAATATTACAAACGTCTGACAAAAGTGAAAAATGTAAAATTCCAATTTCAACCAAACATGCTAGAAATGCTCCAATTGAGCTAATTAGCTTATTGTGAGAATATTACAAACGTCTGACAAACATGATAAATATAAATTTCCAAGTTCAACCAAACATGCTAGTAATGCTCCAATTGAGCTAATTAGCTTATTGTGAGAGTATTACAAACGTCTGACAAAACTGAAAAATGTAAATTTCCAATTTCAACCAAACATGCTAGAAATGCTCCAATTGAGCTAATTAGCTTATTGTGAGAATATTGCAATTGTCTGACAAAAGTGAAAAATGTAAAATTCCAATTTCAACCAAACATGCTAGAAATGCTCCAATTGAGCTAATTAGCTTATTGTGAGAATATTACAAACGTCTGACAAAACTGAAAAATGTAAATTTCCAATTTCAACCAAACATGCTAGAAATGCTCCAATTGAGCTAATTAGCTTATTGTGAGAGCATTACAAACGTCTGACAAAACTGAAAAATGTAAATTTCCAATTTCAACCAAACATGCTAGAAATGCTCTAATTGAGCTAATTAACTTATTGTGAAAATATTACAAACGTCTGACAAAACTGAAAAATGTAAATTTCCAATTTCAATAAACATGCTAGAAATGCTCCAATTGAGCTAATTAGCTTATTGTGAGAATATTACAAACGTCTGACAAAACTGAAAAATGTAAATTTGCAATTTCAACCAAACATGCTAGAAATGCTCCAATTGAGCTAATTAGCTTATTGTGAGAATATTGCAATTGTCTGACAAAAGTGAAAAATGTAAATTTCCAATTTCAACCAAACATGCTAGTAATGCTCCAATTGCGCTAATTAGCTTATTGTGAGAATATTACAAACGTCTGACAAAACTGAAAAATGTAATTTTCCAATTTCAACCAAACATGCTAGAAATTCTCCAATTGAGCTAATTAGCTTATTGTGAGAATATTACAAACGTCTGACAAAACTGAAAAATGTAATTTTTCAATTTCAACCAAACATGCCAGAAATGCTCCAATTGAGCTAATTAGCTTATTGTGAGAATATTACAAACGTCTGACAAAACTGAAAAATGTAAATTTCCAATTTCAACCAAACATGCTAGAAATGCTCCAATTGAGCTAATTAGTTTATTGTGAGAATATTGCAATTGTCTGACAAAAGTGAAAAATGTAAATTTCCAATTTCAACCAAACATGCTAGAAATGCTCCAATTGAGCTAATTAGCTTATTGTGAGAATATTGCAATTGTCTGACAAAAGTGAAAAATGTAAATTTCCAATTTCAACCAAACATGCTAGAAATGCTCCAATTGAGCTAATTAGCTTATTGTGAGAATATTACAAACGTCTGACAAAAGTGAAAAATGTAAATTTCCAATTTCAACCAAACATACTAGAAATGCTCCAATTGAGCTAATTAGCTTATTGTGAGAATATTACAAACGTCTGACAAAACTGAAAAATGTAAATTTTCAATTTCAACCAAACATGCTAGAAATGCTCCAATTGAGCTAATTAGCTTATTGTGAGAATATTACAAACGTCTGACAAAACTGAAAAATGTAAATTTCCAATTTCAACCAAACATGCTAGAAATGCTCCAATTGAGCTAATTAGCTTATTGGAGAATATTACAAACGTCTGACAAACATGATAAATATAAATTTCCAATTTCAACCAAACATGCTAGTAATGCTCCAATTGAGCTAATTAGCTTATTGTGAGAATATTACAAACGTCTGACAAAACTGAAAAATGTAAATTTGCAATTTCAACCAAACATGCTAGAAATGCTCCAATTGAGCTAATTAGCTTATTGTGAGAGTATTACAAACGTCTGACAAAACTGAAAAATGTAAATTTCCAATTTCAACCAAACATGCTAGAAATGCTCTAATTGAGCTAATTAACTTATTGTGAAAATATTACAAACGTCTGACAAAACTGAAAAATGTAAATTTCCAATTTCAATAAACATGCTAGAAATGCTCCAATTGAGCTAATTAGCTTATTGTGAGAATATTACAAACGTCTGACAAAACTGAAAAATGTAAATTTGCAATTTCAACCAAACATGCTAGAAATGCTCCAATTGAGCTAATTAGCTTATTGTGAGAATATTACAAACGTCTGACAAAAGTGAAAAATGTAAATTTCCAATTTCAACCAAACATGCTAGAAATGCTCCAATTGAGCTAATTAGCTTATTGGAGAATATTACAAACGTCTGACAAACATGATAAATATAAATTTCCAATTTCAACCAAACATGCTAGTAATGCTCCAATTGAGCTAATTAGCTTATTGTGAGAGTATTACAAACGTCTGACAAAACTGAAAAATGTAAATTTCCAATTTCAACCAAACATGCTAGAAATGCTCCAATTGAGCTAATTAGCTTATTGTGAGAATATTGCAATTGTCTGACAAAAGTGAAAAATGTAAAATTCCAATTTCAACCAAACATGCTAGAAATGCTCCAATTGAGCTAATTAGTTTATTGTGAGAATATTACAAACGTCTGACAAAACTGAAAAATGTAAATTTGCAATTTCAACCAAACATGCTAGAAATGCTCCAATTGAGCTAATTAGCTTATTGTGAGAGTATTACAAACGTCTGACAAAACTGAAAAATGTAAATTTCCAATTTCAACCAAACATGCTAGAAATGCTCTAATTGAGCTAATTAACTTATTGTGAAAATATTACAAACGTCTGACAAAACTGAAAAATGTAAATTTCCAATTTCAACCAAACATGCTAGAAATGCTCCAATTGAGCTAATTAGCTTATTGTGAGAATATTACAAACGTCTGACAAAAGTGAAAAATGTAAATTTCCAATTTCAACCAAACATACTAGAAATGCTCCAATTGAGCTAATTAGCTTATTGTGAGAATATTACAAACGTCTGACAAAACTGAAAAATGTAAATTTTCAATTTCAACCAAACATGCTAGAAATGCTCCAATTGAGCTAATTAGCTTATTGGAGAATATTACAAACGTCTGACAAAAGTGAAAAATGTAAATTTCCAATTTCAACCAAACATGCTAGAAATGCTCCAATTGAGCTAATTAGCTTATTGTGAGAATATTGCAATTGTCTGACAAAAGTGAAAAATGTAAAATTCCAATTTCAACCAAACATGCTAGAAATGCTCCAAATGAGCTAATTAGCTTATTGTGAGAGTATTACAAACGTCTGACAAAACTGAAAAATGTAAATTTCCAATTTCAACCAAACATGCTAGAAATGCTCCAATTGAGCTAATTAGCTTATTGTGAGAATATTGCAATTGTCTGACAAAAGTGAAAAATGTAAAATTCCAATTTCAACCAAACATGCTAGAAATGCTCCAATTGAGCTAATTAGCTTATTGGAGAATATTGCAATTGTCTGACAAAAGTGAAAAATGTAAATTTCCAATTTCAACCAAACATGCTAGAAATGCTCCAATTGAGCTAATTAGCTTATTGTGAGAATATTGCAATTGTCTGACAAAAGTGAAAAATGTAAATTTCCAATTTCAACCAAACATGCTAGAAATGCTCCAATTGAGCTAATTAGCTTATTGTGAGAATATTACAAACGTCTGACAAAAGTGAAAAATGTAAATTTCCAATTTCAACCAAACATACTAGAAATGCTCCAATTGAGCTAATTAGCTTATTGTGAGAATATTACAAACGTCTGACAAAACTGAAAAATGTAAATTTTCAATTTCAACCAAACATGCTAGAAATGCTCCAATTGAGCTAATTAGCTTATTGTGAGAATATTACAAACGTCTGACAAAAGTGAAAAATGTAAATTTCCAATTTCAACCAAACATGCTAGAAATGCTCCAATTGAGCTAATTAGCTTATTGGAGAATATTACAAACGTCTGACAAAAGTGAAAAATGTAAATTTCCAATTTCAACCAAACATGCTAGAAATGCTCCAATTGAGCTAATTAGCTTATTGTGAGAATATTACAAACGTCTGACAAACATGATAAATATAAATTTCCAATTTCAACCAAACATGCTAGTAATGCTCCAATTGAGCTAATTAGCTTATTGTGAGAGTATTACAAACGTCTGACAAAACTGAAAAATGTAAATTTCCAATTTCAACCAAACATGCTAGAAATGCTCCAATTGAGCTAATTAGCTTATTGTGAGAATATTGCAATTGTCTGACAAAAGTGAAAAATGTAAAATTCCAATTTCAACCAAACATGCTAGAAATGCTCCAATTGAGCTAATTAGCTTATTGTGAGAATATTACAAACGTCTGACAAAAGTGAAAAATGTAAATTTGCAATTTCAACCAAACATGCTAGAAATGCTCCAATTGAGCTAATTAGCTTATTGTGAGAGTATTACAAACGTCTGACAAAACTGAAAAATGTAAATTTCCAATTTCAACCAAACATGCTAGAAATGCTCTAATTGAGCTAATTAACTTATTGTGAAAATATTACAAACGTCTGACAAAACTGAAAAATGTAAATTTCCAATTTCAATAAACATGCTAGAAATGCTCCAATTGAGCTAATTAGCTTATTGTGAGAATATTACAAACGTCTGACAAAACTGAAAAATGTAAATTTGCAATTTCAACCAAACATGCTAGAAATGCTCCAATTGAGCTAATTAGCTTATTGTGAGAATATTGCAATTGTCTGACAAAAGTGAAAAATGTAAATTTCCAATTTCAACCAAACATGCTAGTAATGCTCCAATTGCGCTAATTAGCTTATTGTGAGAATATTACAAACGTCTGACAAAACTGAAAAATGTAATTTTCCAATTTCAACCAAACATGCTAGAAATTTTCCAATTGAGCTAATTAGCTTATTGTGAGAATATTACAAACGTCTGACAAAACTGAAAAATGTAATTTTTCAATTTCAACCAAACATGCCAGAAATGCTCCAATTGAGCTAATTAGCTTATTGTGAGAATATTACAAACGTCTGACAAAACTGAAAAATGTAAATTTCCAATTTCAACCAAACATGCTAGAAATGCTCCAATTGAGCTAATTAGTTTATTGTGAGAATATTGCAATTGTCTGACAAAAGTGAAAAATGTAAATTTCCAATTTCAACCAAACATGCTAGAAATGCTCCAATTGAGCTAATTAGCTTATTGTGAGAATATTGCAATTGTCTGACAAAAGTGAAAAATGTAAATTTCCAATTTCAACCAAACATGCTAGAAATGCTCCAATTGAGCTAATTAGCTTATTGTGAGAATATTACAAACGTCTGACAAAAGTGAAAAATGTAAATTTCCAATTTCAACCAAACATACTAGAAATGCTCCAATTGAGCTAATTAGCTTATTGTGAGAATATTACAAACGTCTGACAAAACTGAAAAATGTAAATTTTCAATTTCAACCAAACATGCTAGAAATGCTCCAATTGAGCTAATTAGCTTATTGTGAGAATATTACAAACGTCTGACAAAAGTGAAAAATGTAAATTTCCAATTTCAACCAAACATGCTAGAAATGCTCCAATTGAGCTAATTAGCTTATTGGAGAATATTACAAACGTCTGACAAACATGATAAATATAAATTTCCAATTTCAACCAAACATGCTAGTAATGCTCCAATTGAGCTAATTAGCTTATTGTGAGAGTATTACAAACGTCTGACAAAACTGAAAAATGTAAATTTCCAATTTCAACCAAACATGCTAGAAATGCTCCAATTGAGCTAATTAGCTTATTGTGAGAATATTGCAATTGTCTGACAAAAGTGAAAAATGTAAATTTCCAATTTCAACCAAACATGCTAGAAATGCTCCAATTGAGCTAATTAGTTTATTGTGAGAATATTACAAACGTCTGACAAAACTGAAAAATGTAAATTTGCAATTTCAACCAAACATGCTAGAAATGCTCCAATTGAGCTAATTAGCTTATTGTGAGAGTATTACAAACGTCTGACAAAACTGAAAAATGTAAATTTCCAATTTCAACCAAACATGCTAGAAATGCTCTAATTGAGCTAATTAACTTATTGTGAAAATATTACAAACGTCTGACAAAACTGAAAAATGTAAATTTCCAATTTCAATAAACATGCTAGAAATGCTCCAATTGAGCTAATTAGCTTATTGTGAGAATATTACAAACGTCTGACAAAACTGAAAAATGTAAATTTGCAATTTCAACCAAACATGCTAGAAATGCTCCAATTGAGCTAATTAGCTTATTGTGAGAATATTGCAATTGTCTGACAAAAGTGAAAAATGTAAATTTCCAATTTCAACCAAACATGCTAGTAATGCTCCAATTGCGCTAATTAGCTTATTGTGAGAATATTACAAACGTCTGACAAAACTGAAAAATGTAATTTTCCAATTTCAACCAAACATGCTAGAAATTCTCCAATTGAGCTAATTAGTTTATTGTGAGAATATTACAAACGTCTGACAAAACTGAAAAATGTAATTTTTCAATTTCAACCAAACATGCCAGAAATGCTCCGATTGAGCTAATTAGCTTATTGTGAGAATATTACAAACGTCTGACAAAACTGAAAAATGTAAATTTCCAATTTCAACCAAACATGCTAGAAATGCTCCAATTGAGCTAATTAGTTTATTGTGAGAATATTGCAATTGTCTGACAAAAGTGAAAAATGTAAATTTCCAATTTCAACCAAACATGCTAGAAATGCTCCAATTGAGCTAATTAGCTTATTGTGAGAATATTGCAATTGTCTGACAAAAGTGAAAAATGTAAATTTCCAATTTCAACCAAACATGCTAGAAATGCTCCAATTGAGCTAATTAGCTTATTGTGAGAATATTACAAACGTCTGACAAAAGTGAAAAATGTAAATTTCCAATTTCAACCAAACATACTAGAAATGCTCCAATTGAGCTAATTAGCTTATTGTGAGAATATTACAAACGTCTGACAAAACTGAAAAATGTAAATTTTCAATTTCAACCAAACATGCTAGAAATGCTCCAATTGAGCTAATTAGCTTATTGTGAGAATATTACAAACGTCTGACAAAAGTGAAAAATGTAAATTTCCAATTTCAACCAAACATGCTAGAAATGCTCCAATTGAGCTAATTAGCTTATTGGAGAATATTACAAACGTCTGACAAAAGTGAAAAATGTAAATTTCCAATTTCAACCAAACATGCTAGAAATGCTCCAATTGAGCTAATTAGCTTATTGTGAGAATATTGCAATTGTCTGACAAAAGTGAAAAATGTAAAATTCCAATTTCAACCAAACATGCTACAAATGCTCCAAATGAGCTAATTAGCTTATTGTGAGAGTATTACAAACGTCTGACAAAACTGAAAAATGTAAATTTCCAATTTCAACCAAACATGCTAGAAATGCTCCAATTGAGCTAATTAGCTTATTGTGAGAATATTGCAATTGTCTGGCAAAAGTGAAAAATGTAAAATTCCAATTTCAACCAAACATGCTAGAAATGCTCCAATTGAGCTAATTAGCTTATTGTGAGAATATTACAAACGTCTGACAAACATGATAAATATAAATTTCCAATTTCAACCAAACATGCTAGTAATGCTCCAATTGAGCTAATTAACTTATTGTGAAAATATTACAAACGTCTGACAAAACTGAAAAATGTAAATTTCCAATTTCAACCAAACATGCTAGAAATGCTCCAATTGAGCTAATTAGCTTATTGTGAGAATATTGCAATTGTCTGACAAAAGTGAAAAATGTAAAATTCCAATTTCAACCAAACATGCTAGAAATGCTCCAATTGAGCTAATTAGCTTATTGTGAGAATATTACAAACGTCTGACAAAACTGAAAATTGTAAATTTGCAATTTCAACCAAACATGCTAGAAATGCTCCAATTGAGCTAATTAGCTTATTGTGAGAGTATTACAAACGTCTGACAAAACTGAAAAATGTAAATTTCCAATTTCAACCAAACATGCTAGAAATGCTCCAATTGAGCTAATTAGCTTATTGTGAGAATATTGCAATTGTCTGACAAAAGTGAAAAATGTAAAATTCCAATTTCAACCAAACATGCTAGAAATGCTCCAATTGAGCTAATTAGCTTATTGTGAGAATATTACAAACGTCTGACAAAAGTGAAAAATGTAAATTTCCAATTTCAACCAAACATGCTAGAAATGCTCCAATTGAACTAATTAGCTTATTGTGAGAGTATTACAAACGTCTGACAAAAATGAAAAATGTAAATTTCCAATTTCAACCAAACATGCTAGAAATGCTCCAATTGAGCTAATTAGCTTATTGGAGAATATTGCAATTGTCTGACAAAAGTGAAAAATGTAAAATTCCAATTTCAACCAAACATGCTAGAAATGCTCCAATTGAGCTAATTAGCTTATTGTGAGAATATTACAAACGTCTGACAAAAGTGAAAAATGTAAAATTCCAATTTCAACCAAACATGCTAGAAATGCTCCAATTGAGCTAATTAGCTTATTGTGAGAATATTACAAACGTCTGACAAACATGATAAATATAAATTTCCAATTTCAACCAAACATGCTAGTAATGCTCCAATTGAGCTAATTAGCTTATTGTGAGAGTATTACAAACGTCTGACAAAACTGAAAAATGTAAATTTCCAATTTCAACCAAACATGCTAGAAATGCTCCAATTGAGCTAATTAGCTTATTGTGAGAATATTGCAATTGTCTGACAAAAGTGAAAAATGTAAAATTCCAATTTCAACCAAACATGCTAGAAATGCTCCAATTGAGCTAATTAGCTTATTGTGAGAATATTACAAACGTCTGACAAAACTGAATAATGTAAATTTCCAATTTCAACCAAACATGCTAGAAATGCTCCAATTGAGCTAATTAGCTTATTGTGAGAGCATTACAAACGTCTGACAAAACTGAAAAATGTAAATTTCCAATTTCAACCAAACATGCTAGAAATGCTCTAATTGAGCTAATTAACTTATTGTGAAAATATTACAAACGTCTGACAAAACTGAAAAATGTAAATTTCCAATTTCAATAAACATGCTAGAAATGCTCCAATTGAGCTAATTAGCTTATTGTGAGAATATTACAAACGTCTGACAAAACTGAAAAATGTAAATTTGCAATTTCAACCAAACATGCTAGAAATGCTCCAATTGAGCTAATTAGCTTATTGTGAGAATATTGCAATTGTCTGACAAAAGTGAAAAATGTAAATTTCCAATTTCAACCAAACATGCTAGTAATGCTCCAATTGCGCTAATTAGCTTATTGTGAGAATATTACAAACGTCTGACAAAACTGAAAAATGTAATTTTCCAATTTCAACCAAACATGCTAGAAATTCTCCAATTGAGCTAATTAGCTTATTGTGAGAATATTACAAACGTCTGACAAAACTGAAAAATGTAATTTTTCAATTTCAACCAAACATGCCAGAAATGCTCCAATTGAGCTAATTAGCTTATTGTGAGAATATTACAAACGTCTGACAAAACAGAAAAATGTAAATTTCCAATTTCAACCAAACATGCTAGAAATGCTCCAATTGAGCTAATTAGTTTATTGTGAGAATATTGCAATTGTCTGACAAAAGTGAAAAATGTAAATTTCCAATTTCAACCAAACATGCTAGAAATGCTCCAATTGAGCTAATTAGCTTATTGTGAGAATATTGCAATTGTCTGACAAAAGTGAAAAATGTAAATTTCCAATTTCAACCAAACATGCTAGAAATGCTCCAATTGAGCTAATTAGCTTATTGTGAGAATATTACAAACGTCTGACAAAAGTGAAAAATGTAAATTTCCAATTTCAACCAAACATACTAGAAATGCTCCAATTGAGCTAATTAGCTTATTGTGAGAATATTACAAACGTCTGACAAAACTGAAAAATGTAAATTTTCAATTTCAACCAAACATGCTAGAAATGCTCCAATTGAGCTAATTAGCTTATTGTGAGAATATTACAAACGTCTGACAAAACTGAAAAATGTAAATTTCCAATTTCAACCAAACATGCTAGAAATGCTCCAATTGAGCTAATTAGCTTATTGGAGAATATTACAAACGTCTGACAAACATGATAAATATAAATTTCCAATTTCAACCAAACATGCTAGTAATGCTCCAATTGAGCTAATTAGCTTATTGTGAGAATATTACAAACGTCTGACAAAACTGAAAAATGTAAATTTGCAATTTCAACCAAACATGCTAGAAATGCTCCAATTGAGCTAATTAGCTTATTGTGAGAGTATTACAAACGTCTGACAAAACTGAAAAATGTAAATTTCCAATTTCAACCAAACATGCTAGAAATGCTCTAATTGAGCTAATTAACTTATTGTGAAAATATTACAAACGTCTGACAAAACTGAAAAATGTAAATTTCCAATTTCAATAAACATGCTAGAAATGCTCCAATTGAGCTAATTAGCTTATTGTGAGAATATTACAAACGTCTGACAAAACTGAAAAATGTAAATTTGCAATTTCAACCAAACATGCTAGAAATGCTCCAATTGAGCTAATTAGCTTATTGTGAGAATATTGCAATTGTCTGACAAAAGTGAAAAATGTAAAATTCCAATTTCAACCAAACATGCTAGAAATGCTCCAATTGAGCTAATTAGCTTATTGTGAGAATATTACAAACGTCTGACAAAAGTGAAAAATGTAAATTTCCAATTTCAACCAAACATGCTAGAAATGCTCCAATTGAACTAATTAGCTTATTGTGAGAGTATTACAAACGTCTGACAAAACTGAAAAATGTAAATTTCCAATTTCAACCAAACATGCTAGAAATGCTCCAATTGAGCTAATTAGCTTATTGGAGAATATTGCAATTGTCTGACAAAAGTGAAAAATGTAAAATTCCAATTTCAACCAAACATGCTAGAAATGCTCCAATTGAGCTAATTAGCTTATTGTGAGAATATTACAAACGTCTGACAAAAGTGAAAAATGTAAAATTCCAATTTCAACCAAACATGCTAGAAATGCTCCAATTGAGCTAATTAGCTTATTGTGAGAATATTACAAACGTCTGACAAACATGATAAATATAAATTTCCAATTTCAACCAAACATGCTAGTAATGCTCCAATTGAGCTAATTAGCTTATTGTGAGAGTATTACAAACGTCTGACAAAACTGAAAAATGTAAATTTCCAATTTCAACCAAACATGCTAGAAATGCTCCAATTGAGCTAATTAGCTTATTGTGAGAATATTGCAATTGTCTGACAAAAGTGAAAAATGTAAAATTCCAATTTCAACCAAACATGCTAGAAATGCTCCAATTGAGCTAATTAGCTTATTGTGAGAATATTACAAACGTCTGAAAAAACTGAAAAATGTAAATTTGCAATTTCAACCAAACATGCTAGAAATGCTCCAATTGAGCTAATTAGCTTATTGTGAGAGCATTACAAACGTCTGACAAAACTGAAAAATGTAAATTTCCAATTTCAACCAAACATGCTAGAAATGCTCTAATTGAGCTAATTAACTTATTGTGAAAATATTACAAACGTCTGACAAAACTGAAAAATGTAAATTTGCAATTTCAACCAAACATGCTAGAAATGCTCCAATTGAGCTAATTAGCTTATTGTGAGAATATTGCAATTGTCTGACAAAAGTGAAAAATGTAAATTTCCAATTTCAACCAAACATGCTAGTAATGCTCCAATTGCGCTAATTAGCTTATTGTGAGAATATTACAAACGTCTGACAAAACTGAAAAATGTAATTTTCCAATTTCAACCAAACATGCTAGAAATTCTCCAATTGAGCTAATTAGCTTATTGTGAGAATATTACAAACGTCTGACAAAACTGAAAAATGTAATTTTTCAATTTCAACCAAACATGCCAGAAATGCTCCAATTGAGCTAATTAGCTTATTGTGAGAATATTACAAACGTCTGACAAAACTGAAAAATGTAAATTTCCAATTTCAACCAAACATGCTAGAAATGCTCCAATTGAGCTAATTAGTTTATTGTGAGAATATTGCAATTGTCTGACAAAAGTGAAAAATGTAAATTTCCAATTTCAACCAAACATGCTAGAAATGCTCCAATTGAGCTAATTAGCTTATTGTGAGAATATTGCAATTGTCTGACAAAAGTGAAAAATGTAAATTTCCAATTTCAACCAAACATGCTAGAAATGCTCCAATTGAGCTAATTAGCTTATTGTGAGAATATTACAAACGTCTGACAAAAGTGAAAAATGTAAATTTCCAATTTCAACCAAACATACTAGAAATGCTCCAATTGAGCTAATTAGCTTATTGTGAGAATATTACAAACGTCTGACAAAACTGAAAAATGTAAATTTTCAATTTCAACCAAACATGCTAGAAATGCTCCAATTGAGCTAATTAGCTTATTGTGAGAATATTACAAACGTCTGACAAAACTGAAAAATGTAAATTTCCAATTTCAACCAAACATGCTAGAAATGCTCCAATTGAGCTAATTAGCTTATTGGAGAATATTACAAACGTCTGACAAACATGATAAATATAAATTTCCAATTTCAACCAAACATGCTAGTAATGCTCCAATTGAGCTAATTAGCTTATTGTGAGAATATTACAAACGTCTGACAAAACTGAAAAATGTAAATTTGCAATTTCAACCAAACATGCTAGAAATGCTCCAATTGAGCTAATTAGCTTATTGTGAGAGTATTACAAACGTCTGACAAAACTGAAAAATGTAAATTTCCAATTTCAACCAAACATGCTAGAAATGCTCTAATTGAGCTAATTAACTTATTGTGAAAATATTACAAACGTCTGACAAAACTGAAAAATGTAAATTTCCAATTTCAATAAACATGCTAGAAATGCTCCAATTGAGCTAATTAGCTTATTGTGAGAATATTACAAACGTCTGACAAAACTGAAAAATGTAAATTTGCAATTTCAACCAAACATGCTAGAAATGCTCCAATTGAGCTAATTAGCTTATTGTGAGAATATTGCAATTGTCTGACAAAAGTGAAAAATGTAAATTTCCAATTTCAACCAAACATGCTAGTAATGCTCCAATTGCGCTAATTAGCTTATTGTGAGAATATTACAAACGTCTGACAAAACTGAAAAATGTAATTTTCCAATTTCAACCAAACATGCTAGAAATTCTCCAATTGAGCTAATTAGTTTATTGTGAGAATATTACAAACGTCTGACAAAACTGAAAAATGTAATTTTTCAATTTCAACCAAACATGCCAGAAATGCTCCAATTGAGCTAATTAGCTTATTGTGAGAATATTACAAACGTCTGACAAAACTGAAAAATGTAAATTTCCAATTTCAACCAAACATGCTAGAAATGCTCCAATTGAGCTAATTAGTTTATTGTGAGAATATTGCAATTGTCTGACAAAAGTGAAAAATGTAAATTTCCAATTTCAACCAAACATGCTAGAAATGCTCCAATTGAGCTAATTAGCTTATTGTGAGAATATTGCAATTGTCTGACAAAAGTGAAAAATGTAATTTTCCAATTTCAACCAAACATGCTAGAAATGCTCCAATTGAGCTAATTAGCTTATTGTGAGAATATTACAAACGTCTGACAAAAGTGAAAAATGTAAATTTCCAATTTCAACCAAACATGCTAGAAATGCTCCAATTGAGCTAATTAGCTTATTGGAGAATATTACAAACGTCTGACAAAAGTGAAAAATGTAAATTTCCAATTTCAACCAAACATGCTAGAAATGCTCCAATTGAGCTAATTAGCTTATTGTGAGAATATTGCAATTGTCTGACAAAAGTGAAAAATGTAAAATTCCAATTTCAACCAAACATGCTAGAAATGCTCCAATTGAGCTAATTAGCTTATTGTGAGAGTATTACAAACGTCTGACAAAACTGAAAAATGTAAATTTCCAATTTCAACCAAACATGCTAGAAATGCTCCAATTGAGCTAATTAGCTTATTGTGAGAATATTGCAATTGTCTGACAAAAGTGAAAAATGTAAAATTCCAATTTCAACCAAACATGCTAGAAATGCTCCAATTGAGCTAATTAGCTTATTGTGAGAATATTACAAACGTCTGACAAAAGTGAAAAATGTAAAATTCCAATTTCAACCAAACATGCTAGAAATGCTCCAATTGAGCTAATTAGCTTATTGTGAGAATATTACAAACGTCTGACAAACATGATAAATATAAATTTCCAATTTCAACCAAACATGCTAGTAATGCTCCAATTGAGCTAATTAGCTTATTGTGAGAGTATTACAAACGTCTGACAAAACTGAAAAATGTAAATTTCCAATTTCAACCAAACATGCTAGAAATGCTCCAATTGAGCTAATTAGCTTATTGTGAGAATATTGCAATTGTCTGACAAAAGTGAAAAATGTAAAATTCCAATTTCAACCAAACATGCTAGAAATGCTCCAATTGAGCTAATTAGCTTATTGTGAGAATATTACAAACGTCTGACAAAACTGAAAAATGTAAATTTGCAATTTCAACCAAACATGCTAGAAATGCTCCAATTGAGCTAATTAGCTTATTGTGAGAGTATTACAAACGTCTGACAAAACTGAAAAATGTAAATTTCCAATTTCAACCAAACATGCTAGAAATGCTCTAATTGAGCTAATTAACTTATTGTGAAAATATTACAAACGTCTGACAAAACTGAAAAATGTAAATTTTCAATTTCAACCAAACATGCTAGAAATGCTCCAATTGAGCTAATTAGCTTATTGTGAGAATATTACAAACGTCTGACAAAACTGAAAAATGTAAATTTCCAATTTCAACCAAACATGCTAGAAATGCTCCAATTGAGCTAATTAGCTTATTGTGAGAATATTGCAATTGTCTGACAAAAGTGAAAAATGTAAAATTCCAATTTCAACCAAACATGCTAGAAATGCTCCAATTGAGCTAATTAGCTTATTGTGAGAATATTACAAACGTCTGACAAAACTGAAAAATGTAAATTTGCAATTTCAACCAAACATGCTAGAAATGCTCCAATTGAGCTAATTAGCTTATTGTGAGAGTATTACAAACGTCTGACAAAACTGAAAAATGTAAATTTCCAATTTCAACCAAACATGCTAGAAATGCTCTAATTGAGCTAATTAACTTATTGTGAAAATATTACAAACGTCTGACAAAACTGAAAAATGTAAATTTCCAATTTCAATAAACATGCTAGAAATGCTCCAATTGAGCTAATTAGCTTATTGTGAGAATATTACAAACGTCTGACAAAACTGAAAAATGTAAATTTGCAATTTCAACCAAACATGCTAGAAATGCTCCAATTGAGCTAATTAGCTTATTGTGAGAATATTGCAATTGTCTGACAAAAGTGAAAAATGTAAATTTCCAATTTCAACCAAACATGCTAGTAATGCTCCAATTGCGCTAATTAGCTTATTGTGAGAATATTACAAACGTCTGACAAAACTGAAAAATGTAATTTTCCAATTTCAACCAAACATGCTAGAAATTCTCCAATTGAGCTAATTAGTTTATTGTGAGAATATTACAAACGTCTGACAAAACTGAAAAATGTAATTTTTCAATTTCAACCAAACATGCCAGAAATGCTCCAATTGAGCTAATTAGCTTATTGTGAGAATATTACAAACGTCTGACAAAAGTGAAAAATGTAAATTTCCAATTTCAACCAAACATGCTAGAAATGCTCCAATTGAGCTAATTAGTTTATTGTGAGAATATTGCAATTGTCTGACAAAAGTGAAAAATGTAAATTTCCAATTTCAACCAAACATGCTAGAAATGCTCCAATTGAGCTAATTAGCTTATTGTGAGAATATTGCAATTGTCTGACAAAAGTGAAAAATGTAAATTTCCAATTTCAACCAAACATGCTAGAAATGCTCCAATTGAGCTAATTAGCTTATTGTGAGAATATTACAAACGTCTGACAAAAGTGAAAAATGTAAATTTCCAATTTCAACCAAACATACTAGAAATGCTCCAATTGAGCTAATTAGCTTATTGTGAGAATATTACAAACGTCTGACAAAACTGAAAAATGTAAATTTTCAATTTCAACCAAACATGCTAGAAATGCTCCAATTGAGCTAATTAGCTTATTGTGAGAATATTACAAACGTCTGACAAAAGTGAAAAATGTAAATTTCCAATTTCAACCAAACATGCTAGAAATGCTCCAATTGAGCTAATTAGCTTATTGGAGAATATTACAAACGTCTGACAAAAGTGAAAAATGTAAATTTCCAATTTTAACCAAACATGCTAGAAATGCTCCAATTGAGCTAATTAGCTTATTGTGAGAATATTAAAAACGTCTGACAACACTGAAAAATTTAAATTTCCAATTTCAACCAAACATGCTAGAAATGCTCCAATTGAGCTAATTAGCTCATTGGAGAATATTACAAACGTCTGACAAAAGTGAAAAATGTAAATTTCCAATTTCAACCAAACATGCTAGAAATGCTCCAATTGAGCTAATTAGCTTACTGTGAGAATATTGCAATTGTCTGACAAAAGTGAAAAATGTAAATTTCCAATTTCAACCAAACATGCTAGAAATGCTCCAATTGAGCTAATTAGCTTATTGTGAGAATATTAAAAATGTCTGACAAAACTGAAAAATGTAATTTTCCAATTTCAACCAAACATGCTAGAAATGCTCCAATTGAGCTAATTAGCTTATTGGAGAATATTACAAACGTCTGACAAAAGTGAAAAATGTAAATTTCCAATTTCAACCAAACATGCTAGAAATGCTCCAATTGAGCTAATTAGCTTATTGTGAGAATATTACAAACGTCTGACCAAACTGAAAAATGTAAATTTCCAATTTCAACCAAACATGCTAGAAATGCTCCAATTGAGCTAATTATTTTATTGTGAGAATATTGCAATTGTCTGACAAAAGTGAAAAATGTAAATTTCCAATTTCAACCAAACATGCTAGAAATGCTCCAATTGAGCTAATTAGCTTATTGGAGAATATTACAAACGTCTGACAAAAGTGAAAAATGTAAATTTCCAATTTCAACCAAACATGCTAGAAATGCTCCAATTGAGCTAATTAGCTTATTGTGTGAATATTACAAACGTTTGACAAAAGTGAAAAATTTAAATTTCCAATTTCAACCAAACATGCTAGAAATGCTCCAATTGAGCTAATTAGCTTATTGGAGAATATTACAAACGTTTGACAAAAGTGAAAAATTTAAATTTCCAATTTCAACCAAACATGCTAGAAATGCTCCAATTGAGCTAATTAGCTTATTGGAGAATATTACAAACGTCTGACAAAAGTGAAAAATGTAAATTTCCAATTTCAACCAAACATGCTAGAAATGCTCCAATTGAGCTAATTAGCTTATTGGAGAATATTACAAACGTCTGACAAAAGTGAAAAATGTAAATTTCCAATTTCAACCAAACATGCTAGAAATGCTCCAATTGAGCTAATTAGCTTATTGTGAGAATATTACAAACGTCTGACAACACTGAAAAATTTAAAGTTCCAATTTCAACCAAACATGCTAGAAATGCTCCAATTGAGCTAATTAGCTTATTGTGAGAATATTACAAACGTCTGACAAAAGTGAAAAATGTAAATTTCCAATTTCAACCAAACATACTAGAAATGCTCCAATTGAGCTAATTAGCTTATTGTGAGAATATTACAAACGTCTGACAAAACTGAAAAATGTAAATTTTCAATTTCAACCAAACATGCTAGAAATGCTCCAATTGAGCTAATTAGCTTATTGTGAGAATATTACAAACGTCTGACAAAAGTGAAAAATGTAAATTTCCAATTTCAACCAAACATGCTAGAAATGCTCCAATTGAGCTAATTAGCTTATTGGAGAATATTACAAACGTCTGACAAACATGATAAATATAAATTTCCAATTTCAACCAAACATGCTAGTAATGCTCCAATTGAGCTAATTAGCTTATTGTGAGAGTATTACAAACGTCTGACAAAACTGAAAAATGTAAATTTCCAATTTCAACCAAACATGCTAGAAATGCTCCAATTGAGCTAATTAGCTTATTGTGAGAATATTGCAATTGTCTGACAAAAGTGAAAAATGTAAAATTCCAATTTCAACCAAACATGCTAGAAATGCTCCAATTGAGCTAATTAGCTTATTGTGAGAATATTACAAACGTCTGACAAAACTGAAAAATGTAAATTTGCAATTTCAACCAAACATGCTAGAAATGCTCCAATTGAGCTAATTAGCTTATTGTGAGAGTATTACAAACGTCTGACAAAACTGAAAAATGTAAATTTCCAATTTCAACCAAACATGCTAGAAATGCTCTAATTGAGCTAATTAGCTTATTGTGAAAATATTACAAACGTCTGACAAAACTGAAAAATGTAAATTTCCAATTTCAATAAACATGCTAGAAATGCTCCAATTGAGCTAATTAGCTTATTGTGAGAATATTACAAACGTCTGACAAAACTGAAAAATGTAAATTTGCAATTTCAACCAAACATGCTAGAAATGCTCCAATTGAGCTAATTAGCTTATTGTGAGAATATTGCAATTGTCTGACAAAAGTGAAAAATGTAAATTTCCAATTTCAACCAAACATGCTAGTAATGCTCCAATTGCGCTAATTAGCTTATTGTGAGAATATTACAAACGTCTGACAAAACTGAAAAATGTAATTTTCCAATTTCAACCAAACATGCTAGAAATTCTCCAATTGAGCTAATTAGTTTATTGTGAGAATATTACAAACGTCTGACAAAACTGAAAAATGTAATTTTTCAATTTCAACCAAACATGCCAGAAATGCTCCAATTGAGCTAATTAGCTTATTGTGAGAATATTACAAACGTCTGACAAAAGTGAAAAATGTAAATTTCCAATTTCAACCAAACATGCTAGAAATGCTCCAATTGAGCTAATTAGTTTATTGTGAGAATATTGCAATTGTCTGACAAAAGTGAAAAATGTAAATTTCCAATTTCAACCAAACATGCTAGAAATGCTCCAATTGAGCTAATTAGCTTATTGTGAGAATATTGCAATTGTCTGACAAAAGTGAAAAATGTAAATTTCCAATTTCAACCAAACATGCTAGAAATGCTCCAATTGAGCTAATTAGCTTATTGTGAGAATATTACAAACGTCTGACAAAAGTGAAAAATGTAAATTTCCAATTTCAACCAAACATACTAGAAATGCTCCAATTGAGCTAATTAGCTTATTGTGAGAATATTACAAACGTCTGACAAAACTGAAAAATGTAAATTTTCAATTTCAACCAAACATGCTAGAAATGCTCCAATTGAGCTAATTAGCTTATTGTGAGAATATTACAAACGTCTGACAAAAGTGAAAAATGTAAATTTCCAATTTCAACCAAACATGCTAGAAATGCTCCAATTGAGCTAATTAGCTTATTGGAGAATATTACAAACGTCTGACAAAAGTGAAAAATGTAAATTTCCAATTTCAACCAAACATGCTAGAAATGCTCCAATTGAGCTAATTAGCTTATTGTGAGAATATTAAAAACGTCTGACAACACTGAAAAATTTAAATTTCCAATTTCAACCAAACATGCTAGAAATGCTCCAATTGAGCTAATTAGCTCATTGGAGAATATTACAAACGTCTGACAAAAGTGAAAAATGTAAATTTCCAATTTCAACCAAACATGCTAGAAATGCTCCAATTGAGCTAATTAGCTTACTGTGAGAATATTGCAATTGTCTGACAAAAGTGAAAAATGTAAATTTCCAATTTCAACCAAACATGCTAGAAATGCTCCAATTGAGCTAATTAGCTTATTGTGAGAATATTAAAAATGTCTGACAAAACTGAAAAATGTAATTTTCCAATTTCAACCAAACATGCTAGAAATGCTCCAATTGAGCTAATTAGCTTATTGGAGAATATTACAAACGTCTGACAAAAGTGAAAAATGTAAATTTCCAATTTCAACCAAACATGCTAGAAATGCTCCAATTGAGCTAATTAGCTTATTGTGAGAATATTACAAACGTCTGACCAAACTGAAAAATGTAAATTTCCAATTTCAACCAAACATGCTAGAAATGCTCCAATTGAGCTAATTATTTTATTGTGAGAATATTGCAATTGTCTGACAAAAGTGAAAAATGTAAATTTCCAATTTCAACCAAACATGCTAGAAATGCTCCAATTGAGCTAATTAGCTTATTGGAGAACATTACAAACGTCTGACAAAAGTGAAAAATGTAAATTTCCAATTTCAACCAAACATGCTAGAAATGCTCCAATTGAGCTAATTAGCTTATTGTGTGAATATTACAAACGTTTGACAAAAGTGAAAAATTTAAATTTCCAATTTCAACCAAACATGCTAGAAATGCTCCAATTGAGCTAATTAGCTTATTGGAGAATATTACAAACGTTTGACAAAAGTGAAAAATTTAAATTTCCAATTTCAACCAAACATGCTAGAAATGCTCCAATTGAGCTAATTAGCTTATTGGAGAATATTACAAACGTCTGACAAAAGTGAAAAATGTAAATTTCCAATTTCAACCAAACATGCTAGAAATGCTCCAATTGAGCTAATTAGCTTATTGGAGAATATTACAAACGTCTGACAAAAGTGAAAAATGTAAATTTCCAATTTCAACCAAACATGCTAGAAATGCTCCAATTGAGCTAATTAGCTTATTGTGAGAATATTACAAACGTCTGACAACACTGAAAAATTTAAAGTTCCAATTTCAACCAAACATGCTAGAAATGCTCCAATTGAGCTAATTAGCTTATTGTGAGAATATTACAAACGTCTGACAAAGCTGAAAAATGTAAATTTCCAATTTCAACCAAACATGCTAGAAATGCTCCAATTGAGCTAATTAGCTTATTGTGAGAATATTAAAAACGTCTGACAAAACTGAAAAATGTAATTTTCCAATTTCAACCAAACATGCTAGAAATGCTCCAATTGAGCTAATTAGCTTATTGTGAGAATATTACAAACGTCTGACAAAACTGAAAAATGTAAATTTCCAATTTCAACCAAACATGCTAGAAATGCTCCAATTGAGCTAGTTAGCTTATTGTGAGAATGTTGCAATTGTCTGACAAAAGTGAAAAATGTAAATTTCCAATTTCAACCAAACATGCTAGAAATGCTCAAATTGCGCAAATAAGCCTACTGTAGGAATTTTACAAACGTCTGACAAAACTGAAAAATGTAAATTTCCAATTTCAACCAAACATGCTAGAAATGCTCCAATTGAGCTAATTAGCTTATTGTGAGAATATTACAAACGTCTGACAAAACTGAAAAATGTAAATTTCCAATTTCAACCAAACATGCTAGAAATGCTCCAACTGAGCTAATTAGCTTATTGTGAGAATATTGCAATTGTCTGACAAAAGTGAAAAATGTAAATTTCCAATTTCAACCAAACATGCTAGAAATGCTCCAATTGAGCTAATTAGTTTATTGTGAGAATATTGCAATTGTCTGACAAAAGTGAAAAATGTAAATTTCCAAATTCAACCAAACATGCTAGAAATGCTCCAATTGAGCTAATTAGCTTATTGTGAGAATATTGCAATTGTCTGACAAAAGTGAAAAATGTAAATTTCCATTTTCAACCAAACATGCTAGAAATGCTCCAATTGAGCTAATTAGCTTATTGTGAGAATATTGTAATTGTCTGACAAAACTGAAAAATGTAAATTTGCAATTTCAACCAAACATGCTAGAAATGCTCCAATTGAGCTAATTAGCTTATTGTGAGAATATTGCAATTGTCTGACAAAAGTGAAAAATGTAAAATTCCAATTTCAACCAAACATGCTAGAAATGCTCCAATTGAGCTAATTAGCTTATTGTGAGAATATTACAAACGTCTGACAAAAGTGAAAAATGTAAAATTCCAATTTCAACCAAACATGCTAGAAATGCTCCAATTGAGCTAATTAGCTTATTGTGAGAATATTACAAACGTCTGACAAACATGATAAATATAAATTTCCAATTTCAACCAAACATGCTAGAAATGCTCTAATTGAGCTAATTAACTTATTGTGAAAATATTACAAACGTCTGACAAAACTTAAAAATGTAAATTTCCAATTTCAACCAAACATGCTAGAAATGCTCAAATTGCGCAAATAAGCCTACTGTAGGAATTTTACAAACGTCTGACAAAACTGAAAAATGTAAATTTCCAATTTCAACCAAACATGCTAGAAATGCTCCAATTGAGCTAATTAGCTTATTGTGAGAATATTACAAACGTCTGACAAAACTGAAAAATGTAAATTTGCAATTTCAACCAAACATGCTAGAAATGCTCCAATTGAGCTAATTAGCTTATTGTGAGAATATTGCAATTGTCTGACAAAAGTGAAAAATGTAAATTTCCAATTTCAACCAAACATGCTAGAAATGCTCCAATTGCGCTAATTAGCTTATTGTGAGAATATTACAAACGTCTGACAAAACTGAAAAATGTAATTTTCCAATTTCAACCAAACATGCTAGAAATGCTCCAATTGAGCTAATTAGCTTATTGTGAGAATATTACAAACGTCTGACAAAACTGAAAAATGTAATTTTTCAATTTCAACCAAACATGCCAGAAATGCTCCAATTTAGCTAATTAGCTTATTGTGAGAATATTACAAACGTCTGACAAAACTGAAAAATGTAAATTTCCAATTTCAACCAAACATGCTAGAAATGCTCCAATTGAGCTAATTAGTTTATTGTGAGAATATTGCAATTGTCTGACAAAAGTGAAAAATGTAAATTTCCAATTTCAACCAAACATGCTAGAAATGCTCCAATTGAGCTAATTAGCTCATTGTGAGAATATTGCAATTGTCTGACAAAAGTGAAAAATGTAAATTTCCAATTTCAACCAAACATGCTAGAAATGCTCCAATTGAGCTAATTAGCTTATTGTGAGAATATTACAACTGTCTGACAACACTGAAAAATTCAAACTTCCAATTTCAACCAAACATGCTAGAAATGCTCCAATTGAGCTAATTAGCTTATTGTGAGAATATTGCAATTGTCTGACAAAAGTGAAAAATGTAAAATTCCAATTTCAACCAAACATGCTAGAAATGCTCCAATTGAGCTAATTAGCTTATTGTGAGAGTATTACAAACGTTTGAGAACACTGAAAAATGTAAATTTCCAATTTCAACCAAACATGCTAGAAATGCTCCAATTGAGCTAATTAGCTTGTTGTGAGAATATTGCAATTGTCTGACAACACTGAAAATTTTAAATTTCCAATTTCAACCAAACATGCTAGAAATGCTCCAATTGAGCTAATTAGCTTATTGTGAGAATATTGCAATTGTCTGACAAAAGTGAAAAATGTAAAATTCCAATTTCAACCAAACATGCTAGAAATGCTCCAATTGAGCTAATTAGCTTATTGTGAGAATATTACAAACGTCTGACAAAAGTGAAAAATGTAAAATTCCAATTTCAACCAAACATGCTAGAAATGCTCCAATTGAGCTAATTAGCTTATTGTGAGAATATTACAAACGTCTGACAAACATGATAAATATAAATTTCCAATTTCAACCAAACATGCTAGAAATGCTCTAATTGAGCTAATTAACTTATTGTGAAAATATTACAAACGTCTGACAAAACTTAAAAATGTAAATTTCCAATTTCAACCAAACATGCTAGAAATGCTCAAATTGCGCAAATAAGCCTACTGTAGGAATTTTACAAACGTCTGACAAAACTGAAAAATGTAAATTTCCAATTTCAACCAAACATGCTAGAAATGCTCCAATTGAGCTAATTAGCTTATTGTGAGAATATTACAAACGTCTGACAAAACTGAAAAATGTAAATTTGCAATTTCAACCAAACATGCTAGAAATGCTCCAATTGAGCTAATTAGCTTATTGTGAGAATATTGCAATTGTCTGACAAAAGTGAAAAATGTAAATTTCCAATTTCAACCAAACATGCTAGAAATGCTCCAATTGCGCTAATTAGCTTATTGTGAGAATATTACAAACGTCTGACAAAACTGAAAAATGTAATTTTCCAATTTCAACCAAACATGCTAGAAATGCTCCAATTGAGCTAATTAGCTTATTGTGAGAATATTACAAACGTCTGACAAAACTGAAAAATGTAATTTTTCAATTTCAACCAAACATGCCAGAAATGCTCCAATTTAGCTAATTAGCTTATTGTGAGAATATTACAAACGTCTGACAAAACTGAAAAATGTAAATTTCCAATTTCAACCAAACATGCTAGAAATGCTCCAATTGAGCTAATTAGTTTATTGTGAGAATATTGCAATTGTCTGACAAAAGTGAAAAATGTAAATTTCCAATTTCAACCAAACATGCTAGAAATGCTCCAATTGAGCTAATTAGCTTATTGTGAGAATATTGCAATTTTCTGACAAAAGTGAAAAATGTAAATTTCCAATTTCAACCAAACATGCTAGAAATGCTCCAATTGAGCTAATTAGCTTATTGTGAGAATATTACAAACGTCTGACAAAAGTGAAAAATGTAAATTTCCAAGTTCAACCAAACATGCTAGAAATGCTCCAATTGAGCTA
The DNA here is from genome assembly GCF_963576615.1 of Watersipora subatra. Classification (NCBI taxonomy): domain Eukaryota; kingdom Metazoa; phylum Bryozoa; class Gymnolaemata; order Cheilostomatida; family Watersiporidae; genus Watersipora; species Watersipora subatra. The sequence continues at coordinate 32,521,817 of NC_088713.1, forward strand.
ATTAGCTTATTGTGAAAATATTACAAACGTCTGACAAAAGTGAAAAATGTAAATTATTAATTTCAACCAAACATGCTAGAAATGCTCCAATTGAGCTAATTAGCTTATTGTGAGAATATTACAAACGTCTGACAAAACTGAAAAATGTAAATTTCCAATTTCAACCAAACATGCTAGAAATGCTCCAATTGAGCTAATTAGCTTATTGTGAGAATATTGCAATTGTCTCACAAAAGTGAAAAAGGTAAATTTCCAATTTCAACCAAACATGCTAGAAATGCTCCAATTGAGCTAATTAGCTTATTGTGAGAATATTACAAACGTCTGACAACACTGAAAAATTTAAATTTCCAATTTCAACCAAACATGCTAGAAATGCTCCAATTGAGCTAATTAGCTCATTGAAGAATATTACAAACGTCTGACAAAAGTGAAAAATGTAAATTTCCAATTTCAACCAAACATGCTAGAAATGCTCCAATTGAGCTAATTAGCTTATTGTGAGAATATTGCAATTGTCTGACAAAAGTGAAAAATGTAAATTTCCAATTTCAACCAAACATGCTAGAAATGCTCCAATTGAGCTAATTAGCTTATTGTGAGAATATTAAAAATGTCTGACAAAACTGAAAAATGTAATTTTCCAATTTCAACCAAACATGCTAGAAATGCTCCAATTGAGCTAATTAGCTTATTGGAGAATATTACAAACGTCTGACAAAAGTGAAAAATGTAAATTTCCAATTTCAACCAAACATGCTAGAAATGCTCCAATTGAGCTAATTAGCTTATTGTGAGAATATTAAAAATGTCTGACAAAACTGAAAAATGTAATTTTCCAATTTCAACCAAACATGCTAGAAATGCTCCAATTGAGCTAATTAGCTTATTGTGAGAATATTACAAACGTCTGACAAAACTGAAAAATGTAAATTTCCAATTTCAACCAAACATGCTAGAAATGCTCCAATTGAGCTAATTAGCTTATTGTGAGAATATTGCAATTGTCTGACAAAAGTGAAAAATGTAAATTTCCAATTTCAACCAAACATGCTAGAAATGCTCCAATTGAGCTAATTAGCTTATTGTGAGAATATTACAAACGTCTGACAAAAGTGAAAAATGTAAATTTCCAATTTCAACCAAACATGCTAGAAATGCTCCAATTGAGCTAATTAGCTTATTGTGAGAATATTGCAATTGTCTGACAAAAGTGAAAAATGTAAAATTCCAATTTCAACCAAACATGCTAGAAATGCTCCAAATGAGCTAATTAGCTTATTGTGAGAGTATTACAAACGTCTGACAACACTGAAAAATTTAAATTTCCAATTTCAACCAAACATGCTAGAAATGCTCCAATTGAGCTAATTAGCTTATTGTGAGAATATTGCAATTGTCTGACAACACTGAAAAATGTAAAATTCCAATTTCAACCAAACATGCTAGAAGTGCTCCAATTGAGCTAATTAGCTTATTGTGAGAATATTACAAACGTCTGACAAAAGTGAAAAATGTAAATTTCCAATTTCAACCAAACATGCTAGAAATGCTCCAATTGAGCTAATTAGCTTATTGTGAGAATATTACAAACGTCTGACAAACATGATAAATATAAATTTTTAATTTCAACCAAACATGCTAGAAATGCTCTAATTGAGCTAATTAGCTTATTGTGAAAATATTACAAACGTCTGACAAAAGTGAAAAATGTAAATTTCCAATTTCAACCAAACATGCTAGAAATGCTCCAATTGAGCTAATTAGTTTATTGTGAGAATATTGCAATTGTCTGACAAAAGTGAAAAATGTAAATTTCCAATTTCAACCAAACATGCTAGAAATGCTCAAACTGCGCAAATAAGCCTACTGTAGGAATTTTACAAACGTCTGACAAAAGTGAAAAATGTAAATTTCCAATTTCAACCAAACATGCTAGAAATGCTCCAATTGAGCTAATTAGCTTATTGTGAGAATATTACAAACGTCTGACAAAACTGAAAAATGTAATTTTCCAATTTCAACCAAACATGCTAGAAATGCTCCAATTGAGCTAATTAGCTTATTGTGAGAATATTACAAACGTCTGACAAAAGTGAAAAATGTAAATTTCCAATTTCAACCAAACATGCTAGAAATGCTCCAATTGAGCTAATTAGCTTATTGTGAGAATATTACAAACGTCTGACAAACATGATAAATATAAATTTTCAATTTCAACCAAACATGCGAGAAATGCTCTAATTGAGCTAATTAGCTTATTGTGAAAATATTACAAACGTCTGACAAAAGTGAAAAATGTAAATTTCCAATTTCAACCAAACATGCTAGAAATGCTCCAATTGAGCTAATTAGTTTATTGTGAGAATATTGCAATTGTCTGACAAAAGTGAAAAATGTAAATTTCCAATTTCAACCAAACATGCTAGAAATGCTCCAATTGAGCTAATTAGCTTATTGTGAGAATATTGCAATTGTCTGACAAAAGTGAAAAATGTAAATTTCCAATTTCAACCAAACATGCTAGAAATGCTCCAATTGAGCTAATTAGCTTATTGTGAGAATATTACAAACGTCTGACAAAAGTGAAAAATGTAAATTTCCAATTTCAACCAAACATGCTAGAAATGCTCCAATTGAGCTAATTAGCTTATTGGAGAATATTACAAACGTCTGACAAAAGTGAAAAATGTAAATTTCCAATTTCAACCAAACATGCTAGAAATGCTCCAATTGAGCTAATTAGCTTATTGTGAGAATATTACAAACGTCTGACAACACTGAAAAATTTAAATTTCCAATTTCAACCAAACATGCTAGAAATGCTCAAATTGCGCAAATAAGCCTACTGTAGGAATTTTACAAACGTCTGACAAAAGTGAAAAATGTAAATTTCCAATTTCAACCAAACATGCTAGAAATGCTCCAATTGAGCTAATTAGCTTATTGTGAGAATATTACAAACGTCTGACAAAACTGAAAAATGTAAATTTCCAATTTCAACCAAACATGCTAGAAATGCCCCAATTGAGCTAATTAGCTTATTGTGAGAATATTACAAACGTCTAACAAAACTGAAAAATGTAGTTTTCCAATTTCAACCAAACATGCCAGAAATGCTCCAATTGAGCTAATTAGCTTATTGTGAGAATATTACAAACGTCTGACAAAACTGAAAAATGTAAATTTCCAATTTCAACCAAACATGCTAGAAATGCTCCAATTGAGCTAATTAGCTTATTGTGAGAATATTACAAACGTCTGACAAAAGTGAAAAATGTACATTTCCAATTTCAACCAAACATGCTAGAAATGCTCCAATTGAGCTAATTAGCTTATTGTGAGAATATTGCAATTTTCTGACAACACTGAAAAATTTAAATTTCCAATTTCAACCAAACATGCTAGAAATGCTCCAATTGAGCTAATTAGCTTATTGTGAGAATATTACAAACGTCTGACAAAACTGAAAAATGTAAATTTCCAATTTCAACCAAACATGCTAGAAATGCTCTAATTGAGCTAATTAACTTATTGTGAAAATATTACAAACGTCTGACAAAACTTAAAAATGTAAATTTCCAATTTCAACCAAACATGCTAGAAATGCTCAAATTGCGCAAATAAGCCTACTGTAGGAATTTTACAAACGTCTGACAAAACTGAAAAATGTAAATTTCCAATTTCAACCAAACATGCTAGAAATGCTCCAATTGAGCTAATTAGCTTATTGTGAGAATATTACAAACGTCTGACAAAACTGAAAAATGTAAATTTGCAACTTCAACCAAACATGTTAGAAATGCTCCAATTGAGCTAATTAGCTTATTGTGAGAATATTGCAATTGTCTGACAAAAGTGAAAAATGTAAATTTCCAATTTCAACCAAACATGCTAGAAATGCTCCAATTGCGCTAATTAGCTTATTGTGAGAATATTACAAACGTCTGACAAAACTGAAAAATGTAATTTTCCAATTTCAACCAAACATGCTAGAAATGCTCCAATTGAGCTAATTAGCTTATTGTGAGAATATTACAAACGTCTGACAAAACTGAAAAATGTAATTTTTCAATTTCAACCAAACATGCCAGAAATGCTCCAATTGAGCTAATTAGCTTATTGTGAGAATATTACAAACGTCTGACAAAACTGAAAAATGTAAATTTCCAATTTCAACCAAACATGCTAGAAATGCTCCAATTGAGCTAATTAGTTTATTGTGAGAATATTGCAATTGTCTGACAAAAGTGAAAAATGTAAATTTCCAATTTCAACCAAACATGCTAGAAATGCTCCAATTGAGCTAATTAGCTTATTGTGAGAATATTGCAAGTGTCTGACAAAAGTGAAAAATGTAAATTTCCAATTTCAACCAAACATGCTAGAAATGCTCCAATTGAGCTAATTAGCTTATTGTGAGAATATTACAAACGTCTGACAAAAGTGAAAAATGTAAATTTCCAATTTCAACCAAACATACTAGAAATGCTCCAATTGAGCTAATTAGCTTATTGTGAGAATATTACAAACGTCTGACAAAACTGAAAAATGTAAATTTTCAATTTCAACCAAACATGTTAGAAATGCTCCAATTGAGCTAATTAGCCTATTGTGAGAATATTACAAACGTCTGACAAAAGTGAAAAATGTAAATTTCCAATTTCAACCAAACATGCTAGAAATGCTCCAATTGAGCTAATTAGCTTATTGTGAAAATATTACAAACGTCTGACAAAAGTGAAAAATGTAAATTTCCAATTTCAACCAAACATGCTAGAAATGCTCCAATTGAGCTAATTAGCTTATTGTGAGAATATTACAAACGTCTGACAACACTGAAAAATTTAAATTTCCAATTTCAACCAAAAATGCTAGAAATGCTCCAATTGAGCTAATTAGCTCATTGGAGAATATTACAAACGTCTGACAAAACTGAAAAATGTAATTTTTCAATTTCAACCAAACATGCCAGAAATGCTCCAATTGAGCTAATTAGCTTATTGTGAGAATATTACAAACGTCTGACAAAACTGAAAAATGTAAATTTCCAATTTCAACCAAACATGCTAGAAATGCTCCAATTGAGCTAATTAGTTTATTGTGAGAATATTGCAATTGTCTGACAAAAGTGAAAAATGTAAATTTCCAATTTCAACCAAACATGCTAGAAATGCTCCAATTGAGCTAATTAGCTTATTGTGAGAATATTGCAAGTGTCTGACAAAAGTGAAAAATGTAAATTTCCAATTTCAACCAAACATGCTAGAAATGCTCCAATTGAGCTAATTAGCTTATTGTGAGAATATTACAAACGTCTGACAAAAGTGAAAAATGTAAATTTCCAATTTCAACCAAACATACTAGAAATGCTCCAATTGAGCTAATTAGCTTATTGTGAGAATATTACAAACGTCTGACAAAACTGAAAAATGTAAATTTTCAATTTCAACCAAACATGTTAGAAATGCTCCAATTGAGCTAATTAGCCTATTGTGAGAATATTACAAACGTCTGACAAAAGTGAAAAATGTAAATTTCCAATTTCAACCAAACATGCTAGAAATGCTCCAATTGAGCTAATTAGCTTATTGTGAAAATATTACAAACGTCTGACAAAAGTGAAAAATGTAAAGTTCCAATTTCAACCAAACATGCTAGAAATGCTCCAATTGAGCTAATTAGCTTATTGTGAGAATATTACAAACGTCTGACAACACTGAAAAATTTAAATTTCCAATTTCAACCAAAAATGCTAGAAATGCTCCAATTGAGCTAATTAGCTCATTGGAGAATATTACAAACGTCTGACAAAAGTGAAAAATGTAAATTTCCAATTTCAACCAAACATGCTAGAAATGCTCCAATTGAGCTAATTAGCTTATTGTGAGAATATTGCAATTGTCTGACAAAAGTGAAAAATGTAAATTTCCAATTTCAACCAAACATGCTAGAAATGCTCCAATTGAGCTAATTAGCTTATTGTGAGAATATTAAAAATGTCTGACAAAACTGAAAAATGTAATTTTCCAATTTCAACCAAACATGCTAGAAATGCTCCAATTGAGCTAATTAGCTTATTGTGAGAATATTACAAACGTCTGACAAAACTGAAAAATGTAAATTTCCAATTTCAACCAAACATGCTAGAAATGCTGCAATTGAGCTAATTAGCTTATTGTGAGAATATTGCAATTGTCTCACAAAAGTGAAAAAGGTAAATTTCCAATTTCAACCAAACATGCTAGAAATGCTCCAATTGAGCTAATTAGCTTATTGTGAGAATATTACAAACGTCTGACAACACTGAAAAATTTAAATTTCCAATTTCAACTAAACATGCTAGAAATGCTCCAATTGAGCTAATTAGCTCTTTGAAGAATATTACAAACGTCTGACAAAAGTGAAAAATGTAAATTTCCAATTTCAACCAAACATGCTAGAAATGCTCCAATTGAGCTAATTAGCTTATTGTGAGAATATTGCAATTGTCTGACAAAAGTGAAAAATGTAAATTTCCAATTTCAACCAAACATGCTAGAAATGCTCCAATTGAGCTAATTAGCTTATTGTGAGAATATTAAAAATGTCTGACAAAACTGAAAAATGTAATTTTCCAATTTCAACCAAACATGCTAGAAATGCTCCAATTGAGCTAATTAGCTTATTGGAGAATATTACAAACGTCTGACAAAAGTGAAAAGTGTAAATTTCCAATTTCAACCAAACATGCTAGAAATGCTCCAATTGAGCTAATTAGCTTATTGTGAGAATATTAAAAATGTCTGACAAAACTGAAAAGTGTAATTTTCCAATTTCAACCAAACATGCTAGAAATGCTCCAATTGAGCTAATTAGCTTATTGTGAGAATATTACAAACGTCTGACAAAACTGAAAAATTTAAATTTCCAATTTCAACCAAACATGCTAGAAATGCTCCAATTGAGCTAATTAGCTTATTGTGAGAATATTGCAATTGTCTGACAAAAGTGAAAAATGTAAATTTCCAATTTCAACCAAACATGCTAGAAATGCTCCAATTGAGCTAATTAGCTTATTGTGAGAATATTACAAACGTCTGACAAAAGTGAAAAATGTACATTTCCAATTTCAACCAAACATGCTAGAAATGCTCCAATTGAGCTAATTAGCTTATTGTGAGAATATTGCAATTGTCTGACAACACTGAAAAATTTAAATTTCCAATTTCAACCAAACATGCTAGAAATGCTCCAATTGAGCTAATTAGCTTATTGTGAGAATATTGCAATTGTCTGACAACACTGAAAAATGTAAAATTCCAATTTCAACCAAACATGCTAGAAGTGCTCCAATTGAGCTAATTAGCTTATTGTGAGAATATTACAAACGTCTGACAAAAGTGAAAAATGTAAATTTCCAATTTCAACCAAACATGCTAGAAATGCTCCAATTGAGCTAATTAGCTTATTGTGAGAATATTACAAACGTCTGACAAACATGATAAATATAAATTTTCAATTTCAACCAAACATGCTAGAAATGCTCTAATTAAGCTAATTAGCTTATTGTGAAAATATTACAAACGTCTGACAAAAGTGAAAAATGTAAATTTCCAATTTCAACCAAACATGCTAGAAATGCTCCAATTGTGCTAATTAGTTTATTGTGAGAATATTGCAATTGTCTGACAAAAGTGGAAAATGTAAATTTCCAATTTCAACCAAACATGCTAGAAATGCTCCAATTGAGCTAATTAGCTTATTGTGAGAATATTGCAATTGTCTGACAAAAGTGAAAAATGTAATTTTCCAATTTCAACCAAACATGCTAGAAATGCTCCAATTGAGCTAATTAGCTTATTGTGAGAATATTACAAACGTCTGACAAAAGTGAAAAATGTAAATTTCCAATTTCAACCAAACATGCTAGAAATGCTCCAATTGAGCTAATTAGCTTATTGGAGAATATAACAAACGTCTGACAAAGCTGAAAAATGTAAATTTCCAATTTTAACCAAACATGCTAGAAATGCTCCAATTGAGCTAATTAGCTTATTGTGAGAATATTGCAATTGTCTGACAAAAGTGAAAAATGTAAATTTCCAATTTCAACCAAACATGCTAGAAATGCTCCAATTGAGCTAATTAGCTTATTGTGAGAATATTACAAACGTCTGACAAAAGTGAAAAATGTACATTTCCAATTTCAACCAAACATGCTAGAAATGCTCCAATTGAGCTAATTAGCTTATTGTGAGAATATTGCAATTGTCTGACAACACTGAAAAATTTAAATTTCCAATTTCAACCAAACATGCTAGAAATGCTCCAATTGAGCTAATTAGCTTATTGTGAGAATATTGCAATTGTCTGACAACACTGAAAAATGTAAAATTCCAATTTCAACCAAACATGCTAGAAGTGCTCGAATTGAGCTAATTAGCTTATTGTGAGAATATTACAAACGTCTGACAAAAGTGAAAAATGTAAATTTCCAATTTCAACCAAACATGCTAGAAATGCTCCAATTGAGCTAATTAGCTTATTGTGAGAATATTACAAACGTCTGACAAACATGATAAATATAAATTTTCAATTTCAACCAAACATGCTAGAAATGCTCTAATTGAGCTAATTAGCTTATTGTGAAAATATTACAAACGTCTGACAAAAGTGAAAAATGTAAATTTCCAATTTCAACCAAACATGCTAGAAATGCTCCAATTGAGCTAATTAGTTTATTGTGAGAATATTGCAATTGTCTGACAAAAGTGAAAAATGTAAATTTCTAATTTCAACCAAACATGCTAGAAATGCTCCAATTGAGCTAATTAGCTTATTGTGAGAATATTGCAATTGTCTGACAAAAGTGAAAAATGTAAATTTCCAATTTCAACCAAACATGCTAGAAATGCTCCAATTGAGCTAATTAGCTTATTGTGAGAATATTACAAACGTCTGACAAAAGTGAAAAATGTAAATTTCCAATTTCAACCAAACATGCTAGAAATGCTCCAATTGAGCTAATTAGCTTATTGGAGAATATTACAAACGTCTGACAAAAGTGAAAAATGTAAATTTCCAATTTCAACCAAACATGCTAGAAATGCTCCAATTGAGCTAATTAGCTTATTGTGAGAATATTACAAACGTCTGACAACACTGAAAAATTTAAATTTCCAATTTCAACCAAACATGCTAGAAATGCTCAAATTGCGCAAATAAGCCTACTGTAGGAATTTTACAAACGTCTGACAAAAGTGAAAAATGTAAATTTCCAATTTCAACCAAACATGCTAGAAATGCTCCAATTGAGCTAATTAGCTTATTGTGAGAATATTACAAACGTCTGACAAAACTGAAAAATGTAATTTTCCAATTTCAACCAAACATGCTAGAAATGCTCCAATTGAGCTAATTAGCTTATTGTGAGAATATTACAAACGTCTGACAAAAGTGAAAAATGTAAATTTCCAATTTCAACCAAACATGCTAGAAATGCTCCAATTGAGCTAATTAGCTTATTGTGAGAATATTACAAACGTCTGACAAACATGATAAATATAAATTTTCAATTTCAACCAAACATGCTAGAAATGCTCTAATTGAGCTAATTAGCTTATTGTGAAAATATTACAAACGTCTGACAAAAGTGAAAAATGTAAATTTCCAATTTCAACCAAACATGCTAGAAATGCTCCAATTGAGCTAATTAGTTTATTGTGAGAATATTGCAATTGTCTGACAAAAGTGAAAAATGTAAATTTCCAATTTCAACCAAACATGCTAGAAATGCTCCAATTGAGCTAATTAGCTTATTGTGAGAATATTGCAATTGTCTGACAAAAGTGAAAAATGTAAATTTCTAATTTCAACCAAACATGCTAGAAATGCTCCAATTGAGCTAATTAGCTTATTGTGAGAATATTACAAACGTCTGACAAAAGTGAAAAATGTAAATTTCCAATTTCAACCAAACATGCTAGAAATGCTCCAATTGAGCTAATTAGCTTATTGGAGAATATTACAAACGTCTGACAAAAGTGAAAAATGTAAATTTCCAATTTCAACCAAACATGCTAGAAATGCTCCAATTGAGCTAATTAGCTTATTGTGAGAATATTACAAACGTCTGACAACACTGAAAAATTTAAATTTCCAATTTCAACCAAACATGCTAGAAATGCTCAAATTGCGCAAATAAGCCTACTGTAGGAATTTTACAAACGTCTGACAAAAGTGAAATATGTAAATTTCCAATTTCAACCAAACATGCTAGAAATGCTCCAATTGAGCTAATTAGCTTATTGTGAGAATATTACAAACGTCTGACAAAACTGAAAAATGTAATTTTCCAATTTCAACCAAACATGCTAGAAATGCTCCAATTGAGCTAAATAGCTTATTGTGAGAATATTACAAACGTCTAACAAAACTGAAAAATGTAGTTTTCCAATTTCAACCAAACATGCCAGAAATGCTCCAATTGAGCTAATTAGCTTATTGTGAGAATATTACAAACGTCTGACAAAACTGAAAAATGTAAATTTCCAATTTCAGCCAAACATGCTAGAAATGCTCCAATTGAGCTAATTAGCTTATTGTGAGAATATTACAAACGTCTGACAACACTGAAAAATGTACATTTCCAATTTCAACCAAACATGCTAGAAATGCTCCAATTGAGCTAATTAGCTTATTGTGAGAATATTGCAATTTTCTGACAACACTGAAAAGTTTAAATTTCCAATTTCAACCAAACATGCTAGAAATGCTCCAATTGAGCTAATTAGCTTATTGTGAGAATATTACAAACGTCTGACAAAACTGAAAAATGTAAAATTCCAATTTCAACCAAACATGCTAGAAATGCTCTAATTGAGCTAATTAGCTTATTGTGAAAATATTACAAACGTCTGACAAAACTTAAAAATGTAAATTTCCAATTTCAACCAAACATGCTAGAAATGCTCAAATTGCGCAAATAAGCCTACTGTAGGAATTTTACAAACGTCTGACAAAAGTGAAAAATGTAAATTTCCAATTTCAACCAAACATGCTAGAAATGCTCCAATTGAGCTAATTAGCTTATTGTGAGAATATTACAAACGTCTGACAAAACTGAAAAATGTAATTTTCCAATTTCAACCAAACATGCTAGAAATGCCCCAATTGAGCTAATTAGCTTATTGTGAGAATATTACAAACGTCTAACAAAACTGAAAAATGTAATTTTCCAATTTCAACCAAACATGCCAGAAATGCTCCAATTGAGCTAATTAGCTTATTGTGAGAATATTACAAACGTCTGACAAAACTGAAAAATGTAAATTTCCAATTTCAACCAAACATGCTAGAAATGCTCCAATTGAGCTAATTAGCTTATTGTGAGAATATTACAAACGTCTGACAAAAGTGAAAAATGTACATTTCCAATTTCAACCAAACATGCTAGAAATGCTCCAATTGAGCTAATTAGCTTATTGTGAGAATATTGCAATTTTCTGACAACACTGAAAAATTTAAATTTCCAATTTCAACCAAACATGCTAGAAATGCTCCAATTGAGCTAATTAGCTTATTGTGAGAATATTACAAACGTCTGACAAAACTGAAAAATGTAAATTTCCAATTTCAACCAAACATGCTAGAAATGCTCTAATTGAGCTAATTAACTTATTGTGAAAATATTACAAACGTCTGACAAAACTTAAAAATGTAAATTTCCAATTTCAACCAAACATGCTAGAAATGCTCAAATTGCGCAAATAAGCCTACTGTAGGAATTTTACAAACGTCTGACAAAACTGAAAAATGTAAATTTCCAATTTCAACCAAACATGCTAGAAATGCTCCAATTGAGCTAATTAGCTTATTGTGAGAATATTACAAACATCTGACAAAACTGAAAAATGTAAATTTGCAACTTCAACCAAACATGTTAGAAATGCTCCAATTGAGCTAATTAGCTTATTGTGAGAATATTGCAATTGTCTGACAAAAGTGAAAAATGTAAATTTCCAATTTCAACCAAACATGCTAGAAATGCTCCAATTGCGCTAATTAGCTTATTGTGAGAATATTACAAACGTCTGACAAAACTGAAAAATGTAATTTTCCAATTTCAACCAAACATGCTAGAAATGCTCCAATTGAGCTAATTAGCTTATTGTGAGAATATTACAAACGTCTGACAAAACTGAAAAATGTAATTTTTCAATTTCAACCAAACATGCCAGAAATGCTCCAATTGAGCTAATTAGCTTATTGTGAGAATATTACAAACGTCTGACAAAACTGAAAAATGTAAATTTCCAATTTCAACCAAACATGCTAGAAATGCTCCAATTGAGCTAATTAGTTTATTGTGAGAATATTGCAATTGTCTGACAAAAGTGAAAAATGTAAATTTCCAATTTCAACCAAACATGCTAGAAATGCTCCAATTGAGCTAATTAGCTTATTGTGAGAATATTGCAAGTGTCTGACAAAAGTGAAAAATGTAAATTTCCAATTTCAACCAAACATGCTAGAAATGCTCCAATTGAGCTAATTAGCTTATTGTGAGAATATTACAAACGTCTGACAAAAGTGAAAAATGTAAATTTCCAATTTCAACCAAACATACTAGAAATGCTCCAATTGAGCTAATTAGCTTATTGTGAGAATATTACAAACGTCTGACAAAACTGAAAAATGTAAATTTTCAATTTCAACCAAACATGTTAGAAATGCTCCAATTGAGCTAATTAGCTTATTGTGAGAATATTACAAACGTCTGACAAAAGTGAAAAATGTAAATTTCCAATTTCAACCAAACATGCTAGAAATGCTCCAATTGAGCTAATTAGCTTATTGTGAAAATATTACAAACGTCTGACAAAAGTGAAAAATGTAAATTTCCAATTTCAACCAAACATGCTAGAAATGCTCCAATTGAGCTAATTAGCTTATTGTGAGAATATTACAAACGTCTGACAACACTGAAAAATTTAAATTTCCAATTTCAACCAAACATGCTAGAAATGCTCCAATTGAGCTAATTAGCTCATTGGAGAATATTACAAACGTCTGACAAAAGTGAAAAATGTAAATTTCCAATTTCAACCAAACATGCTAGAAATGCTCCAATTGAGCTAATTAGCTTATTGTGAGAATATTGCAATTGTCTGACAAAAGTGAAAAATGTAAATTTCCAATTTCAACCAAACATGCTAGAAATGCTCCAATTGAGCTAATTAGCTTATTGTGAGAATATTAAAAATGTCTGACAAAACTGAAAAATGTAATTTTCCAATTTCAACCAAACATGCTAGAAATGCTCCAATTGAGCTAATTAGCTTATTGTGAGAATATTACAAACGTCTGACAAAACTGAAAAATGTAAATTTCCAATTTCAACCAAACATGCTAGAAATGCTGCAATTGAGCTAATTAGCTTATTGTGAGAATATTGCAATTGTCTCACAAAAGTGAAAAAGGTAAATTTCCAATTTCAACCAAACATGCTAGAAATGCTCCAATTGAGCTAATTAGCTTATTGTGAGAATATTACAAACGTCTGACAACACTGAAAAATTTAAATTTCCAATTTCAACTAAACATGCTAGAAATGCTCCAATTGAGCTAATTAGCTTATTGTGAGAATATTAAAAATGTCTGACAAAACTGAAAAATGTAATTTTCCAATTTCAACCAAACATGCTAGAAATGCTCCAATTGAGCTAATTAGCTTATTGGAGAATATTACAAACGTCTGACAAAAGTGAAAAGTGTAAATTTCCAATTTCAACCAAACATGCTAGAAATGCTCCAATTGAGCTAATTAGCTTATTGTGAGAATATTAAAAATGTCTGACAAAACTGAAAAGTGTAATTTTCCAATTTCAACCAAACATGCTAGAAATGCTCCAATTGAGCTAATTAGCTTATTGTGAGAATATTACAAACGTCTGACAAAACTGAAAAATTTAAATTTCCAATTTCAACCAAACATGCTAGAAATGCTCCAATTGAGCTAATTAGCTTATTGTGAGAATATTGCAATTGTCTGACAAAAGTGAAAAATGTAAATTTCCAATTTCAACCAAACATGCTAGAAATGCTCCAATTGAGCTAATTAGCTTATTGTGAGAATATTACAAACGTCTGACAAAAGTGAAAAATGTACATTTCCAATTTCAACCAAACATGCTAGAAATGCTCCAATTGAGCTAATTAGCTTATTGTGAGAATATTGCAATTGTCTGACAACACTGAAAAATTTAAATTTCCAATTTCAACCAAACATGCTAGAAATGCTCCAATTGAGCTAATTAGCTTATTGTGAGAATATTGCAATTGTCTGACAACACTGAAAAATGTAAAATTCCAATTTCAACCAAACATGCTAGAAGTGCTCCAATTGAGCTAATTAGCTTATTGTGAGAATATTACAAACGTCTGACAAAAGTGAAAAATGTAAATTTCCAATTTCAACCAAACATGCTAGAAATGCTCCAATTGAGCTAATTAGCTTATTGTGAGAATATTACAAACGTCTGACAAACATGATAAATATAAATTTTCAATTTCAACCAAACATGCTAGAAATGCTCTAATTAAGCTAATTAGCTTATTGTGAAAATATTACAAACGTCTGACAAAAGTGAAAAATGTAAATTTCCAATTTCAACCAAACATGCTAGAAATGCTCCAATTGTGCTAATTAGTTTATTGTGAGAATATTGCAATTGTCTGACAAAAGTGGAAAATGTAAATTTCCAATTTCAACCAAACATGCTAGAAATGCTCCAATTGAGCTAATTAGCTTATTGTGAGAATATTGCAATTGTCTGACAAAAGTGAAAAATGTAATTTTCCAATTTCAACCAAACATGCTAGAAATGCTCCAATTGAGCTAATTAGCTTATTGTGAGAATATTACAAACGTCTGACAAAAGTGAAAAATGTAAATTTCCAATTTCAACCAAACATGCTAGAAATGCTCCAATTGAGCTAATTAGCTTATTGGAGAATATAACAAACGTCTGACAAAGCTGAAAAATGTAAATTTCCAATTTTAACCAAACATGCTAGAAATGCTCCAATTGAGCTAATTAGCTTATTGTGAGAATATTGCAATTGTCTGACAAAAGTGAAAAATGTAAATTTCCAATTTCAACCAAACATGCTAGAAATGCTCCAATTGAGCTAATTAGCTTATTGTGAGAATATTACAAACGTCTGACAAAAGTGAAAAATGTACATTTCCAATTTCAACCAAACATGCTAGAAATGCTCCAATTGAGCTAATTAGCTTATTGTGAGAATATTGCAATTGTCTGACAACACTGAAAAATTTAAATTTCCAATTTCAACCAAACATGCTAGAAATGCTCCAATTGAGCTAATTAGCTTATTGTGAGAATATTGCAATTGTCTGACAACACTGAAAAATGTAAAATTCCAATTTCAACCAAACATGCTAGAAGTGCTCCAATTGAGCTAATTAGCTTATTGTGAGAATATTACAAACGTCTGACAAAAGTGAAAAATGTAAATTTCCAATTTCAACCAAACATGCTAGAAATGCTCCAATTGAGCTAATTAGCTTATTGTGAGAATATTACAAACGTCTGACAAACATGATAAATATAAATTTTCAATTTCAACCAAACATGCTAGAAATGCTCTAATTGAGCTAATTAGCTTATTGTGAAAATATTACAAACGTCTGACAAAAGTGAAAAATGTAAATTTCCAATTTCAACCAAACATGCTAGAAATGCTCCAATTGAGCTAATTAGTTTATTGTGAGAATATTGCAATTGTCTGACAAAAGTGAAAAATGTAAATTTCCAATTTCAACCAAACATGCTAGAAATGCTCCAATTGAGCTAATTAGCTTATTGTGAGAATATTGCAATTGTCTGACAAAAGTGAAAAATGTAAATTTCCAATTTCAACCAAACATGCTAGAAATGCTCCAATTGAGCTAATTAGCTTATTGTGAGAATATTACAAACGTCTGACAAAAGTGAAAAATGTAAATTTCCAATTTCAACCAAACATGCTAGAAATGCTCCAATTGAGCTAATTAGCTTATTGGAGAATATTACAAACGTCTGACAAAAGTGAAAAATGTAAATTTCCAATTTCAACCAAACATGCTAGAAATGCTCCAATTGAGCTAATTAGCTTATTGTGAGAATATTACAAACGTCTGACAACACTGAAAAATTTAAATTTCCAATTTCAACCAAACATGCTAGAAATGCTCAAATTGCGCAAATAAGCCTACTGTAGGAATTTTACAAACGTCTGACAAAAGTGAAAAATGTAAATTTCCAATTTCAACCAAACATGCTAGAAATGCTCCAATTGAGCTAATTAGCTTATTGTGAGAATATTACAAACGTCTGACAAAACTGAAAAATGTAATTTTCCAATTTCAACCAAACATGCTAGAAATGCTCCAATTGAGCTAATTAGCTTATTGTGAGAATATTACAAACGTCTGACAAAAGTGAAAAATGTAAATTTCCAATTTCAACCAAACATGCTAGAAATGCTCCAATTGAGCTAATTAGCTTATTGTGAGAATATTACAAACGTCTGACAAACATGATAAATATAAATTTTCAATTTCAACCAAACATGCTAGAAATGCTCTAATTGAGCTAATTAGCTTATTGTGAAAATATTACAAACGTCTGACAAAAGTGAAAAATGTAAATTTCCAATTTCAACCAAACATGCTAGAAATGCTCCAATTGAGCTAATTAGTTTATTGTGAGAATATTGCAATTGTCTGACAAAAGTGAAAAATGTAAATTTCCAATTTCAACCAAACATGCTAGAAATGCTCCAATTGAGCTAATTAGCTTATTGTGAGAATATTGCAATTGTCTGACAAAAGTGAAAAATGTAAATTTCTAATTTCAACCAAACATGCTAGAAATGCTCCAATTGAGCTAATTAGCTTATTGTGAGAATATTACAAACGTCTGACAAAAGTGAAAAATGTAAATTTCCAATTTCAACCAAACATGCTAGAAATGCTCCAATTGAGCTAATTAGCTTATTGGAGAATATTACAAACGTCTGACAAAAGTGAAAAATGTAAATTTCCAATTTCAACCAAACATGCTAGAAATGCTCCAATTGAGCTAATTAGCTTATTGTGAGAATATTACAAACGTCTGACAACACTGAAAAATTTAAATTTCCAATTTCAACCAAACATGCTAGAAATGCTCAAATTGCGCAAATAAGCCTACTGTAGGAATTTTACAAACGTCTGACAAAAGTGAAATATGTAAATTTCCAATTTCAACCAAACATGCTAGAAATGCTCCAATTGAGCTAATTAGCTTATTGTGAGAATATTACAAACGTCTGACAAAACTGAAAAATGTAATTTTCCAATTTCAACCAAACATGCTAGAAATGCTCCAATTGAGCTAAATAGCTTATTGTGAGAATATTACAAACGTCTAACAAAACTGAAAAATGTAGTTTTCCAATTTCAACCAAACATGCCAGAAATGCTCCAATTGAGCTAATTAGCTTATTGTGAGAATATTACAAACGTCTGACAAAACTGAAAAATGTAAATTTCCAATTTCAGCCAAACATGCTAGAAATGCTCCAATTGAGCTAATTAGCTTATTGTGAGAATATTACAAACGTCTGACAACACTGAAAAATGTACATTTCCAATTTCAACCAAACATGCTAGAAATGCTCCAATTGAGCTAATTAGCTTATTGTGAGAATATTGCAATTTTCTGACAACACTGAAAAGTTTAAATTTCCAATTTCAACCAAACATGCTAGAAATGCTCCAATTGAGCTAATTAGCTTATTGTGAGAATATTACAAACGTCTGACAAAACTGAAAAATGTAAAATTCCAATTTCAACCAAACATGCTAGAAATGCTCTAATTGAGCTAATTAGCTTATTGTGAAAATATTACAAACGTCTGACAAAACTTAAAAATGTAAATTTCCAATTTCAACCAAACATGCTAGAAATGCTCAAATTGCGCAAATAAGCCTACTGTAGGAATTTTACAAACGTCTGACAAAACTGAAAAATGTAAATTTCCAATTTCAACCAAACATGCTAGAAATGCTCCAATTGAGCTAATTAGCTTATTGTGAGAATATTACAAACGTCTGACAAAACTGAAAAATGTAAATTTCCAATTTCAACCAAACATGCTAGAAATGCTCCAATTGAGCTAATTAGCTTATTGTGAGAATATTGCAATTGTCTGACAAAAGTGAAAAATGTAAATTTCCAATTTCAACCAAACATGCTAGAAATGCTCCAATTGCGCTAATTAGCTTATTGTGAGAATATTACAAACGTCTGACAAAACTGAAAAATGTAATTTTCCAATTTCAACCAAACATGCTAGAAATGCTCCAATTGAGCTAATTAGCTTATTGTGAGAATATTACAAACGTCTGACAAAACTGAAAAATGTAATTTTTCAATTTCAACCAAACATGCCAGAAATGCTCCAATTGAGCTAATTAGCTTATTGTGAGAATATTACAAACGTCTGACAAAACTGAAAAATGTAAATTTCCAATTTCAACCAAACATGCTAGAAATGCTCCAATTGAGCTAATTAGTTTATTGTGAGAATATTGCAATTGTCTGACAAAAGTGAAAAATGTAAATTTCCAATTTCAACCAAACATGCTAGAAATGCTCCAATTGAGCTAATTAGCTTATTGTGAGAATATTGCAATTGTCTGACAAAAGTGAAAAATGTAAATTTCCAATTTCAACCAAACATGCTAGAAATGCTCCAATTGAGCTAATTAGCTTATTGTGAGAATATTACAAACGTCTGACAAAAGTGAATAATGTAAATTTCCAATTTCAACCAAACATACTAGAAATGCTCCAATTGAGCTAATTAGCTTATTGTGAGAATATTACAAACGTCTGACAAAACTGAAAAATGTAAATTTTCAATTTCAACCAAACATGTTAGAAATGCTCCAATTGAGCTAATTAGCTTATTGTGAGAATATTACAAACGTCTGACAAAAGTGAAAAATGTAAATTTCCAATTTCAACCAAACATGCTAGAAATGCTCCAATTGAGCTAATTAGCTTATTGTGAAAATATTACAAACGTCTGACAAAAGTGAAAAATGTAAATTTCCAATTTCAACCAAACATGCTAGAAATGCTCCAATTGAGCTAATTAGCTTATTGTGAGAATATTACAAACGTCTGACAACACTGAAAAATTTAAATTTACAATTTCAACCAAACATGCTAGAAATGCTCCAATTGAGCTAATTAGCTCATTGGAGAATATTACAAACGTCTGACAAAAGTGAAAAATGTAAATTTCCAATTTCAACCAAACATGCTAGAAATGCTCCAATTGAGCGAATTAGCTTATTGTGAGAATATTGCAATTGTCTGACAAAAGTGAAAAATGTAAATTTCCAATTTCAACCAAACATGCTAGAAATGCTCCAATTGAGCTAATTAGCTTATTGTGAGAATATTAAAAATGTCTGACAAAACTGAAAAATGTAATTTTCCAATTTCAACCAAACATGCTAGAAATGCTCCAATTGAGCTAATTAGCTTATTGTGAGAATATTACAAACGTCTGACAAAACTGAAAAATGTAAAATTCCAATTTCAACCAAACATGCTAGAAATGCTCCAATTGAGCTAATTAGCTTATTGTGAGAATATTGCAATTGTCTCACAAAAGTGAAAAAGGTAAATTTCCAATTTCAACCAAACATGCTAGAAATGCTCCAATTGAGCTAATTAGCTTATTGTGAGAATATTACAAACGTCTGACAACACTGAAAAATTTAAATTTCCAATTTCAACCAAACATGCTAGAAATGCTCCAATTGAGCTAATTAGCTCATTGAAGAATATTACAAACGTCTGACAAAAGTGAAAAATGTAAATTTCCAATTTCAACCAAACATGCTAGAAATGCTCCAATTGAGCTAATTAGCTTATTGTGAGAATATTGCAATTGTCTGACAAAAGTGAAAAATGTAAATTTCCAATTTCAACCAAACATGCTAGAAATGCTCCAATTGAGCTAATTAGCTTATTGTGAGAATATTAAAAATGTCTGACAAAACTGAAAATTGTAATTTTCCAATTTCAACCAAACATGCTAGAAATGCTCCAATTGAGCTAATTAGCTTATTGGAGAATATTACAAACGTCTGACAAAAGTGAAAAATGTAAATTTCCAATTTCAACCAAACATGCTAGAAATGCTCCAATTGAGCTAATTAGCTTATTGTGAAAATATTAAAAATGTCTGACAAAACTGAAAAATGTAATTTTCCAATTTCAACCAAACATGCTAGAAATGCTCCAATTGAGCTAATTAGCTTATTGTGAGAATATTACAAACGTCTGACAAAACTGAAAAATGTAAATTTCCAATTTCAACCAAACATGCTAGAAATGCTCCAATTGAGCTAATTAGCTTACTGTGAGAATATTACAAACGTCTGACAAAAGTGAAAAATGTACATTTCCAATTTCAACCAAACATGCTAGAAATGCTCCAATTGAGCTAATTAGCTTATTGTGAGAATATTGCAATTGTCTGACAACACTGAAAAATTTAAATTTCCAATTTCAACCAAACATGCTAGAAATGCTCCAATTGAGCTAATTAGCTTATTGTGAGAATATTGCAATTGTCTGACAACACTGAAAAATGTAAAATTCCAATTTCAACCAAACATGCTAGAAGTGCTCCAATTGAGCTAATTAGCTTATTGTGAGAATATTACAAACGTCTGACAAAAGTGAAAAATGTAAATTTCCAATTTCAACCAAACATGCTAGAAATGCTCCAATTGAGCTAATTAGCTTATTGTGAGAATATTACAAACGTCTGACAAACATGATAAATATAAATTGTCAATTTCAACCAAACATGCTAGAAATGCTCTAATTGAGCTAATTAGCTTATTGTGAAAATATTACAAACGTCTGACAAAAGTGAAAAATGTAAATTTCCAATTTCAACCAAACATGCTAGAAATGCTCCAATTGAGCTAATTAGTTTATTGTGAGAATATTGCAATTGTCTGACAAAAGTGGAAAATGTAAATTTCCAATTTCAACCAAACATGCTAGAAATGCTCCAATTGAGCTAATTAGCTTATTGTGAGAATATTGCAATTGTCTGACAAAAGTGAAAAATGTAAATTTCCAATTTCAACCAAACATGCTAGAAATGCTCCAATTGAGCTAATTAGCTTATTGTGAGAATATTACAAACGTCTGACAAAAGTGAAAAATGTAAATTTCCAATTTCAACCAAACATGCTAGAAATGCTCCAATTGAGCTAATTAGCTTATTGGAGAATATTACAAACGTCTGACAAAAGTGAAAAATGTAAATTTCCAATTTCAACCAAACATGCTAGAAATGCTCTAATTGAGCTAATTAGCTTATTGTGAAAATATTACAAACGTCTGACAAAAGTGAAAAATGTAAATTTCCAATTTCAACCAAACATGCTAGAAATGCTCCAATTGAGCTAATTAGTTTATTGTGAGAATATTGCAATTGTCTGACAAAAGTGAAAAATGTAAATTTCCAATTTCAACCAAACATGCTAGAAATGCTCCAATTGAGCTAATTAGCTTATTGTGAGAATATTGCAATTGTCTGACAAAAGTGAAAAATGTAAATTTCCAATTTCAACCAAACATGCTAGAAATGCTCCAATTGAGCTAATTAGCTTATTGTGAGAATATTGCAATTGTCTGACAACACTGAAAAATGTAAAATTCCAATTTCAACCAAACATGCTAGAAGTGCTCCAATTGAGCTAATTAGCTTATTGTGAGAATATTACAAACGTCTGACAAAAGTGAAAAATGTAAATTTCCAATTTCAACCAAACATGCTAGAAATGCTCCAATTGAGCTAATTAGCTTATTGTGAGAATATTACAAACGTCTGACAAACATGATAAATATAAATTGTCAATTTCAACCAAACATGCTAGAAATGCTCTAATTGAGCTAATTAGCTTATTGTGAAAATATTACAAACGTCTGACAAAAGTGAAAAATGTAAATTTCCAATTTCAACCAAACATGCTAGAAATGCTCCAATTGAGCTAATTAGTTTATTGTGAGAATATTGCAATTGTCTGACAAAAGTGGAAAATGTAAATTTCCAATTTCAACCAAACATGCTAGAAATGCTCCAATTGAGCTAATTAGCTTATTGTGAGAATATTGCAATTGTCTGACAAAAGTGAAAAATGTAAATTTCCAATTTCAACCAAACATGCTAGAAATGCTCCAATTGAGCTAATTAGCTTATTGTGAGAATATTACAAACGTCTGACAAAAGTGAAAAATGTAAATTTCCAATTTCAACCAAACATGCTAGAAATGCTCCAATTGAGCTAATTAGCTTATTGGAGAATATTACAAACGTCTGACAAAAGTGAAAAATGTAAATTTCCAATTTCAACCAAACATGCTAGAAATGCTCCAATTGAGCTAATTAGCTTATTGTGAGAATATTACAAACGTCTGACAACACTGAAAAATTTAAATTTCCAATTTCAACCAAACATGCTAGAAATGCTCAAATTGCGCAAATAAGCCTACTGTAGAAATTTTACAAACGTCTGACAAAAGTGAAAAATGTAAATTTCCAATTTCAACCAAACATGCTAGAAATGCTCCAATTGAGCTAATTAGCTTATTGTGAGAATATTACAAACGTCTGACAAAACTGAAAAATGTAATTTTCCAATTTCAACCAAACATGCTAGAAATGCTCCAATTGAGCTAATTAGCTTATTGTGAGAATATTACAAACGTCTGACAAAAGTGAAAAATGTAAATTTCCAATTTCAACCAAACATGCTAGAAATGCTCCAATTGAGCTAATTAGCTTATTGTGAGAATATTACAAACATCTGACAAACATGATAAATATAAATTTTCAATTTCAACCAAACATGCTAGAAATGCTCTAATTGAGCTAATTAGCTTATTGTGAAAATATTACAAACGTCTGACAAAAGTGAAAAATGTAAATTTCCAATTTCAACCAAACATGCTAGAAATGCTCCAATTGAGCTAATTAGTTTATTGTGAGAATATTGCAATTGTCTGACAAAAGTGAAAAATGTAAATTTCCAATTTCAACCAAACATGCTAGAAATGCTCCAATTGAGCTAATTAGCTTATTGTGAGAATATTGCAATTGTCTGACAAAAGTGAAAAATGTAAATTTCCAATTTCAACCAAACATGCTAGAAATGCTCCAATTGAGCTAATTAGCTTATTGTGAGAATATTACAAACGTCTGACAAAACTGAAAAATGTAAATTTCCAATTTCAACCAAACATGCTAGAAATGCTCCAATTGAGCTAATTAGCTTATTGGAGAATATTACAAACGTCTGACAAAAGTGAAAAATGTAAATTTCCAATTTCAACCAAACATGCTAGAAATGCTCCAATTGAGCTAATTAGCTTATTGTGAGAATATTACAAACGTCTGACAACACTGAAAAATTTAAATTTCCAATTTCAACCAAACATGCTAGAAACGCTCAAATTGCGCAAATAAGCCTACTGTAGGAATTTTACAAACGTCTGACAAAAGTGAAAAATGTAAATTTCCAATTTCAACCAAACATGCTAGAAATGCTCCAATTGAGCTAATTAGCTTATTGTGAGAATATTACAAACGTCTGACAAAACTGAAAAATGTAATTTTCCAATTTCAACCAAACATGCTAGAAATGCTCCAATTGAGCTAATTAGCTTATTGTGAGAATATTACAAACGTCTAACAAAACTGAAAAATGTAATTTTCCAATTTCAACCAAACATGCCAGAAATGCTCCAATTGAGCTAATTAGCTTATTGTGAGAATATTACAAACGTCTGACAAAACTGAAAAATGTAAATTTCCAATTTCAACCAAACATGCTAGAAATGCTCCAATTGAGCTAATTAGCTTATTGTGAGAATATTACAAACGTCTGACAACACTGAAAAATGTACATTTCCAATTTCAACCAAACATGCTAGAAATGCTCCAATTGAGCTAATTAGCTTATTGTGAGAATATTGCAATTTTCTGACAACACTGAAAAGTTTAAATTTCCAATTTCAACCAAACATGCTAGAAATGCTCCAATTGAGCTAATTAGCTTATTGTGAGAATATTACAAACGTCTGACAAAACTGAAAAATGTAAATTTCCAATTTCAACCAAACATGCTAGAAATGCTCTAATTGAGCTAATTAACTTATTGTGAAAATATTACAAACGTCTGACAAAACTTAAAAATGTAAATTTCCAATTTCAACCAAACATGCTAGAAATGCTCAAATTGCGCAAATAAGCCTACTGTAGGAATTTTACAAACGTCTGACAAAACTGAAAAATGTAAATTTCCAATTTCAACCAAACATGCTAGAAATGCTCCAATTGAGCTAATTAGCTTATTGTGAGAATATTGCAATTGTCTGACAAAAGTGAAAAATGTAAATTTCCAATTTCAACCAAACATGCTAGAAATGCTCCAATTGCGCTAATTAGCTTATTGTGAGAATATTACAAACGTCTGACAAAACTGAAAAATGTAATTTTCCAATTTCAACCAAACATGCTAGAAATGCTCCAATTGAGCTAATTAGCTTATTGTGAGAATATTACAAACGTCTGACAAAACTGAAAAATGTAATTTTTCAATTTCAACCAAACATGCCAGAAATGCTCCAATTGAGCTAATTAGCTTATTGTGAGAATATTACAAACGTCTGACAAAACTGAAAAATGTAAATTTCCAATTTCAACCAAACATGCTAGAAATGCTCCAATTGAGCTAATTAGTTTATTGTGAGAATATTGCAATTGTCTGACAAAAGTGAAAAATGTAAATTTCCAATTTCAACCAAACATGCTAGAAATGCTCCAATTGAGCTAATTAGCTTATTGTGAGAATATTGCAATTGTCTGACAAAAGTGAAAAATGTAAATTTCCAATTTCAACCAAACATGCTAGAAATGCTCCAATTGAGCTAATTAGCTTATTGTGAGAATATTACAAACGTCTGACAAAAGTGAATAATGTAAATTTCCAATTTCAACCAAACATACTAGAAATGCTCCAATTGAGCTAATTAGCTTATTGTGAGAATATTACAAACGTCTGACAAAACTGAAAAATGTAAATTTTCAATTTCAACCAAACATGTTAGAAATGCTCCAATTGAGCTAATTAGCTTATTGTGAGAATATTACAAACATCTGACAAAAGTGAAAAATGTAAATTTCCAATTTCAACCAAACATGCTAGAAATGCTCCAATTGAGCTAATTAGCTTATTGTGAAAATATTACAAACGTCTGACAAAAGTGAAAAATGTAAATTTCCAATTTCAACCAAACATGCTAGAAATGCTCCAATTGAGCTAATTAGCTTATTGTGAGAATATTACAAACGTCTGACAACACTGAAAAATTTAAATTTCTAATTTCAACCAAACATGCTAGAAATGCTCCAATTGAGCTAATTAGCTCATTGGAGAATATTACAAACGTCTGACAAAAGTGAAAAATGTAAATTTCCAATTTCAACCAAACATGCTAGAAATGCTCCAATTGAGCTAATTAGCTTATTGTGAGAATATTGCAATTGTCTGACAAAAGTGAAAAATGTAAATTTCCAATTTCAACCAAACATGCTAGAAATGCTCCAATTGAGCTAATTAGCTTATTGTGAGAATATTAAAAATGTCTGACAAAACTGAAAAATGTAATTTTCCAATTTCAACCAAACATGCTAGAAATGCTCCAATTGAGCTAATTAGCTTATTGTGAGAATATTACAAACGTCTGACAAAACTGAAAAATGTAAAATTCCAATTTCAACCAAACATGCTAGAAATGCTCCAATTGAGCTAATTAGCTTATTGTGAGAATATTGCAATTGTCTCACAAAAGTGAAAAAGGTAAATTTCCAATTTCAACCAAACATGCTAGAAATGCTCCAATTGAGCTAATTAGCTTATTGTGAGAATATTACAAACGTCTGACAACACTGAAAAATTTAAATTTCCAATTTCAACCAAACATGCTAGAAATGCTCCAATTGAGCTAATTAGCTCATTGAAGAATATTACAAACGTCTGACAAAAGTGAAAAATGTAAATTTCCAATTTCAACCAAACATGCTAGAAATGCTCCAATTGAGCTAATTAGCTTATTGTGAGAATATTGCAATTGTCTGACAAAAGTGAAAAATGTAAATTTCCAATTTCAACCAAACATGCTAGAAATGCTCCAATTGAGCTAATTAGCTTATTGTGAGAATATTAAAAATGTCTGACAAAACTGAAAATTGTAATTTTCCAATTTCAACCAAACATGCTAGAAATGCTCCAATTGAGCTAATTAGCTTATTGGAGAATATTACAAACGTCTGACAAAAGTGAAAAATGTAAATTTCCAATTTCAACCAAACATGCTAGAAATGCTCCAATTGAGCTAATTAGCTCATTGAAGAATATTACAAACGTCTGACAAAAGTGAAAAATGTAAATTTCCAATTTCAACCAAACATGCTAGAAATGCTCCAATTGAGCTAATTAGCTTATTGTGAGAATATTGCAATTGTCTGACAAAAGTGAAAAATGTAAATTTCCAATTTCAACCAAACATGCTAGAAATGCTCCAATTGAGCTAATTAGCTTATTGTGAGAATATTAAAAATGTCTGACAAAACTGAAAATTGTAATTTTCCAATTTCAACCAAACATGCTAGAAATGCTCCAATTGAGCTAATTAGCTTATTGGAGAATATTACAAACGTCTGACAAAAGTGAAAAATGTAAATTTCCAATTTCAACCAAACATGCTAGAAATGCTCCAATTGAGCTAATTAGCTTATTGTGAGAATATTACAAACGTCTGACAAAACTGAAAAATGTAAATTTCCAATTTCAACCAAACATGCTAGAAATGCTCCAATTGAGCTAATTAGCTTACTGTGAGAATATTACAAACGTCTGACAAAAGTGAAAAATGTACATTTCCAATTTCAACCAAACATGCTAGAAATGCTCCAATTGAGCTAATTAGCTTATTGTGAGAATATTGCAATTGTCTGACAACACTGAAAAATTTAAATTTCCAATTTCAACCAAACATGCTAGAAATGCTCCAATTGAGCTAATTAGCTTATTGTGAGAATATTGCAATTGTCTGACAAAAGTGAAAAATGTAAATTTCCAATTTCAACCAAACATGCTAGAAATGCTCCAATTGAGCTAATTAGCTTATTGTGAGAATATTACAAACGTCTGACAAAAGTGAATAATGTAAATTTCCAATTTCAACCAAACATACTAGAAATGCTCCAATTGAGCTAATTAGCTTATTGTGAGAATATTACAAACGTCTGACAAAACTGAAAAATGTAAATTTTCAATTTCAACCAAACATGTTAGAAATGCTCCAATTGAGCTAATTAGCTTATTGTGAGAATATTACAAACATCTGACAAAAGTGAAAAATGTAAATTTCCAATTTCAACCAAACATGCTAGAAATGCTCCAATTGAGCTAATTAGCTTATTGTGAAAATATTACAAACGTCTGACAAAAGTGAAAAATGTAAATTTCCAATTTCAACCAAACATGCTAGAAATGCTCCAATTGAGCTAATTAGCTTATTGTGAGAATATTACAAACGTCTGACAACACTGAAAAATTTAAATTTCTAATTTCAACCAAACATGCTAGAAATGCTCCAATTGAGCTAATTAGCTCATTGGAGAATATTACAAACGTCTGACAAAAGTGAAAAATGTAAATTTCCAATTTCAACCAAACATGCTAGAAATGCTCCAATTGAGCTAATTAGCTTATTGTGAGAATATTGCAATTGTCTGACAAAAGTGAAAAATGTAAATTTCCAATTTCAACCAAACATGCTAGAAATGCTCCAATTGAGCTAATTAGCTTATTGTGAGAATATTAAAAATGTCTGACAAAACTGAAAAATGTAATTTTCCAATTTCAACCAAACATGCTAGAAATGCTCCAATTGAGCTAATTAGCTTATTGTGAGAATATTACAAACGTCTGACAAAACTGAAAAATGTAAAATTCCAATTTCAACCAAACATGCTAGAAATGCTCCAATTGAGCTAATTAGCTTATTGTGAGAATATTGCAATTGTCTCACAAAAGTGAAAAAGGTAAATTTCCAATTTCAACCAAACATGCTAGAAATGCTCCAATTGAGCTAATTAGCTTATTGTGAGAATATTACAAACGTCTGACAACACTGAAAAATTTAAATTTCCAATTTCAACCAAACATGCTAGAAATGCTCCAATTGAGCTAATTAGCTCATTGAAGAATATTACAAACGTCTGACAAAAGTGAAAAATGTAAATTTCCAATTTCAACCAAACATGCTAGAAATGCTCCAATTGAGCTAATTAGCTTATTGTGAGAATATTGCAATTGTCTGACAAAAGTGAAAAATGTAAATTTCCAATTTCAACCAAACATGCTAGAAATGCTCCAATTGAGCTAATTAGCTTATTGTGAGAATATTAAAAATGTCTGACAAAACTGAAAATTGTAATTTTCCAATTTCAACCAAACATGCTAGAAATGCTCCAATTGAGCTAATTAGCTTATTGGAGAATATTACAAACGTCTGACAAAAGTGAAAAATGTAAATTTCCAATTTCAACCAAACATGCTAGAAATGCTCCAATTGAGCTAATTAGCTCATTGAAGAATATTACAAACGTCTGACAAAAGTGAAAAATGTAAATTTCCAATTTCAACCAAACATGCTAGAAATGCTCCAATTGAGCTAATTAGCTTATTGTGAGAATATTGCAATTGTCTGACAAAAGTGAAAAATGTAAATTTCCAATTTCAACCAAACATGCTAGAAATGCTCCAATTGAGCTAATTAGCTTATTGTGAGAATATTAAAAATGTCTGACAAAACTGAAAATTGTAATTTTCCAATTTCAACCAAACATGCTAGAAATGCTCCAATTGAGCTAATTAGCTTATTGGAGAATATTACAAACGTCTGACAAAAGTGAAAAATGTAAATTTCCAATTTCAACCAAACATGCTAGAAATGCTCCAATTGAGCTAATTAGCTTATTGTGAGAATATTACAAACGTCTGACAAAACTGAAAAATGTAAATTTCCAATTTCAACCAAACATGCTAGAAATGCTCCAATTGAGCTAATTAGCTTACTGTGAGAATATTACAAACGTCTGACAAAAGTGAAAAATGTACATTTCCAATTTCAACCAAACATGCTAGAAATGCTCCAATTGAGCTAATTAGCTTATTGTGAGAATATTGCAATTGTCTGACAACACTGAAAAATTTAAATTTCCAATTTCAACCAAACATGCTAGAAATGCTCCAATTGAGCTAATTAGCTTATTGTGAGAATATTGCAATTGTCTGACAACACTGAAAAATGTAAAATTCCAATTTCAACCAAACATGCTAGAAGTGCTCCAATTGAGCTAATTAGCTTATTGTGAGAATATTACAAACGTCTGACAAAAGTGAAAAATGTAAATTTCCAATTTCAACCAAACATGCTAGAAATGGTCCAATTGAGCTAATTAGCTTATTGTGAGAATATTACAAACGTCTGACAAACATGATAAATATAAATTGTCAATTTCAACCAAACATGCTAGAAATGCTCTAATTGAGCTAATTAGCTTATTGTGAAAATATTACAAACGTCTGACAAAAGTGAAAAATGTAAATTTCCAATTTCAACCAAACATGCTAGAAATGCTCCAATTGAGCTAATTAGTTTATTGTGAGAATATTGCAATTGTCTGACAAAAGTGGAAAATGTAAATTTCCAATTTCAACCAAACATGCTAGAAATGCTCCAATTGAGCTAATTAGCTTATTGTGAGAATATTGCAATTGTCTGACAAAAGTGAAAAATGTAAATTTCCAATTTCAACCAAACATGCTAGAAATGCTCCAATTGAGCTAATTAGCTTATTGTGAGAATATTACAAACGTCTGACAAAAGTGAAAAATGTAAATTTCCAATTTCAACCAAACATGCTAGAAATGCTCCAATTGAGCTAACTAGCTTATTGGAGAATATTGCAATTGTCTGACAAAAGTGAAAAATGTAAATTTCCAATTTCAACCAAACATGCTAGAAATGCTCCAATTGAGCTAATTAGCTTATTGTGAGAATATTGCAATTGTCTGACAAAAGTGAAAAATGTAAATTTCCAATTTCAACCAAACATGCTAGAAATGCTCCAATTGAGCTAATTAGCTTATTGTGAGAATATTGCAATTGTCTGACAACACTGAAAAATGTAAAATTCCAATTTCAACCAAACATGCTAGAAGTGCTCCAATTGAGCTAATTAGCTTATTGTGAGAATATTACAAACGTCTGACAAAAGTGAAAAATGTAAATTTCCAATTTCAACCAAACATGCTAGAAATGCTCCAATTGAGCTAATTAGCTTATTGTGAGAATATTACAAACGTCTGACAAACATGATAAATATAAATTGTCAATTTCAACCAAACATGCTAGAAATGCTCTAATTGAGCTAATTAGCTTATTGTGAAAATATTACAAACGTCTGACAAAAGTGAAAAATGTAAATTTCCAATTTCAACCAAACATGCTAGAAATGCTCCAATTGAGCTAATTAGTTTATTGTGAGAATATTGCAATTGTCTGACAAAAGTGGAAAATGTAAATTTCCAATTTCAACCAAACATGCTAGAAATGCTCCAATTGAGCTAATTAGCTTATTGTGAGAATATTGCAATTGTCTGACAAAAGTGAAAAATGTAAATTTCCAATTTCAACCAAACATGCTAGAAATGCTCCAATTGAGCTAATTAGCTTATTGTGAGAATATTACAAACGTCTGACAAAAGTGAAAAATGTAAATTTCCAATTTCAACCAAACATGCTAGAAATGCTCCAATTGAGCTAATTAGCTTATTGGAGAGTATTACAAACGTCTGACAAAAGTGAAAAATGTAAATTTCCAATTTCAACCAAACATGCTAGAAATGCTCCAATTGAGCTAATTAGCTTATTGTGAGAATATTACAAACGTCTGACAACACTGAAAAATTTAAATTTCCAATTTCAACCAAACATGCTAGAAATGCTCAAATTGCGCAAACAAGCCTACTGTAGAAATTTTACAAACGTCTGACAAAAGTGAAAAATGTAAATTTCCAATTTCAACCAAACATGCTAGAAATGCTCCAATTGAGCTAATTAGCTTATTGTGAGAATATTACAAACGTCTGACAAAACTGAAAAATGTAATTTTCCAATTTCAACCAAACATGCTAGAAATGCTCCAATTGAGCTAATTAGCTTATTGTGAGAATATTACAAACGTCTGACAAAAGTGAAAAATGTAAATTTCCAATTTCAACCAAACATGCTAGAAATGCTCCAATTGAGCTAATTAGCTTATTGTGAGAATATTACAAACATCTGACAAACATGATAAATATAAATTTTCAATTTCAACCAAACATGCTAGAAATGCTCTAATTGAGCTAATTAGCTTATTGTGAAAATATTACAAACGTCTGACAAAAGTGAAAAATGTAAATTTCCAATTTCAACCAAACATGCTAGAAATGCTCCAATTGAGCTAATTAGTTTATTGTGAGAATATTGCAATTGTCTGACAAAAGTGAAAAATGTAAATTTCCAATTTCAACCAAACATGCTAGAAATGCTCCAATTGAGCTAATTAGCTTATTGTGAGAATATTGCAATTGTCTGACAAAAGTGAAAAATGTAAATTTCCAATTTCAACCAAACATGCTAGAAATGCTCCAATTGAGCTAATTAGCTTATTGTGAGAATATTACAAACGTCTGACAAAACTGAAAAATGTAAATTTCCAATTTCAACCAAACATGCTAGAAATGCTCCAATTGAGCTAATTAGCTTATTGGAGAATATTACAAACGTCTGACAAAAGTGAAAAATGTAAATTTCCAATTTCAACCAAACATGCTAGAAATGCTCCAATTGAGCTAATTAGCTTATTGTGAGAATATTACAAACGTCTGACAACACTGAAAAATTTAAATTTCCAATTTCAACCAAACATGCTAGAAATGCTCAAATTGCGCAAATAAGCCTACTGTAGGAATTTTACAAACGTCTGACAAAAGTGAAAAATGTAAATTTCCAATTTCAACCAAACATGCTAGAAATGCTCCAATTGAGCTAATTAGCTTATTGTGAGAATATTACAAACGTCTGACAAAACTGAAAAATGTAATTTTCCAATTTCAACCAAACATGCTAGAAATGCTCCAATTGAGCTAATTAGCTTATTGTGAGAATATTACAAACGTCTAACAAAACTGAAAAATGTAATTTTCCAATTTCAACCAAACATGCCAGAAATACTCCAATTGAGCTAATTAGCTTATTGTGAGAATATTACAAACGTCTGACAAAACTGAAAAATGTAAATTTCCAATTTCAACCAAACATGCTAGAAATGCTCCAATTGAGCTAATTAGCTTATTGTGAGAATATTACAAACGTCTGACAAAAGTGAAAAATGTACATTTCCAATTTCAACCAAACATGCTAGAAATGCTCCAATTGAGCTAATTAGCTTATTGTGAGAATATTGCAATTTTCTGACAACACTGAAAAATTTAAATTTCCAATTTCAACCAAACATGCTAGAAATGCTCCAATTGAGCTAATTAGCTTATTGTGAGAATATTGCAATTGTCTGACAACACTGAAAAATGTAAAATTCCAATTTCAACCAAACATGCTAGAAATGCTCCAATTGAGCTAATTAGCTTATTGTGAGAATATTACAAACGTCTGACAAAAGTGAAAAATGTAAATTTCCAATTTCAACCAAACATGCTAGAAATGCTCCAATTGAGCTAATTAGCTTATTGTGAGAATATTACAAACGTCTGACAAACATGATAAATATAAATTTTCAATTTCAACCAAACATGCTAGAAATGCTCTAATTGAGCTAATTAGCTTATTGTGAAAATATTACAAACGTCTGACAAAACTTAAAAATGTAAATATCCAATTTCAACCAAACATGCTAGAAATGCTCAAACTGCGCAAATAAGCATACTGTAGGAATTTTACAAACGTCTGACAAAACTGAAAAATTTAAATTTCCAATTTCAACCAAACATGCTAGAAATGCTCCAATTGAGCTAATTAGCTTATTGTGAGAATATTGCAATTGTCTGACAAAACTGAAAAATGTAAATTTCCAATTTCAACCAAACATGCTAGAAATGCTCCAATTGAGCTAATTAGCTTATTGTGAGAATATTACAAACGTCTGACAAAACTGAAAAATGTAATTTTCCAATTTCAACCAAACATGCTAGAAATGCTCCAATTGAGCTAATTAGCTTATTGTGAGAATATTACAAACGTCTGACAAAACTGAAAAATGTAAATTTCCAATTTCAACCAAACATGCTAGAAATGCTCCAATTGAGCTAATTAGTTTATTGTGAGAATATTGCAATTGTCTGACAAAAGTGAAAAATGTAAATTTCCAATTTCAACCAAACATGCTAGAAATGCTCCAATTGAGCTAATTAGCTTATTGTGAGAATATTGCAATTGTCTGACAAAAGTGAAAAATGTAAATTTCCAATTTCAACCAAACATGCTAGAAATGCTCCAATTGAGCTAATTAGCTTATTGTGAGAATATTACAAACGTCTGACAAAAGTGAAAAATGTGAATTTCCAATTTCAACCAAACATGCTAGAAATGCTCCAATTGAGCTAATTAGCTTATTGGAGAATATTACAAACGTCTGACAAAAGTGAAAAATGTAAATTTCCAATTTCAACCAAACATGCTAGAAATGCTCCAATTGAGCTAATTAGCTTATTGTGAGAATATTACAAACGTCTGACAAAACTGAAAAATGTAAATTTCCAATTTCAACCAAACATGCTAGAAATGCTCCAATTGAGCTAATTAGCTTATTGTGAGAATATTACAAACGTCTAACAAAACTGAAAAATGTAATTTTCCAATTTCAACCAAACATGCCAGAAATGCTCCAATTGAGCTAATTAGCTTATTGTGAGAATATTACAAACGTCTGACAAAACTGAAAAATGTAAATTTCCAATTTCAACCAAACATGCTAGAAATGCTCCAATTGAGCTAATTAGCTTATTGTGAGAATATTACAAACGTCTGACAAAACTGAAAAATGTAATTTTCCAATTTCAACCAAACATGCTAGAAATGCTCCAATTGAGCTAATTAGCTTATTGTGAGAATATTACACACGTCTGACAAACATGATAAATGTAAATTTCCAATTTCAACCAAACATGCTAGAAATGCTCTAATTGAGCTAATTAGCTTATTGTGAGAATATTACAAACGTCTGACAAAACTGAAAAATGTAAATTTCCAATTTCAACCAAACATGCTAGAAATGCTCCAATTGAGCTAATTAGCTTATTGTGAGAATATTACAAACGTCTGACAACACTGAAAAATGTAAATTTCCAATTTCAACCAAAAATGCTAGAAATGCTCCAATTGAGCTAATTAGCTTATTGTGAGAATATTGCAATTGTCTGACAAAAGTGAAAAATGTAAAATTCCAATTTCAACCAAACATGCTAGAAATGCTCCAATTGAGCTAATTAGCTTATTGTGAGAATATTACAAACGTCTGACAAAACTGAAAAATGTAAACTTCCAATTTCAACCAAACATGCTAGAAATGCTCCAATTGAGCTAATTAGCTTATTGTGAAAATATTACAAACGTCTGACAAACATGATAAACGTAAATTTCCAATTTCAACCAAACACGCTAGAAATGCTCTAATTGAGCTAATTAGCTTATTGTGAGAATATTACTAACGTCTGACAAAACTGAAAAATGTAAATTTCCAATTTCAACCAAACATGCTAGAAATGCTCCAATTGAGCTAATTAGCTTATTGTGAGAATATTACAAACGTCTGACAACACTGAAAAATGTAAATTTCCAATTTCAACCAAACATGCTAGAAATGCTCCAATTCAGCTAATTAGCTTATTGTGAGAATATTACAAACGTCTGACAAACATGATAAATATAAATTGTCAATTTCAACCAAACATGCTAGAAATGCTCTAATTGAGCTAATTAGCTTATTGTGAAAATATTACAAACGTCTGACAAAAGTGAAAAATGTAAATTTCCAATTTCAACCAAACATGCTAGAAATGCTCCAATTGAGCTAATTAGTTTATTGTGAGAATATTGCAATTGTCTGACAAAAGTGGAAAATGTAAATTTCCAATTTCAACCAAACATGCTAGAAATGCTCCAATTGACCTAATTAGCTTATTGTGAGAATATTGCAATTGTCTGACAAAAGTGAAAAATGTAAATTTCCAATTTCAACCAAACATGCTAGAAATGCTCCAATTGAGCTAATTAGCTTATTGTGAGAATATTACAAACGTCTGACAAAAGTGAAAAATGTAAATTTCCAATTTCAACCAAACATGCTAGAAATGCTCCAATTGAGCTAATTAGCTTATTGGAGAATATTACAAACGTCTGACAAAAGTGAAAAATGTAAATTTCCAATTTCAACCAAACATGCTAGAAATGCTCCAATTGAGCTAATTAGCTTATTGTGAGAATATTACAAACGTCTGACAACACTGAAAAATTTAAATTTCCAATTTCAACCAAACATGCTAGAAATGCTCAAATTGCGCAAATAAGCCTACTGTAGAAATTTTACAAACGTCTGACAAAAGTGAAAAATGTAAATTTCCAATTTCAACCAAACATGCTAGAAATGCTCCAATTGAGCTAATTAGCTTATTGTGAGAATATTACAAACGTCTGACAAAACTGAAAAATGTAATTTTCCAATTTCAACCAAACATGCTAGAAATGCTCCAATTGAGCTAATTAGCTTATTGTGAGAATATTACAAACGTCTGACAAAAGTGAAAAATGTAAATTTCCAATTTCAACCAAACATGCTAGAAATGCTCCAATTGAGCTAATTAGCTTATTGTGAGAATATTACAAACATCTGACAAACATGATAAATATAAATTTTCAATTTCAACCAAACATGCTAGAAATGCTCTAATTGAGCTAATTAGCTTATTGTGAAAATATTACAAACGTCTGACAAAAGTGAAAAATGTAAATTTCCAATTTCAACCAAACATGCTAGAAATGCTCCAATTGAGCTAATTAGTTTATTGTGAGAATATTGCAATTGTCTGACAAAAGTGAAAAATGTAAATTTCCAATTTCAACCAAACATGCTAGAAATGCTCCAATTGAGCTAATTAGCTTATTGTGAGAATATTGCAATTGTCTGACAAAAGTGAAAAATGTAAATTTCCAATTTCAACCAAACATGCTAGAAATGCTCCAATTGAGCTAATTAGCTTATTGTGAGAATATTACAAACGTCTGACAAAACTGAAAAATGTAAATTTCCAATTTCAACCAAACATGCTAGAAATGCTCCAATTGAGCTAATTAGCTTATTGGAGAATATTACAAACGTCTGACAAAAGTGAAAAATGTAAATTTCCAATTTCAACCAAACATGCTACAAATGCTCCAATTGAGCTAATTAGCTTATTGTGAGAATATTACAAACGTCTGACAACACTGAAAAATTTAAATTTCCAATTTCAACCAAACATGCTAGAAATGCTCAAATTGCGCAAATAAGCCTACTGTAGGAATTTTACAAACGTCTGACAAAAGTGAAAAATGTAAATTTCCAATTTCAACCAAACATGCTAGAAATGCTCCAATTGAGCTAATTAGCTTATTGTGAGAATATTGCAATTGTCTGACAAAAGTGAAAAATGTAAAATTCCAATTTCAACCAAACATGCTAGAAATGCTCCAATTGAGCTAATTAGCTTATTGTGAGAATATTACAAACGTCTGACAAAACTGAAAAATGTAAACTTCCAATTTCAACCAAACATGCTAGAAATGCTCCAATTGAGCTAATTAGCTTATTGTGAAAATATTACAAACGTCTGACAAACATGATAAACGTAAATTTCCAATTTCAACCAAACACGCTAGAAATGCTCTAATTGAGCTAATTAGCTTATTGTGAGAATATTACTAACGTCTGACAAAACTGAAAAATGTAAATTTCCAATTTCAACCAAACATGCTAGAAATGCTCCAATTGAGCTAATTAGCTTATTGTGAGAATATTACAAACGTCTGACAACACTGAAAAATGTAAATTTCCAATTTCAACCAAACATGCTAGAAATGCTCCAATTCAGCTAATTAGCTTATTGTGAGAATATTACAAACGTCTGACAAACATGATAAATATAAATTGTCAATTTCAACCAAACATGCTAGAAATGCTCTAATTGAGCTAATTAGCTTATTGTGAAAATATTACAAACGTCTGACAAAAGTGAAAAATGTAAATTTCCAATTTCAACCAAACATGCTAGAAATGCTCCAATTGAGCTAATTAGTTTATTGTGAGAATATTGCAATTGTCTGACAAAAGTGGAAAATGTAAATTTCCAATTTCAACCAAACATGCTAGAAATGCTCCAATTGACCTAATTAGCTTATTGTGAGAATATTGCAATTGTCTGACAAAAGTGAAAAATGTAAATTTCCAATTTCAACCAAACATGCTAGAAATGCTCCAATTGAGCTAATTAGCTTATTGTGAGAATATTACAAACGTCTGACAAAAGTGAAAAATGTAAATTTCCAATTTCAACCAAACATGCTAGAAATGCTCCAATTGAGCTAATTAGCTTATTGGAGAATATTACAAACGTCTGACAAAAGTGAAAAATGTAAATTTCCAATTTCAACCAAACATGCTAGAAATGCTCCAATTGAGCTAATTAGCTTATTGTGAGAATATTACAAACGTCTGACAACACTGAAAAATTTAAATTTCCAATTTCAACCAAACATGCTAGAAATGCTCAAATTGCGCAAATAAGCCTACTGTAGAAATTTTACAAACGTCTGACAAAAGTGAAAAATGTAAATTTCCAATTTCAACCAAACATGCTAGAAATGCTCCAATTGAGCTAATTAGCTTATTGTGAGAATATTACAAACGTCTGACAAAACTGAAAAATGTAATTTTCCAATTTCAACCAAACATGCTAGAAATGCTCCAATTGAGCTAATTAGCTTATTGTGAGAATATTACAAACGTCTGACAAAAGTGAAAAATGTAAATTTCCAATTTCAACCAAACATGCTAGAAATGCTCCAATTGAGCTAATTAGCTTATTGTGAGAATATTACAAACATCTGACAAACATGATAAATATAAATTTTCAATTTCAACCAAACATGCTAGAAATGCTCTAATTGAGCTAATTAGCTTATTGTGAAAATATTACAAACGTCTGACAAAAGTGAAAAATGTAAATTTCCAATTTCAACCAAACATGCTAGAAATGCTCCAATTGAGCTAATTAGTTTATTGTGAGAATATTGCAATTGTCTGACAAAAGTGAAAAATGTAAATTTCCAATTTCAACCAAACATGCTAGAAATGCTCCAATTGAGCTAATTAGCTTATTGTGAGAATATTGCAATTGTCTGACAAAAGTGAAAAATGTAAATTTCCAATTTCAACCAA
This sequence comes from Watersipora subatra, assembly GCF_963576615.1. Classification (NCBI taxonomy): domain Eukaryota; kingdom Metazoa; phylum Bryozoa; class Gymnolaemata; order Cheilostomatida; family Watersiporidae; genus Watersipora; species Watersipora subatra. The sequence continues at coordinate 32,560,559 of NC_088713.1, forward strand.
ACATGCTAGAAATGCTCCAATTGAGCTAATTAGCTTATTGTGAGAATATTACAAACGTCTGACAAAACTGAAAAATGTAAATTTCCAATTTCAACCAAACATGCTAGAAATGCTCCAATTGAGCTAATTAGCTTATTGGAGAATATTACAAACGTCTGACAAAAGTGAAAAATGTAAATTTCCAATTTCAACCAAACATGCTACAAATGCTCCAATTGAGCTAATTAGCTTATTGTGAGAATATTACAAACGTCTGACAACACTGAAAAATTTAAATTTCCAATTTCAACCAAACATGCTAGAAATGCTCAAATTGCGCAAATAAGCCTACTGTAGGAATTTTACAAACGTCTGACAAAAGTGAAAAATGTAAATTTCCAATTTCAACCAAACATGCTAGAAATGCTCCAATTGAGCTAATTAGCTTATTGTGAGAATATTACAAACGTCTGACAAAACTGAAAAATGTAATTTTCCAATTTCAACCAAACATGCTAGAAATGCTCCAATTGAGCTAATTAGCTTATTGTGAGAATATTACAAACGTCTAACAAAACTGAAAAATGTAATTTTCCAATTTCAACCAAACATGCCAGAAATGCTCCAATTGAGCTAATTAGCTTATTGTGAGAATATTACAAACGTCTGACAAAACTGAAAAATGTAAATTTCCAATTTCAACCAAACATGCTAGAAATGCTCCAATTGAGCTAATTAGCTTATTGTGAGAATATTACAAACGTCTGACAAAAGTGAAAAATGTACATTTCCAATTTCAACCAAACATGCTAGAAATGCTCCAATTGAGCTAATTAGCTTATTGTGAGAATATTGCAATTTTCTGACAACACTGAAAAATTTAAATTTCCAATTTCAACCAAACATGCTAGAAATGCTCCAATTGAGCTAATTAGCTTATTGTGAGAATATTGCAATTGTCTGACAACACTGAAAAATGTAAAATTCCAATTTCAACCAAACATGCTAGAAATGCTCCAATTGAGCTAATTAGCTTATTGTGAGAATATTACAAACATCTGACAAAAGTGAAAAATGTAAATTTCCAATTTCAACCAAACATGCTAGAAATGCTCCAATTGAGCTAATTAGCTTATTGTGAGAATATTACAAACGTCTGACAAACATGATAAATATAAATTTTCAATTTCAACCAAACATGCTAGAAATGCTCTAATTGAGCTAATTAGCTTATTGTGAAAATATTACAAACGTCTGACAAAACTTAAAAATGTAAATATCCAATTTCAACCAAACATGCTAGAAATGCTCAAACTGCGCAAATAAGCATACTGTAGGAATTTTACAAACGTCTGACAAAACTGAAAAATTTAAATTTCCAATTTCAACCAAACATGCTAGAAATGCTCCAATTGAGCTAATTAGCTTATTGTGAGAATATTGCAATTGTCTGACAAAACTGAAAAATGTAAATTTCCAATTTCAACCAAACATGCTAGAAATGCTCCAATTGAGCTAAATAGCTTATTGTGAGAATATTACAAACGTCTGACAAAACTGAAAAATGTAATTTTCCAATTTCAACCAAACATGCTAGAAATGCTCCAATTGAGCTAATTAGCTTATTGTGAGAATATTACAAACGTCTGACAAAACTGAAAAATGTAAATTTCCAATTTCAACCAAACATGCTAGAAATGCTCCAATTGAGCTAATTAGTTTATTGTGAGAATATTGCAATTGTCTGACAAAAGTGAAAAATGTAAATTTCCAATTTCAACCAAACATGCTAGAAATGCTCCAATTGAGCTAATTAGCTTATTGTGAGAATATTGCAATTGTCTGACAAAAGTGAAAAATGTAAATTTCCAATTTCAACCAAACATGCTAGAAATGCTCCAATTGAGCTAATTAGCTTATTGTGAGAATATTACAAACGTCTGACAAAAGTGAAAAATGTGAATTTCCAATTTCAACCAAACATGCTAGAAATGCTCCAATTGAGCTAATTAGCTTATTGGAGAATATTACAAACGTCTGACAAAAGTGAAAAATGTAAATTTCCAATTTCAACCAAACATGCTAGAAATGCTCCAATTGAGCTAATTAGCTTATTGTGAGAATATTACAAACGTCTGACAAAACTGAAAAATGTAAATTTCCAATTTCAACCAAACATGCTAGAAATGCTCCAATTGAGCTAATTAGCTTATTGTGAGAATATTACAAACGTCTAACAAAAGTGAAAAATGTAAATTTCCAATTTCAACCAAACATGCTAGAAATGCTCCAATTGAGCTAATTAGCTTATTGTGAGAATATTACAAACGTCTGACAAAACTGAAAAATGTAATTTTCCAATTTCAACCAAACATGCCAGAAATGCTCAAATTGCGCAAATAAGCCTACTGTAGGAATTTTACAAACGTCTGACAAAAGTGAAAAATGTAAATTTCCAATTTCAACCAAACATGCTAGAAATGCTCCAATTGAGCTAATTAGCTTATTGTGAGAATATTACAAACGTCTGACAAAACTGAAAAATGTAATTTTCCAATTTCAACCAAACATGCTAGAAATGCTCCAATTGAGCTAATTAGCTTATTGTGAGAATATTACAAACGTCTAACAAAACTGAAAAATGTAATTTTCCAATTTCAACCAAACATGCCAGAAATGCTCCAATTGAGCTAATTAGCTTATTGTGAGAATATTACAAACGTCTGACAAAACTGAAAAATGTAAATTTCCAATTTCAACCAAACATGCTAGAAATGCTCCAATTGAGCTAATTAGCTTATTGTGAGAATATTACAAACGTCTGACAAAAGTGAAAAATGTACATTTCCAATTTCAACCAAACATGCTAGAAATGCTCCAATTGAGCTAATTAGCTTATTGTGAGAATATTGCAATTTTCTGACAACACTGAAAAATTTAAATTTCCAATTTCAACCAAACATGCTAGAAATGCTCCAATTGAGCTAATTAGCTTATTGTGAGAATATTGCAATTGTCTGACAACACTGAAAAATGTAAAATTCCAATTTCAACCAAACATGCTAGAAATGCTCCAATTGAGCTAATTAGCTTATTGTGAGAATATTACAAACGTCTGACAAAAGTGAAAAATGTAAATTTCCAATTTCAACCAAACATGCTAGAAATGCTCCAATTGAGCTAATTAGCTTATTGTGAGAATATTACAAACGTCTGACAAACATGATAAATATAAATTTTCAATTTCAACCAAACATGCTAGAAATGCTCTAATTGAGCTAATTAGCTTATTGTGAAAATATTACAAACGTCTGACAAAACTTAAAAATGTAAATATCCAATTTCAACCAAACATGCTAGAAATGCTCAAACTGCGCAAATAAGCATACTGTAGGAATTTTACAAACGTCTGACAAAACTGAAAAATTTAAATTTCCAATTTCAACCAAACATGCTAGAAATGCTCCAATTGAGCTAATTAGCTTATTGTGAGAATATTGCAATTGTCTGACAAAACTGAAAAATGTAAATTTCCAATTTCAACCAAACATGCTAGAAATGCTCCAATTGAGCTAAATAGCTTATTGTGAGAATATTACAAACGTCTGACAAAACTGAAAAATGTAATTTTCCAATTTCAACCAAACATGCTAGAAATGCTCCAATTGAGCTAATTAGCTTATTGTGAGAATATTACAAACGTCTGACAAAACTGAAAAATGTAAATTTCCAATTTCAACCAAACATGCTAGAAATGCTCCAATTGAGCTAATTAGTTTATTGTGAGAATATTGCAATTGTCTGACAAAAGTGAAAAATGTAAATTTCCAATTTCAACCAAACATGCTAGAAATGCTCCAATTGAGCTAATTAGCTTATTGTGAGAATATTGCAATTGTCTGACAAAAGTGAAAAATGTAAATTTCCAATTTCAACCAAACATGCTAGAAATGCTCCAATTGAGCTAATTAGCTTATTGTGAGAATATTACAAACGTCTGACAAAAGTGAAAAATGTGAATTTCCAATTTCAACCAAACATGCTAGAAATGCTCCAATTGAGCTAATTAGCTTATTGGAGAATATTACAAACGTCTGACAAAAGTGAAAAATGTAAATTTCCAATTTCAACCAAACATGCTAGAAATGCTCCAATTGAGCTAATTAGCTTATTGTGAGAATATTACAAACGTCTGACAAAACTGAAAAATGTAAATTTCCAATTTCAACCAAACATGCTAGAAATGCTCCAATTGAGCTAATTAGCTTATTGTGAGAATATTACAAACGTCTAACAAAACTGAAAAATGTAATTTTCCAATTTCAACCAAACATGCCAGAAATGCTCCAATTGAGCTAATTAGCTTATTGTGAGAATATTACAAACGTCTGACAAAACTGAAAAATGTAAATTTCCAATTTCAACCAAACATGCTAGAAATGCTCCAATTGAGCTAATTAGCTTATTGTGAGAATATTACAAACGTCTGACAAAACTGAAAAATGTAATTTTCCAATTTCAACCAAACATGCTAGAAATGCTCCAATTGAGCTAATTAGCTTATTGTGAGAATATTACACACGTCTGACAAACATGATAAATGTAAATTTCCAATTTCAACCAAACATGCTAGAAATGCTCTAATTGAGCTAATTAGCTTATTGTGAGAATATTACAAACGTCTGACAAAACTGAAAAATGTAAATTTCCAATTTCAACCAAACATGCTAGAAATGCTCCAATTGAGCTAATTAGCTTATTGTGAGAATATTACAAACGTCTGACAACACTGAAAAATGTAAATTTCCAATTTCAACCAAAAATGCTAGAAATGCTCCAATTGAGCTAATTAGCTTATTGTGAGAATATTGCAATTGTCTGACAAAAGTGAAAAATGTAAAATTCCAATTTCAACCAAACATGCTAGAAATGCTCCAATTGAGCTAATTAGCTTATTGTGAGAATATTACAAACGTCTGACAAAACTGAAAAATGTAAACTTCCAATTTCAACCAAACATGCTAGAAATGCTCCAATTGAGCTAATTAGCTTATTGTGAAAATATTACAAACGTCTGACAAACATGATAAACGTAAATTTCCAATTTCAACCAAACATGCTAGAAATGCTCTAATTGAGCTAATTAGCTTATTGTGAGAATATTACTAACGTCTGACAAAACTGAAAAATGTAAATTTCCAATTTCAACCAAACATGCTAGAAATGCTCCAATTGAGCTAATTAGCTTATTGTGAGAATATTACAAACGTCTGACAACACTGAAAATGTAAATTTCCAATTTCAACCAAACATGCTAGAAATGCTCCAATTCAGCTAATTAGCTTATTGTGAGAATATTGCAATTGTCTGACAAAAGTGAAAAATGTAAAATTCCAATTTCAACCAAACATGCTAGAAATGCTCCAATTGAGCTAATTAGCTTATTGTGAGAATATTACAAACGTCTGACAAAACTGAAAAATGTAATTTTCCAATTTCAACCAAACATGCTAGAAATGCTCCAATTGAGCTAATTAGCTTATTGTGAGAATATTGCAATTGTCTGACAACACTGAAAAATGTAAAATTCCAATTTCAACCAAACATGCTAGAAATGCTCCAATTGAGCTAATTAGCTTATTGTGAGAATATTACAAACGTCTGACAAACATGATAAATATAAATTTCCAATTTCAACCAAACATGCTAGAAATGCTCTAATTGAGCTAATTAGCTTATTGTGAAAATGTTACAAACGTCTGACAAAACTTAAAAATGTAAATTTCCAATTTCAACCAAACATGCTAGAAATGCTCAAATTGCGCAAATAAGCCTACTGTAGGAATTTTACAAACGTCTGACAAAACTGAAAAATGTAAATTTCCAATTTCAACCAAACATGCTAGAAATGCTCCAATTGAGCTAATTAGCTTATTGTGAGAATATTACAAACGTCTGACAAAACTGAAAAATGTAATTTTCCAATTTCAACCAAACATGCTAGAAATGCTCCAATTGAGCTAATTAGCTTATTGTGAGAATATTGCAATTGTCTGACAACACTGAAAAATGTAAAATTCCAATTTCAACCAAACATGCTAGAAATGCTCCAATTGAGCTAATTAGCTTATTGTGAGAATATTACAAACGTCTGACAAACATGATAAATATAAATTTCCAATTTCAACCAAACATGCTAGAAATGCTCTAATTGAGCTAATTAGCTTATTGTGAAAATGTTACAAACGTCTGACAAAACTTAAAAATGTAAATTTCCAATTTCAACCAAACATGCTAGAAATGCTCAAATTGCGCAAATAAGCCTACTGTAGGAATTTTACAAACGTCTGACAAAACTGAAAAATGTAAATTTCCAATTTCAACCAAACATGCTAGAAATGCTCCAATTGAGCTAATTAGCTTATTGTGAGAATATTACAAACGTCTGACAAAACTGAAAAATGTAATTTTCCAATTTCAACCAAACATGCTAGAAATGCTCCAATTGAGCTAATTAGCTTATTGTGAAAATATAACAAACGTCTGACAAAACTGAAAAATGTAATTTTCCAATTTCAACCAAACATGCCAGAAATGCTCCAATTGAGCTAATTAGCTTATTGTGAGAATATTACAAACGTCTGACAAAACTGAAAAATGTAAATTTCCAATTTCAACCAAACATGCTAGAAATGCTCCAATTGAGCTAATTAGCTTATTGTGAGAATATTGCAATTGTCTGACAAAAGTGAAAAATGTAAATTTCCAATTTCAACCAAACATGCTAGAAATGCTCCAATTGAGCTAATTAGCTTATTGTGAGAATATTACAAACGTCTGACAAAAGTGAAAAATGTAAATTTCCAATTTCAACCAAACATGCTAGAAATGCTCCAATTGAGCTAATTAGCTTATTGGAGAATATTACAAACGTCTGACAAAAGTGAAAAATGTAAATTTCCAATTTCAACCAAACATGCTAGAAATGCTCCAATTGAGCTAATTAGCTTATTGTGAGAATATTACAAACGTCTGACAACACTGAAAAATGTAAATTTCCAATTTCAACCAAACATGCTAGAAATGCTCCATGAGCTGCTATACACTGTTGCACTATGGAACTGTCACATTTCCCTGTTTTCTTTAGTGCTCGCCGAGGAGGAATGTCAGTTATACCTAAACTTTCATGCCAAGTTCTATACCTGCACCATCTACAGTTATCGCCACCCGATAGATTGTGACAATTTTGCAGGCAGTTTCAATCAGCAAGAGTATAAATTCATGAATTGCGAAATAATGATTCAGCTTGAGGTACGTTCCTAGAGTTGTTCCATTTTTCCTGACTAAAAGTAATTTTTATTTTGCGTGTAAATTTTAATAAGTGGCTAGCATTGATAGAAAGATAGTTATTTTCTCTATTTTAAAGTTTTATGGTACCTGACCGATTGTAAAGTTTTATGATATCTGATATATTATCAGGTTCAATGGTATCTGATATATTGTAAGGTTCTATGGTATCTATTCTATTTGGGTGTAGTGGATTGAAGGTTGCAAATTCGAATCCTACGCATTGTAATATTTTTCCCAACTTTTAATTGTGGCTTCAGACAGAAAAAATGACACTACACTTATGATAGCATAGAATGCGCATGTTGCATATTATTCATTGAGTATGCTCACTTTATTATTCACTGAAAAAGAAACTGTTTAATTGCTTCACATCTGGTTGAAGTTGAGAATACTTTTTAAACTAGTTGACATGTGATTGGTTTTTATGACATGGTTATTTTTTCTTTAATTCAGCGTAGCAGAGGACATCCGGAACCTTATGCTTCTGCATGCCTTTGACAGCGAGGACAAGCTGTTATCAACCTTAATGAGGTCACACGCTTACCATACCAGTTACCATACACCCGCTTACTGTCATACCAGTAACACCTACTGGTAAAAAGCTCAACTTCCCATAAGATCTGATAAATCCAACAAGTCAGCTCACTGTTCTCTACTGCAAAGGTACCAGCCAACCTGACAATGCAGAATTGACACCACAAGACAGTTTTAAAACAGTTGTTTTCAAATACACAAGACTGTTGAATTTGCTTTCCATATTATTCTATTTTGACTATGTTTAGTTTGTGCACTTTTACTTAACTTGTAGGTGCTAATTCAAATATTATTGGTTCAGATATAGTGAAAGTGTTAAGCTATAGTAAGTAATGCTGATATTTACCAGTACAAGTTACTTCTTTATTCTATAAGTTGAACAATCATCTATTGTACCTGATATATTGTTAGGTTCTATGGTATCTTATCTATTATGAAGCTTTATGGTATCTGATATATTGTAAGGCTCTGTGGTACTATTTTCTCGATTTTAAGGTTCTATGGTACCTGATCAATTGTAAAGTTTTATGATATCTGATATATTATAAGGTTCAATGGTATCTGATATATTGTAAGGTTCTATGGTAGCTAATCTGTTTTGGTGCAGCGGATTTAAGGTTGCAAATTCGAATCATACGCAATGTAATGTTTTTCTAAACCTGTAATTGTGGTTTCAGACAGACAAAAGGACCCGACTCTTATGATAGCATAGATCGCACATGTTGCATATTATTCATTGAGTATGCTCACTAAATTATTCACTGAAAAAGAAACTGTTCAATTGCTTCACATCTGGTTAAAGTTGAGAATTCTTTTGAAACTAGTTAACATATGATTGGTTTTAATGACATGGTTATTTTTTCTTTAATTCAGAGTAGCAGAGGACATTTGGAACCTCATGCTTATGCATGCCTTTGACAGCGAGGACAAGCTGTTATCAACCTTAATGAGGTCACACGCTTGCATACCAGTAACACCTACTGGTAAATCTCAACTTCCCAAAAGATCTGATAAATCCAACAAGTCAGCTCGCTGTTCTCTACTGCAAAGGTACCAGCCAACCTGACAATGCAGAATTGACATCACAAGATAGTTTTAAACAGTTGTTTTTAAATAAACATCAGTGTCGAATTTACTTGTCATATTATTCTATTTTGACTATGTTTAGTTTGTGCACTTTACTTAACTTGTAAGTGCTAAATTAAATATTAATGGTTCAGATATAGTGAAAGTGTTAAGCTATTGTATGTAATGCCGATATTTACCAGTACAAGTTACTTCTTTATTCTATAAGTTGAACAATCATCTATTGTACCTGATATATTGTTAGGTTCTATGGTATCTTATCTATTATGAAGCTTTATGGTACCTGATATATTGTAAGGCTCTGTAGTACCTGATGTATTGTAAGGTTTTTGGTACTTGATCAATTGTAAGGCTCTATGGTACCTGATCATTTGCAAAGTCCTATAGTAACTGAGCTATTGTCAGGTTCGCCCTTCACTCAGTTAGAGTACAGCAAATGGTGTATCGATAACTAACCATCATATTTAGAAGGTTGAAGTAGAGTAATAAAACTATGATGGTAAAATCTTATTGGTAAAGACAGTGACGGCTGTATTTATACTTTAATACATTTTTTGTGCTAAGCTAGGTAACTCTATGTTTGCGCATAGAGTTACCTAGTGTAGCACCAAAATACAGTTCAAGTTGATATTACTTACTGCCGTGACAAAACACCTATTACTAGTAGTTAGTAACACAAGAAATCTGTTATATTTTTTTCAAGTGGTAAACTGTTGAGCTGCTATACACTGTTGCACTATAGAATTGTCCTATTTCCCTGTTTTCTTTAGTGCTCGCCGAGGAGGAATGTCAGTTATACCTAAACTTTCATGCCAAGTTCTATACCTGCACCATTTGCAGTTGTCGCCAACCGATAAATTGTGGCAATTTTGCAGGCAGTTCCGATCAGCCAGAGTATAAATTCATGAGTTGCGAAATAATGATTCAGCTTGAGGTACGTTCCTAGAGTTGTTCCATTTTTCCTGACTAGAGGTAATTTTTATTTTGCGTGTAAATTTTAAAAAGTCACTAGCATTGATAGAAAGCTATGTATTTTCTCTATTTTAAAGTTTTATGGTACCTGACCGATTGTAAAGTTTTATGATATCTGATATATTATAAGGTTCAATGGTATCTGATATATTGTAAGGTTCTATGGTATCTATTCTATTTGGGTGTAGTGCGTTGAAGGTTGCAAATTCGAATCCTACGTATTGTAATATTTTTCCCAACTTTTAATTGTGGCTTCAGACAGAAAAAAGGACACTACACTTATGATAGCATAGATTGCACATGTTGCATATTATTCATTGAGTATGCTCACTTAATTATTCACTGAAAAAGAAACTGTTTAATTGCTTCACATCTGGTTGAAGTTGGGAATACTTTTGAAACTAGTTGACATATGATTGGGTTTTATGAAATGGTTATTTTTTCTTTAATTCACAGTAGCAGAGGACATCCAAAACCTTATGCTTCTGCATGCCTTTGACAGCGAGGACTAGCTGTTATCAACTTTAATGAGGTCAGACGCTTGCATACCAGTAACACCTACTGGTAAAAAGCTCAACTTTCCGCAAGATCTGATAAATCCAACAAGTCAGCTCGCTGTTCTCTACTGCAAAGGTACCAGCCAACCTGAAAATGCAGAATTGACACCACAAGACAGTTTTAAAACAGTTGTTTTCAAATACACAAGACTGTTGAATTTGCTTTTCATATTATTCTATTTTGACTATGTTTAGTTTGTGCACTTTCACTTAACTTGTAGGTGCTAATTCAAATATTATTGGTTCAGATATAATGAAAGCGTTAAGCTCTTGTAAGTAATGCTGATATTTACCAGTACAAGTTACTTCTTTATTCTATATGTTGAACAATCATCTATTGTACCTGATACATTGTTAGGTTCTATGGTATCTTATCTATTATGAAGCTTTATGGTACCTGATATATTGTAAGGCTCTGTAGTACCTGATGTATCGTAAGGTTTTTGGTACTTGATCAATTGTAAGGCTCTATGGTACCTGATCATTTGCGAATTTCTATGGTAACTGAGCTATTGTCAGGTTCACCCTTCATACAGTTAGAGTACAGCAAAGGTTGTATCGATAACTAACCATTAGATTTAGAAGGTTGAAGTAGAGTAATAAAACTATGATGGTAAAGTCTTGTTGGTAAAGACAGTGACGGCTGTATTTATACTTTAATACATTTTTTGTGCTACGCTAGGTAACTCTATGTTTACGCATAGAGTTACCTAGCGTAGCACAAAAATACAGTTCAAGTGCATATTACTTACTGCTGCGACAAAACATCTATTACTAGTAGTTAGTAACACAAGAGATCTGTTATATTTTTTTTCAGGTGGTAAACTGATGAGCCGCTATACACCGTTGCACTATAGAACTGTCACATTTCCCTGTTTTCTTTAGTGCTCGCCGAGGAGGAATGTCAGTTATACCTAAACTTTCATGCCAAGTTCTATACCTGCACCATCTGCAGTTGTTGCCAACCGATAGGTTGTGACAATTTTGCAGGCAGTTCCAATCAGCAAGAGTATAAATTCATGAATTGCGAAATAATGATTCAGCTTGAGGTACGTTCCTAGAGTTGTTCCATTTTTCCTGACTAAAGGTAATTTTTATTTTGCGTGTAAATTTTAAAAAGTGGCTAGCATTGATAGAAAGCTATGTATTTTCTCTATTTTAAAGTTTTATGGTACCTGACCGATTGTAAAGTTTTATGATATCTGATATATTATAAGGTTTAATGGTATCTGATATATTGTAAGGTTCTATGGTATCTATTCTATTTGGGTGTAGTGGGTTGAAGGTTGCAAATTCGAATCCTACGCATTGTAATATTTTTCCCAACTTTTAATTGTGGCTTCAGACAAAAAAAAGGACACTACACTTATGATAGCATAGAATGCACATGTTGCATATTATTCATTGAGTATGCTCACTTAATTATTCACTGAAAAAGAAACTGTTTAATTGTTTCACATCTGGTTAAAGTTGAGAATACTTTTGAAACTAGTTGACATATGATTGGTTTTTATGACATGGTTATTTTTTCTTTAATTCAAAATAGCAGAGGGCATCTGGAACCTTATGATCCTGCATGCCTTTGACAGCGAAGACAAGCTGTTATCAACCTTAATGAGGTCACACGCTTGCATACCAGTAACACCTACTGCATGGTAAAAAGCTCAACTTCCCAAAAGATCTGATAAATCCAACTAGTCAGCTCACTGTTCTCTACTGCAAAGGTACCAGCCAACCTGACAATCCAGAATTGACATCACAAAATAGTTTTAAAACAGTTGTTTTCAAATAAACATGAGTGTTGAATTTGCTTGTCATATTATTCTATTTTGACTATGTTTAGTTTGTGCACTTTCACTTAACTTGTAGGTGCTAATTCAAATATTATTGGTTCAGATATAATGAAAGCGTTAAGCTCTTGTAAGTAATGCTGATATTTACCAGTACAAGTTACTTCTTTATTTTATAAGTTGAACAATCATCTATTGTACCTGACATATTGTAAGGTTCTATGGTATCCTATATATTATAAAGCTTTATGGTACATGATGTATTGTAAGGCTCTGTAGCACCTGATGTATCGTAAGGTTTTTGGTACTTGATCAATTGTAAGGCTCTATGGTACCTGATCAATTGCAAAGTTCTCTGGTAACTGAGCTATTGTCAGGTTCGCCCTTCATACAATTAGAGTACAGCAAAGGTTGTATCGATAACTAACCATTAGATTTGGAAGGTTGAAGTAGAGTAATATAACTATGATGGTGAAATCTTATTGGTAAAGACAGTGACGGCTGTATTTATACTTTAATACATTTTTTGTGCTACACTAGGTAACTCTATGTTTACACATAGAGTTACCTAGCGTAGCACAAAAATACAGTTCAAGTTGATATTACTTACTGCTGTGACAAAACCTCTATTACTAGTAGTTAGTAACACAAGAGTTCTGTTCTATTTTTTTCAGGTGGTAAACTGATGAGCTGCTGTACACTGTTGCACTATGGAACTGTCACATTTCCCTGTTTTCTTTAGTGCTCGCCGAGGAGGAATGTCAGTTATACGTAAACTTTCATGCCAAGTTCTATACCTTCACCATCTACAGTTATCGCCACCCGATAGATGGTGACAGTTTTGAAGGCAGTTCTGATCAGCAAGAGTATAAATTCATGAATTGCGAAATAATGATTCAGCTTGAGGTACGTTCCTAGAGTTGTTCCATTTTTCCTGACTAAAGGTAATTTTAATTTTGTGTGTAAACATTAAAAAATGACTAGCATTGATAGAAAGCTATGAATTTTCTCTATTGTTCTATGTTATTTGATCAGTTGTAAAGTTCTATGATATCTGATATATTATAAGGTTCAATAGTATCTGATCTATTGTAAAGTTCTATGGTATTTGATGGGTCAAAAGACTGTATTTCCGCACAAGAAAGTTACTGCATGAATGTCTAACATTAGTTCATATCATGTTAACAACTTTGCTAGAGTTGCCTGCCCGCGGACAAGCAACTCAAACAACAAGCTTCACAAGATTCCTTTCATGATTTGAACTTGTCTAATATGTATTATCCCCTTGGTTACCAATCAGTCTTATGGAGTTTTGCTACAGTGGCATTCGGACATATCCATAAAAAATGTTTAAAAAATCAGATTTTAAACAAGGAATTAAATGCCAAGTGGGTACCAGCTTTATTTCTAGCAAAATAAAGAAATATAAATAAAAACATTACCTAATTGTTTAAGTAAAAAAATTTTATACATTTGGCTAACACCAAACCCTGAGATAAAATGCAAGATGAAAAATAAATTCTGGTAGATTAATAGCTTTTTAGATTGCCATTCAAAATACTAATAAATTCTAACTGCAAATCACCTTATTCAAAGTTTATTTTTGGAAAGATACATGTACCAGCTGCTTAATAATAAACTCAGAGTTAGTAAGTGCCTCTCGTAGTTGAAGTGAATGGATTATGTTACGGAAGGATAAGAATGTTTGTAAGCTAAGAAAGAATTTGTCTTGATGCTGATAGCTTATAGAAGATTTTAGCTTCACAAGTGTTGCGTTCCGTTGCTCTTCAACTTGAGTGTTGATAGTTTTTAGATGGTCGTATGCATTTATATTATATCCACCACAGCATCCTGAAATCAGAATTAGTCAAGCATGATCAGCAATACAGATGCGTCTCTCAATGACGCAAATATTGTAATATAGCAAAAAATGTAATATAACATTATTACCAAATACTGTTATACTATTTATGATGACTATATTTATACGCCGCTTACCAGTATGGTTGTGCCAGTGAAATCTATATACCAGAAACTTTGTCTCTCTGAAAAAGGCCGGATTTCGATTGAGAGCATACCTGGGTAATGCACAAGCATTGTTGTAGATGACAATCTTAGGTGCTAAAAATAAAAGAAATGTTCAAAACATGGCATTGCTTCATTATGAAAAAGTTGAATATCAATATAAAAAGACAACATGCAGGTGTATACTAATGTTAGATGTTTTGAACCATATTCTTGATATATATTACTGAATTTAAACTGTCGAAAGAGTTAGGGAAAGCAAATTAAAATGATACTATGGAATCTTCAGTTGAATTATCTGCAAAGAGGTGTTCTGAATATATTTCTCCATTCCAATTATCTACAAGTGCATTGCAGACAATTGCCTGGCTCATTGCATATTTATTAGACCTCGTCTGCTTGCCGTAGGAGCAGCTCCATTACCTGGCTATTTATTTTGTCAATAAATATTTTGTGTAAAAACAGTTAGATATAGAAGTGAAGGCGTTTAAGCGTATTTAACAGTTTAAATGGGCTTTAGGTTTCTAAGATAGCGCTATTGGCAGGTGGAGTTGGCAGGTGAAGACAGAGTGTATCCTATTGTTGTTAGCTGTTACTGTTATTGTTATTAATATTAGCTATTATTGTGTATCCAGGATACTAACATAGCATATTTTTGGTACTACCATAGTGCATTCAAGTTACCATCAAACAATGTATAACATACTCTTAAATAATATTTATAGAATGCTACCAGAAAATATATAGATATGTGAATATGTAGAATGTACTGAATGAATCGTGTGTTGCAGATGAGGTACAAGCAGAGCATAGAGGTATGTCATTTTCTCGGACTGTCCGACAGAGTGCTTGACCGATCTGTTCACTGGCTGGTCACTTCTTCAATGGGCGATTGGGACGCCTTAGAGATTGCTCTCAGATATGAAGGTTTAGCGCCAGTAGGAGGTATGGCTGTCCCTCTTGACCAGAAGTGTGGGTTTTTATATTCACTCGTGTTTTAATGGTCTTACTTTCTTCTTTTTAGCTGAGGAAGCTGGTCAAGAATGTTATGTAGAACGAGATCTTTTTATATCTATTGATCCTTTATTGTTGTATTTTCATAGATATGAGACAAGATGTACTCCAGCCTCGAGTTATGAAAGAAACCAAGTCGGATGGCTATGCAGGCAAAGTTTTCTGCTACCTTCCACTGCCTATGAAAAGTGGTCTTCCTGTGCACATTAACATTAACATCGCGAGCAAGTCTTGTATTGATAAGGCTTATCGTAGCTTCTGCGTCGACGAGTGATGTGCAGATAAATCCATTGATCTTCACATCTATTGTGGCTCTTCTACAATCTTTATTTGAGGCTTTGGTAACACCATTAACCTGTTCGGGTTATCTTCGCGAAGTTTGTATATTGTATGCCTGCGAAAAGTAGTCATTCCATGCCCTCAATCATTCACGCTTTTCGTCAGTTGCTCCTGGTCGTGAGTATTTGGGTACGTAGGGTTTATATGATGGTGGTGCACTTCTTAAGTCTTCTAATGATAATTCGATTTCTAAGTCTTCCGGTGGTGCGGATGGGTCATCATCGAACTATTTTTCAGATTCGTCTTCTCGTTCGGGCATGTCGGTTAGTTCCAGTGCCGTCTCCACATGTAAAGCGTTTACCGTTGCACTCTTCCTTGCTCTGTACACAAAGCATCCTTTTGTGATTCCTCCGATGACTGTTGATAAAACCATTAATGTAAGAATGATGTTGCAAGCGAACGTCCAGAGCTCATAACCTGAGGTTACGTGTCCTCCAAATAGAAAGCTGAATAGTGAAGGGCCAAATAGTTTCTCTCTGCTCTCTACGGTGTTGTAATGTAGGGTGTTATGGCGGTTCGTGACGATTCCCATAGCCTTTAGTACTCTTTTCTGTCTGTCTAAGGTAGATAGGATTTCATTCAGTTCTCCGTAATCGTCTGTGTTTGACCATCTTAACATATGTGCTCTGCTAAATATTGTTTCTTGTATTTGTAGGGGCTGGCTGCAGAGGTTGATGTACGGAATGCTCAAGTCGGTGGCTTCCTTAATTGGCGAAATCGTCCCGTTCGGAAAGTATTCAGAGATGTTACCTTCCAGCATCATCAATGTGCCTCTTTTGTCTTGCAATTGACTGTATAGGTGTCTGGGTGTATCACATTGTCTTTTGGATTGAAATATCCAATTTTTTCTGTACCGGCTGTTTTGATCATCATCGGAATAAATTCTGTGCAGTTATTCTCTTCCATTGGCAGTATTTCGTATTGACTGTAGTTAAGTATAGTACAAGGGTAAACTTGGAGGAAACCCGGACCTGTTGTAGCAATAACATTTGGGTTTCCCAGTAAATATCTTGCGCTGAGTGTCGCGTGTTCTCCTATTAGCATGGTAACTATCTGTAAAATCTCAGCTAGATTGTAGGAGGCGTAGAAGTAAGCTGACCAAAATAGTTTTTGAGTCATCTTAGTTTGCTGGTAGGCAACTGACTGTAGCATTGTATTGAAGAAGGCAGCGTTTTGACCCACTGCTGATACTCTTGCCTTTATCGTATCGTTAATTGTGACATTCGTCAATGGTGTGAGAAATTTCACTATGAGGCCTTGGTCCGAAAGCGAAACATTAGAGTTGTTACAGCCTTTATGTGAATTCAGTCTCGAGTTATAAAATGTCAGAGCTAAATCTTGTTTATTGGAGACAAAATGTGCGTCGAAAAATTATTCTTTTTTGTTGAACCATGGCGGGTATTCACATGTTTCAACTATGTCCAGGTCCCACATAAGCATTGATCTGTCGTTTAATTCACAAGAGCCGTTGTTGTAATTGCAGTAAATGACGTCTCCGGTTGTACTTTAAAATTTGTCAGATCCGTGTCTCTTGTATAGGTAAGTTGCCACATAACTGCATTGCTTAGCGCTGAAGGTTTTCTGTTGGCAGCACCATACATACATGGCGTTGGTTGGTTCATTCGTAATATACATTCCATCTCCTCTATGTAAAAATCCAGCTTAGCACTTCTTATGTATTACCATGTCAGTGCATTCTTCTAAGGTTACTTTCTGGGTTCTGCTTGAGGTTGTCCTGGTCTTAATGTCTCTGAAAAATTAAATTTGTGTCGTGACATGTGCGGTGAACTTCGTGCACCGGTAGGCGATAGTCTTTTGCTTGATCATATTCTTCTTGTAGGTAGTAACATTAAATTTCTGGGGTGCCATGTCTGATTGTTTGCTGGTGTCCGTTGAGCATTCGTATTCTTGTTCTACTCAAAATGTTTGTGGAGAATCATTTTCTCCTGTGCCGCAAATCATGGGGTTGTTTGGTTGTCCTTTTGATGCTGTCGCCCCGGTAATGCGTAAGGCTAAGCATAGAAGGCTAAATTGGAAGTAGCTGGCAAGGTTGAATAGGCCGAGCCGTCCTCCGGTGAATCTTATGCGTTTAGGTCGTCGGTCTACTATTTAGATCTAATGTGGCATTTATGTTTGCAACCACAACTTTGACCTTCACAAAAGACATGTGTAGATAAACCGTTCATAGTGGAATCACTGCAATGAAAACTCGGTGAATATTTATATTTTGCTGAGAAATCATTAGCTGTCAATATATTGAAAAAGGGAGGCAACTCTATTATTGAATGCAACCAGAGTATAGTCTAAGAAGAGACAACTCTATTACTTAGCGCATGCATTTGATTCACTTTCTGTGAACTCAATGTTCATCTGAGGTCGATAGAGAATCGGGTTTTAAGATGAAACGGTCCTAAACTAAGAAACGGCTTAAACTATAAATGGGACCTCTTATTCAACTCACAGTGAAAATAAATCAAGGGGAGATAATTCTTTTGCTCAATACACCCAGGTCCTTGTGTTCATGTGAAATCACAATTTTTACTATTGAATACAGTATTGACTCTATAAGATTCTGATGCATATTAAGGCTATATATATATTTATATATTTTATATATTTATTTTTATATATGTTCACTTACACAGTTGTATCAGCATACGACATACTGACTTATATAAAATTTATTAGCTCAACATTCTGGCAAATTTGATCTGTTGGAAAACTAGGGTAAACTACATGTATGTTCACATGATGAATAGATGAGCTCTGGTTCACTTGAAAACTGTTTTGTCGAATGATATTAAAACTTCATTGGTTTTCCTAGCTAGTGGTTTATACATCTGTAGGTTTATTGTCTATACGGTTTGTATTATGTTTGAGGTACAATTCCTTATTAAAATCGGTCGGATCATGATATTCCACGATTATAGGCTGCAATGTCAAGTTTTATGGTAATCCGTCATGTTAAAAGTATCCATGAAGTTACGGGTAGTCATGATGTTTTATTAAAGTGTTTTAGGTTAGAATACCTTTTCATAAAACGTTTTTACCTGTCCACCAGAACAGACACACACACACACACAGCTAAAGTTCTACTGACAGTGGTTTTTTATACCGTAAAACAACTCCATGTATACGGTCTACTAAAACTGTTTGCCCTGATTGTACTATTTTTATACGTGTCGAAAGCATTCCTGCATGTCAATGATAGGGTGAAAACAATGGAAATCTGCAGTGTGTTTTGCAGCTAGTCCCTATTGTATCAGACTCAAACCACTCCAATCGGAGATGTCCTGTTGTTATACAGAGAACTAACAATAAAATTGAAAATGTTAGGCAAACTGAAAATCTTCAAATTGGCTGTATTGAAAAAAAAAATTTCTTTGTTGTCAAATTTTATGGTAATCTGCTAGTTGAAAACATTTTGTGAAAAAATGGTACATCACAAATTCTAATTGATCGTTAATTAAGCAATATCAGTTGACTGCTATAATAATTACATAACTAGGACAATTCTAACTTTCGAACATGTATGCATTATATATACATCTTGCTACTTTTACTTTATTTCATCACCAAATTCAATGCTTTAAAAAAGTATATCATAATAATCATCACGCAAGTGATATTATTTATTAACAAGCAGTATTGCTATTGTCGGACAAAAAATTGATGAAAAACTTTGCAATTAGGCTATCTCAGCTTTTGGATAGTTTCTTTACAGAAGTTTTCCTCCCTTTATTTTAATAAACAACCTATACATACAGGTTTTTGCTTTAACCTTAGAAAAATATTTTGATATCATAATCTTATTAATAATCTGGCTGAGTTTTGTAATGGTTAGTTTAACATATATCTATGCAGTATCAGAAATTACAATTCTATTGAAAAGGCAACTCTAAATACAAACATGCAGTCAGACATATTTGTATGTCTGACGGCATTCTCTGTCTTGTCACAAGCATCGCATCTACAACTTGTTCCATATGTGCAAACACATTATCAATTGATGGGTCAAAAGACTGTATTTCCGCACTAGAAAATTACTGCATGGATGTCTAACATTAGTTCAAATCATGTGAACCTTGCTGGAGTTGCCTGCCCACAAAGAGTTTCCTAAAGATGGAAACTGGCGGTTTTTTATTGAATTCCACCAATCGAATTCCGTCACAGAACAAGACTGTCATCCATTGCCGCGAATAGATGAAAGTCTTGATGCATTGGCCGGGAGTAAGATATACAATTATCAAACCGAAGGGTTATATTCAGGGCATTTAGTTTGCAAAAGGACTAATCATAGTTTCTAAACGACGCAGCGATCTTCACGAACGCTGACGGAAAGACCGCTCAGGCATTGGATAAACAATTGGTCGGAGACAGCGTAACTGAAACGATGTTTCGATAAAAGCAAAAAGGCCTATGTAAAAAGGTCGGTGCTATCTATAAAAATAGACTTTCGGACAAATTGGCTAGTGGTCGTGCATTAACCCTTTGTGACGACACCAGTGTTCGTTCTAATCGCAGCACGTTAAAAGGGCAACAAAGGCAAATGTCTTTAGATAGGTTTATCTTAAAACGGCCGGCTAGTCGTGAAAGTGAAACAAAGGAAAAACTAGCTAACTAGCGAGAAACCTCAAACTATAAACGCCGAAGAAATTTCAATTACGAAAAATGAAAGTTTGCTTTTAGGTTTGCTTTTAAGTTTGTCTTTGAAGGCTTTGATAAAACCCAAATTTATCAAAGTCAACTGTTGTAACAAAGAATAACACGTATATCGCCCTCTCTGGCAAATGCTAGCGTTAGCTGCTACTGTATGTATTTAATTTTACATTTTAATTAATCACATTTCCTCTTGCCTTGTTTTTTTATTTGTTACTTTTTGAAAGCGTGTGGTAAGTTAGGACAATAACCAACATGTTTTTTCTGTTACAATATCTTGTTTTGAGTGTTTTATTTGCATTTTTAAAGTATAGAAACCAATTATTACATATTTAATTGTTCTATATGTAAATAGATTGCACCAACATGCGAGTAAATTGACATACGAGCTCAGTCTCGGAACGCATTAAGCGCGTATGTCGAAGTATGACTGCACCTCAAATTGAAAACTAGCTGCTAGACAGAGTTAGTAAACATAGCCAAGTTCCAAATTTTTTCAAATCGCCGCTGGGGCTTTGAAATACATGTAAGCCCATTGCTAATGCATCACACGTCTTTGCCAAATTTTTCAACCTTGTCGCAAGTTATTCGGAATTTGACATGGCATCATCATTGAAAAAATCTCTTGCAGTTCTATACGCTGAAAAAACTCATAACTTACCACCACAAATTGTTGGTTCACTAAAGGCTTTCACATCGATGAACATTCATGAAAATCTCTGAATGCGGCAAAAAATAAATTTCATACAAACATAAATTTCTCAGCTAAATATAAACCTAAACAAGTGGTATACGCATGTGAAGGTCTTACTCTATTGCTAACTGCTTTCACGGATTAATTTATTTGCGAATGTGTTCATCCGCGAATAATTTAGTCCGCGAATATGCTTGAAAAGACCATTTTCGCGAAATTCAATTCCACGAATAATTTCATCCTGTAGGGTAAAATATAGTTTTATATTCCTAGTAGAGACTGGAGCGAGGCACTAACCAGTGCATCAACTATTGATATATTAACAATGAGTCACTGTTTGACTTCCAGCAGTTTAAGAATGGCTAGGAAAAGGTGTGACGGCGTGATGGCATGCCACCTGTTCATTAACCAGTTCTAAGGCTACTGATACTCGAGAGATGCCATCGAGAATGATAACATTTATTATGAGATGAATGGCTATTATTAATGCTCAAATCATTATAGATCGAGAGGGAGCTAGTTTTGTCCAAGTATTATCTTTGTATGTTATATATCCATATGTTGACAAAATAGATAACATCACTAAATTATATAAATGCAATTATATTACTGCAATTTGAAAGCTCGATGCTTTCAACAAAAAATTATCTTGTACGGTATGCATTCATAAATTGACAAGCAAAAGGTCGATACAGTGGGTGATTGACCAAAATATAGATGACCTCGCTAGATCATGAAAATGCAATTAGATTGCCAGTTAGAAAGATCAACCCTATCAACAAATATTATCTTCATACTGTATAGATTCATGAGTTGATTGATAAAAAGTCAATATATTATATGATCAATAAAATATAGCCATGGGTTGACCTCAGTAGATTATGTGGACTGATTTTGATTGATGAAACTCGAGGAATGCTCATGGAAGAACTATCGATGAAAGATCGACCCACAAAAGACATGTGTAGATAACCTGTTCATAGTGGAATCACTGCAATGAAAACTCGGTGAATATTCATATTTTGCTGAGAAATCATTAGCTGTCAATATATTGAATAAAGAGAGGCAACTCTATTATTGAATGCAACCAGAGTATAGTCTAAGAAGAGACAACTCTATTACTTAGCACATGCATTTGATTCACTTTCTGGGAACTCAATGTTCATCTGAGGTTGATAGAGAATCGGGCTATAAGATAAAACGGTCCTAATGCTTAAACTATAAATGGGACCTCTTATTCAACTCACAGTGAAAATAAATCAAGGGGAGATAATTCTTTTGCTCAATACACCCAGGGCCTTGTGTTCATGTGGAATCACAATTTTTACTATTGAATACAGTATTGACTCTATAAGATTCTGATGCATATTAAGGCTACAAGCTAACTTCAAATCATTTTATTTTACCTTGTTAAAGTTTTTTGAATTATTTAGTTGAAGTGCCTCAGAACCATCTGCTTCGATAGCATTCGTTGGACTGCTTTATATATATACTTCACTTTATACATGTTCACTTACACAGTTGTATAAGCATACGACATACTGACTTATATGAAATTTATTAGCTCAACATTCTTGCAAATTTGATCTGTTGGAAAACTAGAGTAAACTATGTTCACATGGTGAATAGATGAGCTCTGGTTCACTTGAAAACTGTTTTGTCGAATGATATTAAGACTTCATTGGTTTTCCTAGCTAGTGGTTTATATATCTGTAGGTTTATTGTCTTTATGGTTTGTATTATGTTTGAGGTACAATTTCTTATTAAAATCGTTCGGATCATGATATTTCACGATTATAGGCTGCAATGTCAAGTTTTATGGTAATCCGTCATGTTAACAGTATCCGTGAAGTTAGGGGTGGTCATGATTTCTTATTAAAGTATTTCAGGTTAGAATACCTTTTCATAAAACGTTTTCACCTGTCCACCAGAACAGACACACACATAGCTAAAGTTCTATTGACAGTGGTCTTTCATACCGTAAAACAACTCCATATATATGGTCTACTGAAAATGTTTGCCCTGAACACACAGTTTTTATACGTGTCGTAAGCATTCCTGCATGTCAATGATAGGGTGAAAATAATGGAAATCTGCGGTGTGTTTTACAGCTAGTCCCTTTTGTATCAGACTCAAACCACTCCAATCGCAGATGTCCGGTTGTTATACAGAGAACTAACAATAAAAAATTGAAGATGTTAAGCGAACTGAAAATCTTCAAATTGGCTGTATTGAAAAAAAATTTCTTTGTTGTCAAATTTTATGGTAATCTGTTAGTTGAAAACATTTTGTGAAAAAATGGTGCATCACGAATTCTTATTAATCGTTAATTAAGCAATATCAGTTGACTGCTATAATAATTACATAACTAGGACAATTCTAACTTTCGAACATGTATGCATTATACATACGTCTTGCTACTTTTACTTTTTTATCACCAAATTCAATGCTTTAAAAAATATATTATAATAATCATCACGCAAGTGATATTATTTATTAACAAGCAGTATTGCTATTGTCGGAAAGAAAATTGATGACAAACTTTGCAATTAGGCTATCTTAGCAACTGGATAGTTTCTTTACAGAAGTTGTCCTCCCTTTATTTTACTAAACAACCTATACATACAGGTTTTTACTTTAACGTTATAAAAATATTTTGATATAATATTCTTATTAATAATCTGGCGGAGTTTTGTAATGGTTAGTTTAACATATATCTATGCAATATCAGAATTTACAATTCTATTGAAAAGGCAACTCCAAATACAAACATGCAGTCAGACATATTTGTATGTCTGACGGCATTCTCTGCTTTGTCACAAGCATCTCATCTACAACTTGTTCCATATGTGCAAACACATTATCAATTGATGGGTCAAAAGACTGTATTTCCGCACAAGAAAATTACTGCATGAATGTCTAACATTAGTTCAAGTCGTGTGAACAACCTTGCTGGAGTTGTCTGCCCGCGGACAAGCAACTCAAACAACAAGGTTCACAAGATTCCGTTCGTGATTTGAACTTGTCTAATATGTATTATCCCCTTGGTTACCAATCAGTTTTATGGAGTTTTCCTACAGTGGCATTCGGACATATCCATAAAAAAATCAGATTTTAAACAAGGAATTAAATGCCAAGTGGGTACCAGCTTTATTTCTAGCGAAATAAAGAAATATAAATAAAAACATTAACTAATGGTTTAAGTAAAAATTTTTTATACATTTGGCTAACACCAAACCCTGAGATGAAATGCAAGATGAAAAATAAAATCTAGTAGAGTAATAGCTTTTTAGATTGCCATTTAAAATACTAATAAATTCTAACTGCAAATCACCTTATTCAAAGTTCATTTTAGGAAAGATACACGTACCAGCTGCTTTATAATAAACTCAGAGTTAGTAAGTGCCTCTCGTAGTTGAAGTGAATGGATTATGTTACGGAAGGATAAGAATGTTTGTAAGCTAAGAAAGAATTTGTCTTGATGCTGACAGCTTATAAAAGATTTTAGCTTCACAAGTGTTGCGTTCCGTTGCTCTTCAACTTGAGTGTTGATAGTTTTTAGATGGTCGTATGCATTTATATTATATCCACCACAGCATCCTGAAATCAGAATTAGTCAAGCATGATCAGCAATACAGATGCGTCTCTCAATGACGCAAATATTGTAATATAGCAAAAAATGTAATATAACAATATTACTAAATACTGTTATACTATTTATGATGACTATATTTATACGCCACTTACCAGTATGGTTGTGCCAGTGAAATCTATCTACCAGAAACTTTGTCTCTCTGAAGAAGCCCGGATTTCGATTGAGAGCACACCTGGGTAATGCACAAGCATTGTTGTAGATGACAATCTTAGGTGCTAAAAATAAAAGAAATGTTCAAAACATGGCATGGCTTCATTATGAAAAAGTTGAATATCAATATAAAAAGACAACATGCAGGTGTATACTAATGTTAGATGTTTTGAACCATATGCTTGATATATATTACTGAATTTAAACTGTCGAAAGAGTTAGGGAAAGCAAATTAAAAAGATACTATGGAATCTTCAGTTGAATTATCTGCAAAGAGGTGTTCTGAATATATTTCCCATTCCAATCATCTACAAGTGCATTGCATACAAATATCATAAAGTGCAGAATAAAGTGTGAATGTGAATTCTACTTTGATAGCCTCAAATAAATAAGCACAAATGAATGCAAATGACAAAAAAATTGAAAAAAGATTTTTGCGAATTTCATAATAGCAAATGCTACTTAGTCATTATAATTTCTGCTAAATTAATTCACTTTGCACATGGAATTCATAAAAATGAATTTTAATACATTTTCAAAACATCATTTAGCATAATCATTACCACACTGCAGGTTTGTCCCAGGGGCTACACCCGATTAGCCAGGTAGGATGTTCAATGATCTCAACAGCATGAAGAATGTCTTCACCTATGTCTTCAACTGCTATTTGCCCGATCACTTCTTTTTAGATGGCGCAACTACATGTATGTTCAGGTTGGCAGAGATATCACTGTTTACTTGAAAATACCTTTCTCTGTTTTTACATAATGGTTATTATTTGCTCCTAGTTTTTATTAGACCTCATCCTATTGTTGCAGGAGCAGACAATTGCCTGGCTCATTGCATATTTATTAGACCTCGTCTGCTTGCCGTAGGAGCAGCTCCATTACCTGGCTCATTGCATATTTATTTTGTCAATGAAGATTTTGTGTAAAAACAATTAGATATAGAAGTGAAGGCGTTTAAACGTATTTGACAGTTTAAACGGGCTTTAGGTTTCCAAGATAGCGCTATTGGCAGGTGGAGTTGGCAGGTGAAGACGGAGTGTATCCTATTGTTGTTAGCTGTTACTGTTATTGTTATTAATATTAGCTATTATTGTGTATCCAGGATACTAACATAGCATATTTTTGGTACTACCATAGTGCATTCAAGTTACCATCAAACAATGTATAACATACTCTTAAATAATATTTATAGAATGCTACCAGAAAATATATAGATATGTGAATATGTAGAATGTACTGAATGAATCGTGTGTTGCAGATGAGGTACAAGCAGAGCAGAGTGGTATGTCATTTTCTCGGACTGTTCGAGGGAGTGCTTGACTGATCTGTTCACTGGCTGGTCACTTCCTCAATGGGCGATTGGGACGCCTTAGAGAATGCTCTCAGATATGAAGGCTTAGCGCCAGTAGGAGGTATGGCTGTCCCTCTTGACCAGAAGTGTGGGTTTTTATATTCACTCGTGTTTTAATGGTCTTACTTTCTCCTTTTTAGCTGAGGAAGCTGGTCAAGAATGTTATGTAGAACGAGATTTTTTTATACCTATTGATCCTTTATTGTTGTATTTTCATAGATAGGAGACAAGATGTACTCCAGCCTTGAGTTATGAAAGAAACCGAATTGGATGGCTATGCAGGCAAAGTTTTCTGCTACCTTCCACTGCCTATGAAAAGTCGTCTTCCTGTGCACATTAACATTAACATCGCAAGCAAGTCTTGTATTGATAAGGCTTATCGTAGCTTCTGCGTCGACGAGTGATGTGCAGATAAATCCATTGATCTTCACATCTATTGTGGCTCTTCTACAATCTTTATTTGAGGCTTTGGTAACACCATTAACCTGTTCGGGTTATCTTCGCGAAGTTTGTATATTGTATGCCTGCGAAAAGTAGTCATTCCATGCCCTCCATCATTCACGTTTTTCGTCAGTTGCTCCTGGTCGTGAGTATTTGGGTACGTAGGGTTTATATGATGGTGGTGCACTGCTTAAGTCTTCTAATGATAATTCGATTTCTAAGTCTTCCGGTGGTGCGGATGGGTCATCATCGAACTATTTTTCAGATTTATCTTCTCGTTCGGGCATGTCGGTTAGTTCCAGTGCCGTCTCCACATGTAAAGCGTTTACCGTTGCACTCTTCCTTGCTCTGTACACAAAGCATTCTTTTGTGATTCCTCCGATGACTGTTGATAAAACCATTAATGTAAGAATGATGTTGCAAGCGAACGTCCAGAGCTCATAACCTGAGGTTACGTGTCCTCCAAATAGAAAGCTGAATAGTGAAGGGCCAAATAGTTTCTCTCTGCTCTCTACGGTGTTGTAATGTAGGGTGTTATGGCGGTTCGTGACGATTCCCATAGCCTTTAGTACTCTTTTCTGTCTGTCTAAGGTAGATAGGATTTCATTCAGTTCTCCGTAATTGTCTGTGTTTGACCATCTTAACATATGTGCTCTGCTAAATATTGTTTCTTGTATTTGTAGGGGCTGGCTGCAGAGGTTGATGTACGGAATGCTCAAGTCGGTGGCTTCCTTAATTGGCGAATTCGTCCCGTTCGGAAAGTATTCAGAGATGTTACCTTCCAGCATCATCAATGTGCCTCTTTTGTCTTGCAATTGACTGTATAGGTGTCTGGGTGTATCACATTGTCTTTTGGATTAAAATATCCAATTTTTTTTGTACCGGCTATTTTGATCATCGTCGGAATAAATTCTGTGCAATTATTCTCTTCCATCGGCAGTATTTCGTATTGACTGTAGTTAAGTATAGTAGAAGGGTAAACTTGGAGGAAACCCGGACCTGCTGTAGCGATAACGTTTGGGTTTTCCAGTAAATATCTTGCGCTGAGTGTCGAGTGTTCTCCTATTAACATGGTAACTATCTGTAAAATCTCAGCTAGATTGTAGCAGGCGTAGAAGTAAGCTGACCAAAATAGTTTTTGAGTCATCTTAGTTTGCTGGTAGGCAAGTGACTGTAGCATTGTATTGAAGAAGGCAGCGTTTTGACCCACTGCTGATACTCTTGCCTTTATCGTATCGTTAATTGTGACATTCGTCAATGGTGTGAGAAATTTCACTATAAGGCCTTGGTCCGAAAGCGAAACATTAGAGTTGTTACAGCCTTTATGTGAATTCAGTCTCGAGTTATAAAATGTCAGAGCTAAATCTTGTTTATTGGAGACAAAATGTGCGTCGAAAAATTATTCTTTTTCGTTGAACCATGGCGGGTATTCACATGTTTCGACTATGTCCAGGTCCCACATAAGCATTGATCTGTCGTTTAATTCACAAGAGCCGTTGTTGTAATTGCAGTAACTGACGTCTCCGGTTGTACTTTAAAATTTGTCAGATTCGTGTCTCTTGTATAGGTAAGTTGCCACATAACTGCATTGCTTAGCGCTGAAGGTTTTCTGTTGGCAGCACCATACATACATGGCGTTGGTTGGTTCATTCGTAATATACATTCCATCTCCTCTATGTAAAAATCCAGCTTAGCACTTCTTATGTATTACCATGTCAGTGCATTCTTCTAAGGTTACTTTCTGGGTTCTGCTTGAGGTTGTCCTGGTCTTAATGTCTCTGAAAAATTAAATTTGTGTCATGACATGTGCGGTGAACTTCTACTCTTCTAACTTCTTCGCTTCCGCTCATTTGGTCGGGGGGGGGGGGGGGGGGGGGAGATAAGTAATTTGATATATCAGTATGACTCGAGACATTGAGGTCAAGGACCTAATCACTAATCAAGTCTTCTGTTTACCGCTATTAATAGCAGCTGATTTTATAAATAGAGGCTGTTAATTGGTTATTCACCTACTTAATATCTGCCATATATTTTTCCATTCAAGATAATCTTCCCTTGAATTAAATTTACTCTTTTATCTATTAATGTTAGCGTGTTTAGCACATTACCAAAAATTTAAAAACTTTGAATGAAATGTTCGTATGTCATCAAGAAACTACTGTATTGAGTGATCTCTGCTACTTTTGTATTCTGGCATCTCACCTGAACATTCTCCTTCTGTTCTGTCACACAGGTTGCAGATGAACTTTTTACATTTCTCACAGGCTTTTATCAGCTGCTCGTTTTTGTTATTTTTACAGAAAGCTTTTCGGTATTTGCCTGCTGTCTGTTCAAATTCTTTCATAGATATGAACTTGTGACCTCCTCGGAAATATCTATCATGCAGCTGAAAAATTGACAAGTACTCGCATCACTCTATGACAGTAATAATAGATGAATGAACCAGCCTATCATTAGAGAGCGCTGAATTAGTGACTCATCAATCAGACACAAGTGGTAGTCAATTACTGTACCAAGGACTATGTATGTTAATTTGACAACTACTGCATGTGACTGCTCTCATTGGTACACTGCCAATTAAGAAGCAATAACAAGTCTTCTGAGAAACAGTATTACAAATTAACTTACATCAGAATTTTTATTACACAAAGTAATAAGTTCTATCAATACTTTCAAGCTATGAAACTAAACAGAAATATTTGCTATGTGCAAAATATGGAATGGAAACAGCTGTGACACTATATATATTTATTAAAGTTGTTCGGTTGTGGAACTTGATATTACGTTCAAAATCCTTAATCTTGGAAGCAGAGCAAACGCTTACACGTTTTAAACACATGACTTTTGACAATAGCTAGTTTTAAAGAAAATTAAGTTTTAAAGAAAATTCTTTAGAGTGAACTTCCAAGATGTACACACAAACTGGTCAGTGTTGATCTATACCCACTTCTTACATCTAGCAGCTAGCCAATATGTGAGCTTCCATGATGCTGGTAATTTGTGAGTCTGCGTCATTTTTGAGTGACAAATAGCAAAAAGTCAAGCGAGTTTTAGTAGCTGAAATTTTTTATCAAATGTTTCGTGCTTTCTGAAGAAAGATATTACACTAGCAAATTCCGCGTAAGAATATGCCAGGCAAGCTTATCCATTTTCATCATTTTCGCAATTGAGTTGTTTCAATTTGGACTCGGGCAGTTTCATGTGCTCCAACTCAGAATATAACTTTCAGACATAATACTTATGCTTTTAAACTGTATACCCCAACACTCCATTCAGGGACAAAGAGGCATTTACATTACTGTCTCTGATAAACAAACCTGATTTACAAAAGCTCATTGACAGAAAGTTTCAGACGAACCAAGAGATTGTTAGAAGTTTAGCAGAGCTGCTCATCAGGAGAACAAGCTACGAGCAGCTTTAAAACGAATAAAAAGTGCTAAAGCAATGAAGAATTCCTTTTTTTAAAGTGTCCGAGTTAATATACGACATGTGAATATTTATTGTAACACTCATCACGGAGTAACTTAAAGTGTGCATCATCTACAAAGTGAAAATCTAGTTAAAGGTTGACTTGCGACAAAATTCACATTACAGTTATTTGATATCAAAAGGTTCACCATGTCTTACTCTGTTGCGTTGTGTGTTGGTTCCTGCGACCAACACGTAGAGGCGACTGGGTCGGCTTACTCTACCGGTCTGCATTCACCCCTCTCAGGGGCTGTGTAGTGGTTTCCCGTGACCAACACGCAGAGACGACTAGGTCGGCTTACTCCACCGGTCAATATTAACCGCCCCACACAAGGGATTGCGCCCAGAGAGGTTTTATACTAGGTCGACAAGGTCGACCGGAGGTCGACGAGGTCGACAGTGTTTTTATGAGTCTATCCCCACAGCACAGTCCATAGACTAGGTCTTTGGAGATAGCTATATGCCGGGGTGGTTCTGGTATCACACAAGGTAGCAGAAACAGTATGGTTCCAAATGCACTGCATGTATTGAACGAACATAAAGAGCCGAGGTCCTGTCTTAAGTACATCAAATTATGCAAATGAGATGCTAAGACCAGCCTCCCTTAGGGGCGTGGCTACAAAAGGATAAAAAGGGAACATAACTCCAGTTAGAAACTGTACAAGAAGGATAGAAACTTGGTGTTTCACCACACACGCCGCCCCTATAGACAGCAATCGGCTATAATAAAAAAAACAAAAAAATAAAATAATAAAAGAAAACACAAACAACTAGAATATACTACAAGATAGGGATAGTCAATGTTTTTAACGGGATTCGTGTCGCAATCTTTCACTTGGTCGACATCTGGTTAGCCAACTCTTCCAGGCGACGGGCCGTTCGTCTGAGGCTAGAGGCCTCTTCTCGAAGGGCGTCCACCGTGGCTCGGGGTCGGACATCTCCCAGTCGACATTGGATGCTCCCGACCGTCGTTAGTGTCTTCCTGGTAGCAGGTATGGGTTTCCCCTTCTTGAGCGGACTACATTTCCGATCTATCCGCTTTTCCTTCGGGGGAAAGGGAAAGGGTGCCTGCGGTCCTCTCCTCACAGGTGGCTTCATCTTAACCGGACCATAAGGCATAGGTTTCTCGAAGGCCGGTGGGTTGATTAATTGGACCCTCCTGATCCATGTGGGATAGCGTTCCACCGTGGTTTTTCCGGTTCTCCACGCCCTTCACCCTCGATTGGTGCTTGGCGATTGTATCTCTCGAGGTAGAATTTCTCCCACATTTGCAGAAGAACCTCGAAAAATGTTGTGCAATGTGGATCCGGCGCTGTCGGGGGGTGGATAATGACTGCTGGCACAACGGACAGTAGACACCGTCTTCCTGACATAACTTCATTATTTTCCTGGTCGTCTCCTCTGAGACCCACTTGGTCGGTAGGCGAGAGCTCGGGGAGGAATCTTCCTTCGTCGAGTCGGAATCCATACCATCCAACGTTTCATTGGGAGCCGAGTGTAGTTCTAATGGAGTCACTAGCTCCGATAGCAAGAGTAGAGCTCCGGTAATTGGAGAAGCTTCCTTAATGGTCTCTTTAATCACTTCCATGGCTGGAGGGTGTAAATATGCGTGTGTGTGCGTGTCGAGCTGATAACAAACAGTGAGAGAGCTTTCTTCGGTTTCCAAAATGGCCGTCCTTTGGCCTTGACTCCTTCTGGCCTCTCCTGATTGGACAGTATTGGTGTCATAATCCGCTAGATACGCAGGGGGCTTTCTTATTCGTTGAGGCCGCGTGGTGTTTCCGGTCCCAGTGGTACTAGCCTGGACTCCTTCATTCCCCGTAGCTCTTGCTTCTTTGGTCGCCAATTCGCAGCCAGTGTCGAGGCCAGCCCTCGAGTCAGAGTTGTGTTCACTTGGTGAGACCAAAAAATCTTCGCTGGGGAGCCGAGGTGGTTCCAATCTTCCTGGCGATTGTGGTATTGGTAAATCTATTAATCGACTAGGCAGAAGTGATTCGGAAATAACGGCATCTGGATTACCGTTTTCCCGTGATACTCGTCTCCGGGGATAACCTCTCATGTTGGGACGTCGGGCAGGTTTGACTTCAGCTGGGGCTCGACCTTGTTGCACCGGGCTAGGGCGACAGAGCCTTAATCTTCCTTCGGCTTGAGTGGATCGCTGTCCATATCTTTCTACTTCGTACATATGATTTTCGTGACTCCTTAGTACGCGATTGGGCCCCACATACTTGGCCGCTAATTTCGGATTTTCCCCTTTTCTTCGCCGCTTGCTTAGCAACCATACGAGGTCGCCCTCATTGAACAGCGGAGGCTCTCTCACATCGGTTGATACAATTTCCTTCTGTCTATCTCGGAGGAGAGTATGAGCTTGTATCAACCGGTCGTGAACAGTCTGGACATACTCGTGTGTGCTCGTAAATGACTCCAACCTATTTCCATGCAGCAATTGGTCAGGAAGACGAAGCTCTCGACCCAACATCAAATAATTGGGTGTTTCCTTAGTGGCGGAGTGCGGTAGCCCTCGCAGCGTCTGCATGATCTGTGGCAATAATTGATCCCAGTCCTCTTGTCCTCTGCCCAGTAAAAGTGCTCGTAGGGAGTCACCCAATATTCGATTGTTTCTTTCAACCACACCATTTCCTTCGGGGTGGTACGGAGTGGTCCTAGATTTGTCGACTCCCCACAAGTCACATAGCTCTTGAAACAAAGAGGACTCGAATTGGCTCCCCTGGTCGGTGTAGATAATTTCGGGCAGACCGAAGTAACTGAATACTCTTTCATCCAAGACTTGGGCCACCGTTGGAGCTGTAGCCTCAAGGATAGCTAAGGCATCCGACCACCGAGTGAAATGGTCAGTGAGTACCAACCCCCAGCTATTTCCTCGAGGTGTCTGAGTTAGGGGTCCCACTAAATCGACTGCTAGACGTTGCCATGGCCTCCCAGCGTACAACCGTTGTCGATTCCCGGAGGTCCGGGCCTTTCCCGTCTTAGCCCGCCGGCAAACTTCACAGGAGAGAACTGCCTTCCTGATATCTCCAGTCATGCCCGGCCAGTACCAATCCAGCTGGACGCGCTTCAGGGTCCTTTCCACACCGCAGTGAGTTTGTTCGTGGGCCTTCCACAGGATCTCCTGTCGCAGAGTTTGGGGGCATACCAGCACCACCCTTTCTCGCCCATTCTGAATGAGATGAAGGGTCAATACACCTGATTCGTCAATCTAGAGCTGATGGAACATCCGGGCCAACCGCTGCAACTCGGAGCTGCCTACTTGTAATACTGCCTCTTCGACTCTTTTCCGGTTCCTGACGGCCTGGTAAATTATCCCTAGGTCGGCAGCGGGTTTCTGTTGCAATGCTCGTACTTCATCTGGTGAGGTTTGCACTACTGTCAACAATTCCGGAACCTTTGGAGCAGCTGGCGGTGAGAGATCTAAACTCGTGGCTCTAGCGTCTGATTGTACTGCAACTTGGTCATTCTCCACGCCGAGTCCTGGCTCACCTGCCACCTTGATGGCCCGTAACCGAGCGTTTTGAGACTTTCTGAGGGGGTTGTCCAACACTCTGGGTGACCCCGCACCGCATGGCAGCCGTACTGGAACTTGGCTGGCTGGTGTGGGAGTCGGGAGGCTGGGCCCTGATGTATGTCTGCTGCTGGGTAGTCGAGGCCATTCGTCTTTGTCCAACTGGTGGGCGCTAGGACTGGGTTCTCCCGTACCTCTTGGTGGTTGTACTGGAACTTGGTCCACTAGTACAGTAGTTTCCCAATTAGTCCCTGGGGGTACTAGCGAGTCACACACTTGTAACCTAGTTGGCCCCCGATCCCGCTTCTCAATGGCAGCACACTGCCGGCACTCGATGCACTGTTGTCGACTCAACCCATCGGCGTTACCGTGCTTAACGCCTTTTCGATGGATGATTCGATACTTGTGCTCGGCTAGGCTTACCAGCCACCGGGCCACCTGGCTAGAGGGTTCCTTTCTCCGGTGCAGCCAAACCAAGCCTCGACAAGGTCGACAAAGCGACAAGGTCGACCGGAGGTCGACGAGGTCGACAGTGTTTTTATGAGTCTATCCCCACAGCACAGTCCATAGACTAGGTCCTTGGAGATAGCTATATGCCGGGGTGGTTCTGGTATCACGCAAGGTAGCAGAAAGAGTATGGTTCCAAATGCACTGCATGTATTGAACGAACATAAAGAGCCGAGGCCCTGCCTTAAGTACATCAAATTATGCAAATGAGATGCTAAGACCAGCCTCCCTTAGGGGCGTGGCTACAAAAGGATAAAAAGGGAACATAACTCCAGTTAGAAACTGTACAAGAAGGATAGAAACTTAGTGTTCCACCACAGTTGTAGGGCCCAAAAGTGTAGAAATGTGATTACAAGCTCTAAAAATCTCAAAAACGAAAAGCCAGTGTAAATTGGAATCTTTTTATTTCTCTGACGTAGTCATGATAGTTTGGTTATTGTCTTGTGGCGCGATGTTCTCACGTGAATTGAAAGACTAATAACAAGCTCAATAAAAACTTATCGTAGCACTAGTATATGACAAACACTTCGGGTTTTACCAAAGACCCCGTATCAACTATAGATGCTCGCTACTTTACAGTTTTGTTTCGGCTTGAACTAATTGTCGAGTCGTAATCTGATCATGTGACCCAATACTTTGAAAATAATTTTTGCAGCACTTTTCAATTATCACAGTTGACCAACAGGCTCGTCATGCTCATCAGACAATGATATGTACGCCTTTGAGCTAAAGTTAAAAAGGTTAACAAATTTTTATGATTCGTTACAAGAGATCAGTGCTAAATCTGACAACATTACAATGAGGATGAAACATAAGTGTAATAACAATAGACATGGTTTTATTGAATGCGTGAAGTATATTTGTGAAAATATTTTGACATATAAGGTTGCATGACAGTGTAAACAAAAACCATCTACCACAGCTATGTCATATTGAGCCGTTTTGGCAAAAGAATCCAAACTTCAGTGATCTCGTGTGGCTGCAATTAACTGTTCCTTTTTTGGCTTTCGAGAGCTTGTAATCACATTTCCACATATTTTGCACCTCCAGCGCAACAGAGTAAGCCATGGTGAATCTTTTCATATTAAATAACTGTAATGTGAATTTTGTTACAAGTCAACCTTTAATTAAGCAAAAAGAGTTTTGAATTAGTTAGTATCACACATGATTGCACTGTAATGTATCTTTGTGTCTAGTTTCCTCATAAACTGCAAGTATTATCAACAGACTCATTTGATTATCATTATGAAATAAAAAACCTGTTAGTATTCAGTACAAGAGCTATTCTACAGAACTAAACATTCCCAATTTTCAATTACCATAATTATTGCAGGTCTACCATAAACTATTCACTCACTGAGTGTCAGTGTGTGGTACAGCACGTAACTTAAAGTGTGATCTACTGCCCATATGTGTAGCAGTTACGAAAATGTTTCTCAAACAGTAACTTTATGATAACAAATAGTTATGACCCATGATAGTGGTTACTGCCTATAATATTCCATTCGCTCGCCTTCTATTTGAACACAGGTAAATGTAATTTTCAAGTTTAGTTACCAAACCTCAACTCTGTCCACACTAACAGGAGTTTGATTCATTGTTTAGTGTAAAATTGAATATATTAACATAATGTGTAATTATAATTGCTTGAAGCTATTAAACAGTATCAGGACATTTTAAATAAATGACAATATACCTCAAGGTCATCATTGCAAACTTTCTCTCCACAGTCTACACAGAAGTTGTATGCTGTATTATTACATGTCGGTCTATCACAGGCCACTGTTGTTGGATGCTCTGACTCATGAAACATCGCAATCAGCAGACTCTGAATGTCAAGCTTCTTGTACACCTTTGCTAAATATATATGCAGTCAAATTTCAAGATGTATCACACCGACTAGTGCCAGCTATAGCATGTAAGTTGGTGTAAATTCGGAATATATATTAACTATAGCATCTCATAACTATAGTTATGAGATATGAAGTTATTATGCGCTGTAATGGACTCTATTGAATCATATTTACTTCTTGAACATAGATAGAAATTGTCAGATTACCAGAGTGAAAGTAGTTCTTTTCCTATAACAGACCAATAAGGTGAGAGCATGTTTTTACTATTACCTACAGTACTTAATGATGGACATTTGCAAATTCAATCACAGAAAGCCTCAGATAGTAGATAAAAGTTTCCATCCTATTTCATACAGCTTTGCTGTTAGGTATTACCATGGTACATGGTAAAAGGGATGAAGTAAAGCTATGTGGTAATATATTCTATTGAATATTCTATTAGGTTTGCGACCTTGTTGAATATTCTATTGGCTCACTTTCAAACAATACTTCAGTACTATTGCTATTCAAGTGAGTGTAAATATCTAAAAATTACATTGACTACATATTACAAGGTTTTACTTACTGGCAGGTTTCACATCTAACACCTTTATGTATCTTGTACTTTGCCTCTAAACACGGGGTGCAGCTGATACGACCACATGGTAAGACACGAGGTTCTGTCAGCTTTCGTAGCTTTCCCCAACAGTGAGAACACTCTTCTTCTTTGTCAAATGTTGTGGCTGATGCCATTTTGAGAGGGAATGATATTTACTTGTTCTAACTGCTGATTGGCTGTCGTTATGAACTGTGTGCTTGACACTTAACTCTATATTCTTATCAGTAATAGATAAGGAATTGATTAGTATTCCATATTTGGTGATTACAATTCGTAATCAGTGACGATGATGTGTAGATGCCACCTACTTAATTTCTATTTAGTCAAGGTCATCTCCTTTAAGGGTCAGCAACAGGAAGCCGACTAAGTGCAGAGCCAGTAGTGAACTGGGTGGTGGACTTGGTGGTGAGATAATGTTCATTAGAAACGAGGCAGAATAAGCATAAGGTGTGTTCAAACTAAGAAGCAGTAAGTCATATCTAAACATTTAAAAAGTTTGGACATTAAAAATTGACTACTACACGGTTATAACCCAGTAATAGCACAGTAAATAATAACGCAAATTCTTTCAGATTTATTCACAAACACTGACAAAACATTTGAAAAGTTCGCCTATACTCTGGAACATGCAATGCTAGCAACATAACAAGTTTTCTATTGGTCAAGTCATCCTTCGGATAGAAAAAGTTGCAGTGAACCAGAGTCTAAATTCGAGATATTGCCTGAACAATTTAAAGTTGAAGAAAAAGAAATCTGAAAGAGGGGAGGGTTGACCGTATTGTAAAAGCATAGGGCCAACTGAAAGGTAAAAGCGGAAGGTCGACTGTAAAGTAAAAGTGGAGGGTCGACTGTAATGCAAAAGCTCACATAATGCAAATACTGATCAACCCCAGAGCTCTATGTCAGCTATTTGTAGCCTTATCACTATTTTATGGTATCACAGGTGGTATATACCTTATTCTGTGCCATGTATGCAACAAAATACCTTATATTGCTATATCAGCTTCATCAAACTAATAAATCATGCCTAACACTTTCTTACTGAAAGTGAAAATGTTTAAGATTGTTGATTTGAGTAACAGAAGGATTTTATGTTATTAGCTATATATAAACATGGATTCATGATGTACTAATTCTATGGCCTCTTGTTTACATTAGAACTTTTACTTGGCTTAAGAATATTAGAAGAGCTGTTTCAACAGAGAAAATTTACTAAGACTCGGTTATGATGTGCATTATCAAAACAATATGGTGACAGCACATTCGTATCTAATGCTAAAACTAGTGTTCCGTGACATCACTAAGGTATTCTTTCCTTTGCAGTATGAAAGAAATGAGTTTAGAAATGATCATGCATCCAAACCTTGACTTGTTAAAGTGATGTGTACAAAAATATCACTACACAGACTTGACCTATGTAAGTATGAGGTCCCTAACAGTATTAGAAGCCAGAGATAGCTGGTTTCAGTCACACCCCATAAGAGGAAAAAACTGCCTCGACCTAATCTTATTCAAGTTCTAAAGTGTTTGGTAAGAGACCAAGACATACATGTAGTTAAACAGAGCTGAATAAAAAATAACTTCAGGATAAACTGACTTCTCTAAGCAGCCACCCAAACTAGCTAGCTAGTACGTCATTTTTTACTACCTAGTATTAAGAAGTAGGGTTTATATTAAACCCCCAGTCACATAACACCCTGTAGATTAGAAGCTATTAACAACTTCACTATGTACAAATCTCGGAAATAGTGTCTGAACTTCCAAAAAGTGATAAGGTGTAGCAAAAATCTGGGCTGGATGAGAATATGCTTCACCATCATATAATCTATGGCCTTGACCCTGTAGAAACTTACTCATGTTTATACTAGTCATT
Organism: Watersipora subatra; assembly: GCF_963576615.1. Taxonomy (NCBI): domain Eukaryota; kingdom Metazoa; phylum Bryozoa; class Gymnolaemata; order Cheilostomatida; family Watersiporidae; genus Watersipora; species Watersipora subatra. The sequence continues at coordinate 32,598,982 of NC_088713.1, forward strand.
TTGTCACAAATTCTTTATCTCAATCCTCTTACACGAAAATATAGGATTTTAATCAATGGGTTGTGATGCGCTCAGCTATATCTGCACCAGGATAATCCTGACAATGAGTATTGAATAGGCACAGGCATCATGAATAGTTTTGATAATATGCAAGAATGAGCAATGATGACTTTACCATTCGAGATATAGTTTTTGTTGTCGCAATTTTGATGATTACATGATATAGTAATCATTGTGATCTAAATGACAATCACATGCTCATCCCACTTACAAACGAATCTAAATGGTTGTTACAATGATGAGAGTACAAAGTGGTGTATGATAACTGAGTGGAGTTTCTATACCTTAGACATGAGCACTAGTAATAATGTATCATTCCTGCTGTAACCTGAGTCTTGTTTGTAAACTATGATAACTTACCACTTACTGTGTAACAAATATATTTGGTAACTACTAAAGTGTTTGCTTCTAGCAGCTTTGAAGCTAATTCAAAACATACAATCACAGAATAGTCAGAGACTGATGAGTGTCATGCGCAAAAAATGTTGGAAATGTCACACAAAATAAATTTCAGTAATAAACCATCTAGCATATAATAATGAATCTAAATTAATATCGGTGTTTGTCTGATTGTTGGTCACTGAGTTTTGTGTCAAGTTATAGCGATACAGTTGTAGGAGCGAAAAATCTACATCGCAATGAATTTGAACTCCGATCCTCCAAGATTACAAGCAGAAATTCTCTTTACTAGGCTAAGCGGCTAAATAGCTAAACATAGTAATAATCGTGGTCATATTCATTACTTAATTATTCATTACTTATTCATGACACGTAACGATTACAAACTGGCTGCATGGCTCTTAGAATAGTAAATATTTAGACAAGTTTGTGTTACTCAAAATAGTCATCTTGCTTATTTTGACATTGGCTAATTAGTCAACTTAGCCAGTACTGACTACATGACCTGTCACTTTTTATAAGCTGGCACTGTAATATACATGTATGTACTAGCAACACTACTACTGTATCAACACTGCACACTCTGCACTAGGTAATACCACAAACACTGTTTATTATGTATGAATAAAGAGTTGTACTGTGTTTATACGGTACACTGCATGTTCGACTTACACTCCGCTGTTACTCGACATAAGAAAGAATGTACATATATGTACTTCCTGTTGCACGCATAAAGCTAGCATTATGAAGGAAGATTTGACAACTCATCGATTGCATAATGAGTTTTCTATGAAATATTTACAAATATGTGTTACATGAAGACCCAACGCACCAGGTTTCATCTTGCAAGCAAGCGCAACAACAGCAACAACAGCAACAACAGCAACAACAGCAACAACAGCACCTTGCTATGCTACATGCCATCAGATAGCATTATTCCAGCCGTTACTCTAGAATGGAGTCAACTTTTGTAAAGTAACAAAAACAATAGTTTTACATTTTTATGCTACAAGACGTATTCAGGCTACGCGTTAGCAACTAGAATTTATTATATACAAACATAACCGATGGCAAGAAACAAAACAGATTAAATATTTCACTAGATACTAACAGAAAACGACTAGATTTTGTACAGTACATGGCTAAGCCAAGGTTTAGATAGGTAAATGTTTGCTAGATCGTGAAATGATACGCTGCAGCGAAAGGTCTACCCATTCAGATTTTGTGAATCAGCTGCTACATCAAAATGCTTGTTCTTAATGTCAAAGTGAAGCTCAGAATGTGCTTCCAAACGTCATAGAAACAGAATTTTGATATCGACTACAAAACTAATTTTTGAGCATAAGAATTGATACCGATCGATATGACAAAACTGTAACCGATGATTTACAGAATAACAAAAAAGGTATCGATTTCAGGTATGCAAGCAAAGTTTCTCGAATCTTTCAAGAGAATGTTCCCAACCAACTGCGAGAGAAAGTCAACCTTACCAATCCTATCTTCAACTGCTTGTTTGTAGTTGCTGTTGACTTTCTTCAGCAGTTGGTCAATTCGCTACTCAACCTTTTCAAGAGTATGAAACTGAGCAACTGCGAAAGAAAGTAAACCTTACCGATTCCCTTTTCAACTTCAGCTCTTTATGCCACTGTCTCTGTTGCTCAGTTGTTTTGCAACTTGCTGTTGATCTACTTTGGCAGATGGATGAAAATAATCTCAACTCTTTCAAGAGATTGTTCCTAACCAACTGCAAAAGAAAGTCAACCTTACCAATACTATCTTCAACTTCTGCTCTTTATGCCGCTGTCTCTGTTGCTCAGTAGTTCTGCGAGGTGCTGTTGACTTACTGCTACAGACAATTAGCCTTTTTTTCAAATATTTCAAAACAAAAAGGCCAATGACCTACAGCAGGAAGTAAACCATACCATGCTATTGACTTATTCGGTCTTGACTGATTCTCCTTATCTTCAATCTCTGCTCATCTCGCATGCAACTATTTCTTCTTACCTACAACCCAACCAAAATAAGTTTGCACTTTATATACTTTAATCTTACTGCTATTGAATACTACTATGTATAATACTCTAACTAGCATTTTGCTATACCTCTGAATTAGACACCAAATCTTCCGGCCGCATAGGTTACTCCTTCTTTATGCCGCTGTCTTTGTTGTTTTGTAGTTCTGCGACGTACTTTCGACTTCCTCTGGCTGCCACTGACGATCTTTCTCTTCAATCTGTCCTCATCTTTGGCATCTGCATGCAGTAATGACTTCTCACCTACAAGCAGACCGAAACACTTTTGTACCCTGAATACTTCAGTTCTAACACCATTGAAGACCATCACAGCCATCGTCAAACCCACTGTCACTGCACGCTTACCATACCACTGGGTCTTTGGGCAGGGTCACCAGATTTTCCCATTCAAGCATTCGTTCGCATTCTGAGTACTCACATTCGCACACCGCTCCAACAATCTCTCGTCTGACAATCATTTGTATACAAGATCATACTCAACATCGCAATCGGCAAGTCAGGTTTCGAAGGCAACATGCTGAGATTCTTATACCAGCACTAGCTATCACGAGGGCAATAATCATGCTGCGGGTGCGAGTAATCATACGTGATGTGATACAGCGCGGCAGAAATTGCTTTTTTCATTCCGTCAATGTCGCCTGAATTCTGAGTGATGGCGTTGCGATAATAAGACTGCAAATCTCGCATCAATGTGTCTGCAAGCTTGCCTTTACCGGAAATAGGCGTCGACGTCTTTTTATATAAAACGTTGAAATTTTTCAAGTGAGTCCTCAAACGTTTAGCAACATGATTTATACACTCTTCCTTCTTGACACTGACATCACCGTATACGTTTAGACTACACACCGCATCATACGCTAAACTGTCACCATCACCAAGAAAAGCAGTATATCGTAAAGGCCCTGTTGTAGATCTCTGCCAGATGATCTTTGCTGCGTCTCTCCATAGCACCGCTCGAGCCCCCATGGTTCTTCTCGCAAGCATCTTGGTGTTTCTTCCAGAACTCATTGTAATCACTGTCATCCTTCTTCGGTCCTTTCTCACATACCTGGCAGTAGTTTGACATCACTTCAAGGTCTACAACAGATCCAGTAAGAACATCTATAACAACAAATACACCATTGTGTGAACTATTTCCACGCTTCTGCCATGTACCGTCATAACTTACAGCTATATCTACAGTATCTACATCAACATCAGTCCTACGTTCCTCAAGCTTTAGATGCTCTTCCTTTACAATAATCCTAATGATTCTAAAATGCTCCTCTAAAGCTTTAGTGCATGCAGTAGTTAACTTATCTAACTTAGTGTAGTATGCACAAGAAGTAGTAGGCTGAGGTAAATTTAGATCTGAAATAAAGCTACACGCCTGTGCATATCCTACCCCGTTACTCTTACAAGAATAAACATCATTGATATCATAAGCCCTACCAATTACCACACTCGGGGATGTGTGCTGCGACATAATTGTGGCCTCACAATCTTGACAAACTACTTCAAATAAACTAGACATACCGTAGACATTAGCATTCTCAACTAACCTTACATTCGTACTAGAACAGGTGTAACAAACTATATAAGATACTACGCTATTTAGAAATTCCAAACTAACTACCCTATAGCTGCCTGCACAGACACTGCTTGCGGCAGCATCACCAGAAAAAATGTCGGCACTAGCATAAATAGGGTGGCCAGCAGTATATTCCCTGAAGGTCTCCAGCTTGCGTTTGGACGCAGCAACTGGAGTAGCAGCAGAAACTGGAACAGCAGCAGAATCTGTAGCAGCAGCAGAATCTGAAGCAGCAGCAGAATCTGAATCAGCACAAACTGGAGCATAAAATGTTGATGGTGCTGGTGACAGAAGAGATGTGCTCGGCGGTGTTGTGGCGGCATCAATTTTCTAGAAATAAAAAAAATAATGATGCTTAGGAATTATCGGTTACGGATAATTAATTTTTTTGCTGAGCCATCACATTTATCTTGAGTTCATATTCGGCCACGTAGACAACATAAACAGCATACTGAAGCACCATAGCTAACTTCACCACTGATAGAAGCGCTAATAGGAAATCTCCAACACGAATGTTTTGTAGCGAATAGCATAACACCAACTAGGTATTATCGATACATAACCAACATTTTATATTTGATACTGTTGAATTCTTTGGTTTAGCCTAATGAAATAGATAGACGCTGAAAAGATATCTAGTAACTAATTAAAACTAGTCATAGCGACAAAAAATTGAATCGAAATAAATAAAAAATAGCAAGACGAGAATACTAACATCATCATCAGTTTTTTTAGATGAAAGACTCTTTTCTTTTTCTTCTTGCCGTATGAACTGGGTGTATATGTCTTCACCATCTTGTAATTCGAAATAGCAACTTGTAATAATGTGTGAGAGTTTTAGAAACGCGTACGTTTGGGTCTTCGGTCAAAGACAAAAGGAATGAGCTTATCAATGGCTTCGCAATGTTTACAATCGCTACCTACATCCGCACCGCGGCATTCCATTGGTCAATTTTAATGATGCGTTGATTTCATTTGATAAGAAAATAGCAGCTCCGACGCAAATCAAACTAGCAGGTTTCACTTGCTTCAAGGTTATTCTTTTGGCGGGAATAAAAAGGCTCTCACTCTTCATTGGTTGATTGAAAGTGAATATTATCAGTACGATTGAAAAGATCACGTGTTGAGCTTTCGCTTGGTGTATAGATTTCATTTGATAACGGCCGATAAGGAGCCATTTATTATGCCAATAAACAGGTCGTAAGGGTTGCATTTTTTGCGGTTTTCTTGCGGTTTGGTTTATTACAGGGTCGCAATAAAAGGCTTATTTGTATAGTTTGCATTAGTTTCTGTCAATAAAATGCATACCTGTTGAAAGAGCACATTCTACTGCTTACAGTACTTCATAAATCTGCAATTTTAGAAAATTTGACAAAAAGTCAAAGATTTTGTACAAAATTGCCATTACATTACATTGGTTGGATAGAAGACTGCCCATAAAGTACATCTAGTGATTCCACCTGCCATAAAGAGATACCAGATTGGTCACTCTCTATGAGAATAACAAGTCCTTAGCTGTAAATGAGTCAGACAGGCTGATTTTCAGTATGTTGGGAGAATACAGAAAGTAGATTAATGTTCTAAGGAAACTAAACAAACAAACAAGGATTTAATATTTGTTTCAAACAAATTTATACCAAATGTTAATTGTATATTAGATCTCTTTTAACAAAGGTAATTCATTATAGAAAACCCATTGATAAAGGAATTCATCGTTAAATAGGTCCATCTCATCCTCACTCGGCAATATGGTGCCGTTATATTTGTTCCTCTTTTACACATTAGATTCCTATTCACTGCTTTGGTAGTATATTAAAGTATCATATTAAATATGAGAACTTGTTTAGTAGTATGAAGTAATTAAACTCAATTAAAAATTGATTATGTTATTCTTCTAGTTCAGAATCTCATATCAACCAGAGTGAATGTGTAAACATTGTCTATGTGAGGAAGTCTATGAAACAAAGCTCCACCTACCTGGTGGTGTGACCTGTTTAGTTGATGAAGGTACTCATTAGTTAAATTATTTCAACTAAATAATAGGATGATTATGTTAGTCTTTTAGTTCTGAATCACATATCAAACAGAATGCATGTGTAAACAATGTCTATGTAAATAAGTCTATGAAACTAAGCTCCACCTACCTGGTGGTGTGACCTGTTCCATCAATGCAGGTACTTATGAGTGAGATGCCAAGCCAGGAGAGCAACACAGTAGAGTTGGCAGTATCCCTTAGTTTAAACCACGGCAGCCATCTTTCTCGAATATCATCTGTCCACAGCTAAAGGGCAAGTTGAAGAGATGCATTAGTTTCAAAAAATCGGTATTTGTTCTACCTACAAGGGAAGATAAATACTCTGTATCATTTGAAGAATACGATAGCAAAATACAAGTTGATCAAAAGTAGATCTATGTATGAAAGAACCTGTCTGCCGAGAGGGTGGGTAGCCATGCTACAACATCCCACAAAGATTATGGGTTAAATATTAGTTACCCTAGGACATAGTTACCCTATAATTCGTTAATATTTAGTTTCGTGAGTAGCATACAGAGTAAAGTATTACTGCAACTTAACTTCGCAGCGCTGGAGAGTGCGAAAATATTGTGATGTGAAAATAAAAGCAGTGGAACAAACAATTAGATTCCACAAGTTCAGTTCACTGCAGGCCTGTATTCACTAGTTGCAAGTTGGGGTGGTTAATGTTAGGCGACTGGTTATGAACACCTGGGGGTGTGGAGGGGGCGGTGTAAGCCACCAACAGGTTTTTCTTAAGTAGGGCCTCAGCCGGGCCTCTTGTGTTAGGTTTTAAAAAAAAATTATCGGAAAATATCAACATTTTTCTATCTTTTTGAGATTTGTTTTGCTTTAGGTGATGTAATTGACGAGACGTCTTTAAATTGAAATAGGCAAAACTTGACCGCAGTTGAAACGCTCGGAAAAAAGACATCTTTTTCTTTTGAGCGTTTTAACAAAGATCGATTTTGCCGATTTTATTTTAAGTTTATACGGAGATTTCCACGCTTTCGATGGAACATGGCCAAACGGATGTTTGATAAAATTGATATTTTGCAAACCTTTATAAAGATCGCGAACAAGAATATTTTGCCACTGATGAGGATAATAATGATGCCTAAGAACTACTGAAAGGTGATGTTTGTCTGTATGGCTTCGAATGAAGTGATATTCTACAGCGATAAAAACAGTTTCCATAGCCGTTGGGCAAATAACTTTTCGAATAAACGGGGTTGAGGTCGAGTTATCTGAAGCAATTTATCATTGCGTGGGAATGGACCAAACAAATCCGTTCGAGTTAACCTTGTGTTTGAGATGAAATGTTACATTTTATTTGAGGGCGAGTTATCCGAGTTTGACTGTACTTAGCCGCAGAAAGTTCCTAAAAAGTTGGAATGGCTCAGCCGGCCAGCCGCCCCAGGGAATACGGGCCTGGTTCATCGATAAGAAAAACATTTCAATTTGGGAACTGTGAATAATTGCGGGTAATTGTGAACTGCAGGTAGAATGGCGTGGGCGAGGTCGATAATGCAATTTGATCGCTTGCTGCCATTTGTTTCTTCGACTATCAATGAACAAAGCTATTTAATTTCGCGTTTTCGCTCATTCGTTATGATAGTTTAGTTTCGCACATTAAATTTTCGCGGGAGGATGACTCCGCGAAAACACGAAGGTTAGATGTGGTGAATACATAAATGTCCTAGGGTATATAGGTCTGACTACAAGATTAATCCATCCAATCACAGAAGCTGTTGTAAGACTACCATGTGGACATATCTAGAAAAGATTTTGTTTTACAAAAGGTCACTAGTCTGCAGTATGCCAATAAGATGGCAATTTGCCAGATTTAACAAGTTCTTCCATAAGCCTGGTTCCCATATCGATTGCAAGACTCCGGCAGTAACACACCCAGCAAATCGCTTGCGCCGCTCGCTCGCATCTGTTCACATAAAGCCACATCGTTAATAATATCGTAAACATAATTGCGTTATCAAATAAAATACTCCAATGCCGTTTCTATAATGGTGACCTGTACCCGTACAGTGCATTTCGGGAAAGTTTTGTCTGCGGTCTTTGGCGAAATTTGAGCAGTGCAAAACTATTGCGATGCCGCCGGCAACTACCGGCCGTACCCGGCGCGTAAATTCCCATTTCTTCGCTAATAGCTTGCGGTACTGATGGGGTGCTTTGCGACGTATATAGTAACCAGGCTTTACTGAATTACTTGGGACCACCAAAGTTGTTCACAGTGTCACAGTTGTTCACAACAAGTCAGTTAGTTTTACCATAGTAACTATGGCACGGTTGGATATTCACATCTAGTTGAATGCTAAGGGGAGGGATTGATGATGATACCCAGCTATGATCATGATACCATGTGACCCGTTATGATTTTGATACCACGTGACCAGCTAAGCCGTGATACCATATGGCCAGATATGCCCGTTATACCATGTGACCAGCAATGACTACCAGAGCATTCGACTAGCTATAACCATGATAGCTTGTGACCAGCTGTGATCATGATACCGTGTGACTAGGTAGGGGAGTTATACCATGTTACCAGCTATAAAAATTATATCCTGTGAGCAGCTATGAATGTGATACGATGTGACCAGCTGTGACTGTTATACCAAGTGACCCGCTATGACTGCAATGTGCTCGACAGTCAGGACATCAAAGAGTTAGATTGAAAGTGAGTCCATACAGCGAGGAGATCAAATATCCTTTTTAGTCTGTAGTTATTTTAAAAGCAGAAACAGAAGGTCTATGACTATAACTGCTATCAAAGTTGGCTGTCAGAAGATACGACCTGATTAAAAGCTATAATCTACTCAAGTTTTAAAAAAGTGATATACAGTACATGCCTCCTAAACAGCTAGCTATAAAGTACACCATGATGGTTATAGAAACCTCACCTCTTCTGATCTACAAAGTAAATACAAATAGAGTGATAGTATGTATGTCCAGTGCTTATAATGATACAAAGGCCTGAACTAGTTACAACTAACTATAGATCTAAATATTGTTATTAATAAAGTTAAACTTACAAGAGATGATGTGAGTCTATGTCAGCCTGGAGCACTTTATTGCTATAAACTATTATAAAAGTATTTTTAAAATAAGAGCAGTGACAATAACCAGAGTAAGATGTACACACGTTATATAACATTGAGGCATGACGTCATGCAACCTTTGTTAGCCCTGTGTAAGGACTGCTGAATTTTCGTAAGTAGAGTTTAGGTGAATCTTGATATGGCTGGTTTAACCAGCTTCGAAAATGACCACCATATTGACTTTGTTCTTGCTACATTGATATCGCTATCATCATGAGTTGTGTTTACCTTCTCGTGTTATCTTAACCTAATATAAACAAAACAAGTTGTGAAAGTCACCAAAATGACTCACTCTTTAATTATTACCATTCTGGCCACCAACATCTACATTGTATAGATGGTGTGTAGATAACAGAACAAACAACTACTCTGGTAGTAAAGATTCTATTTTTAAAGACAAAGGGCTTGTTATTAGTTACATTCTTTGTATCTATTTTAAAGCACGTAAATTACATAATATTTTTATTATGTATTTTAATGCATCAGAGTCTTGGCTTTCGAATGAGCCTATATTCAATACACAAAGAATGATAGAACTATAAAAAACGGGGTGTCAAAAGTACGTCCTGCAAAAAAAAACACTTGGTTCAGGTACTCAAAATGTGACGCCCTAATTCTCATTTAGCCTTAGGTCGTCAATCCCTTTTGCCGCCATTGAGGCTGCGTTTTTCTGTGACAATCGATGCTGTTAAATCCGGAGAGCGCTAATAATAAACTAAGATTCTAGATAATCAACAATGCCCGCGATCGTGCTAACGCCCAACCAATACAAACACATGTTCTGGGTTAATTAATTATGCTTCAATAAATGTACTGTTGTTGATAGAGGTAATGAAATCACATCGATTAAATTATGACCTGCGTGGCCCTTAGACTAAATGTCAACCGCATTTTCGCGAAATCACGCAATGCTTGAAATTAATTAGTCTCAGTCGTCACCCTCAACATTACATTAAAAATAAAGAGCTAGCGCATAATATCATCGGGAAATTATAGTATGGTGCTTTGAGTCTGAGGTACTTATCATAGAAATAATATGTACGTGGAGAACTAATGACACTGACTGATTTGTCATCTTCATTCGTTCTCTGGAGTTATCCTACCTTGGCCTGCCACTAGCGTCATTATCGCCATTATCGTAGTTGATAAATAAACAATAAGAGCACACAACAACGAATATGAGAATTGCGACATCACAATTTTCGAGACTATGCCAGTAAACTCTTTCGCGGTAGAGCTTTAGGGAAATCCTATAAACACCAACCAATGTCTGTCTCACTATGGCAAACAATAGCTAATTTGAAAGCCAAGACTCTAATGTATTGAAATATACCATAAAAAAAATTATGTAATTTATGAGCTTTAATGTTAAAGGTTGACTTGCAACAAAATTCACATTACAGTAATTTGGTATCGGAAAATTAGCTATGTCTTACTCTGCTGTGTTGCAGGTGCCAAATATGTGGAAATGTGATTACAAGCTCTAAAAAGCTCAAAAACGAACAAATAATCGCCGCCATCACAAAACCGCTGCAGATTAAAATTTCTTTAAAAAAGATCTTGAGCTTTTAAGATCTTGTAACCACATTTCCCCATATTTTGCACCTACAACACAGCAGAGTAAGACATGGTGAATATTTTGATACCAAATAACTGTAAAATGAATTTTGTTGCAAGTCTATCTTAAACATTCTTTGAAATTCTCTTCATATGGGGGATATCTATTTAGCACGTGTGCATACTAATGTATTTAGGAGGTGTCATTTATGTTACAACCATATCACTGTACAATAATTACAGCCGTTATATTCTAATGACTTGGGCGCGCAATGTTACAATTGTCCTTGACCTTGCACACATATTAATAACCACCAATATAGTCAGTTTGTAAACCATGGGGTGAAGGAGATAGCGGTAAAACAAAAATATACAGACGCATAGATATGTTTGGTTCATCTTAGGTTTTATGCAGACGTTACCATCAATAAATGTTTGTGATATACCTACTTTCAAATGTTAAAAAATAACTATGAGTGGGAACTGTCAAAAAGCTTTTGGGATCCTACAGTAAGCTGAGGGATCCCAACAGAAGATCTCGCAGTGAGTGGGATTCTCTGTTGGGATTCCACTCACTATAGCTGGTACCCTGCTCTGGTGAATGGGACCAGTTCACTAGAGTCCAAACTGTTAATGAACTATTTTAATGGTTTTCCATAAATACTGATCAATATGTTATGTTTACACGCCAAATGAGAATTAACTGCAGTCAGAAAAAATGGAACAAATCTTGGAACGTACCTCCAGCTGTCTCACTATTTTGCAATTCATGAATTTATACGCTTCCTGATGTGAAAGGCATTCAAATCTGTCACAATCTATAGGTTGAATACGACTGTAGATGGTGAAGGTATAGAACTTGGTCTGGAAGTTGAGGTACTCTTGACAATCCTCCTCAGCTAACACTAAAGGAGACAGGGTAAGGTACAACATGACAGTTCTTTGGTTCAACAAATTACAGAGAAAAAAAGCTCATCAGTTGACTACCTGAAGAAAATATAACAAATTTTTGTATTACTAACCACCAGTGATAGAGCTCTGGTCACAGCTTACTGTCTACTAAGCTGTGACCAGAGGAGAGGAGCTTTAATAAAGTGACTAGAACTAACAGAACTACACTCAAGACACACTAACACCCACAATGCACTAGTCTGTTCTTTGAAACTTCCTGTTAGGCACAATCAGTCTTCTCTACTTGAGAGAGATTTTCCAATATCTACACTAATATATTTCTAACCTTCTGATCAATAATATTTTCTCAGTGTATTCCAAAGTTTCTCACATAGTACTCGGTTAGAACTAGCTTGAAAACCTTACAATATACTTCAACTTACGAGTGCCCCAACTTACGAGAAACTTGAGATACGAGTCAGCTTTCAAGCAAGTTTTAGCACTACCATACGAGCCATGTTTGATATACGAGCACCTGAATCAGTTGCCCAGTACGTCGAAGGTGTTTTATGAGAACAGCATCGCGCTATATTTTTTAACTGCTCTGGTTACACTTTTGTACTGTGTTTTTGTTGTGCGCAATTTTCAGTGCAGAATCATGTGAATTAAAAGTACTGTGCGTCGACCGAGTTTTTGCAAGTAAAATAAATAATAATGCAAAAAAAAACTGAATGATAGCAATTGATATTAAATGGACAAGTATTGAAAAATAGGCGAAATTTGTATGCGTGATTGAGCTAGCTCAGTAAAATGACAGAAATACATCCACAATTATCAAACAGAAAGTTTATGTTCAGGGCATTTAGTTTGCTAAAGGCCAACCATAGTTTCTACACAACACAGCGATCTTCACGACCGCTGATGAAGAGACTGCTCAGGTATTGAATTAAAGACAAACAATTGGCCGGCGACAGCGTAACTGAAACGATGCTATGTGAAAAAGCCGGTGATATCTATCACAACTATAAAAAATAGACATTCGGACAAGCTGGTTAGTGGTCGTGCATTAACCCTTTGTGATGACACCTGTGTTTGTCCTAATCGCAACATATTGAAAGGGCGACAAAGGCAAATGTCCTTAGATAGGTTTCGGTTAAACAGCCAGCTGGTCGTGAGAGCGAAACACAGGAAAATTAGCTAACTAACGTGAAACTAGAACCACCATACCATACCAGAATACCATAGAACCTTACAATAGATCTGATGTAGCTTGGAGCTATATATAATGTAACTACTGTATGTAACTATAGTTACTAAAGTTAACATACCATTTTCTTACTAAATTTCAATATGTACCGCATTTTTATAAAAATTTTGACGATTTTTACCTTCTTTTTTTTCTTTGTATAATTACAATGGTTTCTATACCCGGACATACAATTTTTTCACCATAAGATGCCAATCTTGGAACGGATTAACATCGTATCTCGAGGGTGCACTGTAGTACGATAAGGCAACCAGGGGAATTCCCCTATGGTTGGGAACTCCTGTAGTATGATGTTTAGTAGTGCTGCATTTTTATTGGCTGCTTGTACCAAGTAATAGTGGATGTTAATAACAGTAATTACTCTACAGTCAACAGGGAAGCTGCAGTACAGTACATTCTGATTTTCATCAGGTCAGTACCATAAGTCCTCATGCTCAAGCCGTGGGCTTATGCTCACAAACAGATGACTCATGACGGAAAAATAACTCTCAAATAAGCTGTCAGTGGTATCTAGCCGCCCTTACCAACAAGCCCCATATGCTCACAGAACACGCGGCTAACGACTGAAGTTTTGTCATCATGACTCCTTCGGGAGCGAGTGTTGAGACGGGTTTCGCTATACTCGTGTCCTTTTGAATAAGAAAACAGGCTACATCAGTGCATGTGAAAAGAATTTTCGTTCACTTCCATGTTCAAATTAAAATTCCTGAACCCTTGCATCAAGAACTCACTTGCCATGTCTCAGCTAGATCATTATTGCACTGTTAGAGGGCTTCATCTTTATGAAAAGATGCCGGTCAAGAATGAAAAGGTGTTAATAATCTATGACTGTGGTGAGCTAAACATACCTCATCATCTTCATAGATAAAAATTTCGTTTGGAATTTAAATTTACTTTTAAAAAATACCGAAAAAACACCCAAGAATTTGAGTGTCATGAATTCAAACTAAACAAAATCTTCATTGATAATTCACTAATAATTCATCTCGACTTGGGCGATAAATTCTTCTTTAGTGTAAAGTATTCCTTAAACATGTTCTTGAAAATAAACAAGTAGGTTGCCAAGACCCCATACATAAAAGTTTATTATGAATGCGCTTCTATGGTTATAGTGCGGCAACTGAGAAGAGACCGCATTTATCGAGAAGCCGCCCTGAGCTCCACATAGGTTTTAAAAGAATGGCCTTAGCCACGCGACTTGAGCACGAGAACTTACGGTATATATTATATAATTTGCATTTGTGTATTTGAGATGTAATACAGTGTGTAATATTGTTCTTACTACAGATTTCATGTTAAAATGCGGCTTAAATATTGAACTAATAATATCTTTCATTACAGAATGAGTACTAGCAAGAAACAAAAATATGATGCAAGCTACATGCAATATTTATTTCAATGTCTAGTTAGCAAGGGTGAAGAAAAGCCAAATGTATGTGATGCATAAAAGTATTGGGCAATGATTCAATACGACCTAACAAATTGAAGCATCATCTCTCCTCAGCAAAGGAACAAAACTTCTTTGAGCGACATGGAAAACCGCTCAAGCAGATGAGGCTAGACACAATTGGGGCTTTTCATGAATGAAACTCCAAACTACTGGAAGCCTCCGTACAAGGTAGCATATGAAATCGCTAATCAGAAAAAACCCCATACCATTGGAGAAGATTTATTAAAGCCATGTACACTGATGATGGCGAAACCTATATTGGGAAAGGAGGCTGAGAAGAAGCTGGCTGCAGTGTCATTGTCTAATAACACAGTGCAGAGAAGAAATTGCAGCATGGTCGATGACATTAAAGATCAGGTTGTCCAGCAGATAATGTTATCTCCATTTGGGCTCTTTGCTATTCAGTTGGATGAGTCAACTGATGTAGCTTCATGCTCACAGTTAATGGTGTATGCCCGCTATGTACACAACGAAGAAATAAAAAAGGAATTTCTGTTTCGTGTACCTCTGGAAACCACAACCAAAGCTAAAGACATTTTTAATGTTGTCTCCAACTTTTTTGATGAAGTAGATCTAAAATGGGAAAATGTTATTAGCTGTTGTACAGATGGGGCACCAGCTATGCTAGGCACAAAATCAGGCTTTCAAGCTCTTGTAAAAAAGTTTCACTTAATGTAGAGAGCACTCACTGTATGCTGCACCGGCATGCATTGGCAGTTAGAACCTTTCCTTCATCTCTTTCCATTGTCTTACAGGAGGTAATCGAATTAATTAACTACATGAAGAGCAATGCACTGCACACAAGGCTATTTAAGGTACTTTGCAAAGACATGGATGTTGAGCACCAAACACTTTTGTATCACACACATGTTCGTTGGTTATCACGAGGTAATGTCACAGCTCGAGTTTACAGCCTCCGAAATGAACTGATATTGTTTACCGAGCAACAGGGAAAAGAGAGTTTCCATAAGCATCTCACAGACAACAACTGGATTATTCAGATTGCATATCTAGTAGATATTTTTGAGCAGTTTAATTAACTAAATCTGAAGATGCAGGGTCCTAATACTGACATGATCATATTTATCAACCAGCTGAATGCTTTTCAAGCAAAGCTGATGAGCTAGAAGAGGAAAGTCTGCTGTGGAAACTTTGCAATGTTTAAAGCTTAGACAACTTGCTGGACAGTGGCAACTTGGATCTTCCTCCTGAAATGCAGGACGAGATTGCAGAACATCTAGAACACCTTCACACAGAGTCCAAAAGATATTTCCCTAAAATACCTAGCGAAGACTTGGATCTGACCATCCATTTCAGTGTGAAGTCAACATGGTACCAGATGACTGTCAGAAAAAGTTTCTAGAGTTAAAACTTGAGTCGGCTGCAAAACTTTCATTTGGAATAACGTCCATTGCTGACTTTTAGCCAACAATGACCGCATGTTATCCCAAGGTAGTGAAAATTGAACTCCACAAACTGCTGCCATTTGTGACTACATAACTGTGCGAGTCAGGCTTCTCAACATTACACGTACTTCCCATTCAGTCTAAAACTTGTGATCAATTGATCGTACAAAATGATCAGCGCTGTGCTCTGTCCAAAACAAAGCCTCACATTGAAGTACTGTGCGCGAATGAGCGGCAACAGAATTCTCAATAATTACATAGTTACATGTTGTATAAAAATATTTTGTTATGTGTTTGCAAATGTACAATAAAGTCTCATTATAATTTGTATTAGTCTTTGTTTTTAGCCATGAAGTATGTGTGGAGGAATTCAAACTTCTGAACATGTCTGAGGGGGAACATAGTAAAAAAGGTTGGGAACCCCTGGGCTAAATAGACTACTAGAAGTTATAGCTACTAGAATCTACGGCTTAGTCGGCTATTAGGCTGCGGCTTAAACGCCTAGGAGACACGTGACCCCCATGGATATATAGTGACTGGAGACAAAGCTGACAAAGGCCTCTTGTGATCTTGAGTCAACGGTGAGTGCTTAATCGCTCCCCCGAGCAATATAACAATATACCTTACAAAAATATACCAAAAATAACACCGCATGAACGATAAGCAAACAATGACAACGATGGTCCAGCACTGCAAGCAAATGTGATGAAAAGGTACAGCAACAATTTCAAAATCTCACAATATCTTAGTAAATCCACCATTGAATTTCCCTCTGACAATTTCTATATTTGACAGTACCCTAACAAGACAATCTACTTCTAAACTACTTGGCTTCATCATCAACGACGTTTTATCATGGCTAGACCACATCTCATTCATTTCAAATAAAATATCATCTAACCTACGTTTATTTTATAACATTCGTCATCTTATGATCTTTGATACTGCCAGACTATATCACTATAATTTTATCCATTCCTATCTTATATATGGCCTGCATGTGTTTTACCCTACAACACCTGTAAAATATACCAACACACTATTTATTTTACAAAAAAAGCTTTACGACTTATATGCAAAGACCTAAACATACCCCATAAAAACCAGCACTTACCATCTACCAACTTAATAACAAGCACTACCGGTGTTCTTCCCTTACGTAAGCTATCACATTACTTCACCTGCCTCGCTGCTCATTCAATACTCCACGATAACTGCCCTAAATATCTCAGCTATAGCTTTCAAACCGTAAACCATAGTCACAAAACCAGAAACAGATTCAAATTACCTAGTGCCATAAGCCACAACAAACTCAACAGCAACCTGCTAAATTCATTTAATAATCTCTGCACTCATTTAAGAACTCTTCCTCTGCAATCTTTTAAAACAAAACTCAAACTACATCTACTTTCCTCTGACCAATAATACCATTCACCATATAGCCTTACCTATTTTAACCATTTCATATTACACTTTGTTTTCATGACTAGAAAACTTGTCATATATTTGTATACTATTTTCACTGAGCTATTATTTGTCCACTTTTTGTTTAAACAATACTCATATCAATCTTCAAGCTTGTGTTCTACATATTTTATGCATTCAGTTCTAATATTATTATATTAGTTAGACTATTCACTAGTTTTTTAGTTAGACTATAGTTTCTTTGCAGTCCTATCTATCTATCTCGATAAAATATCTCTTGTGGCCCGATAAGCCTTTAGAGATAAGATGCGACTATAACGATAAAAGAGATCAGATATTCTTATAAAATCGAGAGTTAAATAAAATCTGCCATTGAGCTTGTTCCATATATATATATCAAAACTTCATGACTCGGTTAAAAAATGAGAACTTCATGGCATCTGTATTAATAGTGTGCCTAATATTAGACCCACGAGTAAAATAGGCGGAGTTGCACAGTGTAAACTTTTTAAAATCGACCATAAGGTCTTGATTTAAAATTTTCAGTAAAGTGTTTTTATTTTTTTTTGTCGTACACCGCTTTTTAGTTAGTTTACTTGCCGTGGTACCTTGTGGAAAACATATTGTAAAATATGACTATTGATTACCACAATAAAGATTGCTCATATGTAACAAGGCGAGGTTTAAATGACACGTACGCCATTGACACGCGAGCAACAAAACAAGATATAATGACTTAATACAAAGTTGTAGGGCTACTTGACCTTTGTTTTACTTACACTATGGAAAAGTTTATTGCACAGTGGAAACCGTTCATAATACTAGCTGTGAATGGTTTGCTGATAGCCTGGCCACGGTTATTATAAGCGATTTGTTTTTGTATAAACGTACAACAATGGATACGTTATGACGGCAGAGTTCCTTGACATTTACGTTACGCTAATTATTTTTTGACACATAAGCTCGCAAGTGCAATCACATACACGCTCTATGTCATTAACTAATTAAGTAGGCGGAGCTTAGTAACGAATTTGAATCCAGTCGGTCATCGTAATAACGGGAGGCTGTGTAATGCGAGGGATTGTTTGTATGTCACAGATGACATTTGCTTCAGGTGTGCTATTTTTTCAGTTGTTTGGTAAGCCTTACTGGCGACAACGGCTACATGAATTAACCTAAAAGACTTGATTTACAATATTGATCTGACTTTTTCTACAGATAAGGAACATTAAATTTGCTTTCGTTATTCTCATTGATCTTTTACTTGAAAATTTAGTCATACTAACGACTAACAAACAATAAGTTCAATAGTAATTTCATGGATCATTTTGTTCGTTTAAAATTTGATCACACGGCTATAATCAAAAATAGTAAATAGTGAATTTTCAATAGCTTTTTATGCATTATATCATTTCGAAAAACCAGAAGATTTCAAGAGATCAGATGGTTAGTTTGTATAAAAAGTGTTGAGAAAGTCGGTGTCGACCAGCCACTTGTGAGTTTGTTCGGCGTCCGAGTTGTCTTACAAGGGATAAGTAAGAGCTTTCATGCACAACCTCAATCGCTGCAAGCAACACCACCGGTTGCTCAGTATGGCTCCGCATTCTTCATATTTCACAGTAAGGATGAAAAGGTAGATAGCAATCAAATACATCTGGATAATATCAAACATAATACTGAAATGGGTGTACATTAGTAAGTACCCAAATAGTTACACAAGCAAATGCAAACATGTACATGGTGTATATTCGAACCCCGCTGTGCAGAGGTCTATCATTGTTACCACAGTGTGGTCTTTTAGGTGACTTAAAAAGTACCTTTCTTTGTAGTTGTCAATTTCGCTACTCTTTGCTTCATTGTTCACAGGTTTTTCATTCTCTCTTTTATCTCTACCAGCATTTTGGGTTGCCATTGTTTTTTTATAGAAAGTCTTGTTTTCTGTCATTTGATTTTTTATGCAAGCTGATTTTTGTATTATTAATTGAAACATTTCTAGTCATTGGGATAGTTTTAAGTCTTGTAGTTTGTTTAAATTCATTGCTTTGCTCAGTTTGCTTACAGAATAAAATTATGTGCGCAAATGTTTGTAACGGAAATTTTAGTTCCTGTAAAAGATACCGTAGATTGTGATATCAGTTAATGTAAATACATAAGCTGATAAAACTGTATCATCTATTAAACCATAACTGTCACGAACAACTTTTATTGTATTTACTAGGTAAATCAGACACGCTGATTCCGATTTTGTACTCAAAATAAAGATTAGTCCACTAACCTTCAAAGTCATTTAGGCTTTTTTAAAGCGTTTCAATATCCGTTTCGAAAACAACACAATCGGCATTACAAGCTCCGCCCATAAATATGTGACGAAACCTAGCTTTTTCAGAAACGGAAGTTAGGAAAGTTTAGTCCGATTTAAAATAATAGAGATGGGTGTCTTAAAACCCATTATTGTCTAAATCCAGCCTGTAAAATAATTTCAGTTTTTTATGAAAGGGATATAAACTATTTAAAATTGCTCGCAGCTTGTTACTTGACGTTTAAATGGGCTGGACGCCGAGAAAAAGGAGCTCAAAAAGCGCGGTTTTATCACGAGCTAGCGTTGTTATCGCGCTTTTTAAATACGCAATGCTGAATAGCTTATCTATCTTTCAGAAAAAACTGATATTATTTTTAAAGCTGGATTTAGATATTAATAGATTTTAAAACACCCATCTCTATTATTCTAAATCGGTCTAAACATCTTTACGTAACTTCTGTTCCTAAAAAGCTAGGTTACGTCAAGTATTCATGGGCGGAGCTTGTTATGCCGATCGTGTTGTTTTCGAGACCGATATTAAAACGCTATAAAAAATCCTTTATTACTCTGAAAGTTAGTGGCCTAATCTTTATTTTGATTACAAAATCGGAATCAGCATGTCTGATTTACCTAGTAAATACGATAAAAGTTGTTCGTGGCAGTTATGGTTTAAGTCGATAAGAAAAGCTGTGATAAGAGCTTTTCAGAAAGATGAAACTTCTTAGCTTGATTGCACTAATATGAATTCTGCCTTGAGACAAATTGAAATGATTTAAGTGTATGTAACAAGTTAATTGTTAAGAATTTGTTCTGAATTTTTTACAGAATCATATTTTATTATTAGTTTATGCTATGATTTCCTGTCATAGATAAAAGTATGCTTGTTTGTGCCTTTATAACGGGGAGATTCAGGTTAAACTATAATCATTGTTTAACCATTTCCCATAGATGTTGGTGAAATAATTGCTGTCACTGTTTAAACATCCGCTCTGGGTTGCTATTGGATGTCAGATGAAACAAACAAACAGACAATTAGGGGTATAAAGAAGTATACAATTTGATAGTAACATGTAAAATATTTTAGGGTGCAGACTGTTTAGTTGTAAGGATTTGTCTTTGTTAATAATTTTAAAGTATGACCTAGTACATGAAAACACTGTAACTACAAACTTAATATTTGAGTGTCTGATCACAACCTTCTATATTTTAACATGAAAACATTAACTGCCAGAAGAAAATAGTAGTAATAGTAATAAAGACAAGCATTTAATACTAATTACAAAAGAACCAGCATTGCTAAGCTATGAAAAAGTTTGGGCGCCTTTTAATTGGAAGCAGTAGTTTGTGCTGTGAGAAATGGGCTAATCACTACTGAGAATTCAGATGTTGTGTAAAATTGAAGTGTGGTGGTAAAACAAGAACTTCTTAGTAGATAATATCTGGTGAAATGCAACTCTATAGGTTTATTGCCTATTTTAAGCCCATTAAGGAGGCTGCTATAAAAATATTACCATGTACATGTTTATTTTATACAATGAATAATCTATCATATTCAAGTGCGGATTAGCTGCTCTGATAAAACACACTCACAACAGCTAATATGGTAACAAGACACAACACTCACTTATCATGGCCTGTTTAAAAGTACAGTGATGACACAAACTGTTACTGCATTAATAATCAGAGATAACATTACAGATTAGTGGTTGAGTAATATTGTTGTGTAACTTTAAACATGTACTGGTTTTTATCAACTTTTTTAAATTGTAAAAGTAGACAGAGCTTTGGGAAATTTTGACTAGAAATAGTTGCAATATTATATAATCATATTAAAACGTTTATTTTTAAACTTGACTATCTTTGAGCATGAAGGCAGAGCAAGTGTTTATAAGATGGAAGCAATTCTCAAGCATTAAAACTGACACATCTTCTAAGCTTATTGTTTAAAACTTGTGTTTTGAACAAACAATTTGAGAATAGCTAATTCTACGAACCCTACGACTTTGATGAATTCGAGTTTTCTAATGGACCCGTTTGTGTAAAAGAACATTTTGCTAGCTCACAAGCTGGTTAGTATAATTCTATAACCTCCACTTAAAAGTTAATGCTGGGCGTATAACTACGAAGCAACCTTTTTCGAACTTTGTGGAATATGTTTTCACCTCACATTATGATTATCTGCCATTTTTGGCAATCAAAGCCTTCAGTTTGACGTCTAGATGATAGAAAATGTGTAAAAATATATTGCAATCATACATTGCTCATCCTCGGTATTGACATCACATATAATATGTCTGTGTTTTACCAAACAAGTGACCTTGTGTCACAGCATAGAGCTTCCATCATAATTATTTTGTGTTTTCCAAACTGTTTTGATTTTTCAAGTTCAAAATCTTTGGTGAACAAGGATATATCATTATTATAATTGAAGAAATTAAAATCATTTTAAAATGCTGTCATTTAACATTCAAGGTTTTGTTGAAGGTCGTTTCATAATCACGAAGCACTTTTGCTGTGTAGAATTAACCAATCGAAAAGGAAGTTTAAAGCAATAAAACAACGAGTTAGCTGTATTTTTGATGCTCTCCATCTGGCTAGTTCATTGTTACAGCAAAGCTGAGTCCATTATCACATGAAACATCTGGTTTCAGTTTAAAGAACACATCTTCTAAACCTTTTACCACCATAAGCCAATGAGTTATATGGCAATGCCTGTCTTTCCTATTTGCACAGACGTTTTCTATAAGTATCAAACAGAATAAAGAATATCAAGCTAAAATCAGATAATTATAACTTTAGTGTCAATAAAGGTAATGAATGTTTGAGATAAGATAACAATTTCCTTTCCCACATCGAATCAAATTTGTAAAATAATATCCATTAAAATCGTTGTCTATATGTCAGTGTGTAGTTATTTAAAAAAAGGTATGATAAAAAATTTTTTTTTAAAAAGCCAGGTGATGTACAAATAGTATCTCTTTGGGATTTTTTGTGACAGAACTGATACTAGAGGAAATGCACTTTTTTTAGCATTCAATTATTTTCACATTAGGTACTCATATAGTCATATGTTTAATTAATTATGGATTATTAATCGAATAATTAAACGACAAATTTTAATAATTTGCCAAGTATGTTTTTAAACCCTATGATTTACTTCTACTGAAAATTCACAAACTGTCTTGAGAATTACTGTTAATAATAGATGTAAGTTAGTTGCTTTTTAATTTATATATATTCCTAACCAAGGTTGAGTTTGGTTGTTAAAATTGTCTTCTATTGCTTTATACACAATCAATATTATTCATAATGATTATGATATGTATTTCCAACAAAATAGTTGGTCCAACCTCATCTGTAACATGTGAATACCAGATTTGTGTTTGTCCAAAACTTGGACAAGTTAAGACAAAATAAGTCTAAAGAACGAGATTTTAGTCATTTTGCTAAGCCAATCATAAGCTAGTACTGAACACTAAGTGTCAGTACCTATCTACAACTGTCTACAAAGCTTCAGTTCTTTAGTCCTAGTTTATAGTATTAATATACTTACCTTGATAAATTATAGTACAGAGTATTTGCTCATGGAACAACTTACTTTTGTGGCTTCACACGTCCTCTGGTATTGAATGATCTGTACCACATTATTGTGGTAAGTTCAATTCCTTCTAGAACAGCCTGGCAGGTTACCATATTAAATTGTTTTTATTGAGATAGTCAGTAAATATATTTCAATTTCCAAAAATGAATGAACATACATTAAAAGAAATATAATCATCTCAGACCATAAGCCTTATGAATAGGCATAATTGTATATATTTGTATCGATTGACCAAATCATTCACAGATTAATATAAGTTGTACAATCATTCTACTGAGAGTTATTATTTTACTTTTTTAGTAATAATAATGTTGCACGCTGTAATAATATTAATTGCTCGTCTGAGATGAACGTGCTTGCGGTAGAAGCTAAACTGGCTTTGAAAATGTCCAAGCAATTCCTGCAAAACATTTCGGACATTTTTGTGGTTGGTAAAACCAATTTATGCTGATTAACTGTACAGTATATCGGAATACATTAAAAGGTTTACACCTTTAAATAAACTTTAAAGGTTGACTCGCAACAAAGTTCACATTACAGTTATTTGGTATCAAAAGATTCACCATGTCTTACTCTGCTGTGTTGTAGGTGCAAAATATGGGGAAATCTGATTACAAGCTCTTATAAGCTCAAAAACGAACAGTTAATCGCCGTCATCACAAAACGCTGTAAGTTGGAATTAGTTTATTTCTCTGACGTATTCAAACAATTTGATTATTGTTTTGACATGTGATGTTATCACGTTAATTGAACGGCTAATAAAAAGTTCAATATAAAACGTTTTGTAACACTAGTTTATGACAAACACTTCGGGGGTTCTACCGAAAAGCCCGTGTCAAATCTAGATGCTCGCTACTTTGCAGTTCTGTTTCGGATTGGTCTAATCGTCTAGTCGTAATCTGATCATGTGACCCATACTTCCTGCCAAGCAGCGCAAATAATTTTATGCAGCATTTTTCGACTATCACAGATAATCAACAGGCTCGTCATGTTTATCAGAGGATGATATGCACTCCTAGGAGCTAAGGTTAAAAGATTAAGCAAATTTTTACGTTAGGTTTTGAAATATCGATGCTCAAAATGACAGCATTACAATGATTATGTAATTGACGCGTAATGACAATATGCATGGTTCTATTGAATGCTTGAAGTATATTTGTGAAAATTTTTTGACGAATAAGGTTGCATGAAAGTGTAACCGGGAGCCATCTCGTTCAACTACGTCTCATTTGAGCCGTTTTGCAAAGGGATTTTAATCCACAGCGTTTTTGTAATGGCCGCAATTAACCGTTTGTTTTTGAGCTCTCAAGAGCTTGTAATCACATTTCCACATATTTTGCATCTATAACACAGCAGAGTAAGACATAGTGAATCTTTTGATACCAAATAACTGTAATGGAAATTTTGTTGCTAGTCAACCTTTAAAGACCGTGCTGTTCAAAAGCTTTGAACTTTGGATGCACCTTAATGAAATATTAGGTTTTAACAAATATGTAAGTATGTCCTAGTGAAAAAAAATTAATTTGAGAACAAAAAAGTGAAGTAGATTCTGTCAGCTTTACGTGCAAGGTCATACAGTGAGAACTCTACTTGTTTACCTATAGTTTCATTTCCTGTTTATGATCAGTTGCTATCTATATTCAACATGTCCATGTATTTGTATATATATCATATCTGTATCTACACTTGTGTAAAACTATCTATTGTTTTAACGAATTTATTGTGTGCTTACCAAGTAGTTTTATATGCCTCCAAGTTTCTCTTTATATCACAACAAACACTCTATTGTTAGCTTTAGTAAACTAAGTGAAGTCTCTGTTACAATTTGGTGATAGATTTATCTGAAATATTTCAAAACCTTCAAATGTCGTATGTAAAATTGTGTATGTGATACATAGTTTGTACACTTTTGCTAATATGTGCATGCTTATATGAAATGACACATAGTTGTCACGGTAGCGCATAGTAGTAACACATACCACAGTTTCAATATGGTAGTCATTGTAAAATCAGGTTTCGCCAGCCAAATCTAGATTCAGCTAAACTCCACATATGAAAAGCCAGCAGTCCTTACACAGGGCTAACAAAGGTGACACGAAGCCATGCCTCAATGTTATGTAATGCGTGTACATCTTACTCTAGTTATTGTCACTGCTCTTATTATAAAAATACTTTTATAATAGTTTATAGTAATAAACTGCTCCAAACTGACATAGACCCACATCATCTCTTGTAAGTTTAACTTTATTAATAACAATATTTATATCTTTAGTTAGTTGTAACTAGTTTAGGCCTTTGTATCATTATAAGCACTGGGTATACATGCTATCACTCTATTTGTATTTACTCTACTTGTAGATCAGAACAGGAGAAGGTAGTGTTTGATATCACAGGTTATCTCCATCTTTCTATAACCAAAATGATGCACTTTATAGCTGGCTGTATAGGATGTATGTACTGTATGTCATTACTATACTTGAGTAGATACTGATAGTATTGGATAAGGTTACATCTTTGACAGTCAACTTTGTTTGTAGATATACCCATAGATCCTCTCTATAAATCTTGACAACTCTGAACATTCAGTTGTCCAGTCGTTCGTTCGATACGCCAGGCCTGTCTGAGGAATGATGGCTCTGACCAATAGATGTTGTCATGACAGACGAGCCAAGTGATGCGGGCTAGTGATCTTTAACCAGTTTCTTAGGTGCCGATATTAGTCCGAACAACTAGGGTTGCCTATAGTAACATAATCTGCTGCCTCCAATTTTAAAACATGCAGAAGCTAAAAAGGGTATTAGAACTCTGAGGTGAACTTTAGTGTTCCCTTTAAGTGCAACTCTTTGATATGCTGGCCGTTGATCACATCACTGTCTTAGTTAGTCCCATGCTATCTCATGCATAAGGGCCATTCCATGGGGACTGGTCCAATGTGTGTGCTGACCTGTCACAGATATGATTAAAACTAATTCTATGTTAAAGAGCATGTCAAACTTGGTGGGAATCTAAATTTCTTAGCCTCTCAACATTTAGTGGCGTTGCCGGCATCACCTCAAAGTTTGCCATTCAGGAGGGGCAACTCCGAGTCGGATTTGTTAGGTTTTTTGATAACAAATATCTCGAAAACTATATCTTCTAAAAATCTGAATTTTTAGTTGTCTTCTTCCACATGTGATCTATCATTTTCATTTAAAAACTTTTCTGTCGGAGGCTGTCATTTAGGGTCAGAGGTCGCTAAAGTAGGTCAGCGGGCCTTATTTTTATCAAGTTTTGTAGATTTAAGCTATTTTAGCGTCACGTAAAACTCAAATTTTTTTTCATTTTCTGGCAATGTAACTCTTGATATATGCTTATTAATGTATTTTTTACATAAAAATAATTTATATTTGTCAGATTTCATCCTCGTGCAAACATGATATTACTATGGTCATAGCTGGTCACATAGTATCACAGTCATAACTGGTCACAAGCCATCATTTGACCATGATAGCTTGTGACCACATATGACCATGATACCACGTGACCAACTAAGGAGTTCTACCATGTGACCAGCTATGACTGTTTTACCTTACATCATGCTATGTGGCCGAATGCTCCTGCATCATTGCTGGTCACTTCGATCATATGGTATCACAATCATAGCTGATCACATGGTATCATGTTCATAACTAGTCACATGATATCACAGTCAAAGCTGATCACACGGTGTCATAGCCATTGCGGGTCAGAATCAACAAAGTAATATCTAGCCCATTAACTTTGTTTGATTTAGGAATAGCTGATTGCCTGGCAACTCACTCTCTGAATACCGTTAAGGTTAGTCATCGTCTCACTGGTGTTTCATTCATTGTTCCGCCTCACTCCTAGCTGTTAACTCAAAGCACCAAACTCTCTTCACAAGCTTGTCTCAGTAATTCTAACATTACAAGCCATCATTTTATGTTTTAATAATTCAACCATAAAGTACCACATTTGTATAATATGGTATATTAGACATGTTCATGTAGTATATAAACTCAGTATATTATTTGATTAATAGTTGATGTTTATCTCACTGTCAACTTATAAGAAATTTCTCTCTATAAACTCTACATCTGTAGAGGAATAGTTGAGTACTAGTTAAAATGTTGCTGTTAAGCTTGTGTTATCTATAGAGAATGTCTCTTAGATTTGAGAGTTACCTCTATTGCAGCTGGATCCATAGTGCCAACCACATGTTTTTATCGGAGGTTCATTGATTGCTGTGATCCTGTTCAATCAACTCCGGGACATTGGGTTGTCTTCAAAGATGGATTGTCAATCTCAACTCCGTTCTATCCGGTATTATTAGTAAGTAGAAATATCTTGTGATTTAGTACAAGGTCTTAAATGAAGCTATAACTCATACTTTCTGAAACTAACTTTAACATAGAGCGATGCACACAAGTTAGTTTTAATCTAATTGAAGGTCGTGAACCTAGCGCCAGAGATGCAACTAGCTTTACTTTAACGTAAGTTACTCAGGCTAACAATAATCTAATGCAAGTTTTTGCTTTGATATATGTATTCTATTGTTACATCCTCGATCAAGATCAAATTTAATGTCAGTATTGTAAGATGATATGGTACCTGGTTTATTATAAGCCGCAATGGTTTGTAAGCTAAGAAAGAATTTGTCTTGATGCTGATAGCTTATAGAAGATTTTAGCTTCACAAGTGTTGCGTTCCGTTGCTCTTCAACTTGAGTGTTGATAGTTTTTAGATGGTCGTATGCATTTATATTATATCCACCACAGCATCCTGAAATCAGAATTAGTCAAGCATGATCAGCAATACAGATGCGTCTCTCAATGACGCAAATATTGTAATATAGCAAAAAATGTAATATAACAATATTACCAAATACTGTTATACTATTTATGATGACTATATTTATACGCCGCTTACCAGTATGGTTGTGCCAGTGAAATCTATATACCAGAAACTTTGTCTCTCTGAAAAAGGCCGGATTTCGATTGAGAGCATACCTGGGTAATGCACAAGCATTGTTGTAGATGACAATCTTAGGTGCTAAAAATAAAAGAAATGTTCAAAACATGGCATTGCTTCATTATGAAAAAGTTGAATATCAATATAAAAAGACAACATGCAGGTGTATACTAATGTTAGATGTTTTGAACCATATTCTTGATATATATTACTGAATTTAAACTGTCGAAAGAGTTAGGGAAAGCAAATTAAAATGATACTATGGAATCTTCAGTTGAATTATCTGCAAAGAGGTGTTCTGAATATATTTCTCCATTCCAATTATCTACAAGTGCATTGCAGACAATTGCCTGGCTCATTGCATATTTATTAGACCTCGTCTGCTTGCCGTCGGAGCAGCTCCATTACCTGGCTATTTATTTTGTCAATAAAGATTTTGTGTAAAAACAATTAGATATAGAAGTGAAGGCGTTTAAACGTATTTAACAGTTTAAACGGGCTTTAGGTTTCTAAGATAGCGCTATTGGCAGGTGGAGTTGGCAGGTGAAGACAGAGTGTATCCTATTGTTGTTAGCTGTTACTGTTATTGTTATTAATATTAGCTATTATTGTGTATCCAGGATACTAACATAGCATATTTTTGGTACTACCATAGTGCATTCAAGTTACCATCAAACAATGTATAACATACTCTTAAATAATATTTATAGAATGCTACCAGAAAATATATAGATATGTGAATATGTAGAATGTACTGAATGAATCGTGTGTTGCAGATGAGGTACAAGCAGAGCATAGAGGTATGTCATTTTCTCGGACTGTCCGACAGAGTGCTTGACCGATCTGTTCACTGGCTGGTCACTTCTTCAATGGGCGATTGGGACGCCTTAGAGATTGCTCTCAGATATGAAGGTTTAGCGCCAGTAGGAGGTATGGCTGTCCCTCTTGACCAGAAGTGTGGGTTTTTATATTCACTCGTGTTTTAATGGTCTTACTTTCTTCTTTTTAGCTGAGGAAGCTGGTCAAGAATGTTATGTAGAACGAGATCTTTTTATATCTATTGATCCTTTATTGTTGTATTTTCATAGATATGAGACAAGATGTACTCCAGCCTCGAGTTATGAAAGAAACCAAGTCGGATGGCTATGCAGGCAAAGTTTTCTGCTACCTTCCACTGCCTATGAAAAGTGGTCTTCCTGTGCACATTAACATTAACATCGCGAGCAAGTCTTGTATTGATAAGGCTTATCGTAGCTTCTGCGTCGACGAGTGATGTGCAGATAAATCCATTGATCTTCACATCTATTGTGGCTCTTCTACAATCTTTATTTGAGGCTTTGGTAACACCATTAACCTGTTCGGGTTATCTTCGCGAAGTTTGTATATTGTATGCCTGCGAAAAGTAGTCATTCCATGCCCTCAATCATTCACGCTTTTCGTCAGTTGCTCCTGGTCGTGAGTATTTGGGTACGTAGGGTTTATATGATGGTGGTGCACTTCTTAAGTCTTCTAATGATAATTCGATTTCTAAGTCTTCCGGTGGTGCGGATGGGTCATCATCGAACTATTTTTCAGATTCGTCTTCTCGTTCGGGCATGTCGGTTAGTTCCAGTGCCGTCTCCACATGTAAAGCGTTTACCGTTGCACTCTTCCTTGCTCTGTACACAAAGCATCCTTTTGTGATTCCTCCGATGACTGTTGATAAAACCATTAATGTAAGAATGATGTTGCAAGCGAACGTCCAGAGCTCATAACCTGAGGTTACGTGTCCTCCAAATAGAAAGCTGAATAGTGAAGGGCCAAATAGTTTCTCTCTGCTCTCTACGGTGTTGTAATGTAGGGTGTTATGGCGGTTCGTGACGATTCCCATAGCCTTTAGTACTCTTTTCTGTCTGTCTAAGGTAGATAGGATTTCATTCAGTTCTCCGTAATCGTCTGTGTTTGACCATCTTAACATATGTGCTCTGCTAAATATTGTTTCTTGTATTTGTAGGGGCTGGCTGCAGAGGTTGATGTACGGAATGCTCAAGTCGGTGGCTTCCTTAATTGGCGAAATCGTCCCGTTCGGAAAGTATTCAGAGATGTTACCTTCCAGCATCATCAATGTGCCTCTTTTGTCTTGCAATTGACTGTATAGGTGTCTGGGTGTATCACATTGTCTTTTGGATTGAAATATCCAATTTTTTCTGTACCGGCTGTTTTGATCATCATCGGAATAAATTCTGTGCAGTTATTCTCTTCCATTGGCAGTATTTCGTATTGACTGTAGTTAAGTATAGTAGAAGGGTAAACTTGGAGGAAACCCGGACCTGTTGTAGCAATAACATTTGGGTTTCCCAGTAAATATCTTGCGCTGAGTGTCGCGTGTTCTCCTATTAGCATGGTAACTATCTGTAAAATCTCAGCTAGATTGTAGGAGGCGTAGAAGTAAGCTGACCAAAATAGTTTTTGGGTCATCTTAGTTTGCTGGTAGGCAAGTGACTGTAGCATTGTATTGAAGAAGGCAGCGTTTTGACCCACTGCTGATACTCTTGCCTTTATCGTATCGTTAATTGTGACATTCGTCAATGGTGTGAGAAATTTCACTATGAGGCCTTGGTCCGAAAGCGAAACATTAGAGTTGTTACAGCCTTTATGTGAATTCAGTCTCGAGTTATAAAATGTCAGAGCTAAATCTTGTTTATTGGAGACAAAATGTGCGTCGAAAAATTATTCTTTTTTGTTGAACCATGGCGGGTATTCACATGTTTCAACTATGTCCAGGTCCCACATAAGCATTGATCTGTCGTTTAATTCACAAGAGCCGTTGTTGTAATTGCAGTAAATGACGTCTCCGGTTGTACTTTAAAATTTGTCAGATCCGTGTCTCTTGTATAGGTAAGTTGCCACATAACTGCATTGCTTAGCGCTGAAGGTTTTCTGTTGGCAGCACCATACATACATGGCGTTGGTTGGTTCATTCGTAATATACATTCCATCTCCTCTATGTAAAAATCCAGCTTAGCACTTCTTATGTATTACCATGTCAGTGCATTCTTCTAAGGTTACTTTCTGGGTTCTGCTTGAGGTTGTCCTGGTCTTAATGTCTCTGAAAAATTAAATTTGTGTCGTGACATGTGCGGTGAACTTCGTGCACCGGTAGGCGATAGTCTTTTGCTTGATCATATTCTTCTTGTAGGTAGTAACATTAAATTTCTGGGGTGCCATGTCTGATTGTTTGCTGGTGTCCGTTGAGCATTCGTATTCTTGTTCTACTCAAAATGTTTGTGGAGAATCATTTTCTCCTGTGCCGCAAATCATGGGGTTGTTTGGTTGTCCTTTTGATGCTGTCGCCCCGGTAATGCGTAAGGCTAAGCATAGAAGGCTAAATTGGAAGTAGCTGGCAAGGTTGAATAGGCCGAGCCGTCCTCCGGTGAATCTTATGCGTTTAGGTCGTCGGTCTACTATTTAGATCTAATGTGGCATTTATGTTTGCAACCACAACTTTGACCTTCACAAAAGACATGTGTAGATAAACCGTTCATAGTGGAATCACTGCAATGAAAACTCGGTGAATATTTATATTTTGCTGAGAAATCATTAGCTGTCAATATATTGAAAAAGGGAGGCAACTCTATTATTGAATGCAACCAGAGTATAGTCTAAGAAGAGACAACTCTATTACTTAGCGCATGCATTTGATTCACTTTCTGTGAACTCAATGTTCATCTGAGGTCGATAGAGAATCGGGTTTTAAGATGAAACGGTCCTAAACTAAGAAACGGCTTAAACTATAAATGGGACCTCTTATTCAACTCACAGTGAAAATAAATCAAGGGGAGATAATTCTTTTGCTCAATACACCCAGGTCCTTGTGTTCATGTGAAATCACAATTTTTACTATTGAATACAGTATTGACTCTATAAGATTCTGATGCATATTAAGGCTATATATATATTTATATATTTTATATATTTATTTTTATATATGTTCACTTACACAGTTGTATCAGCATACGACATACTGACTTATATAAAATTTATTAGCTCAACATTCTGGCAAATTTGATCTGTTGGAAAACTAGGGTAAACTACATGTATGTTCACATGATGAATAGATGAGCTCTGGTTCACTTGAAAACTGTTTTGTCGAATGATATTAAAACTTCATTGGTTTTCCTAGCTAGTGGTTTATACATCTGTAGGTTTATTGTCTATACGGTTTGTATTATGTTTGAGGTACAATTCCTTATTAAAATCGGTCGGATCATGATATTCCACGATTATAGGCTGCAATGTCAAGTTTTATGGTAATCCGTCATGTTAAAAGTATCCATGAAGTTACGGGTAGTCATGATGTTTTATTAAAGTGTTTTAGGTTAGAATACCTTTTCATAAAACGTTTTTACCTGTCCACCAGAACAGACACACACACACACACAGCTAAAGTTCTACTGACAGTGGTTTTTTATACCGTAAAACAACTCCATGTATACGGTCTACTAAAACTGTTTGCCCTGATTGTACTATTTTTATACGTGTCGAAAGCATTCCTGCATGTCAATGATAGGGTGAAAACAATGGAAATCTGCAGTGTGTTTTGCAGCTAGTCCCTATTGTATCAGACTCAAACCACTCCAATCGGAGATGTCCTGTTGTTATACAGAGAACTAACAATAAAATTGAAAATGTTAGGCAAACTGAAAATCTTCAAATTGGCTGTATTGAAAAAAAAAATTTCTTTGTTGTCAAATTTTATGGTAATCTGCTAGTTGAAAACATTTTGTGAAAAAATGGTACATCACAAATTCTAATTGATCGTTAATTAAGCAATATCAGTTGACTGCTATAATAATTACATAACTAGGACAATTCTAACTTTCGAACATGTATGCATTATATATACATCTTGCTACTTTTACTTTATTTCATCACCAAATTCAATGCTTTAAAAAAGTATATCATAATAATCATCACGCAAGTGATATTATTTATTAACAAGCAGTATTGCTATTGTCGGACAAAAAATTGATGAAAAACTTTGCAATTAGGCTATCTCAGCTTTTGGATAGTTTCTTTACAGAAGTTTTCCTCCCTTTATTTTAATAAACAACCTATACATACAGGTTTTTGCTTTAACCTTAGAAAAATATTTTGATATCATAATCTTATTAATAATCTGGCTGAGTTTTGTAATGGTTAGTTTAACATATATCTATGCAGTATCAGAAATTACAATTCTATTGAAAAGGCAACTCTAAATACAAACATGCAGTCAGACATATTTGTATGTCTGACGGCATTCTCTGTCTTGTCACAAGCATCGCATCTACAACTTGTTCCATATGTGCAAACACATTATCAATTGATGGGTCAAAAGACTGTATTTCCGCACTAGAAAATTACTGCATGGATGTCTAACATTAGTTCAAATCATGTGAACCTTGCTGGAGTTGCCTGCCCACAAAGAGTTTCCTAAAGATGGAAACTGGCGGTTTTTTATTGAATTCCACCAATCGAATTCCGTCACAGAACAAGACTGTCATCCATTGCCGCGAATAGATGAAAGTCTTGATGCATTGGCCGGGAGTAAGATATACAATTATCAAACCGAAGGGTTATATTCAGGGCATTTAGTTTGCAAAAGGACTAATCATAGTTTCTAAACGACGCAGCGATCTTCACGAACGCTGACGGAAAGACCGCTCAGGCATTGGATAAACAATTGGTCGGAGACAGCGTAACTGAAACGATGTTTCGATAAAAGCAAAAAGGCCTATGTAAAAAGGTCGGTGCTATCTATAAAAATAGACTTTCGGACAAATTGGCTAGTGGTCGTGCATTAACCCTTTGTGACGACACCAGTGTTCGTTCTAATCGCAGCACGTTAAAAGGGCAACAAAGGCAAATGTCTTTAGATAGGTTTATCTTAAAACGGCCGGCTAGTCGTGAAAGTGAAACAAAGGAAAAACTAGCTAACTAGCGAGAAACCTCAAACTATAAACGCCGAAGAAATTTCAATTACGAAAAATGAAAGTTTGCTTTTAGGTTTGCTTTTAAGTTTGTCTTTGAAGGCTTTGATAAAACCCAAATTTATCAAAGTCAACTGTTGTAACAAAGAATAACACGTATATCGCCCTCTCTGGCAAATGCTAGCGTTAGCTGCTACTGTATGTATTTAATTTTACATTTTAATTAATCACATTTCCTCTTGCCTTGTTTTTTTATTTGTTACTTTTTGAAAGCGTGTGGTAAGTTAGGACAATAACCAACATGTTTTTTCTGTTACAATATCTTGTTTTGAGTGTTTTATTTGCATTTTTAAAGTATAGAAACCAATTATTACATATTTAATTGTTCTATATGTAAATAGATTGCACCAACATGCGAGTAAATTGACATACGAGCTCAGTCTCGGAACGCATTAAGCGCGTATGTCGAAGTATGACTGCACCTCAAATTGAAAACTAGCTGCTAGACAGAGTTAGTAAACATAGCCAAGTTCCAAATTTTTTCAAATCGCCGCTGGGGCTTTGAAATACATGTAAGCCCATTGCTAATGCATCACACGTCTTTGCCAAATTTTTCAACCTTGTCGCAAGTTATTCGGAATTTGACATGGCATCATCATTGAAAAAATCTCTTGCAGTTCTATACGCTGAAAAAACTCATAACTTACCACCACAAATTGTTGGTTCACTAAAGGCTTTCACATCGATGAACATTCATGAAAATCTCTGAATGCGGCAAAAAATAAATTTCATACAAACATAAATTTCTCAGCTAAATATAAACCTAAACAAGTGGTATACGCATGTGAAGGTCTTACTCTATTGCTAACTGCTTTCACGGATTAATTTATTTGCGAATGTGTTCATCCGCGAATAATTTAGTCCGCGAATATGCTTGAAAAGACCATTTTCGCGAAATTCAATTCCACGAATAATTTCATCCTGTAGGGTAAAATATAGTTTTATATTCCTAGTAGAGACTGGAGCGAGGCACTAACCAGTGCATCAACTATTGATATATTAACAATGAGTCACTGTTTGACTTCCAGCAGTTTAAGAATGGCTAGGAAAAGGTGTGACGGCGTGATGGCATGCCACCTGTTCATTAACCAGTTCTAAGGCTACTGATACTCGAGAGATGCCATCGAGAATGATAACATTTATTATGAGATGAATGGCTATTATTAATGCTCAAATCATTATAGATCGAGAGGGAGCTAGTTTTGTCCAAGTATTATCTTTGTATGTTATATATTCATATGTTGACAAAATAGATAACATCACTAAATTATATAAATGCAATTATATTACTGCAATTTGAAAGCTCGATGCTTTCAACAAAAAATTATCTTGTACGGTATGCATTCATAAATTGACAAGCAAAAGGTCGATACAGTGGGTGATTGACCAAAATATAGATGACCTCGCTAGATCATGAAAATGCAATTAGATTGCCAGTTAGAAAGATCAACCCTATCAACAAATATTATCTTCATACTGTATAGATTCATGAGTTGATTGATAAAAAGTCAATATATTATATGATCAATAAAATATAGCCATGGGTTGACCTCAGTAGATTATGTGGACTGATTTTGATTGATGAAACTCGAGGAATGCTCATGGAAGAACTATCGATGAAAGATCGACCCACAAAAGACATGTGTAGATAACCTGTTCATAGTGGAATCACTGCAATGAAAACTCGGTGAATATTCATATTTTGCTGAGAAATCATTAGCTGTCAATATATTGAATAAAGAGAGGCAACTCTATTATTGAATGCAACCAGAGTATAGTCTAAGAAGAGACAACTCTATTACTTAGCACATGCATTTGATTCACTTTCTGGGAACTCAATGTTCATCTGAGGTTGATAGAGAATCGGGCTATAAGATAAAACGGTCCTAATGCTTAAACTATAAATGGGACCTCTTATTCAACTCACAGTGAAAATAAATCAAGGGGAGATAATTCTTTTGCTCAATACACCCAGGGCCTTGTGTTCATGTGGAATCACAATTTTTACTATTGAATACAGTATTGACTCTATAAGATTCTGATGCATATTAAGGCTACAAGCTAACTTCAAATCATTTTATTTTACCTTGTTAAAGTTTTTTGAATTATTTAGTTGAAGTGCCTCAGAACCATCTGCTTCGATAGCATTCGTTGGACTGCTTTATATATATACTTCACTTTATACATGTTCACTTACACAGTTGTATAAGCATACGACATACTGACTTATATGAAATTTATTAGCTCAACATTCTTGCAAATTTGATCTGTTGGAAAACTAGAGTAAACTATGTTCACATGGTGAATAGATGAGCTCTGGTTCACTTGAAAACTGTTTTGTCGAATGATATTAAGACTTCATTGGTTTTCCTAGCTAGTGGTTTATATATCTGTAGGTTTATTGTCTTTATGGTTTGTATTATGTTTGAGGTACAATTTCTTATTAAAATCGTTCGGATCATGATATTTCACGATTATAGGCTGCAATGTCAAGTTTTATGGTAATCCGTCATGTTAACAGTATCCGTGAAGTTAGGGGTGGTCATGATTTCTTATTAAAGTATTTCAGGTTAGAATACCTTTTCATAAAACGTTTTCACCTGTCCACCAGAACAGACACACACATAGCTAAAGTTCCATTGACAGTGGTCTTTCATACCGTAAAACAACTCCATATATATGGTCTACTGAAAATGTTTGCCCTGAACACACAGTTTTTATACGTGTCGTAAGCATTCCTGCATGTCAATGATAGGGTGAAAATAATGGAAATCTGCGGTGTGTTTTACAGCTAGTCCCTTTTGTATCAGACTCAAACCACTCCAATCGCAGATGTCCGGTTGTTATACAGAGAACTAACAATAAAAAATTGAAGATGTTAAGCGAACTGAAAATCTTCAAATTGGCTGTATTGAAAAAAAATTTCTTTGTTGTCAAATTTTATGGTAATCTGTTAGTTGAAAACATTTTGTGAAAAAATGGTGCATCACGAATTCTTATTAATCGTTAATTAAGCAATATCAGTTGACTGCTATAATAATTACATAACTAGGACAATTCTAACTTTCGAACATGTATGCATTATACATACGTCTTGCTACTTTTACTTTTTTATCACCAAATTCAATGCTTTAAAAAATATATTATAATAATCATCACGCAAGTGATATTATTTATTAACAAGCAGTATTGCTATTGTCGGAAAGAAAATTGATGACAAACTTTGCAATTAGGCTATCTTAGCAACTGGATAGTTTCTTTACAGAAGTTGTCCTCCCTTTATTTTACTAAACAACCTATACATACAGGTTTTTACTTTAACGTTATAAAAATATTTTGATATAATATTCTTATTAATAATCTGGCGGAGTTTTGTAATGGTTAGTTTAACATATATCTATGCAATATCAGAATTTACAATTCTATTGAAAAGGCAACTCCAAATACAAACATGCAGTCAGACATATTTGTATGTCTGACGGCATTCTCTGCTTTGTCACAAGCATCTCATCTACAACTTGTTCCATATGTGCAAACACATTATCAATTGATGGGTCAAAAGACTGTATTTCCGCACAAGAAAATTACTGCATGAATGTCTAACATTAGTTCAAGTCGTGTGAACAACCTTGCTGGAGTTGTCTGCCCGCGGACAAGCAACTCAAACAACAAGGTTCACAAGATTCCTTTCGTGATTTGAACTTGTCTAATATGTATTATCCCCTTGGTTACCAATCAGTTTTATGGAGTTTTCCTACAGTGGCATTCGGACATATCCATAAAAAAATCAGATTTTAAACAAGGAATTAAATGCCAAGTGGGTACCAGCTTTATTTCTAGCGAAATAAAGAAATATAAATAAAAACATTAACTAATGGTTTAAGTAAAAATTTTTTATACATTTGGCTAACACCAAACCCTGAGATGAAATGCAAGATGAAAAATAAAATCTAGTAGAGTAATAGCTTTTTAGATTGCCATTTAAAATACTAATAAATTCTAACTGCAAATCACCTTATTCAAAGTTCATTTTAGGAAAGATACACGTACCAGCTGCTTTATAATAAACTCAGAGTTAGTAAGTGCCTCTCGTAGTTGAAGTGAATGGATTATGTTACGGAAGGATAAGAATGTTTGTAAGCTAAGAAAGAATTTGTCTTGATGCTGACAGCTTATAAAAGATTTTAGCTTCACAAGTGTTGCGTTCCGTTGCTCTTCAACTTGAGTGTTGATAGTTTTTAGATGGTCGTATGCATTTATATTATATCCACCACAGCATCCTGAAATCAGAATTAGTCAAGCATGATCAGCAATACAGATGCGTCTCTCAATGACGCAAATATTGTAATATAGCAAAAAATGTAATATAACAATATTACTAAATACTGTTATACTATTTATGATGACTATATTTATACGCCACTTACCAGTATGGTTGTGCCAGTGAAATCTATCTACCAGAAACTTTGTCTCTCTGAAGAAGCCCGGATTTCGATTGAGAGCACACCTGGGTAATGCACAAGCATTGTTGTAGATGACAATCTTAGGTGCTAAAAATAAAAGAAATGTTCAAAACATGGCATGGCTTCATTATGAAAAAGTTGAATATCAATATAAAAAGACAACATGCTGGTGTATACTAATGTTAGATGTTTTGAACCATATGCTTGATATATATTACTGAATTTAAACTGTCGAAAGAGTTAGGGAAAGCAAATTAAAAAGATACTATGGAATCTTCAGTTGAATTATCTGCAAAGAGGTGTTCTGAATATATTTCTCCATTCCAATCATCTACAAGTGCATTGCATACAAATATCATAAAGTGCAGAATAAAGTGTGAATGTGAATTCTACTTTGATAGCCTCAAATAAATAAGCACAAATGAATGCAAATGACAAAAAAATTGAAAAAAGATTTTTGCGAATTTCATAATAGCAAATGCTACTTAGTCATTATAATTTCTGCTAAATTAATTCACTTTGCACATGGAATTCATAAAAATGAATTTGAATACATTTTCAAAACATCATTTAGCATAATCATTACCACACTGCAGGTTTGTCCCAGGGGCTACACCCGATTAGCCAGGTAGGATGTTCAATGATCTCAACAGCATGAAGAATGTCTTCACCTATGTCTTCAACTGCTATTTGCCCGATCACTTCTTTTTAGATGGCGCAACTACATGTATGTTCAGGTTGGCAGAGATATCACTGTTTACTTGAAAATACCTTTCTCTGTTTTTACATAATGGTTATTATTTGCTCCTAGTTTTTATTAGACCTCATCCTATTGTTGCAGGAGCAGACAATTGCCTGGCTCATTGCATATTTATTAGACCTCGTCTGCTTGCCGTAGGAGCAGCTCCATTACCTGGCTCATTGCATATTTATTTTGTCAATGAAGATTTTGTGTAAAAACAATTAGATATAGAAGTGAAGGCGTTTAAACGTATTTGACAGTTTAAACGAGCTTTAGGTTTCCAAGATAGCGCTATTGGCAGGTGGAGTTGGCAGGTGAAGACGGAGTGTATCCTATTGTTGTTAGCTGTTACTGTTATTGTTATTAATATTAGCTATTATTGTGTATCCAGGATACTAACATAGCATATTTTTGGTACTACCATAGTGCATTCAAGTTACCATCAAACAATGTATAACATACTCTTAAATAATATTTATAGAATGCTACCAGAAAATATATAGATATGTGAATATGTAGAATGTACTGAATGAATCGTGTGTTGCAGATGAGGTACAAGCAGAGCAGAATGGTATGTCATTTTCTCGGACTGTTCGAGGGAGTGCTTGACCGATCTGTTCACTGGCTGGTCACTTCCTCAATGGGCGATTGGGACGCCTTAGAGAATGCTCTCAGATATGAAGGCTTAGCGCCAGTAGGAGGTATGGCTGTCCCTCTTGACCAGAAATGTGGGTTTTTATATTCACTCGTGTTTTAATGGTCTTACTTTCTCCTTTTTAGCTGAGGAAGCTGGTCAAGAATGTTATGTAGAACGAGATTTTTTATACCTATTGATCCTTTATTGTTGTATTTTCATAGATAGGAGACAAGATGTACTCCAGCCTTGAGTTATGAAAGAAACCGAGTTGGATGGCTATGCAGGCAAAGTTTTCTGCTACCTTCCACTGCCTATGAAAAGTCGTCTTCCTGTGCACATTAACATTAACATCGCAAGCAAGTCTTGTATTGATAAGGCTTATCGTAGCTTCTGCGTCGACGAGTGATGTGCAGATAAATCCATTGATTTTCACATCTATTGTGGCTCTTCTACAATCTTTATTTGAGGCTTTGGTAACACCATTAACCTGTTCGGGTTATCTTCGCGAAGTTTGTATATTGTATGCCTGCGAAAAGTAGTCATTCCATGCCCTCCATCATTCACGTTTTTCGTCAGTTGCTCCTGGTCGTGAGTATTTGGGTACGTAGGGTTTATATGATGGTGGTGCACTGCTTAAGTCTTCTAATGATAATTCGATTTCTAAGTCTTCCGGTGGTGCGGATGGGTCATCATCGAACTATTTTTCAGATTTATCTTCTCGTTCGGGCATGTCGGTTAGTTCCAGTGCCGTCTCCACATGTAAAGCGTTTACCGTTGCACTCTTCCTTGCTCTGTACACAAAGCATCCTTTTGTGATTCCTCCGATGACTGTTGATAAAACCATTAATGTAAGAATGATGTTGCAAGCGAACGTCCAGAGCTCATAACCTGAGGTTACGTGTCCTCCAAATAGAAAGCTGAATAGTGAAGGGCCAAATAGTTTCTCTCTGCTCTCTACGGTGTTGTAATGTAGGGTGTTATGGCGGTTCGTGACGATTCCCATAGCCTTTAGTACTCTTTTCTGTCTGTCTAAGGTAGATAGGATTTCATTCAGTTCTCCGTAATCGTCTGTGTTTGACCATCTTAACATATGTGCTCTGCTAAATATTGTTTCTTGTATTTGTAGGGGCTGGCTGCAGAGGTTGATGTACGGAATGCTCAAGTCGGTGGCTTCCTTAATTGGCGAATTCGTCCCGTTCAGAAAGTATTCAGAGATGTTACCTTCCAGCATCATCAATGTGCCTCTTTTGTCTTGCAATTGACTGTATAGGTGTCTGGGTGTATCACATTGTCTTTTGGATTAAAATATCCAATTTTTTTTGTACCGGCTATTTTGATCATCGTCGGAATAAATTCTGTGCAATTATTCTCTTCCATCGGCAGTATTTCGTATTGACTGTAGTTAAGTATAGTAGAAGGGTAAACTTGGAGGAAACCCGGACCTGCTGTAGCGATAACGTTTGGGTTTTCCAGTAAATATCTTGCGCTGAGTGTCGAGTGTTCTCCTATTAACATGGTAACTATCTGTAAAATCTCAGCTAGATTGTAGCAGGCGTAGAAGTAAGCTGACCAAAATAGTTTTTGAGTCATCTTAGTTTGCTGGTAGGCAAGTGACTGTAGCATTGTATTGAAGAAGGCAGCGTTTTGACCCACTGCTGATACTCTTGCCTTTATCGTATCGTTAATTGTGACATTCGTCAATGGTGTGAGAAATTTCACTATAAGGCCTTGGTCCGAAAGCGAAACATTAGAGTTGTTACAGCCTTTATGTGAATTCAGTCTCGAGTTATAAAATGTCAGAGCTAAATCTTGTTTATTGGAGACAAAATGTGCGTCGAAAAATTATTCTTTTTCGTTGAACCATGGTGGGTATTCACATGTTTCGACTATGTCCAGGTCCCACATAAGCATTGATCTGTCGTTTAATTCACAAGAGCCGTTGTTGTAATTGCAGGTAACTGACGTCTCCGGTTGTACTTTAAAATTTGTCAGATTCGTGTCTCTTGTATAGGTAAGTTGCCACATAACTGCATTGCTTAGCGCTGAAGGTTTTCTGTTGCCAGCACCATACATACATGGCGTTGGTTGGTTCATTCGTAATATACATTCCATCTCCTCTATGTAAAAATCCAGCTTAGCACTTCTTATGTATTACCATGTCAGTGCATTCTTCTAAGGTTACTTTCTGGGTTCTGCTTGAGGTTTTCCTGGTCTTAATGTCTCTGAAAAATTAAATTTGTGTCATGACATGTGCGGTGAACTTCGTGCACCGGTAGGCGATAGTCTTTTGCTTGATCATATTATTCTTGTAGGTAGTAACGTTAAATTTCTGGGGTGCCATGTCTGATTGTTTGCTGGTGTCCGTTGAGCATTCGTATTCTTGTTTTACTTGAAATGTTTGTAGAGAATGGTTTTCTCCTGAGCCGCAAATCATGGGGTTGTTTGGTTGTCTTTTTGATGATGTTGCCCCGGTAATGCATAAGACTAAGACTTAGTTTCTAGCATATCTACTAGGGGTTTTTTATATGGCGACCATAACTGACAGGTGCATTCAAAAATTAGCTTCACAACTTTTGAATAAAGTGTGAAGCACAATTTGTCAAAAAAACAGCAGTTGGCTGACTTCCGATTTGGTCTCTTCATTATTAACTCCCCATATAAGGGAATATAACAACAAACTATAAGTAATCAGCAACCTATAGATGTAAATTTCAATGTCTGTTGTTGGTTTTTCATTCGTCCAGCCATAGTAATAGCTTTTGGAATGAAAATCTGCTTTGGAATGGATTTGAAACTACTAGACCAAGCTAATTTGCTATACAATAGCATACTTGTGGTCATATTCCTTACATCAGTTAAAATAGGCACTCTTGAAGCACATGCAAAAATACTAATGGTTACTAGTGCCTAACTGTATTACTAGAGTTCATTCATTACATGTTAGCTAATGATTATTAAGCTGGCTTCAGACATAGCTGTTGTTATAGTAATGATTTAGACAAGCTTAAGTTACCAGCGTGAGTTACTTAAATTCATTGGGTAATTATTTTATCACCCATGAAGCATCGTACACACAGCTAGTCTAATATTAAAAATCTTGCAATGTGAATAAACACCTGTTACAAACCAAGATAACAAATATTTTTTGTTAAAGGTTGACTTGCAACAAAATTTACATTACAGTTATTTGGTATCAAAAGGTTTACCATGTCTCACTCTGCTGTGCTGTAGGTGCAAAATATGTGGAAATGTGATTACAAGGTCTTAAAAGTTCAAAAACAAGCAGTTAAACACAGCCAACACAAATACGTAAATTGTGGCCATAGGTTGGAATCTCTTCCCAAAACGATTCCAGTTAACCTTAGTTGAACACGATGTGCTTCCTTTTACACTTTGACGCAATCTCATTAGTAAAAATATATTTGCAATTATACTTCACACATTCAATAAAACCATGTCTATTGTCCTTACGCGTCTATTTCATGGTCATTGTAATGCTGTTATTTTGATCACTGATATCTCAAAGCCTACGATAAAAATTAGTTTAATTTTTTAGTTTTAGTTCAAAGGAATGCATATCATCCATTCATAAACATGACAAGCCTGTTGGTCATCCGTGATAGTCGAAACATGCTGCAGAAATCGTTCTCGCTATTTGACCGGAAGTATGTGGATATGATCAGATTACGACTAGATGATTAGACCAAGCTGAAACGAAACTGTAAAGTAGCGAGCATCTATATTTGATAAGGGATTTTCAGTAAAACCCAAAGTGTTTAGGATAAATTAATGCTACAAAAAATTTTCTATGGAGCTTTTTAATGGCCTTTCAATTCAGTGGATAACAGCATGTGCATCAAAAAATTACCCCATTGAAATGAGTACGTCATTGAAATAAAGGTATTCCAAACTACGGCGCTTTTGTGATGGCTGTGATTAACTGTTTGCTTTGTAGCTTTGAAGAGCTTATAATTACAGTTCTACCTTTTTTGCACCTACCAAACAGCAGAGTAAGACATAGTGAACCTTCTGATACAAAATAACTGTTATATGAATTTTGTCGCAAGTCAATCTTTAAGACTAAAACACATCAGCTCTTATTAAGTAAAGGACAAAACTTAATACTTGATAGAATCTCTGACTGTTCAGTTGCTAAAAATCTAAACTAAATAGCATATAGACAACATGTTTAAGCAAAAATATACATATTGAATTGCTATCGGTATTTCTATAGTAAAAGGCTCTTGGTATTTCTATAGTAAAAAGGTATTGGTATTTCATAGTGAAAAGCCCTTGGTATTTCCAATGCCAAAGGTGGCCTGCAAGTTTCATTCCTCCTCAAAAATATGACAAGGTAAGT
Source organism: Watersipora subatra (assembly GCF_963576615.1). Lineage (NCBI taxonomy): Eukaryota > Metazoa > Bryozoa > Gymnolaemata > Cheilostomatida > Watersiporidae > Watersipora > Watersipora subatra. The sequence continues at coordinate 32,643,251 of NC_088713.1, forward strand.
TAGTATGAGACACAATAGAGAACATCAAGATCATAACTAACGTGTTCCAAAAGGAGTTAGTCGTAATAACATAGACATAAAGAACATGTATAACTAAGCATCTACTCCCATCCCTAAAGACACTCATGTCAAGAGCTTCCCTACAATTCGATATACAATTCTATTGATACAGCCATACAGTAATTGAGTTATACTGGCTGTTGCACTAAACCATGAAATTATATTAGCAGTGAATTTTTGGAAAAAGAAAATTACATGGTCATCCAAAGTTAGAGAAAGTAGCTAGCTGTGAAAAGCTTCTGCTATACAAAGAAAAAAACATTTAAGGATCTCTGAGCTTAGCTACCGTAGATAAGCTCAGAGTTAGTCAGGTTAGTAAGGTTTGTTATCAATGATCCCCCATGTTTACATTAGGTTGCTGTGATTTGAAAAAAACCAGCAACTTTTAGATAATAACAGGAAATTATCCTAAACTGCACCAGCGTTCATATTGCTCAAGCAAGCGTCATCTTTGACAAGTCACTATGTTGGCGATACTGTAAATTGCATCAGCATCACAATGCACTGGCAAGTATCATCTTCAATATGTGAGTAAGTCAGCAATTTTTTAAATTACACCAACTTGGCTTGTTTTTTCCAAGAGTTTACCACCTTGCACCAGCAGAACAGTTGCGTCTCCTTGGTATTTTCAACTTGTCAGGAAAGAAGTGGTATTTTCCCTTTAAAGCCAGCAGTAGGTTTAGAGTTGCGATATCTGTAAACAGAGGGTCAAGGATCAGACAACCTCTTTTAGCTCGCTAACCAAAATCCTCTCGATTTTCTATGGGGATATTTGTATTTAGCACAAAAAACTTGACGGAAAATAGCTAACTTGATTTGGCGAGCAAAAATTCTTTGAAACTTGGTTGCCCAGTTTAATCTATATGGTAACAGGTTTTGCAAACTAGACATGCTCTGCAAGACATTTATGGAAAGCCAATCGGTCATCATTCTCAAAGAAAACTAGAAATCAAGATTATGTTAAACTAACAACTAGTCTAGGTGCTGTTGAGTCAGCCACTTGTACCAAGTATAAACAGACAGGTATTTGATACAATATAATATGATGACTAAGGGTTTTCTGCAAGTTTTGATTTACTCTGGTTAAAAGAACTAAGGCTCGTATCAAAAAATGTCATGTTTGAGAATAATTGAATAGCTGGGACGATGGAAAATGACTGATCAACAATTTTTTCTGCTGTAGCGATTGGTTCATTAGAACCCGACGGCGATGCCTTGACCTAAGCCTATTTTATGGTACTGAATATCCTATCTTCTCTGAAGAGCAACAAAAGTTCTATTCAAAGGAAGGCTGAAAATATTTGGGATATAATATGAAACCTCTATTTGAGCCCTATGGCGCTGTATTTTTCCAACCCTTTCACTCTAGTAGATGGACTTTTTAAGACCATCGCTCATTTTAAAGAGTTTGTAAGCTAGAATTATTTCTCAATTTTAAGGTTCACTACAGTAGGATTGGATATACACAACTTCCTTTGTACAGTTCTGCATGACAACCACCCAGCAATAAAGTATCAAACACATATTTCACATAATGGCTCCTAGCATAATAATAGATGGTTCCAGATTGCAAGACAAGTAACTAGGATAATAGCCTTTTACCACCTAATGAAATAAGTTTGGACAGTGAGCTAGATTGGTTTACCAGAAACAAAGAAATAATAACGTGATTGTACTTGTAACCCTGGAGTTTGGCTGCGTGTGTGTGTTTTATTTCATCAACTAGTAAAAATATAACATTTAGTGAAATATATATAGTTACAAAAATGATTAAAACAAAAATATAAATGAAAGCGTGATTCGTACATATTAAGATATGATAAGGTCTACATGCCCAGTAGCATGTGCTACATCATGATTTTAAAATAACACACCATTAGTTTAATTGCATGCAGCTACTACAGTACAAAACTATGCTGTTTGTTCTGGTTCTTCTCACACTACTTAGACCATAAGTCAACCATTTATAAGCTATGTATAGCCTATCCACAGCCTATTTTCTAACCGGGTCAAAAAATAACTAATGGCCTCTAACAGAACTTTAGCTTGCAATGAATGACACACTGATTGACATTTTTGATAAGGAAGCATCCGAATTTGACAAAGCTAAAAAGCTTCTTATTCTCAGCAACAAGATCTTTACTCTAAACTGTTTGTTTTTATTGTTTTAACAAATTTAATTTGTTACAACAGAAAGTACAAACTCTGAGTAGACATACTCAGAGTTTCAGTATGATTCCGTGTTCTGCAATCATCATGTTTCTTCGGTTATCTCTATGACATCACTTTGTTGAGACAGTGTAAAAACATTTTACTGTGTTTGATATCTGATTTTTTATTGAGTTGTGCGCGCTTAGAGTTTCAGTATAATATACAGTTCAAAAAGAATTGTGCTGTTCTAAACGCTGTCACAGTCAATGAAATGTTGTTAATATGGTTGAGGATCATTTGACCCGCTTGTATATGCAAGGTTAAAAATGCTGACTCTATGAGTGTGAACTCTTGCCACTGGTTGAGAATCAGCTAACAGTTGGCAGTTGAATAGATTCACTGCTTCTGATGCCAACAGTTTTTTGCTGTTACAAGGATAGTTTAGTACTATAAACTTACATGTTTTTGTTTGGCAAACTGTTTGCAAGTCATTAAAAAATAGAGAATGCTAAAGTTAGTAGAGGAAATAACTCATAGCACACCGTCCGTCGGTTGGGTATAAGCTGGTTTTATCTATTTGCCCTTCTAGTGACCTGCGTAAGATTCCAGATAGTCAGGAAGTGTTTGCTCATACATGTACTGGCCAAAGTATCATTATTGAAGTGATGGAGTATGAGGAATCAGAAGATGATGATCAGGCACTCAGGTTGGAGTCGTGTTTCCTTTTTCCTAAGTTACTTTTGTTCTCTCTCTTCGCTCTCTTTCCCCATGCCTCACCTTACTGTTATTCCTCACCCTGTTACTTCTTTCTTCATCTACTTACTCTTTTTTTCTTCGCTTTCCCTCTTCATTCTCTCTTTATGATCTCTTTTTTTCTTTACACTCTCATACCTTGCTCTCTGTCCTTGTTCTCTCCCTTCACTCCAATCTCCCATAATTTCATTTCTTCTTGTTCTGTTCTCTCAATCTTTCCATCTTCAGTCTCTCCTCTATTTTTACAAATTCACGTATTTCTATCTATTTTCTTTTTGCATTGCTTTTCTTTTTAATTAGTAGGTATGAGCCTTTCATATTTGTACTGTTTTTTGCGCGTATCTTCCATCATAAATGGTCAACCCACATTGATGTTGGCGTTAGACGAAATGATATTCATATATTCTTATTGTGTTTTCTCATACACCTTTTCAATTAACTTATTTTGAAATGCTAGATTGAACATACTAGTGTATATTTAGGTTGCTATGACTCGAGCTACCCATTTCAAACATGTCCTTCAGTGTGTTTGTCAGACACTAATTTACTGGCTATGCTGAGAATGTACATTACTTACTATTTCTTTCACTCTCCTTTAGGATATACATGTACTTCAAAGAATTAGTCAACACAATAATGCAGATGTGAGTGTCAACAGTCTTTGTAACCAGCCTCTAGAGTTGTCTTCTTTATCTGTCTCTTGGTATGTACAGCAATTTATGCCTCAGCTTAATAAAGATCTTTTTTTCTTAAAATGTCACAATGTTTAACAACATTTGAAGTTGTTTGGCGTATCTAGCATCCTCATGCTATTTATAACTGAACTTTGATATATTTACTGTTGGTGCACGACGATACTGTGGTCACAAAATAAAGATTTGAACCACATTAGCCTTCAAAAAAACAACAATTAAATAGGCTAATCACTTTCATGATAGGCTTGTTTATGTATAGCAAAAAGGATGTTTTTGGGCAAGCTAGGTATAATTGGGTGCATTAAAAATGGAAACCTCTTACAACATTTGTTTAGGAAGCTCAAACCTGTAATCTGGGAAAAAGCAATGGTGATCAATTTTCGCAAGGTCATTTTCAATTAGTTGAGTTGTTTGTCATCTACAATATATATAATTAAAAAACCATCATTAGCATTTGTCAATTATCTAAGCTACTTCTCGCGCGCAACTGTGCCAAATGATTAAAAATTTGTCAAGGAACTTGTTTCCAATTAAAATTAAGCTATTTTCCCTTAACCATTTTCCCAAAATTTGTAACCACTCACCATGATCTCTACTAAATAGAAGAGAGCACTCTTTGAGAAGCCTGGTGTGAGATATCAAAACCCATCCAGATCACGTCACAAAAGTACCTAGAAAAGTAACTGAACCATCACATGTAGCGGTGCACTAAACATGGTAACACTATGTAAGAAAACAACTAAATATCACTTTATAAATACATAAAACCAGAGTGAAACAAATTATCAAGAAAACAGTGATTAACCTACTGCCTATGTGAAGGTAACTAACCGCTCACCATGATCTTTACTGAATGGAAGAGAGCACTGTTTGATAAGTTTGGTGTGAGGAATCAAAACCCATTCAGATCACGCCACAAAAGTACCTGGAAGGGTAACTGAACCATCACATGTAGCGGTGCACTAAACATGGTAACAATATGTAAGAGAACAACTAAATATCACTTTATAGATCCATATAACCAGAGTAAAACAGAGTACTGGGTGTTATTATAACACCCAGTATAATAACACCCAGAGTACTGGGTGTTATTATATACAACAAAAAGCAATAATGAAAGGAAAAGATTATATGTTTATATCTCTCACCCTGCAATAGGAGAAATGCAATATTGGCCAATATTAGAAGTAAAGTGCACTGATATCAATAGCATGACCAATATTATTATTATAGTAATAGTATAAAACCAATGCACAATTTTGTTTACATTTCAAAACGTCATAGCTAGCAATATCAAGAAGTTGTGATATTTATATATATTTTTAGAAATTCTGTACTACGTAGTCATTGTTCTGTAGTCATCCAAACTTATAATTAAATATTGTAATAACCTCATAAGGATAGTTAGAAAAAAAATCATCGCCATTTCCTTTACTTACACTGCGTTGGACATCAGCTAGAATACTAAAGCATTCAAGACTGTCTAAAATATCAGTTACTTTGAAATTGGCATAAATGAAACTTTCATGAAATGATTTCAGTACTCCTACGTTAATTACAAAAACCTTCGACATTTCGACAATGCTATAGACTAATGAGATGCGCACATTATTTTTCCGTGAAATGCGCACAACTTAATCGTTTTATTCTCTGTTGCTAGGCGTTTCAATTTCCAGTCTTAACTTTTATTAAACCAAACTTGTCAAGCGTTTTGAAAAGAATTTCAGCCAAACTGATTTGTCTATTTGTGTATAATCCGTTCAGATGGGTAAGTTTTAAGATAATTTCGACAATTTACAAAGACTTGGTAATATATTTGAATAGGTTTATATGTGTTTTGTATTGCTATTATACTTTAACAACTCTACAAAATGATTTTAAAAATTGTTGATGAGATTTTGAAACAAGAGTTGCGACGTTAATAATGAATAATTTTCGTAAGTTGTGTGCACATGCATTTATCATTAAAACTCTCAAATCAAACTTCGCTTCCGCTCATTTGGTCGGGGGGGGGGGGGGGAGATAAGTAATTTGATATATCAGTATGACTCGAGACATTGAGGTCAAGGACCTAATCACTAATCAAGTCTTCTGTTTACCGCTATTAATAGCAGCTGATTTTATAAATAGAGGCTGTTAATTGGTTATTCACCTACTTAATATCTGCCATATATTTTTCCATTCAAGATAATCTTCCCTTGAATTAAATTTACTCTTTTATCTATTAATGTTAGCGTGTTTAGCACATTACCAAAAATTTAAAAACTTTGAATGAAATGTTCGTATGTCATCAAGAAACTACTGTATTGAGTGATCTCTGCTACTTTTGTATTCTGGCATCTCACCTGAACATTCTCCTTCTGTTCTGTCACACAGGTTACAGATGAACTTTTTACATTTCTCACAGGCTTTTATCAGCTGCTCGTTTTTGTTATTTTTACAGAAAGCTTTTCGGTATTTGCCTGCTGTCTGTTCAAATTCTTTCATAGATATGAACTTGTGACCTCCTCGGAAATATCTATCATGCAGCTGAAAAATTGACAAGTACTCGCATCACTCTATGACAGTAATAATAGATGAATGAACCAGCCTATCATTAGAGAGCGCTGAATTAGTGACTCATCAATCAGACACAAGTGGTAGTCAATTACTGTACCAAGGACTATGTATGTTAATTTGACAACTACTGCATGTGACTGCTCTCATTGGTACACTGCCAATTAAGAAGCAATAACAAGTCTTCTGAGAAACAGTATTACAAATTAACTTACATCAGAATTTTTATTACACAAAGTAATAAGTTCTATCAATACTTTCAAGCTATGAAACTAAACAGAAATATTTGCGATGTGCAAAATATGGAATGGAAACAGCTGTGACACTATATATATTTATTAAAGTTGTTCGGTTGTGGAACTTGATATTACGTTCAAAATCCTTAATCTTGGAAGCAGAGCAAACGCTTACACGTTTTAAACACATGACTTTTGACAATAGCTAGTTTTAAAGAAAATTAAGTTTTAAAGAAAATTCTTTAGAGTGAACTTCCAAGATGTACACACAAACTGGTCAGTGTTGATCTATACCCACTTCTTACATCTAGCAGCTAGCCAATATGTGAGCTTCCATGATGCTGGTAATTTATGAGTCTGCGTCATTTTTGAGTGACAAATAGCAAAAAGTCAAGCGAGTTTTAGTAGCTGAAATTTTTTATCAAATGTTTCGTGCTTTCTGAAGAAAGATATTTCACTAGCAAATTCCGCGTAAGAATATGCCAGGCAAGCTTATCCATTTTCATCATTTTCGCAATTGAGTTGTTTCAATTTGGACTCGGGCAGTTTCATGTGCTCCAACTCAGAATATAACTTTCAGACATAATACTTATGCTTTTAAACTGTATACCCCAACACTCCATTCAGGGACAAAGAGGCATTTACATTACTGTCTCTGATAAACAAACCTGATTTACAAAAGCTCATTGACAGAAAGTTTCAGACGAACCAAGAGATTGTTAGAAGTTTAGCAGAGCTGCTCATCAGGAGAACAAGCTACGAGCAGCTTTAAAACGAATAAAAAGTGCTAAAGCAATGAAGAATTCCTTTTTTTAAAGTGTCCGAGTTAATATACGACATGTGAATATTTATTGTAACACTCATCACGGAGTAACTTAAAGTGTGCATCATCTACAAAGTGAAAATCTAGTTAAAGGTTGACTTGCGACAAAATTCACATTACAGTTATTTGATATCAAAAGGTTCACCATGTCTTACTCTGTTGCGTTGTGTGTTGGTTCCTGCGACCAACACGTAGAGGCGACTGGGTCGGCTTACTCTACCGGTCTGCATTCACCCCTCTCAGGGGCTGTGTAGTGGTCTCCCGTGACCAACACGCAGAGACGACTAGGTCGGCTTACTCCACCGGTCAATATTAACCGCCCCACACAAGGGATTGCGCCCAGAGAGGTTTTATACTAGGTCGACAAGGTCGACCGGAGGTCGACGAGGTCGACAGTGTTTTTATGAGTCTATCCCCACAGCACAGTCCATAGACTAGGTCTTTGGAGATAGCTATATGCCGGGGTGGTTCTGGTATCACACAAGGTAGCAGAAACAGTATGGTTCCAAATGCACTGCATGTATTGAACGAACATAAAGAGCCGAGGTCCTGTCTTAAGTACATCAAATTATGCAAATGAGATGCTAAGACCAGCCTCCCTTAGGGGCGTGGCTACAAAAGGATAAAAAGGGAACATAACTCCAGTTAGAAACTGTACAAGAAGGATAGAAACTTGGTGTTTCACCACACACGCCGCCCCTATAGCCAGTACTGACTACATGACCTGTCACTTTTTATAAGCTGGCACTGTAATATACATGTATGTACTAGCAACACTACTACTGTATCAACACTGCACACTCTGCACTAGGTAATACCACAAACACTGGTTATTATGTATGAATAAAGAGTTGTACTGTGTTTATACGGTACACTGCATGTTCGACTTACACTCCGCTGTTACTCGACATAAGAAAGAATGTACATATATGTACTTCCTGTTGCACGCATAAAGCTAGCATTATGAAGGAAGATTTGACAACTCATCGATTGCATAATGAGTTTTCTATGAAATATTTACAAATATGTGTTACATGAAGACCCAACGCACCAGGTTTCATCTTGCAAGCAAGCGCAACAACAGCAACAACAGCAACAACAGCAACAACAGCAACAACAGCAACAACAGCAACAACAGCAACAACAGCACCTTGCTATGCTACATGCCATCAGATAGCATTATTCCAGCCGTTACTCTAGAATGGAGTCAACTTTTGTAAAGTAACAAAAACAATAGTTTTACATTTTTATGCTACAAGACGTATTCAGGCTACGCGTTAGCAACTAGAATTTATTATATACAAACATAACCGATGGCAAGAAACAAAACAGATTAAATATTTCACTAGATACTAACAGAAAACGACTAGATTTTGTACAGTACATGGCTAAGCCAAGGTTTAGATAGGTAAATGTTTGCTAGATCGTGAAATGATACGCTGCAGCGAAAGGTCTACCCATTCAGATTTTGTGAATCAGCTGCTACATCAAAATGCTTGTTCTTGATGTCAAAGTGAAGCTCAGAATGTGCTTCCAAACGTCATAGAAACAGAATTTTGATATCGACTACAAAACTAATTTTTGAGCATAAGAATTGATACCGATCGATATGACAAAACTGTAACCGATGATTTACAGAATAACAAAAAAGGTATCGATTTCAGGTATGCAAGCAAAGTTTCTCGAATCTTTCAAGAGAATGTTCCCAACCAACTGCGAGAGAAAGTCAACCTTACCAATCCTATCTTCAACTGCTTGTTTGTAGTTGCTGTTGACTTACTTCAGCAGTTGGTCAATTCGCTACTCAACCTTTTCAAGAGTATGAAACTGAGCAACTGCGAAAGAAAGTAAACCTTACCGATTCCCTTTTCAACTTCAGCTCTTTATGCCACTGTCTCTGTTGCTCAGTTGTTTTGCAACTTGCTGTTGATCTACTTTGGCAGATGGATGAAAATAATCTCAACTCTTTCAAGAGATTGTTCCTAACCAACTGCAAAAGAAAGTCAACCTTACCAATACTATCTTCAACTTCTGCTCTTTATGCCGCTGTCTCTGTTGCTCAGTAGTTCTGCGAGGTGCTGTTGACTTACTGCTACAGACAATTAGCCTTTTTTTCAAATATTTCAAAACAAAAAGGCCAATGACCTACAGCAGGAAGTAAACCATACCATGCTATTGACTTATTCGGTCTTGACTCATTCTCCTTATCTTCAATCTCTGCTCATCTCGCATTCAACTATTTCTTCTTACCTACAACCCAACCAAAATAAGTTTGCACTTTATATACTTTAATCTTACTGCTATTGAATACTACTATGTATAATACTCTAACTAGCATTTTGCTATACCTCTGAATTAGACACCAAATCTTCCGGCCGCATAGGTTACTCCTTCTTTATGCCGCTGTCTTTGTTGTTTTGTAGTTCTGCGACGTACTTTCGACTTCCTCTGGCTGCCACTGACGATCTTTCTCTTCAATCTGTCCTCATCTTTGGCATCTGCATGCAGTAATGACTTCTCACCTACAAGCAGACCGAAAAACTTTTGTACCCTGAATACTTCAGTTCTAACACCATTGAAGACCATCACAGCCATCGTCAAACCCACTGTCACTGCACGCTTACCATACCACTGGGTCTTTGGGCAGCGTCACCAGATTTTCCCATTCAAGCATTCGTTCGCATTCTGAGTACTCACATTCGCACACCGCTCCAACAATCTCTCGTCTGACAATCATTTGTATACAAGATCATACTCAACATCGCAATCGGCAAGTCAGGTTTCGAAGGCAACATGCTGAGATTCTTATACCAGCACTAGCTATCACGAGGGCAATAATCATGCTGCGGGTGCGAGTAATCATACGTGATGTGATACAGCGCGGCAGAAATTGCTTTTTTCATTCCGTCAATGTCGCCTGAATTCTGAGTGATGGCGTTGCGATAATAAGACTGCAAATCTCGCATCAATGTGTCTGCAAGCTTGCCTTTACCGGAAATAGGCGTCGACGTCTTTTTATATAAAACGTTGAGATTTTTCAAGTGAGTCCTCAAACGTTTAGCAACATGATTTATACACTCTTCCTTCTTGACACTGACATCACCGTATACGTTTAGACTACACACCACATCATACGCTAAACTGTCACCATCACCAAGAAAAGCAGTATATCGTAAAGGCCCTGTTGTAGATCTCTGCCAGATGATCTTTGCTGCGTCTCTCCATAGCACCGCTCGAGCCCCCATGGTTCTTCTCGCAAGCATCTTGGTGTTTCTTCCAGAACTCATTGTAATCACTGTCATCCTTCTTCGGTCCTTTCTCACATACCTGGCAGTAGTTTGACATCACTTCAAGGTCTACAACAGATCCAGTAAGAACATCTATAACAACAAATACACCATTGTGTGAACTATTTCCACGCTTTTGCCATGTACCGTCATAACTTACAGCTATATCTACAGTATCTACATCAACATCAGTCCTACGTTCCTCAAGCTTTAGATGCTCTTCCTTTACAATAATCCTAATGATTCTAAAATGCTCCTCTAAAGCTTTAGTGCATGCAGTAGTTAACTTATCTAACTTAGTGTAGTATGCACAAGAAGTAGTAGGCTGAGGTAAATTTAGATCTGAAATAAAGCTACACGCCTGTGCATATCCTACCCCGTTACTCTTACAAGAATAAACATCATTGATATCATAAGCCCTACCAATTACCACACTCGGGGATGTGTGCTGCGACATAATTGTGGCCTCACAATCTTGACAAACTACTTCAAATAAACTAGACATACCGTAGACATTAGCATTCTCAACTAACCTTACATTCGTACTAGAACAGGTGTAACAAACTATATAAGATACTACGCTATTTAGAAATTCCAAACTAACTACCCTATAGCTGCCTGCACAGACACTGCTTGCGGCAGCATCACCAGAAAAAATGTCGGCACTAGCATAAATAGGGTGGCCAGCAGTATATTCCCTGAAGGTCTCCAGCTTGCGCTTGGACGCAGCAACTGGAGTAGCAGCAGAAACTGGAACAGCAGCAGAATCTGTAGCAGCAGCAGAATCTGAAGCAGCAGCAGAATCTGAATCAGCACAAACTGGAGCATAAAATGTTGATGGTGCTGGTGACAGAAGAGATGTGCTCGGCGGTGTTGTGGCGGCATCAATTTTTTAGAAATAAAAAAAATAATGATGCTTAGGAATTATCGGTTACGGATAATTAATTTTTTTGCTGAGCCATCACATTTATCTTGAGTTCATATTCGGCCATGTAGACAACATAAACAGCATACTGAAGCACCATAGCTAACTTCACCACTGATAGAAGCGCTAATAGGAAATCTCAAACACGAATGTTTTGTAGCGAATAGCATAACACCAACTAGGTATTATCGATACATAACCAACATATTTATATTTGATACTGTTGAATTCTTTGGTTTAGCCTAATGAAATAGATAGACGCTGAAAAGATATCTAGTAACTAATTAAAACTAGTCATAGCGACAAAAAATTGAATCGAAATAAATAAAAAATAGCAAGACGAGAATACTAACATCATCATCAGTTTTTTTAGATGAAAGACTCTTTTCTTTTTCTTCTTGCCGTATGAACTGGGTGTATATGTCTTCACCATCTTGTAATTCGAAATAGCAACTTGTAATAATGTGTGAGAGTTTTAGAAACGCGTACGTTTGGGTCTTCGGTCAAAGACAAAAGGAATGAGCTTATCAATGGCTTCGCAATGTTTACAATCGCTACCTACATCCGCACCGCGGCATTCCATTGGTCAATTTTAATGATGCGTTGATTTCATTTGATAAGAAAATAGCAGCTCCGACGCAAATCAAACTAGCAGGTTTCACTTGCTTCAAGGTTATTCTTTTGGCGGGAATAAAAAGGCTCTCACTCTTCATTGGTTGATTGAAAGTGAATATTATCAGTACGATTGAAAAGATCACGTGTTGAGCTTTCGCTTGGTGTATAGATTTCATTTGATAACGGCCGATAAGGAGCCATTTATTATGCCAATAAACAGGTCGTAAGGGTTGCATTTTTTGCGGTTTTCTTGCGGTTTGGTTTATTACAGGGTCGCAATAAAAGGCTTATTTGTATAGTTTGCATTAGTTTCTGTCAATAAAATGAATACCTGTTGAAAGAGCACATTCTACTGCTTACAGTACTTCATAAATCTGCAATTTTAGAAAATTTGACAAAAAGTCAAAGATTTTGTACAAAATTGCCATTACATTACATTGGTTGGATAGAAGACTGCCCATAAAGTACTTCTAGTGATTCCACCTGCCATAAAGAGATACCAGATTGGTCACTCTCTATGAGAATAACAAGTCCTTAGCTGTAAATGAGTCAGACAGGCTGATTTTCAGTATGTTGGGAGAATACAGAAAGTAGATTAATGTTCTAAGGAAACTAAACAAACAAACAAGGATTTAATATTTGTTTCAAACAAATTTATACCAAATGTTAATTGTATATTAGATCTCTTTTAACAAAGGTAATTCATTATAGAAAACCCATTGATAAAGGAATTCATCGTTAAATAGGTCCATCTCATCCTCACTCGGCAATATGGTGCCGTTATATTTGTTCCTCTTTTACACATTAGATTCCTATTCACTGCTTTGGTAGTATATTAAAGTATCATCTTAAATATGAGAACTTGTTTAGTAGTATGAAGTAATTAAACTCAATTAAAAATTGATTATGTTATTCTTCTAGTTCAGAATCTCATATCAACCAGAGTGAATGTGTAAACATTGTCTATGTGAGGAAGTCTATGAAACAAAGCTCCACCTACCTGGTGGTGTGACCTGTTTAGTTGATGAAGGTACTCATTAGTTAAATTATTTCAACTAAATAATAGGATGATTATGTTAGTCTTTTAGTTCTGAATCACATATCAAACAGAATGCATGTGTAAACAATGTCTATGTAAATAAGTCTATGAAACTAAGCTCCACCTACCTGGTGGTGTGACCTGTTCCATCAATGCAGGTACTTATGAGTGAGATGCCAAGCCAGGAGAGCAACACAGTAGAGTTGGCAGTATCCCTTAGTTTAAACCACGGCAGCCATCTTTCTCGAATATCATCTGTCCACAGCTAAAGGGCAAGTTGAAGAGATGCATTAGTTTCAAAAAATCGGTATTTGTTCTACCTACAAGGGAAGATAAACACTCTGTATCATTTGAAGAATACGATAGCAAAATACAAGTTGATCAAAAGTAGATCTATGTATGAAAGAACCTGTCTGCCGAGAGGGTGGGTAGCCATGCTACAACATCCCACAAAGATTATGGGTTAAATATTAGTTACCCTAGGACATAGTTACCCTATAATTCGCTAATATTTAGTTTCGTGAGTAACATACAGAGTAAAGTATTACTGCAACTTAACTTCGCAGCGCTGGAGAGTGCGAAAATATTGTGATGTGAAAATAAAAGCAGTGGAACAAACAATTAGATTCCACAAGTTCAGTTCACTGCAGGCCTGTATTCACTAGTTGCAAGTTGGGGTGGTTAATGTTAGGCGACTGGTTATGAACACCTGGGGGTGTGGAGGGGGCGGTGTAAGCCACCAACAGGTTTTTCTTAAGTAGGGCCTCAGCCGGGCCTCTTGTGTTAGGTTTTAAAAAAAAATTATCGGAAAATATCAACATTTTTCTATCTTTTTGAGATTTGTTTTGCTTTAGGTGATGTAATTGACGAGACGTCTTTAAATTGAAATAGGCAAAACTTGACCGCAGTTGAAACGCTCGGAAAAAAGACATCTTTTTCTTTTGAGCGTTTTAACAAAGATCGATTTTGCCGATTTTATTTTAAGTTTATACGGAGATTTTCACGCTTTCGATGGAACATGGCCAAACGGATGTTTGATAAAATTGATATTTTGCAAACCTTTATAAAGATCGCGAACAAGAATATTTTGCCACTGATGAGGATAATAATGATGCCTAAGAACTACTGAAAGGTGATGTTTGTCTGTATGGCTTCGAATGAAGTGATATTCTACAGCGATAAAAACAGTTTCCATAGCCGTTGGGCAAATAACTTTTCGAATAAACGGGGTTGAGGTCGAGTTATCTGAAGCAATTTATCATTGCGTGGGAATGGACCAAACAAATCCGTTCGAGTTAACCTTGTGTTTGAGATGAAATGTTACATTTTATTTGAGGGCGAGTTATCCGAGTTTGACTGTACTTAGCCGCAGAAAGTTCCTAAAAAGTTGGAATGGCTCAGCCGGCCAGCCGCCCCAGGGAATACGGGCCTGGTTCATCGATAAGAAAAACATTTCAATTTGGGAACTGTGAATAATTGCGGGTAATTGTGAACTGCAGGTAGAATGGCGTGGGCGAGGTCGATAATGCAATTTGATCGCTTGCTGCCATTTGTTTCTTCGACTATCAATGAACAAAGCTATTTAATTTCGCGTTTTCGCTCATTCGTTATGATAGTTTAGTTTCGCACATTAAATTTTCGCGGGAGGATGACTCCGCGAAAACACGAAGGTTAGATGTGGTGAATACATAAATGTCCTAGGGTATATAGGTCTGACTACAAGATTAATCCATCCAATCACAGAAGCTGTTGTAAGACTACCATGTGGACATATCTAGAAAAGATTTTGTTTTACAAAAGGTCACTAGTCTGCAGTATGCCAATAAGATGGCAATTTGCCAGATTTAACAAGTTCTTCCATAAGCCTGGTTCCCATATCGATTGCAGGACTCCGGCAGTAACACGCCCAGCAAATCGCTTGCGCCGCTCGCTCGCATCTGTTCACATAAAGCCACATCGTTAATAATATCGTAAACATAATTGCGTTATCAAATAAAATACTCCAATGCCGTTTCTATAATGGTGACATGTACCCGTACAGTGCATTTCGGGAAAGTTTTGTCTGCGGTCTTTGGCGAAATTTGAGCAGTGCAAAACTATTGCGATGCCGCCGGCAACTACCGGCCGTACCCGGCGCGTAAATTCCCATTTCTTCGCTAATAGCTCGCGGTACTGATGGGGTGCTTTGCGACGTATATAGGAACCAGGCTTTACTGAATTACTTGGGACCACCAAAGTTGTTCACAGTGTCACAGTTGTTCACAACAAGTCAGTTAGTTTTACCATATAGTAACTATGGCACGGTTGGATATTCACATCTAGTTGAATGCTAAGGGGAGGGGTTGATGATGATACCCAGCTATGATCATGATACCATGTGACCCGTTATGATTTTGATACCACGTGACCAGCTAAGCCGTGATACCATATGGCCAGGTATGCCCGTTATACCATGTGACCAGCAATGACTACCAGAGCATTCGACTAGCTATAACCATGATAGCTTGTGACCAGCTGTGATCATGATACCGTGTGACTAGGTAGGGGAGTTATACCATGTTACCAGCTATAAAAATTATATCCTGTGAGCAGCTATGAATGTGATACGATGTGACCAGCTGTGACTGTTATACCAAGTGACCCGCTATGACTGCAATGTGCTCGACAGTCAGGACATCAAAGAGTTAGATTGAAAGTGAGTCCATACAGCGAGGAGATCAAATATCCTTTTTAGTCTGTAGTTATTTTAAAAGCAGAAACAGAAGGTCTATGACTATAACTGCTATCAAAGTTGGCTGTCAGAAGATACGACCTGATTAAAAGCTATAATCTACTCAAGTTTTAAAAAAGTGATATACAGTACATGCCTCCTAAACAGCTAGCTATAAAGTACACCATGATGGTTATAGAAACCTCACCTCTTCTGATCTACAAAGTAAATACAAATAGAGTGATAGTATGTATGTCCAGTGCTTATAATGATACAAAGGCCTGAACTAGTTACAACTAACTATAGATCTAAATATTGTTATTAATAAAGTTAAACTTACAAGAGATGATGTGAGTCTATGTCAGCCTGGAGCACTTTATTGCTATAAACTATTATAAAAGTATTTTTAAAATAAGAGCAGTGACAATAACCAGAGTAAGATGTACACACGTTATATAACATTGAGGCATGACGTCATGCAACCTTTGTTAGCCCTGTGTAAGGACTGCTGAATTTTCGTAAGTAGAGTTTAGGTGAATCTTGATATGGCTGGTTTAACCAGCTTCGAAAATGACCACCATATTGACTTTGTTCTTGCTACATTGATATCGCTATCATCATGAGTTGTGTTTACCTTCTCGTGTTATCTTAACCTAATATAAACAAAACAAGTTGTGAAAGTCACCAAAATGACTCACTCTTTAATTATTACCATTCTGGCCACCAACATCTACATTGTATAGATGGTGTGTAGATAACAGAACAAACAACTACTCTGGTAGTAAAGATTCTATTTTAAAGACAAAGGGCTTGTTATTAGTTACATTCTTTGTATCTATTTTAAAGCACGTAAATTACATAATATTTTTATTATGTATTTTAATGCATCAGAGTCTTGGCTTTCGAATGAGCCTATATTCAATACACAAAGAATGATAGAACTATAAAAAACGGGGTGTCAAAAGTACGTCCTGCAAAAAAAAACACTTGGTTCAGGTACTCAAAATGTGACGCCCTAATTCTCATTTAGCCTTAGGTCGTCAATCCCTTTTGCCGCCATTGAGGCTGCGTTTTTCTGTGACAATCGATGCTGTTAAATCCGGAGAGCGCTAATAATAAACTAAGATTCTAGATAATCAACAATGCCCGCGATCGTGCTAACGCCCAACCAATACAAACACATGTTCTGGGTTAATTAATTATGCTTCAATAAATGTACTGTTGTTGATAGAGGTAATGAAATCACATCGATTAAATTATGACCTGCGTGGCCCTTAGACTAAATGTCAACCGCATTTTCGCGAAATCACGCAATGCTTGAAATTAATTAGTCTCAGTCGTCACCCTCAACATTACATTAAAAATAAAGAGCTAGCGCATAATATCATCGGGAAATTATAGTATGGTGCTTTGAGTCTGAGGTACTTATCATAGAAATAATATGTACGTGGAGAACTAATGACACTGACTGATTTGTCATCTTCATTCGTTCTCTGGAGTTATCCTACCTTGGCCTGCCACTAGCGTCATTATCGCCATTATCGTAGTTGATAAATAAACAATAAGAGCACACAACAACGAATATGAGAATTGCGACATCACAATTTTCGAGACTATGCCAGTAAACTCTTTCGCGGTAGAGCTTTAGGGAAATCCTATAAACACCAACCAATGTCTGTCTCACTATGGCAAACAATAGCTAATTTGAAAGCCAAGACTCTAATGTATTGAAATATACCATAAAAAAAATTATGTAATTTATGAGCTTTAATGTTAAAGGTTGACTTGCAACAAAATTCACATTACAGTAATTTGGTATCGGAAAATTAGCTATGTCTTACTCTGCTGTGTTGCAGGTGCCAAATATGTGGAAATGTGATTACAAGCTCTAAAAAGCTCAAAAACGAACAAATAATCGCCGCCATCACAAAACCGCTGCAGATTAAAATTTCTTTAAAAAAGATCTTGACCTTTTAAGATCTTGTAACCACATTTCCCCATATTTTGCACCTACAACACAGCAGAGTAAGACATGGTGAATATTTTGATACCAAATAACTGTAAAATGAATTTTGTTGCAAGTCTATCTTAAACATTCTTTGAAATTCTCTTCATATGGGGGATATCTATTTAGCACGTGTGCATACTAATGTATTTAGGAGGTGTCATTTATGTTACAACCATATCACTGTACAATAATTACAGCCGTTATATTCTAATGACTTGGGCGCGCAATGTTACAATTGTCCTTGACCTTGCACACATATTAATAACCACCAATATAGTCAGTTTGTAAACCATGGGGTGAAGGAGATAGCGGTAAAACAAAAATATACAGACGCATAGATATGTTTGGTTCATCTTAGGTTTTATGCAGACGTTACCATCAATAAATGTTTGTGATATACCTACTTTCAAATGTTAAAAAATAACTATGAGTGGGAACTGTCAAAAAGCTTTTGGGATCCTACAGTAAGCTGAGGGATCCCAACAGAAGATCTCGCAGTGAGTGGGATTCTCTGTTGGGATTCCACTCACTATAGCTGGTACCCTGCTCTGGTGAATGGGACCAGTTCACTAGAGTCCAAACTGTTAATGAACTATTTTAATGGTTTTCCATAAATACTGATCAATATGTTATGTTTACACGCCAAATAAGAATTAACTGCAGTCAGAAAAAATGGAACAAATCTTGGAACGTACCTCCAGCTGTCTCACTATTTTGCAATTCATGAATTTATACGCTTCCTGATGTGAAAGGCATTCAAATCTGTCACAATCTATAGGTTGAATACGACTGTAGATGGTGAAGGTATAGAACTTGGTCTGGAAGTTGAGGTACTCTTGACAGTCCTCCTCAGCTAACACTAAAGGAGACAGGGTAAGGTACAACATGACAGTTCTTTGGTTCAACAAATTACAGAGAAAAACAGCTCATCAGTTGACTACCTGAAGAAAATATAACAAATTTTTGTATTACTAACCACCAGTGATAGAGCTCTGGTCACAGCTTACTGTCTACTAAGCTGTGACCAGAGGAGAGGAGCTTTAATAAAGTGACTAGAACTAACAGAACTACACTCAAGACACACTAACACCCACAATGCACTAGTCTGTTCTTTGAAACTTCCTGTTAGGCACAATCAGTCTTCTCTACTTGAGAGAGATTTTCCAATATCTACACTAATATATTTCTAACCTTCTGATCAATAATATTTTCTCAGTGTATTCCAAAGTTTCTCACATAGTACTCGGTTAGAACTAGCTTGAAAACCTTACAATATACTTCAACTTACGAGTGCCCCAACTTACGAGAAACTTGAGATACGAGTCAGCTTTCAAGCAAGTTTTAGCACTACCATACGAGCCATGTTTGATATACGAGCACCTGAATCAGTTGCCCAGTACGTCGAAGGTGTTTTATGAGAACAGCATCGCGCTATATTTTTTAACTGCTCTGGTTACACTTTTGTACTGTGTTTTTGTTGTGCGCAATTTTCAGTGCAGAATCATGTGAATTAAAAGTACTGTGCGTCGACCGAGTTTTTGCCAGTAAAATAAATAATAATGCAAAAAAAACTGAATGATAGCAATTGATATTAAATGGACAAGTATTGAAAAATAGGCGAAATTTGTATGCGTGATTGAGCTAGCTCAGTAAAATGACAGAAATACATCCACAATTATCAAACAGAAAGTTTATGTTCAGGGCATTTAGTTTGCTAAAGGCCAACCATAGTTTCTACACAACACAGCGATCTTCACGACCGCTGATGAAGAGACTGCTCAGGTATTGAATTAAAGACAAACAATTGGCCGGCGACAGCGTAACTGAAACGATGCTATGTGAAAAAGCCGGTGATATCTATCACAACTATAAAAAATAGACATTCGGACAAGCTGGTTAGTGGTCGTGCATTAACCCTTTGTGATGACACCTGTGTTTGTCCTAATCGCAACATATTGAAAGGGCGACAAAGGCAAATGTCCTTAGATAGGTTTCGGTTAAACAGCCAGCTGGTCGTGAGAGCGAAACACAGGAAAATTAGCTAACTAACGTGAAACTAGAACCACCATACCATACCAGAATACCATAGAACCTTACAATAGATCAAACAGCATAGAATGTTACAAAGATCAGCAATCATAGCACCTAAAGCCGGGTTCCCATATACGTCGCAAAGCACCGGCGACACACCGCAGGCTATTAGCGATGAAATGGGAACGTATGCGCCGAGGACCGCCGAGGATCGCCGAGGATCGCCGGTAGTTGCCGGCGGCATCGCAATAGTTTAGCGCTGTTCAAATTTCGCAAACGACCGCAGGCAAAACCTTCCCGAAATGCACTGTACGGGTAAAGGTCACCATTATAAGAACGGCATGGCGAGCGAACATTTTATTTGTTTACGCAATTATGTTTACAATATTATTAACGATGTGGCTTTTATGTGAACATTAAACTGCGCCGAGCACCGCAAGTGTTTTGCTGCGCGATATTACCGCCGGTGCTTTGCGGCGTATATGGGAACCAGGCTTAAGAATAGATCAGGTACCATAGAACCTTACAATAGATCTGATAACATAGAACCTTGCAATAGATCAGGTACTATAAAACCTTATAATGGACCAGGTACCAAAGAACCTTATAGTAAATTAGGTACCATAGAACCTTACAATAGATCAAATACCATATAAACGTACAATAAATCAGCTACCATAGAACCTTACAATAGATCGGGTACCATATAATCGTACAATAGATCAGATACCATATAACTTTACAATTTATCACGTACCATTGCGGCTTATAATAAATCAGGTACCATATAATCTTACAATACTGACATTAAATTTGATCTTGATCGAGGATGTAACAATAGAATACATATATCAAAGCAAAAACTTGCATTAGATTATTGTTAGCCTGAGTAACTTACGTTAAAGTAAAGCTAGTTGCATCTCTGGCGCTAGGTTCACGACCTTCAATTAGATTAAAACTAACTTGTGTGCATTGCTCTATGTTAAAGTTAGTTTCAGAAAGTATGAGTTATAGCTTCATTTAAGACCTTGTACTAAATCACAAGATATTTCTACTTACTAATAATACCGGATAAAACGGAGTTGAGATTGACAATCCATCTTTGAAGACAACCCAATGTCCCGGAGTTGATTGAACAGGATCACAGCAATCAATGAACCTCCGATAAAAACATGTGGTTGGCACTATGGATCCAGCTGCAATAGAGGTAACTCTCAAATCTAAGAGACATTCTCTATAGATAACACAAGCTTAACAGCAACATTTTAACTAGTACTCAACTATTCCTCTACAGATGTAGAGTTTATAGAGAGAAATTTCTTATAAGTTGACAGTGAGATAAACATCAACTATTAATCAAATAATATACTGAGTTTATATACTACATGAACATGTCTAATATACCATATTATACAAATGTGGTACTTTATGGTTGAATTATTAAAACATAAAATGATGGCTTGTAATGTTAGAATTACTGAGACAAGCTTGTGAAGAGAGTTTGGTGCTTTGAGTTAACAGCTAGGAGTGAGGCGGAACAATGAATGAAACACCAGTGAGACGATGACTAACCTTAACGGTATTCAGAGAGTGAGTTGCCAGGCAATCAGCTATTCCTAAATCAAACAAAGTTAATGGGCTAGATATTACTTTGTTGATTCTGACCCGCAATGGCTATGACACCGTGTGATCAGCTTTGACTGTGATATCATGTGACTAGTTATGAACATGATACCATGTGATCAGCTATGATTGTGATACCATATGATCGAAGTGACCAGCAATGATGCAGGAGCATTCGGCCACATAGCATGATGTAAGGTAAAACAGTCATAGCTGGTCACATGGTAGAACTCCTTAGTTGGTCACGTGGTATCATGGTCATATGTGGTCACAAGCTATCATGGTCAAATGATGGCTTGTGACCAGTTATGACTGTGATACTATGTGACCAGCTATGACCATAGTAATATCATGTTTGCACGAGGATGAAATCTGACAAATATAAATTATTTTTATGTAAAAAATACATTAATAAGCATATATCAAGAGTTACATTGCCAGAAAATGAAAAAAAATTTGAGTTTTACGTGACGCTAAAATAGCTTAAATCTACAAAACTTGATAAAAATAAGGCCCGCTGACCTACTTTAGCGACCTCTGACCCTAAATGACAGCCTCCGACAGAAAAGTTTTTAAATGAAAATGATAGATCACATGTGGAAGAAGACAACTAAAAATTCAGATTTTTAGAAGATATAGTTTTCGAGATATTTGTTATCAAAAAACCTAACAAATCCGACTCGGAGTTGCCCCTCCTGAATGGCAAACTTTGAGGTGATGCCGGCAACGCCACTAAATGTTGAGAGGCTAAGAAATTTAGATTCCCACCAAGTTTGACATGCTCTTTAACATAGAATTAGTTTTAATCATATCTGTGACAGGTCAGCACACACATTGGACCAGTCCCCATGGAATGGCCCTTATGCATGAGATAGCATGGGACTAACTAAGACAGTGATGTGATCAACGGCCAGCATATCAAAGAGTTGCACTTAAAGGGAACACTAAAGTTCACCTCAGAGTTCTAATACCCTTTTTAGCTTCTGCATGTTTTAAAATTGGAGGCAGCAGATTATGTTACTATAGGCAACCCTAGTTGTTCGGACTAATATCGGCACCTAAGAAACTGGTTAAAGATCACTAGCCCGCATCACTTGGCTCGTCTGTCATGACAACATCTATTGGTCAGAGCCATCATTCCTCAGACAGGCCTGGCGTATCGAACGAACGACTGGACAACTGAATGTTCAGAGTTGTCAAGATTTATAGAGAGGATCTATGGGTATATCTACAAACAAAGTTGACTGTCAAAGATGTAACCTTATCCAATACTATCAGTATCTACTCAAGTATAGTAATGACATACAGTACATACATCCTATACAGCCAGCTATAAAGTGCATCATTTTGGTTATAGAAAGATGGAGACAACCTGTGATATCAAACACTACCTTCTCCTGTTCTGATCTACAAGTAGAGTAAATACAAATAGAGTGATAGCATGTATACCCAGTGCTTATAATGATACAAAGGCCTAAACTAGTTACAACTAACTAAAGATATAAATATTATTATTAATAAAGTTAAACTTACAAGAGATGATGTGGGTCTATGTCAGTTTGGAGCAGTTTATTACTATAAACTATTATAAAAGTATTTTTATAATAAGAGCAGTGACAATAACTAGAGTAAGATGTACACGCATTACATAACATTGAGGCATGGCTTCGTGTCACCTTTGTTAGCCCTGTGTAAGGACTGCTGGCTTTTCATATGTGGAGTTTAGCTGAATCTAGATTTGGCTGGCGAAACCTGATTTTACAATGACTACCATATTGAAACTGTGGTACGTGTTACTACTATGCGCTACCGTGACAACTATGTGTCATTTCATATAAGCATGCACATATTAGCAAAAGTGTACAAACTATGTATCACATACACAATTTTACATACGACATTTGAAGGTTTTGAAATATTTCAGATAAATCTATCACCAAATTGTAACAGAGACTTCACTTAGTTTACTAAAGCTAACAATAGAGTGTTTGTTGTGATATAAAGAGAAACTTGGAGGCATATAAAACTACTTGGTAAGCACACAATAAATTCGTTAAAACAATAGATAGTTTTACACAAGTGTAGATACAGATATGATATATATACAAACACATGGACATGTTGAATATAGATAGCAACTGATCATAAACAGGAAATGAAACTATAGGTAAACAAGTAGAGTTCTCACTGTATGACCTTGCACGTAAAGCTGACAGAATCTACTTCACTTTTTTGTTCTCAAATTAATTTTTTTTCACTAGGACATACTTACATATTTGTTAAAACCTAATATTTCATTAAGGTGCATCCAAAGTTCAAAGCTTTTGAACAGCACGGTCTTTAAAGGTTGACTAGCAACAAAATTTCCATTACAGTTATTTGGTATCAAAAGATTCACTATGTCTTACTCTGCTGTGTTATAGATGCAAAATATGTGGAAATGTGATTACAAGCTCTTGAGAGCTCAAAAACAAACGGTTAATTGCGGCCATTACGAAAACGCTGTGGATTAAAATCCCTTTGCAAAACGGCTCAAATGGGACGTAGTTGAACGAGATGGCTCCCGGTTACACTTTCATGCAACCTTATTCGTCAAAAAATTTTCACAAATATACTTCAAGCATTCAATAGAACCATGCATATTGTCATTACGCGTCAATTACATAATCATTGTAATGCTGTCATTTTGAGCATCGATATTTCAAAACCTAACGTAAAAATTTGCTTAATCTTTTAACCTTAGCTCCTAGGAGTGCATATCATCCTCTGATAAACATGACGAGCCTGTTGATTACCTGTGATAGTCGAAAAATGCTGCATAAAATTATTTGCGCTGCTTGGCAGGAAGTATGGGTCACATGATCAGATTACGACTAGACGATTAGACCAATCCGAAACAGAACTGCAAAGTAGCGAGCATCTAGATTTGACACGGGCTTTTCGGTAGAACCCCCGAAGTGTTTGTCATAAACTAGTGTTACAAAACGTTTTATATTGAACTTTTTATTAGCCGTTCAATTAACGTGATAACATCACATGTCAAAACAATAATCAAATTGTTTGAATACGTCAGAGAAATAAACTAATTCCAACTTACAGCGTTTTGTGATGACGGCGATTAACTGTTCGTTTTTGAGCTTATAAGAGCTTGTAATCAGATTTCCCCATATTTTGCACCTACAACACAGCAGAGTAAGACATGGTGAATCTTTTGATACCAAATAACTGTAATGTGAACTTTGTTGCGAGTCAACCTTTAAAGTTTATTTAAAGGTGTAAACCTTTTAATGTATTCCGATATACTGTACAGTTAATCAGCATAAATTGGTTTTACCAACCACAAAAATGTCCGAAATGTTTTGCAGGAATTGCTTGGACATTTTCAAAGCCAGTTTAGCTTCTACCGCAAGCACGTTCATCTCAGACGAGCAATTAATATTATTACAGCGTGCAACATTATTATTACTAAAAAGTAAAATAATAACTCTCAGTAGAATGATTGTACAACTTATATTAATCTGTGAATGATTTGGTCAATCGATACAAATATATACAATTATGCCTATTCATAAGGCTTATGGTCTGAGATGATTATATTTCTTTTAATGTATGTTCATTCATTTTTGGAAATTGAAATATATTTACTGACTATCTCAATAAAAACAATTTAATATGGTAACCTGCCAGGCTGTTCTAGAAGGAATTGAACTTACCACAATAATGTGGTACAGATCATTCAATACCAGAGGACGTGTGAAGCCACAAAAGTAAGTTGTTCCATGAGCAAATACTCTGTACTATAATTTATCAAGGTAAGTATATTAATACTATAAACTAGGACTAAAGAACTGAAGCTTTGTAGACAGTTGTAGATAGGTACTGACACTTAGTGTTCAGTACTAGCTTATGATTGGCTTAGCAAAATGACTAAAATCTCGTTCTTTAGACTTATTTTGTCTTAACTTGTCCAAGTTTTGGACAAACACAAATCTGGTATTCACATGTTACAGATGAGGTTGGACCAACTATTTTGTTGGAAATACATATCATAATCATTATGAATAATATTGATTGTGTATAAAGCAATAGAAGACAATTTTAACAACCAAACTCAACCTTGGTTAGGAATATATATAAATTAAAAAGCAACTAACTTACATCTATTATCAACAGTAATTCTCAAGACAGTTTGTGAATTTTCAGTAGAAGTAAATCATAGGGTTTAAAAACATACTTGGCAAATTATTAAAATTTGTCGTTTAATTATTCGATTAATAATCCATAATTAATTAAACATATGACTATATGAGTACCTAATGTGAAAATAATTGAATGCTAAAAAAAGTGCATTTCCTCTAGTATCAGTTCTGTCACAAAAAATCCCAAAGAGATACTATTTGTACATCACCTGGCTTTTTAAAAAAAAATTTTTTATCATACCTTTTTTTAAATAACTACACACTGACATATAGACAACGATTTTAATGGATATTATTTTACAAATTTGATTCGATGTGGGAAAGGAAATTGTTATCTTATCTCAAACATTCATTACCTTTATTGACACTCAAGTTATAATTATCTGATTTTAGCTTGATATTCTTTATTCTGTTTGATACTTATAGAAAACGTCTGTGCAAATAGGAAAGACAGGCATTGCCATATAACTCATTGGCTTATGGTGGTAAAAGGTTTAGAAGATGTGTTCTTTAAACTGAAACCAGATGTTTCGTGTGATAATGGACTCAGCTTTGCTGTAACAATGAACTAGCCAGATGGAGAGCATCAAAAATACAGCTAACTCGTTGTTTTATTGCTTTAAACTTCCTTTTCGATTGGTTAATTCTACACAGCAAAAGTGCTTCGTGATTATGAAACGACCTTCAACAAAACCTTGAATGTTAAATGACAGCATTTTAAAATGATTTTAATTTCTCCAATTATAATAATGATATATCCTTGTTCACCAAAGATTTTGAACTTGAAAAATCAAAACAGTTTGGAAAACACAAAATAATTATGATGGAAGCTCTATGCTGTGACACAAGGTCACTTGTTTGGTAAAACACAGACATATTATATGTGATGTCAATACCGAGGATGAGCAATGTATGATTGCAATATATTTTTACACATTTTCTATCATCTAGACGTCAAACTGAAGGCTTTGATTGCCAAAAATGGCAAATAATCATAATGTGAGGTGAAAACATATTCCACAAAGTTCGAAAAAGGTTGCTTCGTATTTATACGCCCAGCATTAACTTTTAAGTGGAGGTTATAGAATTATACTAACCAGCTTGTGAGCTAGCAAAATGTTCTTTTACACAAACGGGTCCATTAGAAAACTCGAATTCATCAAAGTCGTAGGGTTCGTAGAATTAGCTATTCTCAAATTGTTTGTTCAAAACACAAGTTTTAAACAATAAGCTTAGAAGATGTGTCAGTTTTAATGCTTGAGAATTGCTTCCATCTTATAAACACTTGCTCTGCCTTCATGCTCAAAGATAGTCAAGTTTAAAAATAAACGTTTTAATATGATTATATAATATTGCAACTATTTCTAGTCAAAGTTTCCCAAAGCTCTGTCTACTTTTACAATTTAAAAAAGTTGATAAAAACCAGTACATGTTTAAAGTTACACAACAATATTACTCAACCACTAATCTGTAATGTTATCTCTGATTATTAATGCAGTAACAGTTTGTGTCATCACTGTACTTTTAAACAGGCCATGATAAGTGAGTGTTGTGTCTTGTTACCATATTAGCTGTTGTGAGTGTGTTTTATCAGAGCAGCTAATCCGCACTTGAATATGATAGATTATTCATTGTATAAAATAAACATGTACATGGTAATATTTTTATAGCAGCCTCCTTAATGGGCTTAAAATAGGCAATAAACCTATAGAGTTGCATTTCACCAGATATTATCTACTAAGAAGTTCTTGTTTTACCACCACACTTCAATTTTACACAACATCTGAATTCTCAGTAGTGATTAGCCCATTTCTCACAGCACAAACTACTGCTTCCAATTAAAAGGCGCCCAAACTTTTTCATAGCTTAGCAATGCTGGTTCTTTTGTAATTAGTATTAAATGCTTGTCTTTATTACTATTACTACTATTTTCTTCTGGCAGTTAATGTTTTCATGTTAAAATATAGAAGGTTGTGATCAGACACTCAAATATTAAGTTTGTAGTTACAGTGTTTTCATGTACTAGGTCATACTTTAAAATTATTAACAAAGACAAATCCTTACAACTAAACAGTCTGCACCCTAAAATATTTTACATGTTACTATCAAATTGTATACTTCTTTATACCCCTAATTGTCTGTTTGTTTGTTTCATCTGACATCCAATAGCAACCCAGAGCGGATGTTTAAACAGTGACAGCAATTATTTCACCAACATCTATGGGAAATGGTTAAACAATGATTATAGTTTAACCTGAATCTGCCCGTTATAAAGGCACAAACAAGCATACTTTTATCTATGACAGGAAATCATAGCATAAACTAATAATAAAATATGATTCTGTAAAAAATTCAGAACAAATTCTTAACAATTAACTTGTTACATACACTTAAATCATTTCAATTTGTCTCAAGGCAGAATTCATATTAGTGCAATCAAGCTAAGAAGTTTCATCTTTCTGAAAAGCTCTTATCACAGCTTTTCTTATCAACTTAAACCATAACTGCCACGAACAACTTTTATCGTATTTACTAGGTAAATCAGACATGCTGATTCCGATTTTGTAATCAAAATAAAGATTAGGCCACTAACTTTCAGAGTAATAAAGGATTTTTTATAGCGTTTTAATATCGGTCTCGAAAACAACACGATCGGCATAACAAGCTCCGCCCATGAATACTTGACGTAACCTAGCTTTTTAGGAACAGAAGTTACGTAAAGATGTTTAGACCGATTTAGAATAATAGAGATGGGTGTTTTAAAATCTATTAATATCTAAATCCAGCTTTAAAAATAATATCAGTTTTTTCTGAAAGATAGATAAGCTATTCAGCATTGCGTATTTAAAAAGCGCGATAACAACGCTAGCTCGTGATAAAACCGCGCTTTTTGAGCTCCTTTTTCTCGGCGTCCAGCCCATTTAAACGTCAAGTAACAAGCTGCGAGCAATTTTAAATAGTTTATATCCCTTTCATAAAAAACTGAAATTATTTTACATGCTGGATTTAGACAATAATGGGTTTTAAGACACCCATCTCTATTATTTTAAATCGGACTAAACTTTCCTAACTTCCGTTTCTGAAAAAGCTAGGTTTCGTCACATATTTATGGGCGGAGCTTGTAATGCCGATTGTGTTGTTTTCGAAACGGATATTGAAACGCTTTAAAAAAGCCTAAATGACTTTGAAGGTTAGTGGACTAATCTTTATTTTGAGTACAAAATCGGAATCAGCATGTCTGATTTACCTAGTAGGCCTAAATACAATAAAAGTTGTTCGTGACAGTTATGTTTTAATAGATGATACAGTTTTATCAGCTTATGTATTTACATTAACTGATATCACAATCTACGGTATCTTTTACAGGAACTAAAATTTCCGTTACAAACATTTGCGCACATAATTTTATTCTGTAAGCAAACTGAGCAAAGCAATGAATTTAAACAAACTACAAGACTTAAAACTATCCCAATGACTAGAAATGTTTCAATTAATAATACAAAAATCAGCTTGCATAAAAAATCAAATGACAGAAAACAAGACTTTCTATAAAAAAACAATGGCAACCCAAAATGCTGGTAGAGATAAAAGAGAGAATGAAAAACCTGTGAACAATGAAGCAAAGAGTAGCGAAATTGACAACTACAAAGAAAGGTACTTTTTAAGTCACCTAAAAGACCACACTGTGGTAACAATGATAGACCTCTGCACAGCGGGGTTCGAATATACACCATGTACATGTTTGCATTTGCTTGTGTAACTATTTGGGTACTTACTAATGTACACCCATTTCAGTATTATGTTTGATATTATCCAGATGTATTTGATTGCTATCTACCTTTTCATCCTTACTGTGAAATATGAAGAATGCGGAGCCATACTGAGCAACCGGTGGTGTTGCTTGCAGCGATTGAGGTTGTGCATGAAAGCTCTT
Source organism: Watersipora subatra (assembly GCF_963576615.1). NCBI lineage: Eukaryota > Metazoa > Bryozoa > Gymnolaemata > Cheilostomatida > Watersiporidae > Watersipora > Watersipora subatra. Next base: position 32,672,896 of record NC_088713.1, read on the forward strand.
ACTTATCCCTTGTAAGACAACTCGGACGCCGAACAAACTCACAAGTGGCTGGTCGACACCGACTTTCTCAACACTTTTTATACAAACTAACCATCTGATCTCTTGAAATCTTCTGGTTTTTCGAAATGATATAATGCATAAAAAGCTATTGAAAATTCACTATTTACTATTTTTGATTATAGCCGTGTGATCAAATTTTAAACGAACAAAATGATCCATGAAATTACTATTGAACTTATTGTTTGTTAGTCGTTAGTATGACTAAATTTTCAAGTAAAAGATCAATGAGAATAACGAAAGCAAATTTAATTTTCCTTATCTGTAGAAAAAGTCAGATCAATATTGTAAATCAAGTCTTTTAGGTTAATTCATGTAGCCGTTGTCGCCAGTAAGGCTTACCAAACAACTGAAAAAATAGCACACCTGAAGCAAATGTCATCTGTGACATACAAACAATCCCTCGCATTACACAGCCTCCCGTTATTACGATGACCGACTGGATTCAAACAGCTTCGTTACTAAGCTCCGCCTACTTAATTAGTTAATGACATAGAGCGTGTATGTGATTGCACTTGCGAGCTTATGTGTCAAAAAATAATTAGCGTAACGTAAATGTCAAGGAACTCTGCCGTCATAACGTATCCATTGTTGTACGTTTATACAAAAACAAATCGCTTATAATAACCGTGGCCAGGCTATCAGCAAACCATTCACAGCTAGTATTATGAACGGTTTCCACTGTGCAATAAACTTTTCCATAGTGTAAGTAAAACAAAGGTCAAGTAGCCCTACAACTTTGTATTAAGTCATTATATCTTGTTTTGTTGCTCGCGTGTCAATGGCGTACGTGTCATTTAAACCTCGCCTTGTTACATATGAGCAATCTTTATTGTGGTAATCAATAGTCATATTTTACAATATGTTTTCCACAAGGTACCACGGCAAGTAAACTAACTAAAAAGCGGTGTACGACAAAAGAAAATAAAAACACTTTACTGAAAATTTTAAATCAAGACCTTATGGTCGATTTTAAAAAGTTTACACTGTGCAACTCTGCCTATTTTACTCGTGGGTCTAATATTAGGCACACTATTAATACAGATGCCATAAAGTTCTCATTTTTTAACCGAGTCATGAAGTTTTGATATATATATGGAACAAGCTCAATGGCAGATTTTATTTAACTCTCGATTTTATAAGAATATCTGATCTCTTTTATCGTTATAGTCGCATCTTATCTCTAAAGGCTTATCGGGCCACAAGAGATATTTTATCGAGATAGATAGATAGGACTGTAAAGAAACTATAGTCTAACTAAAAACTAGTGAATAGTCTAACTAATATAATAATATTAGAACTGAATGCATAAAATATGTAGAACACAAGCTTGAAGATTGATATGAGTATTGTTTAAACAAAAAGTGGACAAATAATAGCTCAGTGAAAATAGTATACAAATATATGACAAGTTTTCTAGTCATAAAAACAAAGTGTAATATGAAATGGTTAAAATAGGTAAGGCTATATGGTGAATGGTATTATTGGTCAGAGGAAAGTAGATGTAGTTTGAGTTTTGTTTTAAAAGATTGCAGAGGAAGAGTTCTTAAATGAGTGCAGAGATTATTAAATGAATTTTGCAGGTTGCTGTTGAGTTTGTTGTGGCTTATGGCACTAGGTAATTTGAATCTGTTTCTGGTTTTGTGACTATGGTTTACGGTTTGAAAGCTATAGCTGAGATATTTAGGGCAGTTATCGTGGAGTATTGAATGAGCAGCGAGGCAGGTGAAGTAATGTGATAGCTTACGTAAGGGAAGAACACCGGTAGTGCTTGTTATTAAGTTGGTAGATGGTAAGTGCTGGTTTTTATGGGGTATGTTTAGGTCTTTGCATATAAGTCGTAAAGTTTTTTTTGTAAAATAAATAGTGTGTTGGTATATTTTACAGGTGTTGTAGGGTAAAACACATGCAGGCCATATATAAGATAGGAATGGATAAAATTATAGTGATATAGTCTGGCAGTATCAAAGTTCATAAGATGACGAATGTTATAAAATAAACGTAGGTTAGATGATATTTTATTTGAAATGAATGAGATGTGGTCTAGCCATGATAAAACGTCGTTGATGATGAAGCCAAGTAGTTTAGAAGTAGATTGTCTTGTTAGGGTACTGTCAAATATAGAAATTGTCAGAGGGAAATTCAATGGTGGATTTACTAAGATATTGTGAGATTTTGAAATTGTTGCTGTACCTTTTCATCACATTTGCTTGCAGTGCTGGACCATCGTTGTCATTGTTTGCTTATCGTTCATGCGGTGTTATTTTTGGTATATTTTTGTAAGGTATATTGTTATATTGCTCGGGGGAGCGATTAAGCACTCACCGTTGACTCAAGATCACAAGAGGCCTTTGTCAGCTTTGTCTCCAGTCACTATATATCCATGGGGGTCACGTGTCTCCTAGGCGTTTAAGCCGCAGCCTAATAGCCGACTAAGCCGTAGATTCTAGTAGCTATAACTTCTAGTAGTCTATTTAGCCCAGGGGTTCCCAACCTTTTTTACTATGTTCCCCCTCAGACATGTTCAGAAATTTGAATTCCTCCACACATACTTCATGGCTAAAAACAAAGACTAATACAAATTATAATGAGACTTTATTGTACATTTGCAAACACATAACAAAATATTTTTATACAACATGTAACTATGTAATTATTGAGAATTCTGTTGCCGCTCATTCGCGCACAGTACTTCAACGTGAGGCTTTGTTTTGGACAGAGCACAGCGCTGATCATTTTGTACGATCAATTGATCACAAGTTTTAGACTGAATGGGAAGTACGTGTAATGTTGAGAAGCCTGACTCGCACAGTTATGTAGTCACAAATGGCAGCAGTTTGTGGAGTTCAATTTTCACTACCTTGGGATAACATGCGGTCATTGTTGGCTAAAAGTCAGCAATGGACGTTATTCCAAATGAAAGTTTTGCAGCCGACTCAAGTTTCAACTCTAGAAACTTTTTCTGACAGTCATCTGGTACCATGTTGACTTCACACTGAAATGGATGGTCAGATCCAAGTCTTCGCTAGGTATTTTAGGGAAATATCTTTTGGACTCTGTGTGAAGGTGTTCTAGATGTTCTGCAATCTCATCCTGCATTTCAGGAGGAAGATCCAAGTTGCCACTGTCCAGCAAGTTGTCTAAGCTTTAAACATTGCAAAGTTTCCACAGCAGACTTTCCTCTTCTAGCTCATCAGCTTTGCTTGAAAAGCATTCAGCTGGTTGATAAATATGATCATGTCAGTATTAGGACCCTGCATCTTCAGATTTAGTTAATTAAACTGCTCAAAAATATCTACTAGATATGCAATCTGAATAATCCAGTTGTTGTCTGTGAGATGCTTATGGAAACTCTCTTTTCCCTGTTGCTCGGTAAACAATATCAGTTCATTTCGGAGGCTGTAAACTCGAGCTGTGACATTACCTCGTGATAACCAATGAACATGTGTGTGATACAAAAGTGTTTGGTGCTCAACATCCATGTCTTTGCAAAGTACCTTAAATAGCCTTGTGTGCAGTGCATTGCTCTTCATGTAGTTAATTAATTCGATTACCTCCTGTAAGACAATGGAAAGAGATGAAGGAAGGGTTCTAACTGCCAATGCATGCCGGTGCAGCATACAGTGAGTGCTCTCTACATTAAGTGAAACTTTTTTACAAGAGCTTGAAAGCCTGATTTTGTGCCTAGCATAGCTGGTGCCCCATCTGTACAACAGCTAATAACATTTTCCCATTTTAGATCTACTTCATCAAAAAAGTTGGAGACAACATTAAAAATGTCTTTAGCTTTGGTTGTGGTTTCCAGAGGTACACGAAACAGAAATTCCTTTTTTATTTCTTCGTTGTGTACATAGCGGGCATACACCATTAACTGTGAGCATGAAGCTACATCAGTTGACTCATCCAACTGAATAGCAAAGAGCCCAAATGGAGATAACATTATCTGCTGGACAACCTGATCTTTAATGTCATCGACCATGCTGCAATTTCTTCTCTGCACTGTGTTATTAGACAATGACACTGCAGCCAGCTTCTTCTCAGCCTCCTTTCCCAATATAGGTTTAGCCATCATCAGTGTACATGGCTTTAATAAATCTTCTCCAATGGTATGGGGTTTTTTCTGATTAGCGATTTCATATGCTACCTTGTACGGAGGCTTCCAGTAGTTTGGAGTTTCATTCATGAAAAGCCCCAATTGTGTCTAGCCTCATCTGCTTGAGCGGTTTTCCATGTCGCTCAAAGAAGTTTTGTTCCTTTGCTGAGGAGAGATGATGCTTCAATTTGTTAGGTCGTATTGAATCATTGCCCAATACTTTTATGCATCACATACATTTGGCTTTTCTTCACCCTTGCTAACTAGACATTGAAATAAATATTGCATGTAGCTTGCATCATATTTTTGTTTCTTGCTAGTACTCATTCTGTAATGAAAGATATTATTAGTTCAATATTTAAGCCGCATTTTAACATGAAATCTGTAGTAAGAACAATATTACACACTGTATTACATCCCAAATACACAAATGCAAATTATATAATATATACCGTAAGTTCTCGTGCTCAAGTCGCGTGGCTAAGGCCATTCTTTTAAAACCTATGTGGAGCTCAGGGCGGCTTCTCGATAAATGCGGTCTCTGCTCAGTTGCCGCACTATAACCATAGAAGCGCATTCATAATAAACTTTTATGTATGGGGTCTTGGCAACCTACTTGTTTATTTTCAAGAACATGTTTAAGGAATACTTTACACTAAAGAAGAATTTATCGCCCAAGTCGAGATGAATTATTAGTGAATTATCAATGAAGATTTTGTTTAGTTTGAATTCATGACACTCAAATTCTTGGGTGTTTTTTCGGTATTTTTTAAAAGTAAATTTAAATTCCAAACGAAATTTTTATCTATGAAGATGATGAGGTATGTTTAGCTCACCACAGTCATAGATTATTAACACCTTTTCATTCTTGACCGGCATCTTTTCATAAAGATGAAGCCCTCTAACAGTGCAATAATGATCTAGCTGAGACATGGCAAGTGAGTTCTTGATGCAAGGGTTCAGGAATTTTAATTTGAACATGGAAGTGAACGAAAATTCTTTTCACATGCACTGATGTAGCCTGTTTTCTTATTCAAAAGGACACAAGTATAGCGAAACCCGTCTCAACACTCGCTCCCGAAGGAGTCATGATGACAAAACTTCAGTCGTTAGCCGCGTGTTCTGTGAGCATATGGGGCTTGTTGGTAAGGGCGGCTAGATACCACTGACAGCTTATTTGAGAGTTATTTTTCCGTCATGAGTCATCTGTTTGTGAGCATAAGCCCACGGCTTGAGCATGAGGACTTATGGTACTGACCTGATGAAAATCAGAATGTACTGTACTGCAGCTTCCCTGTTGACTGTAGAGTAATTACTGTTATTAACATCCACTATTACTTGGTACAAGCAGCCAATAAAAATGCAGCACTACTAAACATCATACTACAGGAGTTCCCAACCATAGGGGAATTCCCCTGGTTGCCTTATCGTACTACAGTGCACCCTCGAGATACGATATTAATCCGTTCCAAGATTGGCATCGTATGGTGAAAAAATTGTATGTCCGGGTATAGAAACCATTGTAATTATACAAAGAAAAAAAAGAAGGTAAAAATCGTCCAAATTTTTATAAAAATGCGGTACATATTGAAATTTAGTAACAAAATGGTATGTTAACTTTAGTAACTATAGTTACATACAGTAGCTACATTATATTAAGAGCACCTAGTGATTATAATCTGCAATACTGTAAAACGCAAAATTACGTATAATCTGTTTACCAAATGCAGATTGTACAGTAAGAAGTTCTTACCTTCAAAATGTACACATAACATAAGCATTGAATTCACTTCGAATAAGTTTGGCTTGCAAAACTTACACTTTAAACTGAGTTTTAGTATATATTTTGAACTATTTTACTGAATTTCAACTGTTTATCACAAAGTTTTATCATTCATAAGTTTCTGCCTTCACTTTCATTATAAAATTTAGCATGTTTGGTTGAGACATTTTTTTTAACCAAAATTAATAAGAAAGGCCGAGCGATGCAGTTATCGAAAGCGGCCTCTCACACGCCTGACCATTTAATGGTTACCGACAAAAATGAGATTTTATTTACTATGCAGGACATACATACCTTTGGAGTAACTTGACTCTAGCTGGCACATACAGCAAATGAAGCAGAAATGAGGGAAAAACGTATCAATGCTAATTATGTTGCTGTACACTTGAAGATTAATTTAATATTTAATGAAATGGAATTTTTAGCAGTCTAAAGAAGTTGTCTAGTCCTGTCCAATTTTTCTCCTAGTTTAAAAAAAAACTGCTAACTAGCTAACTCTTGTAGAAGGATCCAGAGAGAGTGCTACAGTATTTTTTTTGTATGAAATGTGCACAAGAATCAATGTAGCCATACGTACAAAGTTTGTACGTATTTATACCGTAGAGGACAGGGCTTTAACAAGTTTCAGAAAGTAAAGTGGATGCGTCAACTATCTTGAGTAGTTAGATATATGAGTTACATACATATGATGAATTGTATTCACGTAGGAGATAACAAGCCTACCTGCAAAGACATGGTTAAACAAGGAAATAAAACATAAAATCAGAGGTAAACAAATAAAATGAATAAAATATGAAAAACCTGTCACACAAGAGATAAAATATTATACATGCATTGTTTTAATATACCAGTCCATATAACTAAATTAATCACTTGAAATATTTCTGCCGATGTGGGGTTTGCTGTATCTTCTACTTCCTCGTCCTTGCTAAATGTTTGCTCATTTAGAATGCTGGTCGAGTGCATGGCCTTCTAACTCCTTTGAATCTTCAGTCGTAAGCTCCTTCCTGTGCTTGCTTTAATGGAGTTCTTGTTTTGATAATAATTGCAAATGCTGATTGGCTACGATCATATTTATAGTTTATAGTTCATATATCATAGTTTATAGTAAAATATATTATAACGCTGCAAATGAATATTTGCCCACGCGGAATGATGCCGTGAGAGAAGTCGATCATCGTGTCTCTTCTAAACGTTCTGAAAATGTATTCGGCAAACTATATTTTGGTGTCTTTTTTATTTCGCCATGCGTTATGAGCACACCGACCGCCAAATTTTAACACGGGCAAAACTTCTTTCAAAATCGTATGGTGAAATAAAACTCGTATAGCGAGGTAAAGATCTCACAATATTCGACTTCGTAAGGTGAAAGAATCGTATATCAGGGTAATCATATCTCGAGGGTACACTGTATAAGCAAAGCATTCATGCCTGGATGTAGCTGAACATGTCAGCATGGCAGTTGTAACTGCCCTCCCAAAATTAGGAATGAAGTTCCGAACAGATGTATAGATGCATTTGTTGTGGTATATTTACATCTTAAGACCGTGAAATTAGGTTTTTAAAACTTGATTAACATATGACATTTAGCTAATAAAACATAATGTTAAATGTTGACAAGAATTGCAGAAACTAAAGACATAGATAAACAGCATTAATCTAAAAAATAAAGGAATACGTATAGATAGACATACATTTTCACTCCTTTCCAGGAGAGAGTTAGGTATACAATCAGTTTTATTTCTTTTTAGTTATTAAGAAGTCTACACTTTCTGAGAGTATAATATGAAATGAATGAGACAACGGTTGCTTGAAATTTATATAAAATTGGAGGGAAATAATCGTATAGCAAATAGTGACAACATAAGAGCAGCAGTGATTTCATTTATTTCTATTACTTTGTGGGGCAAAACTAAAAACAGCTATTTTTAAAGGTAGGAGGATGCTGAAGAGTGGTGAATCTTACCAAGGTAAACAATTAGAGCAGCTTGTGGTTGTCCATTTGAATAAGAATCGGCAGCGATAAGGCTTTGGACTTGATTGCAGACTGGTTTGCACTTGTGGTTATATCATTACGTTTATGGATTGGCAGCTAGCTGATAATAAACAAGTTGACCAGAATTTACGTTATAAAATTTCACAATTATTATTCAAAAACATTACAGCAGTTGATTAGTCTTACTTATGGTGGAAAGTGGAAATGGTTAGAGGAAGGCACTCGAGCTTACACTAAAGGGTACCAACAAAACTCTAAAAAGTCAAACACCTCTTTGTTCCACCCTGTATGTTCAAAATTCCCCCCAGGGGGCAATTCCCTCTTGGTTGGGAACCCCTGATTTAGCTGTGGCTCTTTATTGCTGAACATGTTACGGTATGAATATATAACATGCTCTTTTTTTCTCAAGACTACACTGCCTAATCCAAAATACAAACTTTGATTCCAATACACTCAAATTCACCCAAGTGCAACCACAATCAGCAGAACAAATAATCTCTCAAGAAGAGAGTTAAATTCAATGACGCGGGGTTATCAAGCCAAGCAGGTTAGTTAGTCACAAAAGCTTCAAATCATAGTTACCGTATCGAAGATGAGATAAAAATCTTTCTACTCACCCAATATTCTGTTTAATTACTCGTCTTTCCTTCAGTTATCGCAAATTTAACAGTTTTACTCGCAACCCAGTCCGTCTCAATCTATCTCATCTTCATTTACCCAAATCACCTTCATACTGACAATATCCCCATACCAATTGGCCTTCTCAGGTTTCGCCTCCATTACCACCGGGTTATCTGAAACTTTTGGCTCGGAACCAGCAAGCTGGTCGTCATTTCCACTCTAAACTTTTGACTCAGAACCAGCGAACTGGTCGTTGTTGCCACTCTGAACTTCTAGCTCGGAACCAGCGAGCTGGTCGTCATTGCCACTCTTTCCAGAGCTTTCAGGTTGGACCTCCTTTTTGGGTTCCTCAACCTTACTCTTCTCAAAACTAGCATCTCTGCTAGGGACTACTCTCACAACGGAGGTTTCAGATTGGATCTCCTCTTTGGATTCCTCAACCTTACTCTCCTTTCCGGTAATCGTTACAGAACTCGCGTCCCTTGCACCCCTCCTTTGAGCCCTCTTTTGCTTTACAGCAGACAAGTGCAACAGAGCCTCTCTATACTCCTCACTCTTAATCTCCTCCTCCAACTCTCTTATGTCTTTCTTTATAGCAGACAATGCGTGCTTGTACTGCTCCTCTACTTGCCTCCTCTTATGCAACATCATAGCTTTCCTCTGCCTGATGGTAGTCTCAGTCGAAACATACTCTGTCTCCATCTGTTCTGCAAAACTATCCATCTTAGCAACAAAGGGTAAACTCGAACTAGGCTTCTTCAACTTAGAGTCCGGTCCCCTATTGTTACCCTCCTCCACCCTACGCTTAATACCCGCTGCAATATCTCTATAGGAAGACCCACAAAAATTACAACCTTCAAGTCCATGGTCTAACTTCCCACGAAATCTACACAATGTCTTTTTGAAACCTACAGCCTAATGTCCTTGAACTTTACATTTATAACAAATGAATCCAGGACACTGAGCAGCCTAATGGTCTTTAATGCTTTTGCAGACAACACACTTAATGTTACCTGGCTTACCGTACACTTCTTTCTTACCTTCGCCCTCATTCTTACCCGACTCGCTCACCTTCTGCTTACTAAACACCGTGTTACCCTCCGAATCCTTCGTCACCTTCACACCCCACCCCTGCCTCTACTTACACGGCTGCTCTCGGCACCACCACCTCCCGGCGAATCGCCAGCACTATTCATAAGTGATAGTCCAGTGAGAAGTAAGATTTGTCAGATATCAATCTGAAACTATAACAAAAACATTTATAATATTCCATATCGTATTTCTTAGGTGGTTTACTAACTCGACCTGAGATAGTGACGGCAGGTCTTCTACTAAGAGGCACAATTCCATTTCTAGAATTTCTTCTAGGCAAACATTACTATTTTCTAGAACAAGTCTATTCTCAACAACAGAAGTCTCCTCCTCGTGTTCACCGATGTCGGGAGTTTCCTCCACGTGCTCAGCCACACCAGGTGTTTCCTGCCCTTCTTCAAGAAGCTCTAAATCAGGGATCATGTTCTCCTGACTTTCAGATAAACCGTTGGCATTTTCTACTACTTCAGAGTTGTCATTTTTTTAGGAGTAGCTACCCAAGGGAAGACAATATCATCAGAAGAGTCAGACGATTTATTTTCGTCATCAGATTTCAACAAAAACAAATGTTTTCTATTTCTGCGTATTTCACTCATGCCTACATTGACCCAGTAACTTTCAGGAGATTTATCCTTTCTCAAAACTATACCTTTTGAACCTACATCAGTAGAGGCTTTTGCATAAACCATTTGGCCAGCTTTTAACTGGTCTAACTTAGAAACTATATTTTTTATCCCAATGTTTCCTAATTTTGTTTTTGCGGCTAACTTCATTTTCTTCAAACAGTTCATAGTCTTCATCACTTTCTAATGGGAAGCTCAAGTTTGATCTAATAGCTTGACTAAAAATCAGATCACTTGGCGTATATCCTGAAGTCAAATGTGTAGTCCTATATGCAGACAAAGCCACATCTTTATCTCGAATTTTCTCCCATAATCCTTTAACAATTTTACGGCACTTTTTGCTAAACCATTAGAACAAGGATACCGTGGGCTACTAGTAGTTAGAATGAAACCCATTTTCTCTCAAAAGTTTTTAAATTGTTTACTAGCATGACAAGTTCCATTATCAAACCTGATAACGTTGGGTATACCAAATCGAGAAAACAGATACTTGAGTACTCGAATTATCTCTCTAGCAGTTTGAGATTCTATATGCAGACATTCTATCCACTTTGAATAATAGTCTATAGCTATCAGATAATATTCGTTATCAAACATAAGTATATCCGAACCTATCACCATAGGCTGGTGTTTGACTTTACTATGCATAATGCAAACATTACATCTATTTATATAATCTGCAATTTCCTTACTATAACCAGACAACCAAAAATGGCACTGAGCTCGTCTACGACGTTTCATTATGCCCTGATGACTTTCATGACAAATTTCTAAATACTTTAGTCCTAATGACTTAGGAATATACAGCCTAGAGTCATATAACAATATATTATTATAACTACTTAATCTCTCTCGATCCATATAAACCTATCAGTTCTTTATGAAAATCATCCAATTCAGATTGCCAACCAGATTAAAAATACTCTATACACTTGAGAGCGTCTGAATCTTTACTAACCTCTTCTCTTAGTTTCTCTTCTTTAACATCCCCATATTCAGAAGAGCAAACTATCAAGTTGACATAAGCTTCTAGCTTATTACAAACAGTTTTACTTACCTCATCACAAACAGCCCCACTGTTCGGACGGCTAAGCAAATCAGCAATAAACATATCTTTTCCAGGAGTGTGAAAAATGTCATAATCATATTTCATTAGTCTTAACTTAAAACGTTGTCCTCTTACAGGTAGCTTAGACAAATCCTTTTCACCTAAAATTGCAATTAAAGGCTTGTAGTCAGTTTCTATTTCAAATTTTCTACCAACTAAATATTAATCAAACTTCTCACATGCCCATACCGTAGCTAAAGCTTCCTTTTCAACTATGGCATATCTACTGTCAGTTTCAGTCAGTTTCCTAGAAGCATATTCTACAGGTTGCCACGCATCTTCTTCGTTATACTGTAACAAAACTGTGCCTAGTGCATTTCTACTAGCATCGGCAGAAACTCTATGTTTAGCATTTATTTCAAAAGTACATAATACTGGACTATTAGAAATTTCTTTTTTAACAGTTTATAAAGCTTCTTGTTGGTCAGGACCCCAACACCATTTCGATTTACTACCCGCTACTCCATAAATAGCAGTACATTAACCAGCTAACCTTTTATTAAACTTCATCAAATAATTAACCATTCCAGTAAATCTCCTGGCCTCTTTGCTCCTTGGAGGCTTCACTTCAACTATAGCTTTTATTTTACTTGGGTCTGGTTTAATACCAGAACTGCTAACCAAATGTCTTAAAAACTTTACCTCGGTACATCCAAATTCGCATTTTTCTTTTCTCAAAGTCATTCCAGACTTCTCAATTCTATTTAAAACTTTATGTAACTGTTGCCAATGTTTGGTTACAGTTTTTTGTAAACTATAATGTCATCCATCAAACGTACAATTCCATCTAAACCTTTCAATATATTTTCCATTTCTTTCTGAAAAAATTCAGGGGATGAAGACATTCCAAAAGGCATACTCTTAAAGCAAAATCTACCCCATGGGGTTACAAAAATCGCCAATTCCTTGCATTTCTTATCAAGTCTAACTTGCCAAAATCCAGAGTTAGCATCTAGTTTGGAAAACATAACTCCTTTTGCCAATTTACTCAACATATCTGATATCCTAGGTAAAGGATATACTTCCCTCCTAACACATTTATTCAAATTGGTCAAATTTACACACATTCTAATCTTACCACCTTGTTTTAGAGCAATGGTAAGACCAGAACATCAATCAGTTGCTTTTTCTATAGGTTTTATAACTTTACTTTCAAACATTTTATCAATTTCTCGTATAGCTTTTTCACGCAAGCCTGCTGCAATAGGCCTAGGTGCATACAATCTGACAGGTTCAGCATTCCTATTTAAGTCAATACTGAAAATACCAGGCATTGTTCCTAGTCCCTCGAAAGTCTTAGGAAATTCCTTCAAGAGGTCAAATTTGTTAGCACAAAAAGCATTAATAACTGCTAACAAATTCAACCTCTTGATCTTAGGCATACCTAAAAGATTTCTTCTAGAACCTTCAAGTATGTAAACAGAAATATCAATAGCTCTGTAAGTACTTTTAATAGCTACATCAGCTACTCCTAAAACATTCAATCTATTTCCATCAGCTCCTTTCAAAATTTGCTATGGTTCTTTTAAATTCAAGCCAAGTATTCTACTAGCTTTTTCAGTCAGAGTAGACTCATCGGCTCCTGTGTCAAAAGTAAAATCCATATCTTTACCATTTACAGATGAATTTCTGACAAATTTCTCGTCTAGTCAGCTGCTATTACTAGACTCAGAAGACCTTACTCTGGGAGTAGGACTTCTTCTTCTCTACCTTCACTACTTTCACTACTTTTGTACCTATCTCTCCTTTGACTCTTACGTACCTTGCAGTCCTTAATTGTGTGCCTTTTGGTAGCACAAAAAATCACTTTACCTCGGGAAAAAATCTGATTTCATGTTCTCTCACTCCACAACCATAGCATTTATCTGCCCCTAGAGATGGATACCGTCTAGAACTTTTGCCAGATCTATCATCATATCTCTTCGGGGAATACCTGTCTCTACTTCTCTTATGCCATTCAAGTGGTATTTTTCTAACAGAGTCCCTAGATGAACTACTATAGTCTCTAGAGCTTCTATCTTTACTATAGTCTTTATTGTATTTGCTTGATTTCCTATCCTTACCATACCCTCTAGATTTATATTTATCTCTAGAAGATACTCTATTCACTTCTTTTTCAATCTCCGAATCAGAGTCAAATTCAAATTGATTATCCTTGCCTTCTGATTTGTTTTCTACTGCATATACTTTCAACTTCACATTTAAATTGCCTGCTTCAAGTTTCCATAGCTCTTTCTGAATCTCTAGCTATTTTTTCAGCTCTCAATATACTTGAAAACTTAGTCCAATTCGAGTCATTTTGTTGCATCAGCTGACATCGAAGAGAAGATTCTCTCATCTCATATACTGCAATAGCTAAAGCAAATTCTTGTCTCAAAGCATCATGTTCAGTTCCAAAAGTCATTTTTCTTCTTAAATCTTCAATTCGTAATAAATAATCATTTTTATTTTCTCCTATAGCCTGACTAGCGGTTACCAATATCATCGTTGTAACATAAACAGTTTCTTAAGATTCATAAACAGTTTTCAAAAGTTCCATGGCTCCCTCGTATGTAGAAGTTGCAATCTTTTGATCAAAACCTAAAGATGTCAAAGCTGCTCTACCTGCCTTACCTATGGCATTCAACAAAGATACTAATTTCATTCTATCTCTAAATACATCAGCAGTTTCTTTCTCACCATCCATTGTAACTTGTTCTTTACCTATTCTCAGTGTGATCATTTCAACGCTTAAATCAAACCATTTAACCAATTTTTCCATGATCCACTAACATCGTCGCTACTAATTACTAGTTTCGGAAAATCTTTAAAATTCAAATTTTTAGCCATACTCAAAATAACTTAAACTTACCTCCGAACACCCTGCGGAACCTCTATAACACGGGGTAATTACCACTCACCTTGTATAGTATCACCCACTTATCACAGAAAATACACCATGGAAAATCACTAACCACTGTATCACCACTATCGATCGCCGATATCACTAGTTATTCCCCACTACACCACTATATAAAAAAGTATTACCGATCACAATTCTCCCCGAACAAGACTGCCTACGACGACATGTTATATTGCTCGGGGGAGCAATTAAGCAGTCACTGTGAACTCAAGATCACAAGAGGCCGTCAGCTTTGTCTCCAGTCACTATATATCGATGGGGGTCACGTGTCTCCTAGACTTGTAAACCGTAGCCTAATAGCAGTCCAAGCCATAGTTTCCAGTAGCTATAACTTCTAGTAGTCTATTTAGCCTGTGTTTCTTTATTCCTGAACGTGTTACAGCATGAAAATATAACAATATTTATAGCACATTATTACTAGCTCCCTGTGGTCTACTTTTCAATAACGTTAAAACCTTTGCATCCGATGCTTTGTTTAGGTGTAACCTAGTGAACACACTTGTTCACTTAGCTAACTGAGCAAAGCTAATTGTACTTAATTTGTACAAGGCTGGCCCACAATGTCAGACCTACGGTAAATTACTAGCTTCTCATCGGCTGTTTAGAATATACATGTAGTTATGTTTAATTGATGAGGTTTTTATATTCTACTGATTATATATAAATGGTGTGCTATGCAAACACCAAGCAAGTAGCTTAATTGCTAACTTAGTTAATTCTTATAATGGTCAGTTGTCCTAAACAATAGCATACAATTCTCTTTTATATTATCAAATCACTGGCCGTGAATGTAGTGGGTGTTTGAGACTTTATCCAATATGTTTGTACATTTTGACCAGTTACTGGAGAACTGATGCAAGTTTCTATTAACCTGCAATTTGGGGTTTCTATGTGAGATCCTTTGTATTAACATGGTGATACCTAATTGAGATCCTTTGTATCAACATGGTGCTACCTAATTGAGATCCTTTGTATTAACATGGTGCTACCTAATTGAGATCCTTTGTATCAACATGGTGCTACCTAATTGAGATTCTTTGTTTCAACATGGTGCTACCCAATTGAGATCCTTTGTATCAACATGGTGCTACCTAAATGTTTCACTTGAAAAATTGTTCATCGTGATATTTAATAGACAATTGTAACTTTATTATTTAAAAACAAAAGGGCTACATTCGTGCTTTGCTATGACTACAGAGCTATGCTATGAATTAGTCTGTTGTTACTCAGTATTATTAACAAAGCCTTTTCATTTGTAGACGAGACTCCAAAATAACAATTTAATCTATATTATCTCTGAAATATCTGTACTAATGAGGAAAGGAGGAGTCGGTCAATCTGGCATCCTTTCTAAAGAGTGATACTTTAGAATACAGTAATATTGTATGTGACGATGGTCCTGGTTTGTACATATTGTTCATGTACGGTATTCAGTGTGTTATCTAATGTATGTGACAATATATACTCCCAGCTTACTTATCTATCCTCATGCTGCTTCATCTTTTTAGGTTTCTCTGTGTCCACTAGAGATGCCTTGATCCTGGCATCAATATTCAAACTAACTATGCAACACAAGGGGTCTTGGTTGAGTTTGCTTTTAGTAAGCAGAGATATGTGGATAGGCTATTGAATTTTGACTCTGACATACATTATCTAGCATAAACACTAGTTCTGTCTACAACTTCATCATGTCACATGTTAAGGTGGCTCGTTCACATTTGTTCACACGGTTATTCTGGTGGTACCAACTCATGCCAGCTAGATGTGTAGGCAAATTTGAATAGAGTGAAATTCTCTGTAAGAAGTTTGTTAGCAGTTGATGTCAACCCTGACTGTCTCATAAGATCTCCAGCTAATCATTCACAAAGGATGATACTTTTGTAGATCTTGTTCAAAGAGCTGTAGGAGTCCATAGTATTAAGTTCATTTATTACATATTCACGTATTGAATGAGAATGGTGTATTACTGTTAACATAATCAACTGGTCATCTGGCTTTCATAGCATATTTTACTTGTAGATTTCACTGCAAGTTTATGCTATTGTTTTGTCAGCGGATCTGCACATAATGGCCCTAAAGTGAATATGCAATTAATGGCTTGGTATATTGTGAGTGTTTATAGATGTATGTGCAGCAATAAAGTTCTTAGCAAACTTTGACATAGCAAAATAATCTGTTCCTATCTTTGGTACTTATGTGTAAACCAGCAGATATTCTTATAAGGTAAGATTAAAGTTTAATGGATTAGTATATCTGCTCAACAAACTTGATAACAGTAGTAGCATTAAAACTAGCGCATCATATTAACATATGAAAGTATCTAAGTGATACGTTGCTACTAAAAGAGTAACTTATATAAATAGTGCTATGTTTATGTAGCCTTAGAGACATAAATCAAAATGTAGACTTAGCTATGTGCAGGTTCAGAGATGAAGTGAGTTATAGAAATCTCAATCAAAGCTCACCCTAGATATGTTTTTAAGTAGTTTGAATTAATTTATTGTTATAATTAAATTATTGTTGAGAGTTTTACTTCTTAATTTCTGCTAGCTATTTTGTGACCTGAATGGGTTTTGATGCCTCAAACCGGGCTTATCAAGTGCTCTCTTCCATTCAGTAGAAATCATGGTGAGTTGTTAGATACCTTCACTCCATTGGCAGGATAATCACTGTTTGCTTGTTAATATGTTTTACTCTGGTTATATGTATTTATAAAGTGATATTTAGTTGTTTTCTTACATAGTGTTACCAAGTTTAGTGCAGAGCTACATGTGATGGTTCAGTTACCTTTCCAGGTACTTTTGTGACGGGATCTGAATGGGCTTTGATGCCTCAGACCAGGCTTATCAAGGAGTGCTCTCTTCGATTTAGTAGAGATCATGGTGAGTGGTTAGATACCTTCACATAGGCAGTAGGATAATCACTGTTTGCTTGTTAATCTGTTTCACTCTGGTTATATGTATTTACAAAGTGATATTTAGTTGTTTTCTTACATAGTGTTACCATGTTCAGTGCACCGCTACATGTGATGGTTCAGTTACCTTTCCAGGTACTTTTGTGATGCGATCTGAATGGGTTTTGATTCCTCACACCAGACTTATCAAACAGTGCTCTCTTCCATTTAGTAGAGATCATAGTGGGTGGTTACATACGTTCACACATTTTGCTGGAAAATCACCGTTTGCTTGTTAATATGTTTCACTCTGGCCATAGGGATTTATAAAGTGATATGTAGTTGTTTTCTTACATAGTGTTACCAAGTTTAGTGTAGTGCTACATGTGATGGTTCTGTTATCATTCCAGGTACTTTTGTGACGTGAGCTGAATGGGTTTTGATGCCTCAGACCAGGCTTATCAAGGAGTGCTCTCTTCTATTTAGTAGAGATCATGGTGAGTGGTTAGATACCTTCACATAGGCAGTAGGATAATCACTGTTTGCTTGTTAATCTGTTTTACTCTGGTTATATGTATTTACAAAGTAATATTTAGTTGTTTTCTTACATAGTGTTACCATGTTTAGCGCAGTGCAACATGTAATGGTTCAGTTACTTTTCCAGGCACTTTTGTGACGTGATCTGAGTGGGTTTGATATGTCACACCAGGCTTCTCAAGGAGTGCTCTCTTCTATTCAGTAGAGATCATGGTGAGTGGTTAGATACCTTCACATAAGGAGTAGGGTAATCACTGTTTGCTTGTTATATTGTTTCACTCTGGCCATAGGGATTTATAAAGTGATATTTAGTTGTTTTCTTACATAGTGTTACCATGTTTAGTGCACCGCTACATGTGATGGCTCAGTTAGTGAGCGGTTAGTTACCTTAACATAATCAGTAAGATAATCACTGTTTGCTTGTTAATATGTTTTACTCTAGTTATATGGATCTATAAAGTGATATTTAGTTGTTTTCTTACATATTGTTACCATGTTTAGTGCACCGCTCCATGTTATGGCTCAGTTACCTTTCCAGATACTTTTGTGACGTTATCCGAATAGGTTTTGATGCCTCATACCAGTCTTATCAAACAGTGCTCTTATCCATTTAGTAGAGGTTTTGGTGAGTGGTTAGATACATTCACATATTCATTCGGATAGTCACTGTTTGCTTGTTAATATATTACACTCTGGCCATGGAGATTTATAAAGTTATATTTAGTTGTTTTCTTATTCAGTGTTACCATGTTTAGTGCAGTGCAACATGTGATAGTTCAGTTAATTTTCCAGGTACATTCGTGACGTGATCTGAATCGGTTTTGATATCTCACACCAGGCTTTTCAAGCAGTGCTTTCTTCTATTCAGTAGAGATCATGGTGAGTGGATAGATACCTTCACATAAGGAGTAGGATAATCACAGTTTGTTTGTTAATATGTTTCACTCTGGCCATAGGGATTTATAAAGTGATATTTAGTTGTTTTCTTACACAGTGTTACCATGTTTAGTGCAGTGCTACATGTGATGGTTCAGTTACCTTTCCAGGTACTTTTGTGACGTGATATGAGTGGGTATTGATGCCTCACACTGGGCTTATCAAGTGCCCTCTTCCATTCTGTAGAGATCATGGTGAGTTGTTAGATACCTTCACTCAATTAGCAGGATAATCACGGTTTGCTTGTTAATATGTTTTACTCTGGTTGTATGTAATTGCGAAGTGACATTTAGTTGTTTTCTTACTCACTGTTACCAAGTTTAGTGCAGTGCTACATGTGATGGTTCAGTTACCTTTCCAGGTACTTTTGTGAAGTGATCTGAATGGGTTTTGATGCCTCAGACCAGGCATATCAAGGAGTGCTCTCTTCTATTTAGTAGAGATCATGGTGAGTGGTTAGATGCCTTCACATAGGCAGTAGGATAATCACTGTTTGCTTGTTAATCTGTTTCACTCTGGTTATATGTGTTTACAAAGTGATATTAAGTTGTTTTCTCACATAGTGTTACTATGTTTAGTGCAGTGCAACATGTGATGGTTTAGTTTCTTTTCCAGGTACTTTTGTGATGCGATCTGAGTGGGTTTTGATTCCTCACGCCAGACTTATCAAACAGTGCTCTCTTCCATTTAGTAGAGATCATAGTGGGTGGTTACATACCTTCACACAATTTGCAGGAAAATCACCGTTTGTTTGTTAATATGTTTCACTCTGGCCGTAGGGATTTATAAA
Organism: Watersipora subatra; assembly: GCF_963576615.1. Lineage (NCBI taxonomy): Eukaryota > Metazoa > Bryozoa > Gymnolaemata > Cheilostomatida > Watersiporidae > Watersipora > Watersipora subatra. The sequence goes on from NC_088713.1 coordinate 32,692,327, forward strand.
GTGATATGTAGTTGTTTTCTTACTTAGTGTTACCAAGTTTTGTGTAGTGCTACATGTGATGGTTCTTTTATCATTCCAGGTACTTTTGTGACGTGATCTGAATGGGTTTTGATGCCTCAGACCAGGCTTATTAAGGAGTGCTCTCTTCTATTTAGTAGAGGTCTTGGTGAGTGGTTAGATACATTCACATATTCAGTCAAAGAGTCACTGATTGCTTGTTAATATGTTTCACTCTGGCCATAGAGATTTATAAAGTGATATTTAGTTGCTTTCTTACGTAGTGTTACCATGTTTAGTGCACCGCTACATGTGATGGCTCAGTTACCTTTAAAGATACTTTTGTGACGTGATCTGAATCGGTTCTGATGCCTCATACCAGTCTTATCAAACAGTGCTCTTATCCATTTAGTAGAGGTCTTGGTGAGTGGTTAGATACATTCACATATTCAGTCGGATAGTCACTGTTTGCTTGTTAATATATTTCACTCTGGCCATAGAGATTTATAAAGTTATATTTAGTTGTTTTCTTACATAGTGTTACTATGTTTAGTGCAGTGCAACATGTGATGGTTTAGTTACTTTTCCAGGTGCTTTTGTGACGTGATCTGAATGGGATTTGATATCTCACAACAGGCTTCTCAAGGAGTGCTATCTTCTACTTAGTAGAGATCATGGTGAGTGGTTAGATACCTTCACATAAGCAGTAGGATAATCACTGTTTGCTTGTTAATTTGTTTCACTCTGGCCATACGAATTTATAAAGTGATATTTAGTTGTTTTCTTACATAGTGTTACCATGTTTAATGCACCGCTACATGTGATGGTTCAGTTACCTTTCCAGGTACTTTTGTGACATGATATGAGTGGGTTTTGATGCCTCACACTGGATTATCAAGTGCCCTCTTCCATTCAGTAGAGATCATGGTGAGTTGTTAGATACCTTCACTCCATTAGCAGGATAATCACGATTTGCTTGTTAATATGTTTTACTCTGGTTGTATGTAATTATGAAGTGATATTTAGTTGTTTTCTTATATAGTGTTACCAAGTTTATTGCAGTGCTGCATGTGATGGTTCAGTTACCTTTCCAGGTACTTTTGTGACGGGATCTGAATGGGTTTTGATGCCTCAGACCAAGCTTATCAAGGAGTGCTCTCTTCTATTTAGCAGAAATCATGGTGAGTTGTTAGATAGCTTCACATAGGCAGTAGGATAATCACTGTTTGCTTGTTAATCTGTTTCACTCTGGTTATTTGTATTTACAAAGTGATATTTAGTTGTTTTCTTACATAGTGTTACCATGTTTAGTGCACCGCTACATGTGATGGTTCAGTTACCTTTCTAGGTACTTTTGTGATGCGATCTGAATGGGTTTTAATTCCTCACGCCAGACTTATCAAACAGTGCTCTCTTCCATTTAGTAGAGGTCATAGTGGGTGGTTACATACATTCACACATTTTGCTGGAAAATCACCGTTTGCTTGTTAACATGTTTCACTCTGGCCATAGGGATTTATAAAGTGATATGTAGTTGTTTTCTTACATAGTGTTACCAAGTTTAGTGTAGTGCTACATGTGATGGTTCTGTTATCATTCCAGGTACTTTTGTGACGTGAGCTGAATGGGTTTTGATGCCTCAGACCAGGCTTATCAAGGAGTGCTCTCTTCTATTTAGTAGAGATCATGGTGAGTGGTTAGATACCTTCACATAGGCAGTAGGATAATCACTGTTTGCTTGTTAATCTGTTTTACTCTGGTTATATGTATTTACAAAGTAATATTTAGTTGTTTTCTTACATAATGTTACCATGTTTAGCGCAGTGCAACTGTATATTGTAAAGCTCTGTAATACCTGAGCTATTGTAAGGTTTTTGGTATTTGATCAATTGTAAGGCTCTATGGTACCTGATCAATTGCCAAGTTCTATGGTAACTGAGCTATTGTCAGGTTCGCCCTTCATACAGTTAGAGTACAGCAAAGGTTGTATCGATAACTAACCATTAGATTTAGAAGGTTGAAGTAGAGTAATAAAACTATGATGGTAAAATCTTATTGGTAAAGACAGTGACGGCGGTATTTATACTTTAATACATTTTTTGTGCTATGCTAGGTAACTCTATGTTTACACATAGAGTTCGCTAGCGTAGCACAAAAATACAGCTCAAGTTGATAGGCTATTACTTACTGCTGTGACAAAACATCTATTACTAGTAGTTAGTAACACAAGAGATCTGTTATATTTTTTTTCAGGTGGTAAACTGATGAGCTGCTATACACTGTTGCACTATGGAACTGTCACATTTCCCTGTTTTCTTTAGTGCTCACCGTGGAGGAATGTCAGTTATACCTAAACTTTCATGTCAAGTTCTATACCTGCACCATCTACAGCTATCGCCACACGATAGATTGTGACCATTTTGAAGGCAGTTCTGATCAGCAAGAGTATAAATTCATGAATTGCGAAATAATGATTCAGCTTGAGGTACGTTCCTAGAGTTCGTTTCATTTTTCCTGACTAAAGGGAATTTTTATTTTGCGTTTAAACATAAAAAAGTGACTAGCAATGATAGAAAGCTATGTATTTTCTCGATTATAAGGTTCTATGGTACCTGATCAATTGTAAAGTTTTATGATATATATTATATTATAAGGTTCAATGGTATCTGATATATTGTAAGGTTCTATGGTATCTAATCTATTTGGGTGTAGTGGATTGAAGGGTGCAAATTCAAATCCTAAGCAATGTAATATTTTTCCAAACATTTAATTGTGGTTTCAGACAGACAAAAAGACACGACTCTTGTGATAGCATAGATTGCACATGTTGCATATTATTCATTGAGTATGCTCACTTTATTATTTACTGAAAAAGAAACTGTTTAATTGCTTCACATCTGGTTGAAGTTGAGAATACTTTTGAAACTAGTTGACATATGATTGGTTTTTATGACATGGTTATTTTTTCTTTAATTCAGAGTAGCAGAGGACATCCGGAACCTTAAGCTTCTGCATGCCTTTGACAGCGAGGACAAGCTGTTATCAACCTTAATGAGGTCACACGCTTACCATACCAGTTACCATACACCCGCTTACTGTCATACCAGTAACACCTACTGGTAAAAAGCTCAACTTCCCACAAGATCTGATAAATCCAACAAGTCAGCTCGCTGTTCTCTACTGCAAAGGTACCAGCCAACCTGACAATGCAGAATTGACACCACAAGACAGTTTTAAAACAGTTGTTTTCAAATACACAAGACTGTTGAATTTGCTTTCCATATTATTCTATTTTGACTATGTTTAGTTTGTGCACTTTTACTTAACTTGTAGGTGCTAATTCAAATATTATTGGTTCAGATATAGTGAAAGTGTTAAGCTCTTGTAAGTAATGCTGATATTTACCAGTACAAGTTACTTCTTTATTCTATAAGTTGAACAATCATCTATTGTACCTGATATATTGTTAGGTTCTATGGTATCTTATCTATTATGAAGCTTTATGGTTTCTGATATATTGTAAGGCTCTGTGGTACTATTTTCTCGATTGTAAGGTTCTATGGTACCTGATCAATTGTAAAGTTTTATGATATCTGATATATTATAAGGTTCAATGGTATCTGATATATTGTAAGGTTCTATGGTAGCTAATCTGTTTCGGTGTAGCGGATTTAAGGTTGCAAATTCGAATCCTACGCAATGTAATGTTTTTCTAAACCTGTAATTGTGGTTTCAGACAGACAAAAAGACACGACTCTTATGATAGCATAGAATGCACATGTTGCATATTATTCATTGAGTATGCTCACTAAATTATTCACTGATAAAGAAACTGTTCAATTGCTTCACATCTGGTTAAAGTTGAGAATTCTTTTGAAACTAGTTAACATATGATTGGTTTTTATGACATGGTTATTTTTTCTTTAATTCAGAGTAGCAGAGGACATTTGGAACCTTATGCTTCTGCATGCCTTTGACAGCGAGGACAAGCTGTTATCAACCTTAATGAGGTCACACGCTTGCATACCAGTAACACCTACTGGTAAATCTCAACTTCCCAAAAGATCTCATAAATCCAACAAGTCAGCTCGCTGTTCTCTACTGCAAAGGTACCAGCCAACCTGACAATGCAGAATGGACATCACAAGATAGTTTTAAACAGTTGTTTTTAAATAAACATCAGTGTCGAATTTACTTGTCATATTATTCTATTTTGACTATGTTTAGTTTGTGCACTTTACTTAACTTGTAAGTGCTAAATTAAATATTAATGGTTCAGATATAGTGAAAGTGTTAAGCTATTGTATGTAATGCTGATATTTACCAGTACAAGTTATTTCTTTATTCTATAAGTTGAACAATCATCTACTGTACCTGATATATTGTTAGGTTCTATGGTATCTTATCTATTATAAAGCTTTTTGGTACCTGATATATTGTAAGGCTCTGTAGTACCTGATGTATTGTAAGGTTTTTGGTACTTGATCAATTGTAAGGCTCAATGGTACCTGATCAATTGCGAAATTCTATGGTAACTGAGCTATTGTCAGGTTCGCCCTTCATACAGTTAGAGTACAGCAAAGGTTGTATCGATAACTAACCATTAGATTTGGAAGGTTGAAGTAGAGTAATAAAACTATGATGGTAAAAATCTTATTGGTGAAGACAGTGACGGCTGTATTTATACTTTAATACATTTTTTGTGCTGCGCTAGGTAACTCTATGTTTACACATAGAGTTTGCTAGCGTAGCACAAAAATACAGCTCAAGTTGATAGGCTATTACTTACTGCTGTGACAAAACATCTAATACTAGTAGTTAGTAACACAAGAGATCTGTTATATTTTTTTTCAGGTGGTAAACTGATGAGCTGCTATACACTGTTGCACTATGGAACTGTCACATTTCCCTGTTTTCTTTAGTGCTCGCCGTGGAGGAATGTCAGTTATACCTAAACTTTCATGCCAAGTTCTACACCTGCACCATCTACAGTTATCGCCACACGATAGGTTGTGACAATTTTGAAGGCAGTTCTGATCAGCAAGAGTGTAAATTCATGAATTGCGAAATAATGATTAGGCTTGAGGTACGTTTCTAAAGTTTTTCCATTTTTCCTGACTAAAGGTGATTTTTATTTTGCGTGTAAACATATAAAAGTGACTAGCATTGATAGAAAGCTATGTATTTTCTCTATTGTAAGGTGCTATGGTACCTGATCAATTGCAAAGTTCTATGGTAAATGAGCTAATGTCAGGTTTGCCCTACATACAGTTAGAGTACAGCAAATGTTGTATCGATAACTAACCATTAGATTTGGAAGGTTGAAGTAGAGTAATAAAACTATGATGGTAAAATCTTATTGGTAAAGACAGTGACGGCGGTATTTATACTTTAATACATTTTTTGTGCTACGCTAGGTAACTCTATGTTTACACATAGAATTACCTAGCGTAGCACAAAAATACAGTTCAAGTTGATATTATTTACTGCTGTGACAAAACCTCTTTTACTAGTAGTTAGTAACACAAGAGATCTGTTATATTTTTTTGAGGTGGTAAACTGATGAGCCGCTATACACTGTTGCACTATGGAACTGTCACATTTCCCTGTTTTCTTTAGTGCTCGCCGAGGAGGAATGTCAGTTGTACCTAAACTTTCATGCCAAGTTCTTTACCTGCACCATCTACAGTTATCGCCACCCGATAGATTGTGACAATTTTGCAGGCAGTTTCGATCAGCAAGAGTATAAATTCATGAATTGCGAAATAATGATTCAGCTTGAGGTACGTTCCTAGAGTTGTTCCATTTTTCCTGACTAAAAGTAATTTTTATTTTGCGTGTAAATTTTAATAAGTGGCTAGCATTGATAGAAAGATATGTATTTTCTCTATTTTAAAGTTTTATGGTACCTGACCGATTGTAAAGTTTTATGATATCTGATATATTATCAGGTTCAATGGTATCTGATATATTGTAAGGTTCTATGGTATCTATTCTATTTGGGTGTAGTGGATTGAAGGTTGCAAATTCGAATCCTACGCATTGTAATATTTTTCCCAACTTTTAATTGTGGCTTCAGACAGAAAAAAGGACACTACACTTATGATAGCATAGAATGCGCATGTTGCATATTATTCATTGAGTATGCTCACTTTATTATTCACTGAAAAAGAAACTGTTTAATTGCTTCACATCTGGTTGAAGTTGAGAATACTTTTGAAACTAGTTGACATGTGATTGGCTTTTATGACATGGTTATTTTTTCTTTAATTCAGCGTAGCAGAGGACATCCGGAACCTTATGCTTCTGCATGCCTTTGACAGCGAGGACAAGCTGTTATCAACCTTAATGAGGTCACACGCTTACCATACCAGTTACCATACACCCGCTTACTGTCATACCAGTAACACCTACTGGTAAAAAGCTCAACTTCCCACAAGATCTGATAAATCCAACAAGTCAGCTCGCTGTTCTCTACTGCAAAGGTACCAGCCAACCTGACAATGCAGAATTGACACCACAAGACAGTTTTAAAACAGTTGTTTTCAAATACACAAGACTGTTGAATTTGCTTTCCATATTATTCTATTTTGACTATGTTTAGTTTGTGCACTTTTACTTAACTTGTAGGTGCTAATTCAAATATTATTGGTTCAGATATAGTAAAAGTGTTAAGCTCTTGTAAGTAATGCTGATATTTACCAGTACAAGTTACTTCTTTATTCTATAAGTTGAACAATCATCTATTGTACCTGATATATTGTTAGGTTCTATGGTATCTTATCTATTATGAAGCTTTATGGTATCTGATATATTGTAAGGCTCTGTGGTACTATTTTCTCGATTGTAAGGTTCTATGGTACCTGATCAATTGTAAAGTTTTATGATATCTGATATATTATAAGGTTCAATGGTATCTGATATATTGTAAGGTTCTATGGTAGCTAATCTGTTTTGGTGTAGCGGATTTAAGGTTGCAAATTCGAATCCTACGCAATGTAATGTTTTTCTAAACCTGTAATTGTGGTTTCAGACAGACAAAAAGACACGACTCTTATGATAGCATAGAATGCACATGTTGCATATTATTCATTGAGTATGCTCACTAAATTATTCACTGAAAAAGAAACTGTTCAATTGCTTCACATCTGGTTAAAGTTGAGAATTCTTTTGAAACTAGTTAACATATGATTGGTTTTTATGACATGGTTATTTTTTCTTTAATTCAGAGTAGCAGAGGACATTTGGAACCTTATGCTTCTGCATGCCTTTGACAGCGAGGACAAGCTGTTATCAACCTTAATGAGGTCACACGCTTGCATACCAGTAACACCTACTGGTAAATCTCAACTTCCCAAAAGATCTGATAAATCCAACAAGTCAGCTCGCTGTTCTCTACTGCAAAGGTACCAGCCAACCTGACAATGCAGAATTGACATCACAAGATAGTTTTAAACAGTTGTTTTTAAATAAACATCAGTGTCGAATTTACTTGTCATATTATTCTATTTTGACTATGTTTAGTTTGTGCACTTTACTTAACTTGTAAGTGCTAAATTAAATATTAATGGTTCAGATATAGTGAAAGTGTTAAGCTATTGTATGTAATGCTGATATTTACCAGTACAAGTTACTTCTTTATTCTATAAGTTGAACAATCATCTACTGTACCTGATATATTGTTAGGTTCTATGGTATCTTATCTATTATAAAGCTTTTTGGTACCTGAAATATTGTAAGGCTCTGTAGTACCTGATGTATTGTAAGGTTTTTGGTACTTGATCAATTGTAAGGCTCAATGGTACCTGATCAATTGCGAAATTCTATGGTAACTGAGCTATTGTCAGGTTCGCCCTTCATACAGTTAGAGTACAGCAAAGGTTGTATCGATAACTAACCATTAGATTTGGAAGGTTGAAGTAGAGTAATAAAACTATGATGGTAAAAATCTTATTGGTGAAGACAGTGACGGCTGTATTTATACTTTAATACATTTTTTGTGCTGCGCTAGGTAACTCTATGTTTACACATAGAGTTTGCTAGCGTAGCACAAAAATACAGCTCAAGTTGATAGGCTATTACTTACTGCTGTGACAAAACATCTAATACTAGTAGTTAGTAACACAAGAGATCTGTTATATTTTTTTCAGGTGGTAAACTGATGAGCTGCTATACACTGTTGCACTATGGAACTGTCACATTTCCCTGTTTTCTTTAGTGCTCGCCGTGGAGGAATGTCAGTTATACCTAAACTTTCATGTCAAGTTCTACACCTGCACCATCTACAGTTATCGCCACACGATAGGTTGTGACAATTTTGAAGGCAGTTCTGATCAGCAAGAGTGTAAATCCATGAATTGCGAAATAATGATTAGGCTTGAGGTACGTTTCTAAAGTTTTTCCATTTTTCCTGACTAAAGGTGAGTTTTATTTTGCGTGTAAACATATAAAAGTGACTAGCATTGATAGAAAGCTATGTATTTTCTCTATTGTAAGGTGCTATGGTACCTGATCAATTGCAAAGTTCTATGGTAAATGAGCTAATGTCAGGTTTGCCCTACATACAGTTAGAGTACAGCAAATGTTGTATCGATAACTAACCATTAGATTTGGAAGGTTGAAGTAGAGTAATAAAACTATGATGGTAAAAATTTTATTGGTGAAGACAGTGACGGCTGTATTTATACTTTAATACATTTTTTGTGCTACGCTAGGTAACTCTATGTTTACACATAGAGTTACCTAGCGTAGCACAAAAATACAGTTCAAGTTGATATCACTTACTGCTGTGACAATACATTTAATACTAGTAGTTAGTAACACAAGAGATCTGTTATATTTTTTTTCAGGTGGTAAACTGATGAGCTGCTATACACTGTTGCATTATGGAACTGTCACATTTCCCTGTTTTCTTTAGTGCTCGCCGAGGAGGAATGTCAGTTATACCTAAACTTTCATGCCAAGTTCTATACCTGCACCATCTGCAGTTGTCGCCAACCGATAAATTGTGACAATTTTGCAGGCAGTTCCGATCAGCAAAAGTATAAATTCATGAGTTGCGAAATAATGATTCAGCTTGACGTACGTTCCTAGAGTTGTTCCATTTTTCCTGACTAAAAGTAATTTTTATTTTGCGTGTAAATTTTAATAAGTGGCTAGCATTGATAGAAAGATATGTATTTTCTCTATTTTAAAGTTTTATGGTACCTGACCGATTGTAAAGTTTTATGATATCTGATATATTATCAGGTTCAATGGTATCTGATATATTGTAAGGTTCTATGGTATCTATTCTATTTGGGTGTAGTGGATTTAAGGTTGCAAATTCGAATCCTACGCAATGTACTGTTTTTCTAAACCTGTAATTGTGGTTTCAGACAGACAAAAGGACACGACTCATATGATAGCATAGAATGCACATGTTGCATATTATTCATTGAGTATGCTCACAAAATTATTCACTGAAAAAGAAACTGTTCAATTGCTTCACATCTGGTTAAAGTTGAGAATTCTTTTGAAACTAGTTAACATATGATTGGTTTTTATGTGACATGGTTATTTTTTCTTTCATTCAGAGTAGTAGAGGACATTTGGAACCTCATGCTTCTGCATGCCTTTGACAGCGAGGACAAGCTGTTATCAACCTTAATGAGGTCACACGCTTGCATACCAGTAACACCTACTGGTAAATCTCAACTTCCCAAAAGATCTGATAAATCCAACAAGTCAGCTCGCTGTTCTCTACTGCAAAGGTACCAGCCAACCTGACAATGCAGAATTGACATCACAAGATAGTTTTAAACAGTTGTTTTTAAATAAACATCAGTGTCGAATTTACTTGTCATATTATTCTATTTTGACTATGTTTAGTTTGTGCACTTTACTTAACTTGTAAGTGCTAAATTAAATATTAATGGTTCAAATATAGTGAAAGTGTTAAGCTATTGTATGTAATGCTGATATTTACCAGTACAAGTTACTTCTTTATTTTATAAGTTGAACAATCATCTATTGTACCTGATATATTGTTAGGTTCTATGGTATCTTATCTATTATGAAGCTTTATGGTACCTGATATATTGTAAGGCTCTGTAGTACCTGATGTATCGTAAGGTTTTTGGTACTTGATCAATTGTAAGGCTCTATGGTACCTGATCATTTGCGAATTTCTATGGTAACTGAGCTATTGTCAGGTTCACCCTTCATACAGTTAGAGTACAGCAAAGGTTGTATCGATAACTAACCATTAGATTTAGAAGGTTGAAGTAGAGTAATAAAACTATGATGGTAAAGTCTTGTTGGTAAAGACAGTGACGGCTGTATTTATACTTTAATACATTTTTTGTGCTACGCTAGGTAACTCTATGTTTACGCATAGAGTTACCTAGCGTAGCACAAAAATACAGTTCAAGTGCATATTACTTACTGCTGCGACAAAACATCTATTACTAGTAGTTAGTAACACAAGAGTTCTGTTATATTTTTTTTCAGGTGGTAAACTGATGAGCCGCTATACACCGTTGCACTATAGAACTGTCACATTTCCCTGTTTTCTTTAGTGCTCGCCGAGGAGGAATGTCAGTTATACCTAAACTTTCATGCCAAGTTCTATACCTGCACCATCTGCAGTTGTTGCCAACCGATAGGTTGTGACAATTTTGCAGGCAGTTCCAATCAGCAAGAGTATAAATTCATGAATTGCGAAATAATGATTCAGCTTGAGGTATGTTCCTAGAGTTGTTCCATTTTTTCTGACTAAAGGTAATTTTTATTTTGCGTGTAAATTTTAAAAAGTGGCTAGCATTGATAGAAAGCTATGTATTTTCTCTATTTTAAAGTTTTATGGTACCTGACCGATTGTAAAGTTTTATGATATCTGATATATTATAAGGTTTAATGGTATCTGATATATTGTAAGGTTCTATGGTATCTATTCTATTTGGGTGTAGTGGGTTGAAGGTTGCAAATTCGAATCCTACGCATTGTAATATTTTTCCCAACTTTTAATTGTGGCTTCAGACAGAAAAAAGGACACTACACTTATGATAGCATAGAATGCACATGTTGCATATTATTCATTGAGTATGCTCACTTAATTATTCACTGAAAAAGAAACTGTTTAATTGTTTCACATCTGGTTAAAGTTGAGAATACTTTTGAAACTAGTTGACATATGATTGGTTTTTATGACATGGTTATTTTTTCTTTAATTCAGAATAGCAGAGGGCATCTGGAACCTTATGATCCTGCATGCCTTTGACAGCGAAGACAAGCTGTTATCAACCTTAATGAGGTCACACGCTTGCATACCAGTAACACCTACTGGTAAAAAGCTCAACTTCCCAAAAGATCTGATAAATCCAACTAGTCAGCTCACTGTTCTCTACTGCAAAGGTACCAGCCAACCTGATAATCCAGAATTGACATCACAAAATAGTTTTAAAACAGTTGTTTTCAAATAAACATGAGTGTTGAATTTGCTTGTCATATTATTCTATTTTGACTATGTTTAGTTTGTGCACTTTCACTTAACTTGTAGGTGCTAATTCAAATATTATTGGTTCAGATATAATGAAAGCGTTAAGCTCTTGTAAGTAATGCTGATATTTACCAGTACAAGTTACTTCTTTATTTTATAAGTTGAACAATCATCTATTGTACCTGACATATTGTAAGGTTCTATGGTATCTTATATATTATAAAGCTTTATGGTACCTGATGTATTGTAAGGCTCTGTAGCACCTGATGTATCGTAAGGTTTTTGGTACTTGATCAATTGTAAGGCTCTATGGTACCTGATCAATTGCAAAGTTCTCTGGTAACTGAGCTATTGTCAGGTTCGCCCTTCATACAATTAGAGTACAGCAAAGGTTGTATCGATAACTAACCATTAGATTTGGAAGGTTGAAGTAGAGTAATATAACTATGATGGTGGAATCTTAATGGTAAAGACAGTGACGGCTGTATTTATACTTTAATACATTTTTTGTGCTACGCTAGGTAACTCTATGTTTACACATAGAGTTACCTAGCGTAGCACAAAAATACAGTTCAAGTTGATATTACTTACTGCTGTGACAAAACCTCTATTACTAGTAGTTAGTAACACAAGAGAAAGCTATGAATTTTCTCTATTGTTCTATGTTATTTGATCAGTTGTAAAGTTCTATGATATCTGATATATTATAAGGTTCAATAGTATCTGATCTATTGTAAGGTTCTATGGTATTTGATGGGTCAAAAGACTGTATTTCCGCACAAGAAAGTTACTGCATGAATGTCTAACATTAGTTCATATCATGTTAACAACCTTGCTAGAGTTGCCTGCCCGCGGACAAGCAACTCAAACAACAAGCTTCACAAGATTCCTTTCATGATTTGAACTTGTCTAATATGTATTATCCCCTTGGTTACCAATCAGTCTTATGGAGTTTTGCTACAGTGGCATTCGGACATATCCATAAAAAATGTTTAAAAAATCAGATTTTAAACAAGGAATTAAATGCCAAGTGGGTACCAGCTTTATTTCTAGCAAAATAAAGAAATATAAATAAAAACATTAACTAATGGTTTAAGTAAAAAAATTTTATACATTTGGCTAACACCAAACCCTGAGATAAAATGCAAGATGAAAAATAAATTCTGGTAGATTAATAGCTTTTTAGATTGCCATTCAAAATACTAATAAATTCTAACTGCAAATCACCTTATTCAAAGTTTATTTTTGGAAAGATACATGTACCAGCTGCTTAATAATAAACTCAGAGTTAGTAAGTGCCTCTCGTAGTTGAAGTGAATGGATTATGTTACGGAAGGATAAGAATGTTTGTAAGCTAAGAAAGAATTTGTCTTGATGCTGATAGCTTATAGAAGATTTTAGCTTCAAAAGTGTTGCGTTCCGTTGCGATTCAACTTGAGTGTTGATAGTTTTTAGATGGTCGTATGCATTTATATTATATCCACCACAGCATCCTGAAATCAGAATTAGTCAAGCATGATCAGCAATACAGATGCGTCTCTCAATGACGCAAATATTGTAATATAGCAAAAAATGTAATATAACAATATTACCAAATACTGTTATACTATTTATGATGACTATATTTATACGCCGCTTACCAGTATGGTTGTGCCAGTGAAATCTATATACCAGAAACTTTGTCTCTCTGAAAAAGGCCGGATTTCGATTGAGAGCATACCTGGGTAATGCACAAGCATTGTTGTAGATGACAATCTTAGGTGCTAAAAATAAAAGAAATGTTCAAAACATGGCATTGCTTCATTATGAAAAAGTTGAATATCAATATAAAAAGACAACATGCAGGTGTATACTATTGTTAGATGTTTTGAACCATATTCTTGATATATATTACTGAATTTAAACTGTCGAAAGAGTTAGGGAAAGCAAATTAAAATGATACTATGGAATCTTCAGTTGAATTATCTGCAAAGAGGTGTTCTGAATATATTTCTCCATTCCAATTATCTACAAGTGCATTGCAGACAATTGCCTGGCTCATTGCATATTTATTAGACCTCGTCTGCTTGCCGTAGGAGCAGCTCCATTACCTGGCTATTTATTTTGTCAATAAAGATTTTGTGTAAAAACAATTAGATATAGAAGTGAAGGCGTTTAAACGTATTTAACAGTTTAAACGGGCTTTAGGTTTCTAAGATAGCGCTATTGGCAGGTGGAGTTGGCAGGTGAAGACAGAGTGTATCCTATTGTTGTTAGCTGTTACTGTTATTGTTATTAATATTAGCTATTATTGTGTATCCAGGATACTAACATAGCATATTTTTGGTACTACCATAGTGCATTCAAGTTACCATCAAACAATGTATAACATACTCTTAAATAATATTTATAGAATGCTACCAGAAAATATATAGATATGTGAATATGTAGAATGTACTGAATGAATCGTGTGTTGCAGATGAGGTACAAGCAGAGCATAGAGGTATGTCATTTTCTCGGACTGTCCGACAGAGTGCTTGACCGATCTGTTCACTGGCTGGTCACTTCTTCAATGGGCGATTGGGACGCCTTAGAGATTGCTCTCAGATATGAAGGTTTAGCGCCAGTAGGAGGTATGGCTGTCCCTCTTGACCAGAAGTGTGGGTTTTTATATTCACTCGTGTTTTAATGGTCTTACTTTCTTCTTTTTAGCTGAGGAAGCTGGTCAAGAATGTTATGTAGAACAAGATCTTTTTATATCTATTGATCCTTTATTGTTGTATTTTCATAGATATGAGACAAGATGTACTCCAGCCTCGAGTTATGAAAGAAACCAAGTCGGATGGCTATGCAGGCAAAGTTTTCTGCTACCTTCCACTGCCTATGAAAAGTGGTCTTCCTGTGCACATTAACATTAACATCGCGAGCAAGTCTTGTATTGATAAGGCTTATCGTAGCTTCTGCGTCGACGAGTGATGTGCAGATAAATCCATTGATCTTCACATCTATTGTGGCTCTTCTACAATCTTTATTTGAGGCTTTGGTAACACCATTAACCTGTTCGGGTTATCTTCGCGAAGTTTGTATATTGTATGCCTGCGAAAAGTAGTCATTCCATGCCCTCAATCATTCACGCTTTTCGTCAGTTGCTCCTGGTCGTGAGCATTTGGGTACGTAGGGTTTATATGATGGTGGTGCACTGCTTAAGTCTTCTAATGATAATTCGAATTCTAAGTCTTCCGGTGGTGCGGATGGGTCATCATCGAACTATTTTTCAGATTCGTCTTCTCGTTCGGGCATGTCGGTTAGTTCCAGTGCCGTCTCCACATGTAAAGCGTTTACCGTTGCACTCTTCCTTGCTCTGTACACAAAGCATCCTTTTGTGATTCCTCCGATGACTGTTGATAAAACCATTAATGTAAGAATGATGTTGCAAGCGAACGTCCAGAGCTCATAACCTGAGGTTATGTGTCCTCCAAATAGAAAGCTGAATAGTGAAGGGCCAAATAGTTTCTCTCTGCTCTCTACGGTGTTGTAATGTAGGGTGTTATGGCGGTTCGTGACGATTCCCATAGCCTTTAGTACTCTTTTCTGTCTGTCTAAGGTAGATAGGATTTCATTCAGTTCTCCGTAATTAATCGTCTGTGTTTGACCATCTTAACATATGTGCTCTGCTAAATATTGTTTCTTGTATTTGTAGGGGCTGGCTGCAGAGGTTGATGTACGGAATGCTCAAGTCGGTGGCTTCCTTAATTGGCGAAATCGTCCCGTTCGGAAAGTATTCGGAGATGTTACCTTCCAGCATCATCAATGTGCCTCTTTTGTCTTGCAATTGACTGTATAGGTGTCTGGGTGTATCACATTGTCTTTTGGATTGAAATATCCAATTTTTTCTGTACCGGCTGTTTTGATCATCATCGGAATAAATTCTGTGCAGTTATTCTCTTCCATTGGCAGTATTTCGTATTGACTGTAGTTAAGTATAGTACAAGGGTAAACTTGGAGGAAACCCGGACCTGTTGTAGCAATAACATTTGGGTTTCCCAGTAAATATCTTGCGCTGAGTGTCGCGTGTTCTCCTATTAGCATGGTAACTATCTGTAAAATCTCAGCTAGATTGTAGCAGGCGTAGAAGTAAGCTGACCAAAATAGTTTTTGAGTCATCTTAGTTTGCTGGTAGGCAAGTGACTGTAGCATTGTATTGAAGAAGGCAGCGTTTTGACCCACTGCTGATACTCTTGCCTTTATCGTATCGTTAATTGTGACATTCATCAATGGTGTGAGAAATTTCACTATAAGGCCTTGGTCCGAAAGCGAAACATTAGAGTTGTTACAGCCTTTATGTGAATTCAGTCTCGAGTTATAAAATGTCAGAGCTAAATCTTGTTTATTGGAGACAAAATGTGCGTCGAAAAATTATTCTTTTTTGTTGAACCATGGCGGGTATTCACATGTTTTAACTATGTCCAGGTCCCACATAAGCATTGATCTGTCGTTTAATTCACAAGAGCCGTTGTTGTAATTGCAGTAAATGACGTCTCCGGTTGTACTTTAAAATTTGTCAGATCCGTGTCTCTTGTATAGGTAAGTTGCCACATAACTGCATTGCTTAGCGCTGAAGGTTTTCTGTTGGCAGCACCATACATACATGGCGTTGGTTGGTTCATTCGTAATATACATTCCATCTCCTCTATGTAAAAATCCAGCTTAGCACTTCTTATGTATTACCATGTCAGTGCATTCTTCTAAGGTTACTTTCTGGGTTCTGCTTGAGGTTGTCCTGGTCTTAATGTCTCTGAAAAATTAAATTTGTGTCGTGACATGTGCGGTGAACTTCGTGCACCGGTAGGCAATAGTCTTTTGCTTGATCATATTCTTCTTGTAGGTAGTAACATTAAATTTCTGGGGTGCCATGTCTGATTGTTTGCTGGTGTCCATTGAGCATTCGTATTCTTGTTCTACTCAAAATGTTTGTGGAGAATCATTTTCTCCTGTGCCGCAAATCATGGGGTTGTTTGGTTGTCCTTTTGATGCTGTCACCCCGGTAATGCGTAAGGCTAAGCATAGAAGGCTAAATTGGAAGTAGCTGGCAAGGTTGAATAGGCCGAGCCGTCCTCCGGTGAATCTTATGCGTTTAGGTCGTCGATCTACTATTTAGATCTAATGTGGCATTTATGTTTGCAACCACAACTTTGACCTTCACAAAAGACATGTGTAGATAAACCGTTCATAGTGGAATCACTGCAATGAAAACTCGGTGAATATTTATATTTTGCTGAGAAATCATTAGCTGTCAATATATTGAAAAAGGGAGGCAACTCTATTATTGAATGCAACCAGAGTATAGTCTAAGAAGAGACAACTCTATTACTTAGCGCATGCATTTGATTCACTTTCTGTGAACTCAATGTTCATCTGAGGTCGATAGAGAATCGGGTTTTAAGATGAAACGGTCCTAAACTAAGAAACGGCTTAAACTATAAATGGGACCTCTTATTCAACTCACAGTGAAAATAAATCAAGGGGAGATAATTCTTTTGCTCAATACACCCAGGTCCTTGTGTTCATGTGAAATCACAATTTTTACTATTGAATACAGTATTGACTCTATAAGATTCTGATGCATATTAAGGCTACAAGCTAACTTCAAATCATTTTATTTTACGTTGTTAAAGTTTTTTGAATTATTTAGTTGAAGTGCCTCAGAACTGTCTGCTTCGATAGCATTCATTGGACTGCCTTATATATATACTTCACTTTATATATGTTCACTTACACAGTTGTATCAGCATACGACATACTGACTTATATAAAATTTATTAGCTCAACATTCTGGCAAATTTGATCTGTTGGAAAACTAGGGTAAACTACATGTATGTTCACATGATGAATAGATGAGCTCTGGTTCACTTGAAAACTGTTTTGTCGAATGATATTAAAACTTCATTGGTTTTCCTAGCTAGTGGTTTATACATCTGTAGGTTTATTGTCTATACGGTTTGTATTATGTTTGAGGTACAATTCCTTATTAAAATCGGTCGGATCATGATATTCCACGATTATAGGCTGCAATGTCAAGTTTTATGGTAATCCGTCATGTTAAAAGTATCCATGAAGTTACGGGTAGTCATGATGTTTTATTAAAGTGTTTTAGGTTAGAATACCTTTTCATAAAACGTTTTTACCTGTCCACCAGAACAGACACACACACACACACAGCTAAAGTTCTACTGACAGTGGTTTTTTATACCGTAAAACAACTCCATGTATACGGTCTACTAAAACTGTTTGCCCTGATTGTACTATTTTTATACGTGTCGAAAGCATTCCTGCATGTCAATGATAGGGTGAAAACAATGGAAATCTGCAGTGTGTTTTGCAGCTAGTCCCTATTGTATCAGACTCAAACCACTCCAATCGGAGATGTCCTGTTGTTATACAGAGAACTAACAATAAAATTGAAAATGTTAGGCAAACTGAAAATCTTCAAATTGGCTGTATTGAAAAAAAAAATTTCTTTGTTGTCAAATTTTATGGTAATCTGCTAGTTGAAAACATTTTGTGAAAAAATGGTACATCACAAATTCTAATTGATCGTTAATTAAGCAATATCAGTTGACTGCTATAATAATTACATAACTAGGACAATTCTAACTTTCGAACATGTATGCATTATATATACATCTTGCTACTTTTACTTTATTTCATCACCAAATTCAATGCTTTAAAAAAGTATATCATAATAATCATCACGCAAGTGATATTATTTATTAACAAGCAGTATTGCTATTGTCGGACAAAAAATTGATGAAAAACTTTGCAATTAGGCTATCTCAGCTTTTGGATAGTTTCTTTACAGAAGTTTTCCTCCCTTTATTTTAATAAACAACCTATACATACAGGTTTTTGCTTTAACCTTAGAAAAATATTTTGATATCATAATCTTATTAATAATCTGGCTGAGTTTTGTAATGGTTAGTTTAACATATATCTATGCAGTATCAGAAATTACAATTCTATTGAAAAGGCAACTCTAAATACAAACATGCAGTCAGACATATTTGTATGTCTGACGGCATTCTCTGTCTTGTCACAAGCATCGCATCTACAACTTGTTCCATATGTGCAAACACATTATCAATTGATGGGTCAAAAGACTGTATTTCCGCACTAGAAAATTACTGCATGGATGTCTAACATTAGTTCAAATCATGTGAACCTTGCTGGAGTTGCCTGCCCACAAAGAGTTTCCTAAAGATGGAAACTGGCGGTTTTTTATTGAATTCCACCAATCGAATTCCGTCACAGAACAAGACTGTCATCCATTGCCGCGAATAGATGAAAGTCTTGATGCATTGGCCGGGAGTAAGATATACAATTATCAAACCGAAGGGTTATATTCAGGGCATTTAGTTTGCAAAAGGACTAATCATAGTTTCTAAACGACGCAGCGATCTTCACGAACGCTGACGGAAAGACCGCTCAGGCATTGGATAAACAATTGGTCGGAGACAGCGTAACTGAAACGATGTTTCGATAAAAGCAAAAAGGCCTATGTAAAAAGGTCGGTGCTATCTATAAAAATAGACTTTCGGACAAATTGGCTAGTGGTCGTGCATTAACCCTTTGTGACGACACCAGTGTTCGTTCTAATCGCAGCACGTTAAAAGGGCAACAAAGGCAAATGTCTTTAGATAGGTTTATCTTAAAACGGCCGGCTAGTCGTGAAAGTGAAACAAAGGAAAAACTAGCTAACTAGCGAGAAACCTCAAACTATAAACGCCGAAGAAATTTCAATTACGAAAAATGAAAGTTTGCTTTTAGGTTTGCTTTTAAGTTTGTCTTTGAAGGCTTTGATAAAACCCAAATTTATCAAAGTCAACTGTTGTAACAAAGAATAACACGTATATCGCCCTCTCTGGCAAATGCTAGCGTTAGCTGCTACTGTATGTATTTAATTTTACATTTTAATTAATCACATTTCCTCTTGCCTTGTTTTTTTATTTGTTACTTTTTGAAAGCGTGTGGTAAGTTAGGACAATAACCAACATGTTTTTTCTGTTACAATATCTTGTTTTGAGTGTTTTATTTGCATTTTTAAAGTATAGAAACCAATTATTACATATTTAATTGTTCTATATGTAAATAGATTGCACCAACATGCGAGTAAATTGACATACGAGCTCAGTCTCGGAACGCATTAAGCGCGTATGTCGAAGTATGACTGCACCTCAAATTGAAAACTAGCTGCTAGACAGAGTTAGTAAACATAGCCAAGTTCCAAATTTTTTCAAATCGCCGCTGGGGCTTTGAAATACATGTAAGCCCATTGCTAATGCATCACACGTCTTTGCCAAATTTTTCAACCTTGTCGCAAGTTATTCGGAATTTGACATGGCATCATCATTGAAAAAATCTCTTGCAGTTCTATACGCTGAAAAAACTCATAACTTACCACCACAAATTGTTGGTTCACTAAAGGCTTTCACATCGATGAACATTCATGAAAATCTCTGAATGCGGCAAAAAATAAATTTCATACAAACATAAATTTCTCAGCTAAATATAAACCTAAACAAGTGGTATACGCATGTGAAGGTCTTACTCTATTGCTAACTGCTTTCACGGATTAATTTATTTGCGAATGTGTTCATCCGCGAATAATTTAGTCCGCGAATATGCTTGAAAAGACCATTTTCGCGAAATTCAATTCCACGAATAATTTCATCCTGTAGGGTAAAATATAGTTTTATATTCCTAGTAGAGACTGGAGCGAGGCACTAACCAGTGCATCAACTATTGATATATTAACAATGAGTCACTGTTTGACTTCCAGCAGTTTAAGAATGGCTAGGAAAAGGTGTGACGGCGTGATGGCATGCCACCTGTTCATTAACCAGTTCTAAGGCTACTGATACTCGAGAGATGCCATCGAGAATGATAACATTTATTATGAGATGAATGGCTATTATTAATGCTCAAATCATTATAGATCGAGAGGGAGCTAGTTTTGTCCAAGTATTATCTTTGTATGTTATATATCCATATGTTGACAAAATAGATAACATCACTAAATTATATAAATGCAATTATATTACTGCAATTTGAAAGCTCGATGCTTTCAACAAAAAATTATCTTGTACGGTATGCATTCATAAATTGACAAGCAAAAGGTCGATACAGTGGGTGGTTGACCAAAATATAGATGACCTCGCTAGATCATGAAAATGCAATTAGATTGCCAGTTAGAAAGATCAACCCTATCAACAAATATTATCTTCATACTGTATAGATTCATGAGTTGATTGATAAAAAGTCAATATATTATATGATCAATAAAATATAGCCATGGGTTGACCTCAGTAGATTATGTGGACTGATTTTGATTGATGAAACTCGAGGAATGCTCATGGAAGAACTATCGATGAAAGATCGACCCACAAAAGACATGTGTAGATAACCTGTTCATAGTGGAATCACTGCAATGAAAACTCGGTGAATATTCATATTTTGCTGAGAAATCATTAGCTGTCAATATATTGAATAAAGAGAGGCAACTCTATTATTGAATGCAACCAGAGTATAGTCTAAGAAGAGACAACTCTATTACTTAGCACATGCATTTGATTCACTTTCTGGGAACTCAATGTTCATCTGAGGTTGATAGAGAATCGGGCTATAAGATAAAACGGTCCTAATGCTTAAACTATAAATGGGACCTCTTATTCAACTCACAGTGAAAATAAATCAAGGGGAGATAATTCTTTTGCTCAATACACCCAGGGCCTTGTGTTCATGTGGAATCACAATTTTTACTATTGAATACAGTATTGACTCTATAAGATTCTGATGCATATTAAGGCTACAAGCTAACTTCAAATCATTTTATTTTACCTTGTTAAAGTTTTTTGAATTATTTAGTTGAAGTGCCTCAGAACCATCTGCTTCGATAGCATTCATTGGACTGCTTTATATATATACTTCACTTTATACATGTTCACTTACACAGTTGTATAAGCATACGACATACTGACTTATATGAAATTTATTAGCTCAACATTCTTGCAAATTTGATCTGTTGGAAAACTAGAGTAAACTATGTTCACATGGTGAATAGATGAGCTCTGGTTCACTTGAAAACTGTTTTGTCGAATGATATTAAGACTTCATTGGTTTTCCTAGCTAGTGGTTTATATATCTGTAGGTTTATTGTCTTTATGGTTTGTATTATGTTTGAGGTACAATTTCTTATTAAAATCGTTCGGATCATGATATTTCACGATTATAGGCTGCAATGTCAAGTTTTATGGTAATCCGTCATGTTAACAGTATCCGTGAAGTTAGGGGTGGTCATGATTTCTTATTAAAGTATTTCAGGTTAGAATACCTTTTCATAAAACGTTTTCACCTGTCCACCAGAACAGACACACACATAGCTAAAGTTCTATTGACAGTGGTCTTTCATACCGTAAAACAACTCCATATATATGGTCTACTGAAAATGTTTGCCCTGAACACACAGTTTTTATACGTGTCGTAAGCATTCCTGCATGTCAATGATAGGGTGAAAATAATGGAAATCTGCGGTGTGTTTTACAGCTAGTCCCTTTTGTATCAGACTCAAACCACTCCAATCGCAGATGTCCGGTTGTTATACAGAGAACTAACAATAAAAAATTGAAGATGTTAAGCGAACTGAAAATCTTCAAATTGGCTGTATTGAAAAAAAATTTCTTTGTTGTCAAATTTTATGGTAATCTGTTAGTTGAAAACATTTTGTGAAAAAATGGTGCATCACGAATTCTTATTAATCGTTAATTAAGCAATATCAGTTGACTGCTATAATAATTGCATAACTAGGACAATTCTAACTTTCGAACATGTATGCATTATACATACGTCTTGCTACTTTTACTTTTTTATCACCAAATTCAATGCTTTAAAAAATATATTATAATAATCATCACGCAAGTGATATTATTTATTAACAAGCAGTATTGCTATTGTCGGAAAGAAAATTGATGACAAACTTTGCAATTAGGCTATCTTAGCAACTGGATAGTTTCTTTACAGAAGTTGTCCTCCCTTTATTTTACTAAACAACCTATACATACAGGTTTTTACTTTAACGTTATAAAAATATTTTGATATAATATTCTTATTACTAATCTGGCGGAGTTTTGTAATGGTTAGTTTAACATATATCTATGCAATATCAGAATTTACAATTCTATTGAAAAGGCAACTCCAAATACAAACATGCAGTCAGACATATTTGTATGTCTGACGGCATTCTCTGCTTTGTCACAAGCATCTCATCTACAACTTGTTCCATATGTGCAAACACATTATCAATTGATGGGTCAAAAGACTGTATTTCCGCACAAGAAAATTACTGCATGAATGTCTAACATTAGTTCAAGTCGTGTGAACAACCTTGCTGGAGTTGTCTGCCCGCGGACAAGCAACTCAAACAACAAGGTTCACAAGATTCCTTTCGTGATTTGAACTTGTCTAATATGTATTATCCCCTTGGTTACCAATCAGTTTTATGGAGTTTTCCTACAGTGGCATTCAGACATATCCATAAAAAAATCAGATTTTAAACAAGGAATTAAATGCCAAGTGGGTACCAGCTTTATTTCTAGCGAAATAAAGAAATATAAATAAAAACATTAACTAATGGTTTAAGTAAAAAATTTTTATACATTTGGCTAACACCAAACCCTGAGATGAAATGCAAGATGAAAAATAAAATCTAGTAGAGTAATAGCTTTTTAGATTGCCATTTAAAATACTAATAAATTCTAACTGCAAATCACCTTATTCAAAGTTCATTTTAGGAAAGATACACGTACCAGCTGCTTTATAATAAACTCAGAGTTAGTAAGTGCCTCTCGTAGTTGAAGTGAATGGATTATGTTACGGAAGGATAAGAATGTTTGTAAGCTAAGAAAGAATTTGTCTTGATGCTGACAGCTTATAAAAGATTTTAGCTTCACAAGTGTTGCGTTCCGTTGCTCTTCAACTTGAGTGTTGATAGTTTTTAGATGGTCGTATGCATTTATATTATATCCACCACAGCATCCTGAAATCAGAATTAGTCAAGCATGATCAGCAATACAGATGCGTCTCTCAATGACGCAAATATTGTAATATAGCAAAAAATGTAATATAACAATATTACTAAATACTGTTATACTATTTATGATGACTATATTTATACGCCACTTACCAGTATGGTTGTGCCAGTGAAATCTATCTACCAGAAACTTTGTCTCTCTGAAGAAGCCCGGATTTCGATTGAGAGCACACCTGGGTAATGCACAAGCATTGTTGTAGATGACAATCTTAGGTGCTAAAAATAAAAGAAATGTTCAAAACATGGCATGGCTTCATTATGAAAAAGTTGAATATCAATATAAAAAGACAACATGCAGGTGTATACTAATGTTAGATGTTTTGAACCATATGCTTGATATATATTACTGAATTTAAACTGTCGAAAGAGTTAGGGAAAGCAAATTAAAAAGATACTATGGAATCTTCAGTTGAATTATCTGCAAAGAGGTGTTCTGAATATATTTCTCCATTCCAATCATCTACAAGTGCATTGCATACAAATATCATAAAGTGCAGAATAAAGTGTGAATGTGAATTCTACTTTGATAGCCTCAAATAAATAAGCACAAATGAATGCAAATGACAAAAAAATTGAAAAAAGATTTTTGCGAATTTCATAATAGCAAATGCTACTTAGTCATTATAATTTCTGCTAAATTAATTCACTTTGCACATGGAATTCATAAAAATGAATTTTAATACATTTTCAAAACATCATTTAGCATAATCATTACCACACTGCAGGTTTGTCCCAGGGGCTACACCCGATTAGCCAGGTAGGATGTTCAATGATCTCAACAGCATGAAGAATGTCTTCACCTATGTCTTCAACTGCTATTTGCCCGATCACTTCTTTTTAGATGGCGCAACTACATGTATGTTCAGGTTGGCAGAGATATCACTGTTTACTTGAAAATACCTTTCTCTGTTTTTACATAATGGTTATTATTTGCTCCTAGTTTTTATTAGACCTCATCCTATTGTTGCAGGAGCAGACAATTGCCTGGCTCATTGCATATTTATTAGACCTCGTTTGCTTGCCGTAGGAGCAGTTCCATTACCTGGCTCATTGCATATTTATTTTGTCAATGAAGATTTTGTGTAAAAACAATTAGATATAGAAGTGAAGGCGTTTAAACGTATTTGACAGTTTAAACGGGCTTTAGGTTTCCAAGATAGCGCTATTGGCAGGTGGAGTTGGCAGGTGAAGACGGAGTGTATCCTATTGTTGTTAGCTGTTACTGTTATTGTTATTAATATTAGCTATTATTGTGTATCCAGGATACTAACATAGCATATTTTTGGTACTACCATAGTGCATTCAAGTTACCATCAAACAATGTATAACATACTCTTAAATAATATTTATAGAATGCTACCAGAAAATATATAGATATGTGAATATGTAGAATGTACTGAATGAATCGTGTGTTGCAGATGAGGTACAAGCAGAGCAGAGTGGTATGTCATTTTCTCGGACTGTTCGAGGGAGTGCTTGACCGATCTGTTCACTGGCTGGTCACTTCCTCAATGGGCGATTGGGACGCCTTAGAGAATGCTCTCAGATATGAAGGCTTAGCGCCAGTAGGAGGTATGGCTGTCCCTCTTGACCAGAAGTGTGGGTTTTTATATTCACTCGTGTTTTAATGGTCTTACTTTCTCCTTTTTAGCTGAGGAAGCTGGTCAAGAATGTTATGTAGAACGAGATTTTTTTATACCTATTGATCCTTTATTGTTGTATTTTCATAGATAGGAGACAAGATGTACTCCAGCCTTGAGTTATGAAAGAAACCGAGTTGGATGGCTATGCAGGCAAAGTTTTCTGCTACCTTCCACTGCCTATGAAAAGTCGTCTTCCTGTGCACATTAACATTAACATCGCAAGCAAGTCTTGTATTGATAAGGCTTATCGTAGCTTCTGCGTCGACGAGTGATGTGCAGATAAATCCATTGATCTTCACATCTATTGTGGCTCTTCTACAATCTTTATTTGAGGCTTTGGTAACACCATTAACCTGTTCGGGTTATCTTCGCGAAGTTTGTATATTGTATGCCTGCGAAAAGTAGTCATTCTATGCCCTCCATCATTCACGTTTTTCGTCAGTTGCTCCTGGTTGTGAGTATTTGGTTACGTAGGGTTTATATGATGGTGGTGCACTGCTTAAGTCTTCTAATGATAATTCGATTTCTAAGTCTTCCGGAAACAAGACGGATGGGTGCGGATGGGTCATCATCGAACTATTTTTCAGATTTATCTTCTCGTTCGGGCATGTCGGTTAGTTCCAGTGCCGTCTCCACATGTAAAGCGTTTACCGTTGCACTCTTCCTTGCTCTGTACACAAAGCATCCTTTTGTGATTCCTCCGATGACTGTTGATAAAACCATTAATGTAAGAATGATGTTGCAAGCGAACGTCCAGAGCTCATAACCTGAGGTTACGTGTCCTCCAAATAGAAAGCTGAATAGTGAAGGGCCAAATAGTTTCTCTCTGCTCTCTACGGTGTTGTAATGTAGGGTGTTATGGCGGTTCGTGACGATTCCCATAGCCTTTAGTACTCTTTTCTGTCTGTCTAAGGTAGATAGGATTTCATTCAGTTCTCCGTAATCGTCTGTGTTTGACCATCTTAACATATGTGCTCTGCTAAATATTGTTTCTTGTATTTGTAGGGGCTGGCTGCAGAGGTTGATGTACGGAATGCTCAAGTCGGTGGCTTCCTTAATTGGCGAATTCGTCCCGTTCGGAAAGTATTCAGAGATGTTACCTTCCAGCATCATCAATGTGCCTCTTTTGTCTTGCAATTGACTGTATAGGTGTCTGGGTGTATCACATTGTCTTTTGGATTAAAATATCCAATTTTTTTTGTACCGGCTATTTTGATCATCGTCGGAATAAATTCTGTGCAATTATTCTCTTCCATCGGCAGTATTTCGTATTGACTGTAGTTAAGTATAGTAAAAGGGTAAACTTGGAGGAAACCCGGACCTGCTGTAGCGATAACGTTTGGGTTTTCCAGTAAATATCTTGCGCTGAGTGTCGAGTGTTCTCCTATTAACATGGTAACTATCTGTAAAATCTCAGCTAGATTGTAGCAGGCGTAGAAGTAAGCTGACCAAAATAGTTTTTGAGTCATCTTAGTTTGCTGGTAGGCAAGTGACTGTAGCATTGTATTGAAGAAGGCAGCGTTTTGACCCACTGCTGATACTCTTGCCTTTATCGTATCGTTAATTGTGACATTCGTCAATGGTGTGAGAAATTTCACTATAAGGCCTTGGTCCGAAAGCGAAACATTAGAGTTGTTACAGCCTTTATGTGAATTCAGTCTCGAGTTATAAAATGTCAGAGCTAAATCTTGTTTATTGGAGACAAAATGTGCGTCGAAAAATTATTCTTTTTCGTTGAACCATGGTGGGTATTCACATGTTTCGACTATGTCCAGGTCCCACATAAGCATTGATCTGTCGTTTAATTCACAAGAGCCGTTGTTGTAATTGCAGTAACTGACGTCTTCGGTTGTACTTTAAAATTTGTCAGATTCGTGTCTCTTGTATAGGTAAGTTGCCACATAACTGCATTGCTTAGCGCTGAAGGTTTTCTGTTGGCAGCACCATACATACATGGCGTTGGTTGGTTCATTCGTAATATACATTCCATCTCCTCTATGTAAAAATCCAGCTTAGCACTTCTTATGTATTACCATGTCAGTGCATTCTTCTAAGGTTACTTTCTGGGTTCTGCTTGAGGTTGTCCTGGTCTTAATGTCTCTGAAAAATTAAATTTGTGTCATGACATGTGCGGTGAACTTCTACTCTTCTAACTTCTTCGCTTCCGCTCATTTGGTCGGGGGGGGGGGGGGGGGGGAGATAAGTAATTTGATATATCAGTATGACTCGAGACATTGAGGTCAAGGACCTAATCACTAATCAAGTCTTCTGTTTACCGCTATTAATAGCAGCTGATTTTATAAATAGAGGCTGTTAATTGGTTATTCACCTACTTAATATCTGCCATATATTTTTCCATTCAAGATAATCTTCCCTTGAATTAAATTTACTCTTTTATCTATTAATGTTAGCGTGTTTAGCACATTACCAAAAATTTAAAAACTTTGAATGAAATGTTCGTATGTCATCAAGAAACTACTGTATTGAGTGATCTCTGCTACTTTTGTATTCTGGCATCTCACCTGAACATTCTCCTTCTGTTCTGTCACACAGGTTGCAGATGAACTTTTTACATTTCTCACAGGCTTTTATCAGCTGCTCGTTTTTGTTATTTTTACAGAAAGCTTTTCGGTATTTGCCTGCTGTCTGTTCAAATTCTTTCATAGATATGAACTTGTGACCTCCTCGGAAATATCTATCATGCAGCTGAAAAATTGACAAGTACTCGCATCACTCTATGACAGTAATAATAGATGAATGAACCAGCCTATCATTAGAGAGCGCTGAATTAGTGACTCATCAATCAGACACAAGTGGTAGTCAATTACTGTACCAAGGACTATGTATGTTAATTTGACAACTACTGCATGTGACTGCTCTCATTGGTACACTGCCAATTAAGAAGCAATAACAAGTCTTCTGAGAAACAGTATTACAAATTAACTTACATCAGAATTTTTATTACACAAAGTAATAAGTTCTATCAATACTTTCAAGCTATGAAACTAAACAGAAATATTTGCGATGTGCAAAATATGGAATGGAAACAGCTGTGACACTATATATATTTATTAAAGTTGTTCGGTTGTGGAACTTGATATTACGTTCAAAATCCTTAATCTTGGAAGCAGAGCAAACGCTTACACGTTTTAAACACATGACTTTTGACAATAGCTAGTTTTAAAGAAAATTAAGTTTTAAAGAAAATTCTTTAGAGTGAACTTCCAAGATGTACACACAAACTGGTCAGTGTTGATCTATACCCACTTCTTACATCTAGCAGCTAGCCAATATGTGAGCTTCCATGATGCTGGTAATTTGTAAGTCTGCGTCATTTTTGAGTGACAAATAGCAAAAAGTCAAGCGAGTTTTAGTAGCTGAAATTTTTTATCAAATGTTTCGTGCTTTCTGAAGAAAGATATTTCACTAGCAAATTCCGCGTAAGAATATGCCAGGCAAGCTTATCCATTTTCATCATTTTCGCAATTGAGTTGTTTCAATTTGGACTCGGGCAGTTTCATGTGCTCCAACTCAGAATATAACTTTCAGACATAATACTTATGCTTTTAAACTGTATACCCCAACACTCCATTCAGGGACAAAGAGGCATTTACATTACTGTCTCTGATAAACAAACCTGATTTACAAAAGCTCATTGACAGAAAGTTTCAGACGAACCAAGAGATTGTTAGAAGT
The DNA here is from genome assembly GCF_963576615.1 of Watersipora subatra. NCBI lineage: Eukaryota > Metazoa > Bryozoa > Gymnolaemata > Cheilostomatida > Watersiporidae > Watersipora > Watersipora subatra. The sequence goes on from NC_088713.1 coordinate 32,721,263, forward strand.
TTAGCAGAGCTGCTCATCAGGAGAACAAGCTACGAGCAGCGTTAAAACGAATAAAAAGTGCTAAAGCAATGAAGAATTCCTTTTTTTAAAGTGTCCGAGTTAATATACGACATGTGAATATTTATTGTAACACTCATCACGGAGTAACTTAAAGTGTGCATCATCTACAAAGTGAAAATCTAGTTAAAGGTTGACTTGCGACAAAATTCACATTACAGTTATTTGATATCAAAAGGTTCACCATGTCTTACTCTGTTGCGTTGTGTGTTGGTTCCTGCGACCAACACGTAGAGGCGACTGGGTCGGCTTACTCTACCGGTCTGCATTCACCCCTCTCAGGGGCTGTGTAGTGGTTTCCCGTGACCAACACGCAGAGACGACTAGGTCGGCTTACTCCACCGGTCAATATTAACCGCCCCACACAAGGGATTGCGCCCAGAGAGGTTTTATACTAGGTCGACAAGGTCGACCGGAGGTCGACGAGGTCGACAGTGTTTTTATGAGTCTATCCCCACAGCACAGTCCATAGACTAGGTCTTTGGAGATAGCTATATGCCGGGGTGGTTCTGGTATCACACAAGGTAGCAGAAACAGTATGGTTCCAAATGCACTGCATGTATTGAACGAACATAAAGAGCCGAGGTCCTGTCTTAAGTACATCAAATTATGCAAATGAGATGCTAAGACCAGCCTCCCTTAGGGGCGTGGCTACAAAAGGATAAAAAGGGAACATAACTCCAGTTAGAAACTGTACAAGAAGGATAGAAACTTGGTGTTTCACCACACACGCCGCCCCTATAGACAGCAATCGGCTATAATAAAAAAAAACAAAAAAATAAAATAATAAAAGAAAACACAAACAACTAGAATATACTACAAGATAGGGATAGTCAATGTTTTTAACGGGATTCGTGTCGCAATCTTTCACTTGGTCGACATCTGGTTAGCCAACTCTTCCAGGCGACGGGCCGTTCGTCTGAGGCTAGAGGCCTCTTCTCGAAGGGCGTCCACCGTGGCTCGGGGTCGGACATCTCCCAGTCGACATTGGATGCTCCCGACCGTCGTTAGTGTCTTCCTGGTAGCAGGTATGGGTTTCCCCTTCTTGAGCGGACTACATTTCCGATCTATCCGCTTTTCCTTCGGGGGAAAGGGAAAGGGTGCCTGCGGTCCTCTCCTCACAGGTGGCTTCATCTTAACCGGACCATAAGGCATAGGTTTCTCGAAGGCCGGTGGATTGATTAATTGGACCCTCCTGATCCATGTGGGATAGCGTTCCACCGTGGTTTTTCCGGTTCTCCACGCCCTTCACCCTCGATTGGTGCTTGGCGATTGTATCTCTCGAGGTAGAATTTCTCCCACATTTGCAGAAGAACCTCGAAAAATGTTGTGCAATGTGGATCCGGCGCTGTCGGGGGGTGGATAATGACTGCTGGCACAACGGACAGTAGACACCGTCTTCCTGACATAACTTCATTATTTTCCTGGTCGTCTCCTCTGAGACCCACTTGGTCGGTAGGCGAGAGCTCGGGGAGGAATCTTCCTTCGTCGAGTCGGAATCCATACCATCCAACGTTTCATTGGGAGCCGAGTGTAGTTCTAATGGAGTCACTAGCTCCGATAGCAAGAGTAGAGCTCCGGTAATTGGAGAAGCTTCCTTAATGGTCTCTTTAATCACTTCTATGGCTGGAGGGTGTAAATATGCGTGTGTGTGCGTGTCGAGCTGATAACAAACAGTGAGAGAGCTTTCTTCGGTTTCCAAAATGGCCGTCCTTTGGCCTTGACTCCTTCTGGCCTCTCCTGATTGGACAGTATTGGTGTCATAATCCGCTAGATACGCAGGGGGCTTTCTTATTCGTTGAGGCCGCGTGGTGTTTCCGGTCCCAGTGGTACTAGCCTGGACTCCTTCATTCCCCGTAGCTCTTGCTTCTTTGGTCGCCAATTCGCAGCCAGTGTCGAGGCCAGCCCTCGAGTCAGAGTTGTGTTCACTTGGTGAGACCAAAAAATCTTCGCTGGGGAGCCGAGGTGGTTCCAATCTTCCTGGCGATTGTGGTATTGGTAAATCTATTAATCGACTAGGCAGAAGTGATTCGGAAATAACGGCATCTGGATTACCGTTTTCCCGTGATACTCGTCTCCGGGGATAACCTCTCATGTTGGGACGTCGGGCAGGTTTGACTTCAGCTGGGGCTCGACCTTGTTGCACCGGGCTAGGGCGACAGAGCCTTAATCTTCCTTCGGCTTGAGTGGATCGCTGTCCATATCTTTCTACTTCGTACATATGATTTTCGTGACTCCTTAGTACGCGATTGGGCCCCACATACTTGGCCGCTAATTTCGGATTTTCCCCTTTTCTTCGCCGCTTGCTTAGCAACCATACGAGGTCGCCCTCATTGAACAGCGGAGGCTCTCTCACATCGGTTGATACAATTTCCTTCTGTCTATCTCGGAGGAGAGTATGAGCTTGTATCAACCGGTCGTGAACAGTCTGGACATACTCGTGTGTGCTCGTAAATGACTCCAACCTATTTCCATGCAGCAATTGGTCAGGAAGACGAAGCTCTCGACCCAACATCAAATAATTGGGTGTTTCCTTAGTGGCGGAGTGCGGTAGCCCTCGCAGCGTCTGCATGATCTGTGGCAATAATTGATCCCAGTCCTCTTGTCCTCTGCCCAGTAAAAGTGCTCGTAGGGAGTCACCCAATATTCGATTGTTTCTTTCAACCACACCATTTCCTTCGGGGTGGTACGGAGTGGTCCTAGATTTGTCGACTCCCCACAAGTCACATAGCTCTTGAAACAAAGAGGACTCGAATTGGCTCCCCTGGTCGGTGTAGATAATTTCGGGCAGACCGAAGTAACTGAATACTCTTTCATCCAAGACTTGGGCCACCGTTGGAGCTGTAGCCTCAAGAATAGCTAAGGCATCCGACCACCGAGTGAAATGGTCAGTGAGTACCAACCCCCAGCTATTTCCTCGAGGTGTCTGAGTTAGGGGTCCCACTAAATCGACTGCTAGACGTTGCCATGGCCTCCCAGCGTACAACCGTTGTCGATTCCCGGAGGTCCGGGCCTTTCCCGTCTTAGCCCGCCGGCAAACTTCACAGGAGAGAACTGCCTTCCTGATATCTCCAGTCATGCCCGGCCAGTACCAATCCAGCTGGACGCGCTTCAGGGTCCTTTCCACACCGCAGTGAGTTTGTTCGTGGGCCTTCCACAGGATCTCCTGTCGCAGAGTTTGGGGGCATACCAGCACCACCCTTTCTCGCCCATTCTGAATGAGATGAAGGGTCAATACACCTGATTCGTCAATCTAGAGCTGATGGAACATCCGGGCCAACCGCTGCAACTCGGAGCTGCCTACTTGTAATACTGCCTCTTCGACTCTTTTCCGGTTCCTGACGGCCTGGTAAATTATCCCTAGGTCGGCAGCGGGTTTCTGTTGCAATGCTCGTACTTCATCTGGTGAGGTTTGCACTACTGTCAACAATTCCGGAACCTTTGGAGCAGCTGGCGGTGAGAGATCTAAACTCGTGGCTCTAGCGTCTGATTGTACTGCAACTTGGTCATTCTCCACGCCGAGTCCTGGCTCACCTGCCACCTTGATGGCCCGTAACCGAGCGTTTTGAGACTTTCTGAGGGGGTTGTCCAACACTCTGGGTGACCCCGCACCGCATGGCAGCCGTACTGGAACTTGGCTGGCTGGTGTGGGAGTCGGGAGGCTGGGCCCTGATGTATGTCTGCTGCTGGGTAGTCGAGGCCATTTGTCTTTGTCCAACTGGTGGGCGCTAGGACTGGGTTCTCCCGTACCTCTTGGTGGTTGTACTGGAACTTGGTCCACTAGTACAGTAGTTTCCCAATTAGTCCCTGGGGGTACTAGCGAGTCACACACTTGTAACCTAGTTGGCCCCCGATCCCGCTTCTCAATGGCAGCACACTGCCGGCACTCGATGCACTGTTGTCGACTCAACCCATCGGCGTTACCGTGCTTAACGCCTTTTCGATGGATGATTCGATACTTGTGCTCGGCTAGGCTTACCAGCCACCGGGCCACCTGGCTAGAGGGTTCCTTTCTCCGGTGCAGCCAAACCAAGCCTCGACAAGGTCGACAAAGCGACAAGGTCGACCGGAGGTCGACGAGGTCGACAGTGTTTGATCATCATCGGAATAAATTCTGTGCAGTTATTCTCTTCCATTGGCAGTATTTCGTATTGACTGTAGTTAAGTATAGTACAAGGGTAAACTTGGAGGAAACCCGGACCTGTTGTAGCAATAACATTTGGGTTTCCCAGTAAATATCTTGCGCTGAGTGTCGCGTGTTCTCCTATTAGCATGGTAACTATCTGTAAAATCTCAGCTAGATTGTAGGAGGCGTAGAAGTAAGCTGACCAAAATAGTTTTTGAGTCATCTTAGTTTGCTGGTAGGCAAGTGACTGTAGCATTGTATTGAAGAAGGCAGCGTTTTGACCCACTGCTGATACTCTTGCCTTTATCGTATCGTTAATTGTGACATTCGTCAATGGTGTGAGAAATTTCACTATAAGGCCTTGGTCCGAAAGCGAAACATTAGAGTTGTTACAGCCTTTATGTGAATTCAGTCTCGAGTTATAAAATGTCAGAGCTAAATCTTGTTTATTGGAGACAAAATGTGCGTCGAAAAATTATTCTTTTTTGTTGAACCATGGCGGGTATTCACATGTTTCAACTATGTCCAGGTCCCACATAAGCATTGATCTGTCGTTTAATTCACAAGAGCCGTTGTTGTAATTGCAGTAAATGACGTCTCCGGTTGTACTTTAAAATTTGTCAGATCCGTGTCTCTTGTATAGGTAAGTTGCCACATAACTGCATTGCTTAGCGCTGAAGGTTTTCTGTTGGCAGCACCATACATACATGGCATTGGTTGGTTCATTCGTAATATACATTCCATCTCCTCTATGTAAAAATCCAGCTTAGCACTTCTTATGTATTACCATGTCAGTGCATTCTTCTAAGGTTACTTTCTGGGTTCTGCTTGAGGTTGTCCTGGTCTTAATGTCTCTGAAAAATTAAATTTGTGTCGTGACATGTGCGGTGAACTTCGTGCACCGGTAGGCAATAGTCTTTTGCTTGATCATATTCTTCTTGTAGGTAGTAACATTAAATTTCTGGGGTGCCATGTCTGATTGTTTGCTGGTGTCCGTTGAGCATTCGTATTCTTGTTCTACTCAAAATGTTTGTGGAGAATCATTTTCTCCTGTGCCGCAAATCATGGGGTTGTTTGGTTGTCCTTTTGATGCTGTCGCCCCGGTAATGCGTAAGGCTAAGCATAGAAGGCTAAATTGGAAGTAGCTGGCAAGGTTGAATAGGCCGAGCCGTCCTCCGGTGAATCTTATGCGTTTAGGTCGTCGATCTACTATTTAGATCTAATGTGGCATTTATGTTTGCAACCACAACTTTGACCTTCACAAAAGACATGTGTAGATAAACCGTTCATAGTGGAATCACTGCAATGAAAACTCGGTGAATATTTATATTTTGCTGAGAAATCATTAGCTGTCAATATATTGAAAAAGGGAGGCAACTCTATTATTGAATGCAACCAGAGTATAGTCTAAGAAGAGACAACTCTATTACTTAGCGCATGCATTTGATTCACTTTCTGTGAACTCAATGTTCATCTGAGGTCGATAGAGAATCGGGTTTTAAGATGAAACGGTCCTAAACTAAGAAACGGCTTGAACTATAAATGGGACCTCTTATTCAACTCACAGTGAAAATAAATCAAGGGGAGATAATTCTTTTGCTCAATACACCCAGGTCCTTGTGTTCATGTGAAATCACAATTTTTACTATTGAATACAGTATTGACTCTATAAGATTCTGATGCATATTAAGGCTACAAGCTAACTTCAAATCATTTTATTTTACGTTGTTAAAGTTTTTTGAATTATTTAGTTGAAGTGCCTCAGAACTGTCTGCTTCGATAGCATTCATTGGACTGCCTTATATATATACTTCCCTTTATATATGTTCACTTACACAGTTGTATCAGCATACGACATACTGACTTATATAAAATTTATTAGCTCAACATTCTGGCAAATTTGATCTGTTGGAAAACTAGGGTAAACTACATGTATGTTCACATGATGAATAGATGAGCTCTGGTTCACTTGAAAACTGTTTTGTCGAATGATATTAAAACTTCATTGGTTTTCCTAGCTAGTGGTTTATACATCTGTAGGTTTATTGTCTATACGGTTTGTATTATGTTTGAGGTACAATTCCTTATTAAAATCGGTCGGATCATGATATTCCATGATTATAGGCTGCAATGTCAAGTTTTATGGTAATCCGTCATGTTAAAAGTATCCATGAAGTTACGGGTAGTCATGATGTTTTATTAAAGTGTTTTAGGTTAGAATACCTTTTCATAAAACGTTTTTACCTGTCCACCAGAACAGACACACACACACACACAGCTAAAGTTCTACTGACAGTGGTTTTTTATACCGTAAAACAACTCCATGTATACGGTCTACTAAAACTGTTTGCCCTGATTGTACTATTTTTATACGTGTCGAAAGCATTCCTGCATGTCAATGATAGGGTGAAAACAATGGAAATCTGCAGTGTGTTTTGCAGCTAGTCCCTATTGTATCAGACTCAAACCACTCCAATCGGAGATGTCCTGTTGTTATACAGAGAACTAACAATAAAATTGAAAACGTTAGGCAAACTGAAAATCTTCAAATTGGCTGTATTGAAAAAAAAAATTTCTTTGTTGTCAAATTTTATGGTAATCTGCTAGTTGAAAACATTTTGTGAAAAAATGGTACATCACAAATTCTAATTGATCGTTAATTAAGCAATATCAGTTGACTGCTATAATAATTACATAACTAGGACAATTCTAACTTTCGAACATGTATGCATTATATATACATCTTGCTACTTTTACTTTATTTCATCACCAAATTCAATGCTTTAAAAAAGTATATCATAATAATCATCACGCAAGTGATATTATTTATTAACAAGCAGTATTGCTATTGTCGGACAAAAAATTGATGAAAAACTTTGCAATTAGGCTATCTCAGCTTTTGGATAGTTTCTTTACAGAAGTTTTCCTCCCTTTATTTTAATAAACAACCTATACATACAGGTTTTTGCTTTAACCTTAGAAAAATATTTTGATATCATAATCTTATTAATAATCTGGCTGAGTTTTGTAATGGTTAGTTTAACATATATCTATGCAGTATCAGAAATTACAATTCTATTGAAAAGGCAACTCTAAATACAAACATGCAGTCAGACATATTTGTATGTCTGACGGCATTCTCTGTCTTGTCACAAGCATCGCATCTACAACTTGTTCCATATGTGCAAACACATTATCAATTGATGGGTCAAAAGACTGTATTTCCGCACTAGAAAATTACTGCATGGATGTCTAACAATAGTTCAAATCATGTGAACCTTGCTGGAGTTGCCTGCCCACAAAGAGTTTCCTAAAGATGGAAACTGGCGGTTTTTTATTGAATTCCACCAATCGAATTCCGTCACAGAACAAGACTGTCATCCATTGCCGCGAATAGATGAAAGTCTTGATGCATTGGCCGGGAGTAAGATATACAATTATCAAACCGAAGGGTTATATTCAGGGCATTTAGTTTGCAAAAGGACTAATCATAGTTTCTAAACGACGCAGCGATCTTCACGAACGCTGACGGAAAGACCGCTCAGGCATTGGATAAACAATTGGTCGGAGACAGCGTAACTAAAACGATGTTTCGATAAAAGCAAAAAGGCCTATGTAAAAAGGTCGGTGCTATCTATAAAAATAGACTTTCGGACAAATTGGCTAGTGGTCGTGCATTAACCCTTTGTGACGACACCAGTGTTCGTTCTAATCGCAGCACGTTAAAAGGGCAACAAAGGCAAATGTCTTTAGATAGGTTTATCTTAAAACGGCCGGCTAGTCGTGAAAGTGAAACAAAGGAAAAACTAGCTAACTAGCGAGAAACCTCAAACTATAAACGCCGAAGAAATTTCAATTACGAAAAATGAAAGTTTGCTTTTAGGTTTGCTTTTAAGTTTGTCTTTGAAGGCTTTGATAAAACCCAAATTTATCAAAGTCAACTGTTGTAACAAAGAATAACACGTATATCGCCCTCTCTGGCAAATGCTAGCGTTAGCTGCTACTGTATGTATTTAATTTTACATTTTAATTAATCACATTTCCTCTTGCCTTGTTTTTTTATTTGTTACTTTTTGAAAGCGTGTGGTAAGTTAGGACAATAACCAACATGTTTTTTCTGTTACAATATCTTGTTTTGAGTGTTTTATTTGCATTTTTAAAGTATAGAAACCAATTATTACATATTTAATTGTTCTATATGTAAATAGATTGCACCAACATGCGAGTAAATTGACATACGAGCTCAGTCTCGGAACGCATTAAGCGCGTATGTCGAAGTATGACTGCACCTCAAATTGAAAACTAGCTGCTAGACAGAGTTAGTAAACATAGCCAAGTTCCAAATTTTTTCAAATCGCCGCTGGGGCTTTGAAATACATGTAAGCCCATTGCTAATGCATCACACGTCTTTGCCAAATTTTTCAACCTTGTCGCAAGTTATTCGGAATTTGACATGGCATCATCATTGAAAAAATCTCTTGCAGTTCTATACGCTGAAAAAACTCATAACTTACCACCACAAATTGTTGGTTCACTAAAGGCTTTCACATCGATGAACATTCATGAAAATCTCTGAATGCGGCAAAAAATAAATTTCATACAAACATAAATTTCTCAGCTAAATATAAACCTAAACAAGTGGTATACGCATGTGAAGGTCTTACTCTATTGCTAACTGCTTTCACGGATTAATTTATTTGCGAATGTGTTCATCCGCGAATAATTTAGTCCGCGAATATGCTTGAAAAGACCATTTTCGCGAAATTCAATTCCACGAATAATTTCATCCTGTAGGGTAAAATATAGTTTTATATTCCTAGTAGAGACTGGAGCGAGGCACTAACCAGTGCATCAACTATTGATATATTAACAATGAGTCACTGTTTGACTTCCAGCAGTTTAAGAATGGCTAGGAAAAGGTGTGACGGCGTGATGGCATGCCACCTGTTCATTAACCAGTTCTAAGGCTACTGATACTCGAGAGATGCCATCGAGAATGATAACATTTATTATGAGATGAATGGCTATTATTAATGCTCAAATCATTATAGATCGAGAGGGAGCTAGTTTTGTCCAAGTATTATCTTTGTATGTTATATATCCATATGTTGACAAAATAGATAACATCACTAAATTATATAAATGCAATTATATTACTGCAATTTGAAAGCTCGATGCTTTCAACAAAAAATTATCTTGTACGGTATGCATTCATAAATTGACAAGCAAAAGGTCGATACAGTGGGTGGTTGACCAAAATATAGATGACCTCGCTAGATCATGAAAATGCAATTAGATTGCCAGTTAGAAAGATCAACCCTATCAACAAATATTATCTTCATACTGTATAGATTCATGAGTTGATTGATAAAAAGTCAATATATTATATGATCAATAAAATATAGCCATGGGTTGACCTCAGTAGATTATGTGGACTGATTTTGATTGATGAAACTCGAGGAATGCTCATGGAAGAACTATCGATGAAAGATCGACCCACAAAAGACATGTGTAGATAACCTGTTCATAGTGGAATCACTGCAATGAAAACTCGGTGAATATTCATATTTTGCTGAGAAATCATTAGCTGTCAATATATTGAATAAAGAGAGGCAACTCTATTATTGAATGCAACCAGAGTATAGTCTAAGAAGAGACAACTCTATTACTTAGCACATGCATTTGATTCACTTTCTGGGAACTCAATGTTCATCTGAGGTTGATAGAGAATCGGGCTATAAGATAAAACGGTCCTAATGCTTAAACTATAAATGGGACCTCTTATTCAACTCACAGTGAAAATAAATCAAGGGGAGATAATTCTTCTGCTCAATACACCCAGGGCCTTGTGTTCATGTGGAATCACAATTTTTACTATTGAATACAGTATTGACTCTATAAGATTCTGATGCATATTAAGGCTACAAGCTAACTTCAAATCATTTTATTCTACCTTGTTAAAGTTTTTTGAATTATTTAGTTGAAGTGCCTCAGAACCATCTGCTTCGATAGCATTCATTGGACTGCTTTATATATATACTTCACTTTATACATGTTCACTTACACAGTTGTATAAGCATACGACATACTGACTTATATGAAATTTATTAGCTCAACATTCTTGCAAATTTGATCTGTTGGAAAACTAGAGTAAACTATGTTCACATGGTGAATAGATGAGCTCTGGTTCACTTGAAAACTGTTTTGTCGAATGATATTAAGACTTCATTGGTTTTCCTAGCTAGTGGTTTATATATCTGTAGGTTTATTGTCTTTATGGTTTGTATTATGTTTGAGGTACAATTTCTTATTAAAATCGTTCGGATCATGATATTTCACGATTATAGGCTGCAATGTCAAGTTTTATGGTAATCCGTCATGTTAACAGTATCCGTGAAGTTAGGGGTGGTCATGATTTCTTATTAAAGTATTTCAGGTTAGAATACCTTTTCATAAAACGTTTTCACCTGTCCACCAGAACAGACACACACATAGCTAAAGTTCTATTGACAGTGGTCTTTCATACCGTAAAACAACTCCATATATATGGTTTACTGAAAATGTTTGCCCTGAACACACAGTTTTTATACGTGTCGTAAGCATTCCTGCATGTCAATGATAGGGTGAAAACAATGGAAATCTGCGGTGTGTTTTACAGCTAGTCCCTTTTGTATCAGACTCAAACCACTCCAATCGCAGATGTCCGGTTGTTATACAGAGAACTAACAATAAAAAATTGAAGATGTTAAGCGAACTGAAAATCTTCAAATTGGCTGTATTGAAAAAAAATTTCTTTGTTGTCAAATTTTATGGTAATCTGTTAGTTGAAAACATTTTGTGAAAAAATGGTGCATCACGAATTCTTATTAATCGTTAATTAAGCAATATCAGTTGACTGCTATAATAATTACATAACTAGGACAATTCTAACTTTCGAACATGTATGCATTATACATACGTCTTGCTACTTTTACTTTTTTATCACCAAATTCAATGCTTTAAAAAATATATTATAATAATCATCACGCAAGTGATATTATTTATTAACAAGCAGTATTGCTATTGTCGGAAAGAAAATTGATGACAAACTTTGCAATTAGGCTATCTTAGCAACTGGATAGTTTCTTTACAGAAGTTGTCCTCCCTTTATTTTACTAAACAACCTATACATACAGGTTTTTACTTTAACGTTATAAAAATATTTTGATATAATATTCTTATTAATAATCTGGCGGAGTTTTGTAATGGTTAGTTTAACATATATCTATGCAATATCAGAATTTACAATTCTATTGAAAAGGCAACTCCAAATACAAACATGCAGTCAGACATATTTGTATGTCTGACGGCATTCTCTGCTTTGTCACAAGCATCTCATCTACAACTTGTTCCATATGTGCAAACACATTATCAATTGATGGGTCAAAAGACTGTATTTCCGCACAAGAAAATTACTGCATGAATGTCTAACATTAGTTCAAGTCGTGTGAACAACCTTGCTGGAGTTGTCTGCCCGCGGACAAGCAACTCAAACAACAAGGTTCACAAGATTCCTTTCGTGATTTGAACTTGTCTAATATGTATTATCCCCTTGGTTACCAATCAGTTTTATGGAGTTTTCCTACAGTGGCATTCGGACATATCCATAAAAAAATCAGATTTTAAACAAGGAATTAAATGCCAAGTGGGTACCAGCTTTATTTCTAGCGAAATAAAGAAATATAAATAAAAACATTAACTAATGGTTTAAGTAAAAAATTTTCATACATTCGGCTAACACCAAACCCTGAGATGAAATGCAAGATGAAAAATAAAATCTAGTAGAGTAATAGCTTTTTAGATTGCCATTTAAAATACTAATAAATTCTAACTGCAAATCACCTTATTCAAAGTTCATTTTAGGAAAGATACACGTACCAGCTGCTTTATAATAAACTCAGAGTTAGTAAGTGCCTCTCGTAGTTGAAGTGAATGGATTATGTTACGGAAGGATAAGAATGTTTGTAAGCTAAGAAAGAATTTGTCTTGATGCTGACAGCTTATAAAAGATTTTAGCTTCACAAGTGTTGCGTTCCGTTGCTCTTCAACTTGAGTGTTGATAGTTTTTAGATGGTCGTATGCATTTATATTATATCCACCACAGCATCCTGAAATCAGAATTAGTCAAGCATGATCAGCAATACAGATGCGTCTCTCAATGACGCAAATATTGTAATATAGCAAAAAATGTAATATAACAATATTACTAAATACTGTTATACTATTTATGATGACTATATTTATACGCCACTTACCAGTATGGTTGTGCCAGTGAAATCTATCTACCAGAAACTTTGTCTCTCTGAAGAAGCCCGGATTTCGATTGAGAGCACACCTGGGTAATGCACAAGCATTGTTGTAGATGACAATCTTAGGTGCTAAAAATAAAAGAAATGTTCAAAACATGGCATGGCTTCATTATGAAAAAGTTGAATATCAATATAAAAAGACAACATGCAGGTGTATACTAATGTTAGATGTTTTGAACCATATGCTTGATATATATTACTGAATTTAAACTGTCGAAAGAGTTAGGGAAAGCAAATTAAAAAGATACTATGGAATCTTCAGTTGAATTATCTGCAAAGAGGTGTTCTGAATATATTTCTCCATTCCAATCATCTACAAGTGCATTGCATACAAATATCATAAAGTGCAGAATAAAGTGTGAATGTGAATTCTACTTTGATAGCCTCAAATAAATAAGCACAAATGAATGCAAATGACAAAAAAATTGAAAAAAGATTTTTGCGAATTTCATAATAGCAAATGCTACTTAGTCATTATAATTTCTGCTAAATTAATTCACTTTGCACATGGAATTCATAAAAATGAATTTTAATACATTTTCAAAACATCATTTAGCATAATCATTACCACACTGCAGGTTTGTCCCAGGGGCTACACCCGATTAGCCAGGTAGGATGTTCAATGATCTCAACAGCATGAAGAATGTCTTCACCTATGTCTTCAACTGCTATTTGCCCGATCACTTCTTTTTAGATGGCGCAACTACATGTATGTTCAGGTTGGCAGAGATATCACTGTTTACTTGAAAATACCTTTCTCTGTTTTTACATAATGGTTATTATTTGCTCCTAGTTTTTATTAGACCTCATCCTATTGTTGCAGGAGCAGACAATTGCCTGGCTCATTGCATATTTATTAGACCTCGTCTGCTTGCCGTAGGAGCAGCTCCATTACCTGGCTCATTGCATATTTATTTTGTCAATGAAGATTTTGTGTAAAAACAATTAGATATAGAAGTGAAGGCGTTTAAACGTATTTGACAGTTTAAACGGGCTTTAGGTTTCCAAGATAGCGCTATTGGCAGGTGGAGTTGGCAGGTGAAGACGGAGTGTATCCTATTGTTGTTAGCTGTTACTGTTATTGTTATTAATATTAGCTATTATTGTGTATCCAGGATACTAACATAGCATATTTTTGGTACTACCATAGTGCATTCAAGTTACCATCAAACAATGTATAACATACTCTTAAATAATATTTATAGAATGCTACCAGAAAATATATAGATATGTGAATATGTAGAATGTACTGAATGAATCGTGTGTTGCAGATGAGGTACAAGCAGAGCAGAGTGGTATGTCATTTTCTCGGACTGTTCGAGGGAGTGCTTGACCGATCTGTTCACTGGCTGGTCACTTCCTCAATGGGCGATTGGGACGCCTTAGAGAATGCTCTCAGATATGAAGGCTTAGCGCCAGTAGGAGGTATGGCTGTCCCTCTTGACCAGAAGTGTGGGTTTTTATATTCACTCGTGTTTTAATGGTCTTACTTTCTCCTTTTTAGCTGAGGAAGCTGGTCAAGAATGTTATGTAGAACGAGATCTTTTTATACCTATTGATCCTTTATTGTTGTATTTTCATAGATAGGAGACAAGATGTACTCCAGCCTTGAGTTATGAAAGAAACCGAGTTGAATGGCTATGCAGGCAAAGTTTTCTGCTACCTTCCACTGCCTATGAAAAGTCGTCTTCCTGTGCACATTAACATTAACATCGCAAGCAAGTCTTGTATTGATAAGGCTTATCGTAGCTTCTGCGTCGACGAGTGATGTGCAGATAGATCCATTGATCTTCACATCTATTGTGGCTCTTCTACAATCTTTATTTGAGGCTTTGGTAACACCATTAACCTGTTCGGGTTATCTTCGCGAAGTTTGTATATTGTATGCCTGCGAAAAGTAGTCATTCTATGCCCTCCATCATTCACGTTTTTCGTCAGTTGCTCCTGGTTGTGAGTATTTGGTTACGTAGGGTTTATATGATGGTGGTGCACTTCTTAAGTCTTCTAATGATAATTCGATTTCTAAGTCTTCCGGTGGTGCGGATGGGTCATCATCGAACTATTTTTCAGATTTATCTTCTCGTTCGGGCATGTCGGTTAGTTCCAGTGCCGTCTCCACATGTAAAGCGTTTACCGTTGCACTCTTCCTTGCTCTGTACACAAAGCATCCTTTTGTGATTCCTCCGATGACTGTTGATAAAACCATTAATGTAAGAATGATGTTGCAAGCGAACGTCCAGAGCTCATAACCTGAGGTTACGTGTCCTCCAAATAGAAAGCTGAATAGTGAAGGGCCAAATAGTTTCTCTCTGCTCTCTACGGTGTTGTAATGTAGGGTGTTATGGCGGTTCGTGACGATTCCCATAGCCTTTAGTACTCTTTTCTGTCTGTCTAAGGTAGATAGGATTTCATTCAGTTCTCCGTAATCGTCTGTGTTTGACCATCTTAACATATGTGCTCTGCTAAATATTGTTTCTTGTATTTGTAGGGGCTGGCTGCAGAGGTTGATGTCTGGAATGCTCAAGACGGTGGTTTCCTTAATTGGCGAAATCGTCCCGTTCGGAAAGTATTCAGAGATGTTACCTTCCAGCATCATCAATGTGCCTCTTTTGTCTTGCAATTGACTGTATAGGTGTCTGGGTGTATCACATTGTCTTTTGGATTAAAATATCCAATTTTTTTTGTACCGGCTATTTTGATCATCGTCGGAATAAATTCTGTGCAATTATTCTCTTCCATTGGCAGTATTTCGTATTGACTGTAGTTAAGTATAGTAGAAGGGTAAACTTGGAGGAAACCCGGACCTGCTGTAGCAATAACGTTTGGGTTTTCCAGTAAATATCTTGCGCTGAGTGTCGAGTGTTCTCCTATTAACATGGTAACTATCTGTAAAATCTCAGCTAGATTGTAGCAGGCGTAGAAGTAAGCTGACCAAAATAGTTTTTGAGTCATCTTAGTTTGCTGGTAGGCAAGTGACTGTAGCATTGTATTGAAGAAGGCAGCGTTTTGACCCACTGCTGATACTCTTGCCTTTATCGTATCGTTAATTGTGACATTCGTCAATGGTGTGAGAAATTTCACTATAAGGCCTTGGTCCGAAAGCGAAACATTAGAGTTGTTACAGCCTTTATGTGAATTCAGTCTCGAGTTATAAAATGTCAGAGCTAAATCTTGTTTATTGGAGACAAAATGTGCGTCGAAAAATTATTCTTTTTCGTTGAACCATGGTGGGTATTCACATGTTTCGACTATGTCCAGGTCCCACATAAGCATTGATCTGTCGTTTAATTCACAAGAGCCGTTGTTGTAATTGCAGTAACTGACGTCTCCGGTTGTACTTTAAAATTTGTCAGATTTGTGTCTCTTGTATAGGTAAGTTGCCACATAACTGCATTGCTTAGCGCTGAAGGTTTTCTGTTGGCAGCACCATACATACATGGCGTTGGTTGGTTCATTCGTAATATACATTCCATCTCCTCTATGTAAAAATCCAGCTTAGCACTTCTTATGTATTACCATGTCAGTGCATTCTTCTAAGGTTACTTTCTGGGTTCTGCTTGAGGTTGTCCTGGTCTTAATGTCTCTGAAAAATTAAATTTGTGTCATGACATGTGCGGTGAACTTCGTGCACCGGTAGGCGATAGTCTTTTGCTTGATCATATTCTTCTTGTAGGTAGTAACATTAAATTTCTGGGGTGCCATGTCTGATTGTTTGCTGGTGTCCGTTGAGCATTCGTATTCTTGTTTTACTCGAAATGTTTGTAGAGAATGGTTTTCTCCTGAGCCGCAAATCATGGGGTTGTTTGGTTGTCCTTTTGATGATGTTGCCCCGGTAATGCATAAGACTAAGACTTAGTTTCTAGCATATCTACTAGGGGTTTTTTATATGGCGACCATAACTGACAGGTGCATTCAAAAATTAGCTTCACAACTTTTGAATAAAGTGTGAAGCACAATTTGTCAAAAAAACAGCAGTTGGCTGACTTCCGATTTGGTCTCTTCATTATTAACTCCCCATATAAGGGAATATAACAACAAACTATAAGTAATCAGCAACCTATAGATGTAAATTTCAATGTCTGTTGTTGGTTTTTCATTCGTCCAGCCATAGTAATAGCTTTTGGAATGAAAATCTGCTTTGGAATGGATTTGAAACTACTAGACCAAGCTAATTTGCTATACAATAGCATACTTGTGGTCATATTCCTTACATCAGTTAAAATAGGCACTCTTGAAGCACATGCAAAAATACTAATGGTTACTAGTGCCTAACTGTATTACTAGAGTTCATTCATTACATGTTAGCTAATGATTATTAAGCTGGCTTCAGACATAGCTGTTGTTATAGTAATGATTTAGACAAGCTTAAGTTACCAGCGTGAGTTACTTAAATTCATTGGGTAATTATTTTATCACCCATGAAGCATCGTACACACAGCTAGTCTAATATTAAAAATCTTGCAATGTGAATAAACACCTGTTACAAACCAAGATAACAAATATTTTTTGTTAAAGGTTGACTTGCAACAAAATTTACATTACAGTTATTTGGTATCAAAAGGTTTACCATGTCTCACTCTGCTGTGCTGTAGGTGCAAAATATGTGGAAATGTGATTACAAGGTCTTAAAAGTTCAAAAACAAGCAGTTAAACACAGCCAACACAAATACGTAAATTGTGGCCATAGGTTGGAATCTCTTCCCAAAACGATTCCAGTTAACCTTAGTTGAACACGATGTGCTTCCTTTTACACTTTGACGCAATCTCATTAGTAAAAATATATTTGCAATTATACTTCACACATTCAATAAAACCATGTCTATTGTCCTTACGCGTCTATTTCATCGTCATTGTAATGCTGTTATTTTGATCACTGATATCTCAAAGCCTACGATAAAAATTAGTTTAATTTTTTAGTTTTAGTTCAAAGGAATGCATATCATCCATTCATAAACATGACAAGCCTGTTGGTCATCCGTGATAGTCGAAACATGCTGCAGAAATCGTTCTCGCTATTTGACCGGAAGTATGTGGATATGATCAGATTACGACTAGATGATTAGACCAAGCTGAAACGAAACTGTAAAGTAGCGAGCATCTATATTTGATAAGGGATTTTCAGTAAAACCCAAAGTGTTTAGGATAAATTAATGCTACAAAAAATTTTCTATGGAGCTTTTTAATGGCCTTTCAATTCAGTGGATAACAGCATGTGCATCAAAAAATTACCCCATTGAAATGAGTACGTCATTGAAATAAAGGTATTCCAAACTACGGCGCTTTTGTGATGGCTGTGATTAACTGTTTGCTTTGTAGCTTTGAAGAGCTTATAATTACAGTTCTACCTTTTTTGCACCTACCAAACAGCAGAGTAAGACATAGTGAACCTTCTGATACAAAATAACTGTTATATGAATTTTGTCGCAAGTCAATCTTTAAGACTAAAACACATCGGCTCTTATTAAGTAAAGGACAAAACTTAATACTTGATAGAATCTCTGACTGTTCAGTTGCTAAAAATCTAAACTAAATAGCATATAGACAACATGTTTAAGCAAAAATATACATATTGAATTGCTATCGGTATTTCTATAGTAAAAGGCTCTTGGTATTTCTATAGTAAAAAGGTATTGGTATTTCATAGTGAAAAGCCCTTGGTATTTCCAATGCCAAAGGTGGCCTGCAAGTTTCATTCCTCCTCAAAAATATGACAAGGTAATTTAGTATGAGACACAATAGAGAACATCAAGATCATAACTAACGTGTTCCAAAAGGAGTTAGTCGTAATAACATAGACATAAAGAACATGTATAACTAAGCATCTACTCCCATCCCTAAAGACACTCATGTCAAGAGCTTCCCTACAATTCGATATACAATTCTATTGATACAGCCATACAGTAATTGAGTTATACTGGCTGTTGCACTAAACCATGAAATTATATTAGCAGTGAATTTTTGGAAAAAGAAAATTACATGGTCATCCAAAGTTAGAGAAAGTAGCTAGCTGTGAAAAGCTTCTGCTATACAAAGAAAAAAACATTTAAGGATCTCTGAGCTTAGCTACCGTAGATAAGCTCAGAGTTAGTCAGGTTAGTAAGGTTTGTTATCAATGATCCCCCATGTTTACATTAGGTTGCTGTGATTTGAAAAAAACCAGCAACTTTTAGATAATAACAGGAAATTATCCTAAACTGCACCAGCGTTCATATTGCTCAAGCAAGCGTCATCTTTGACAAGTCACTATGTTGGCGATACTGTAAATTGCATCAGCATCACAATGCACTGGCAAGTATCATCTTCAATATGTGAGTAAGTCAGCAATTTTTTAAATTACACCAACTTGGCTTGTTTTTTCCAAGAGTTTACCACCTTGCACCAGCAGAACAGTTGCGTCTCCTTGGTATTTTCAACTTGTCAGGAAAGAAGTGGTATTTTCCCTTTAAAGCCAGCAGTAGGTTTAGAGTTGCGATATCTGTAAACAGAGGGTCAAGGATCAGACAACCTCTTTTAGCTCGCTAACCAAAATCCTCTCGATTTTCTATGGGGATATTTGTATTTAGCACAAAAAACTTGACGGAAAATAGCTAACTTGGTTTGGCGAGCAAAAATTCTTTGAAACTTGGTTGCCCAGTTTAATCTATATGGTAACAGGTTTTGCAAACTAGACATGCTCTGCAAGACATTTATGGAAAGCCAATCAAATTTATGGAAAGCCAAACTAACAACCTAGACTAGTTGTTAGTTTAACATAATCTTGATTTCTAGAAAACTAGAAATCAAGATTATGTTAAACTAACAACTAGTCTAGGTGCTGTTGAGTCAGCCACTTGTACCAAGTATAAACAGACAGGTATTTGATACAATATAATATGATGACTAAGGGTTTTCTGCAAGTTTTGATTTACTCTGGTTAAAAGAACTAAGGCTCGTATCAAAAAATGTCATGTTTGAGAATAATTGAATAGCTGGGACGATGGAAAATGACTGATCAACAATTTTTTCTGCTGTAGCGATTGGTTCATTAGAACCCGACGGCGATGCCTTGACCTAAGCCTATTTTATGGTACTGAATATCCTATCTTCTCTGAAGAGCAACAAAAGTTCTATTCAAAGGAAGGCTGAAAATATTTGGGATATAATATGAAACCTCTATTTGAGCCCTATGGCGCTGTATTTTTCCAACCCTTTCACTCTAGTAGATGGACTTTTTTAAGACCATCGCTCATTTTAAAGAGTTTGTAAGCTAGAATTATTTCTCAATTTTAAGGTTCACTACAGTAGGATTGGATATACACAACTTCCTTTGTACAGTTCTGCATGACAACCACCCAGCAATAAAGTATCAAACACATATTTCACATAATGGCTCCTAGCATAATAATAGATGGTTCCAGATTGCAAGACAAGTAACTAGGATAATAGCCTTTTACCACCTAATGAAATAAGTTTGGACAGTGAGCTAGATTGGTTTACCAGAAACAAAGAAATAATAACGTGATTGTACTTGTAACCCTGGAGTTTGGCTGCGTGTGTGTGTTTTATTTCATCAACTAGTAAAAATATAACATTTAGTGAAATATATATAGTTACAAAAATGATTAAAACAAAAATATAAATGAAAGCGTGATTCGTACATATTAAGATATGATAAGGTCTACATGCCCAGTAGCATGTGCTACATCATGATTTTAAAATAACACACCATTAGTTTAATTGCATGCAGCTACTACAGTACAAAACTATGCTGTTTGTTCTGGTTCTTCTCACACTACTTAGACCATAAGTCAACCATTTATAAGCTATGTATAGCCTATCCACAGCCTATTTTCTAACCGGGTCAAAAAATAACTAATGGCCTCTAACAGAACTTTAGCTTGCAATGAATGACACACTGATTGACATTTTTGATAAGGAAGCATCCGAATTTGACAAAGCTAAAAAGCTTCTTATTCTCAGCAACAAGATCTTTACTCTAAACTGTTTGTTTTTATTGTTTTAACAAATTTAATTTGTTACAACAGAAAGTACAAACTCTGAGTAGACATACTCAGAGTTTCAATATGATTCCGTGTTCTGCAATCATCATGTTTCTTCGGTTATCTCTATGACATCACTTTGTTGAGACAGTGTAAAAACATTTTACTGTGTTTGATATCTGATTTTTTATTGAGTTGTGCGCGCTTAGAGTTTCAGTATAATATACAGTTCAAAAAGAATTGTGCTGTTCTAAACGCTGTCACAGTCAATGAAATGTTGTTAATATGGTTGAGGATCATTTGACCCGCTTGTATATGCAAGGTTAAAAATGCTGACTCTATGAGTGTGAACTCTTGCCACTGGTTGAGAATCAGCTAACAGTTGGCAGTTGAATAGATTCACTGCTTCTGATGCCAACAGTTTTTTGCTGTTACAAGGATAGTTTAGTACTATAAACTTACATGTTTTTGTTTGGCAAACTGTTTGCAAGTCATTAAAAAATAGAGAATGCTAAAGTTAGTAGAGGAAATAACTCATAGCACACCGTCCGTCGGTTGGGTATAAGCTGGTTTTATCTATTTGCCCTTCTAGTGACCTGCGTAAGATTCCAGATAGTCAGGAAGTGTTTGCTCATACATGTACTGGCCAAAGTATCATTATTGAAGTGATGGAGTATGAGGAATCAGAAGATGATGATCAGGCACTCAGGTTGGAGTCGTGTTTCCTTTTTCCTAAGTTACTTTTGTTCTCTCTCTTCGCTCTCTTTCCCCATGCCTCACCTTACTGTTATTCCTCACCCTGTTACTTCTTTCTTCATCTACTTACTCTTTTTTTCTTCGCTTTCCCTCTTCATTCTCTCTTTATGATCTCTTTTTTTCTTTACACTCTCATACCTTGCTCTCTGTCCTTGTTCTCTCCCTTCACTCCAATCTCCCATAATTTCATTTCTTCTTGTTCTGTTCTCTCAATCTTTCCATCTTCAGTCTCTCCTCTATTTTTACAAATTCACGTATTTCTATCTATTTTCTTTTTGCATTGCTTTTCTTTTTAATTAGTAGGTATGAGCCTTTCATATTTGTACTGTTTTTTGCGCGTATCTTCCATCATAAATGGTCAACCCACATTGATGTTGGCGTTAGACGAAATGATATTCATATATTCTTATTGTGTTTTCTCATACACCTTTTCAATTAACTTATTTTGAAATGCTAGATTGAACATACTAGTGTATATTTAGGTTGCTATGACTCGAGCTACCCATTTCAAACATGTCCTTCAGTGTGTTTGTCAGACACTAATTTACTGGCTATGCTGAGAATGTACATTACTTACTATTTCTTTCACTCTCCTTTAGGATATACATGTACTTCAAAGAATTAGTCAACACAATAATGCAGATGTGAGTGTCAACAGTCTTTGTAACCAGCCTCTAGAGTTGTCTTCTTTATCTGTCTCTTGGTATGTACAGCAATTTATGCCTCAGCTTAATAAAGATCTTTTTTTCTTAAAATGTCACAATGTTTAACAACATTTGAAGTTGTTTGGCGTATCTAGCATCCTCATGCTATTTATAACTGAACTTTGATATATTTACTGTTGGTGCACGACGATACTGTGGTCACAAAATAAAGATTTGAACCACATTAGCCTTCAAAAAAACAACAATTAAATAGGCTAATCACTTTCATGATAGGCTTGTTTATGTATAGCAAAAAGGATGTTTTTGGGCAAGCTAGGTATAATTGGGTGCATTAAAAATGGAAACCTCTTACAACATTTGTTTAGGAAGCTCAAACCTGTAATCTGGGAAAAAGCAATGGTGATCAATTTTCGCAAGGTCATTTTCAATTAGTTGAGTTGTTTGTCATCTACAATATATATAATTAAAAAACCATCATTAGCATTTGTCAATTATCTAGGCTACTTCTCGCGCGCAACTGTGCCAAATGATTAAAAATTTGTCAAGGAACTTGTTTCCAATTAAAATTAAGCTATTTTCCCTTAACCATTTTCCCAAAATTTGTAACCACTCACCATGATCTCTACTAAATAGAAGAGAGCACTCTTTGAGAAGCCTGGTGTGAGATATCAAAACCCATCCAGATCACGTCACAAAAGTACCTGGAAAAGTAACTGAACCATCACATGTAGCGGTGCACTAAACATGGTAACACTATGTAAGAAAACAACTAAATATCACTTTATAAATACATAAAACCAGAGTGAAACAAATTATCAAGAAAACAGTGATTAACCTACTGCCTATGTGAAGGTAACTAACCGCTCACCATGATCTTTACTGAATGGAAGAGAGCACTGTTTGATAAGTTTGGTGTGAGGAATCAAAACCCATTCAGATCACGCCACAAAAGTACCTGGAAGGGTAACTGAACCATCACATGTAGCGGTGCACTAAACATGGTAACAATATGTAAGAGAACAACTAAATATCACTTTATAGATCCATATAACAAGAGTAAAACAGAGTACTGGGTGTTATTATAACACCCAGTATAATAACACCCAGAGTACTGGGTGTTATTATATACAACAAAAAGCAATAATGAAAGGAAAAGATTATATGTTTATATCTCTCACCCTGCAATAGGAGAAATGCAATATTGGCCAATATTAGAAGTAAAGTGCACTGATATCAATAGCATGACCAATATTATTATTATAGTAATAGTATAAAACCAATGCACAATTTTGTTTACATTTCAAAACGTCATAGCTAGCAATATCAAGAAGTTGTGATATTTATATATATTTTTAGAAATTCTGTACTACGTAGTCATTGTTCTGTAGTCATCCAAACTTATAATTAAATATTGTAATAACCTCATAAGGATAGTTAGAAAAAAAATCATCGCCATTTCCTTTACTTACACTGCGTTGGACATCAGCTAGAATACTAAAGCATTCAAGACTGTCTAAAATATCAGTTACTTTGAAATTGGCATAAATGAAACTTTCATGAAATGATTTCAGTACTCCTACGTTAATTACAAAAACCTTCGACATTTCGACAATGCTATAGACTAATGAGATGCGCACATTATTTTTCCGTGAAATGCGCACAACTTAATCGTTCTATTCTCTGTTGCTAGGCGTTTCAATTTCCAGTCTTAACTTTTATTAAACCAAACTTGTCAAGCGTTTTGAAAAGAATTTCAGCCAAACTAATTTGTCTATTTGTGTATAATCCGTTCAGATGGGTAAGTTTTAAGATAATTTCGACAATTTACAAAGACTTGGTAATATATTTGAATAGGTTTATATGTGTTTTTTATTGCTATTATACTTTAACAACTCTACAAAATGATTTTAAAAATTGTTGATGAGATTTTGAAACAAGAGTTGCGACGTTAATAATGAATAATTTTCGTAAGTTGTGTGCACATGCATTTATCATTAAAACTCTCAAATCAAACTTCGCTTCCGCTCATTTGGTCGGGGGGGGGGGGGGGGGGGGAGATAAGTAATTTGATATATCAGTATGACTCGAGACATTGAGGTCAAGGACCTAATCACTAATCAAGTCTTCTGTTTACCGCTATTAATAGCAGCTGATTTTATAAATAGAGGCTGTTAATTGGTTATTCACCTACTTAATATCTGCCATATATTTTTCCATTCAAGATAATCTTCCCTTGAATTAAATTTACTCTTTTATCTATTAATGTTAGCGTGTTTAGCACATTACCAAAAATTTAAAAACTTTGAATGAAATGTTCGTATGTCATCAAGAAACTACTGTATTGAGTGATCTCTGCTACTTTTGTATTCTGGCATCTCACCTGAACATTCTCCTTCTGTTCTGTCACACAGGTTACAGATGAACTTTTTACATTTCTCACAGGCTTTTATCAGCTGCTCGTTTTTGTTATTTTTACAGAAAGCTTTTCGGTATTTGCCTGCTGTCTGTTCAAATTCTTTCATAGATATGAACTTGTGACCTCCTCGGAAATATCTATCATGCAGCTGAAAAATTGACAAGTACTCGCATCACTCTATGACAGTAATAATAGATGAATGAACCAGCCTATCATTAGAGAGCGCTGAATTAGTGACTCATCAATCAGACACAAGTGGTAGTCAATTACTGTACCAAGGACTATGTATGTTAATTTGACAACTACTGCATGTGACTGCTCTCATTGGTACACTGCCAATTAAGAAGCAATAACAAGTCTTCTGAGAAACAGTATTACAAATTAACTTACATCAGAATTTTTATTACACAAAGTAATAAGTTCTATCAATACTTTCAAGCTATGAAACTAAACAGAAATATTTGCGATGTGCAAAATATGGAATGGAAACAGCTGTGACACTATATATATCTATTAAAGTTGTTCGGTTGTGGAACTTGATATTACGTTCAAAATCCTTAATCTTGGAAGCAGAGCAAACGCTTACACGTTTTAAACACATGACTTTTGACAATAGCTAGTTTTAAAGAAAATTAAGTTTTAAAGAAAATTCTTCAGAGTGAACTTCCAAGATGTACACACAAACTGGTCAGTGTTGATCTATACCCACTTCTTACATCTAGCAGCTAGCCAATATGTGAGCTTCCATGATGCTGGTAATTTGTGAGTCTGCGTCATTTTTGAGTGACAAATAGCAAAAAGTCAAGCGAGTTTTAGTAGCTGAAATTTTTTATCAAATGTTTCGTGCTTTCTGAAGAAAGATATTTCACTAGCAAATTCCGCGTAAGAATATGCCAGGCAAGCTTATCCATTTTCATCATTTTCGCAATTGAGTTGTTTCAATTTGGACTCGGGCAGTTTCATGTGCTCCAACTCAGAATATAACTTTCAGACATAATACTTATGCTTTTAAACTGTATACCCCAACACTCCATTCAGGGACAAAGAGGCATTTACATTACTGTCTCTGATAAACAAACCTGATTTACAAAAGCTCATTGACAGAAAGTTTCAGACGAACCAAGAGATTGTTAGAAGTTTAGCAGAGCTGCTCATCAGGAGAACAAGCTACGAGCAGCTTTAAAACGAATAAAAAGTGCTAAAGCAATGAAGAATTCCTTTTTTTAAAGTGTCCGAGTTAATATACGACATGTGAATATTTATTGTAACACTCATCACGGAGTAACTTAAAGTGTGCATCATCTACAAAGTGAAAATCTAGTTAAAGGTTGACTTGCGACAAAATTCACATTACAGTTATTTGATATCAAAAGGTTCACCATGTCTTACTCTGTTGCGTTGTGTGTTGGTTCCTGCGACCAACACGTAGAGGCGACTGGGTCGGCTTACTCTACCGGTCTGCATTCACCCCTCTCAGGGGCTGTGTAGTGGTTTCCCGTGACCAACACGCAGAGACGACTAGGTCGGCTTACTCCACCGGTCAATATTAACCGCCCCACACAAGGGATTGCGCCCAGAGAGGTTTTATACTAGGTCGACAAGGTCGACGAGGTCGACAGTGTTTTTATGAGTCTATCCCCACAGCACAGTCCATAGACTAGGTCTTTGGAGATAGCTATATGCCGGGGTGGTTCTGGTATCACACAAGGTAGCAGAAACAGTATGGTTCCAAATGCACTGCATGTATTGAACGAACATAAAGAGCCGAGGTCCTGTCTTAAGTACATCAAATTATGCAAATGAGATGCTAAGACCAGCCTCCCTTAGGGGCGTGGCTACAAAAAGATAAAAAGGGAACATAACTCCAGTTAGAAACTGTACAAGAAGGATAGAAACTTGGTGTTTCACCACACACGCCGCCCCTATAGCCAGTACTGACTACATGACCTGTCACTTTTTATAAGCTGGCACTGTAATATACATGTATGTACTAGCAACACTACTACTGTATCAACACTGCACACTCTGCACTAGGTAATACCACAAACACTGGTTATTATGTATGAATAAAGAGTTGTACTGTGTTTATACGGTACACTGCATGTTCGACTTACACTCCGCTGTTACTCGACATAAGAAAGAATGTACATATATGTACTTCCTGTTGCACGCATAAAGCTAGCATTATGAAGGAAGATTTGACAACTCATCGATTGCATAATGAGTTTTCTATGAAATATTTACAAATATGTGTTACATGAAGACCCAACGCACCAGGTTTCATCTTGCAAGCAAGCGCAACAACAGCAACAACAGCAACAACAGCAACAACAGCAACAACAGCAACAACAGCACCTTGCTATGCTACATGCCATCAGATAGCATTATTCCAGCCGTTACTCTAGAATGGAGTCAACTTTTGTAAAGTAACAAAAACAATAGTTTTACATTTTTATGCTACAAGACGTATTCAGGCTACGCGTTAGCAACTAGAATTTATTATATACAAACATAACCGATGGCAAGAAACAAAACAGATTAAATATTTCACTAGATACTAACAGAAAACGACTAGATTTTGTACAGTACATGGCTAAGCCAAGGTTTAGATAGGTAAATGTTTGCTAGATCGTGAAATGATACGCTGCAGCGAAAGGTCTACCCATTCAGATTTTGTGAATCAGCTGCTACATCAAAATGCTTGTTCTTAATGTCAAAGTGAAGCTCAGAATGTGCTTCCAAACGTCATAGAAACAGAATTTTGATATCGACTACAAAACTAATTTTTGAGCATAAGAATTGATACCGATCGATATGACAAAACTGTAACCGATGATTTACAGAATAACAAAAAAGGTATCGATTTCAGGTATGCAAGCAAAGTTTCTCGAATCTTTCAAGAGAATGTTCCCAACCAACTGCGAGAGAAAGTCAACCTTACCAATCCTATCTTCAACTGCTTGTTTGTAGTTGCTGTTGACTTACTTCAGCAGTTGGTCAATTCGCTACTCAACCTTTTCAAGAGTATGAAACTGAGCAACTGCGAAAGAAAGTAAACCTTACCGATTCCCTTTTCAACTTCAGCTCTTTATGCCACTGTCTCTGTTGCTCAGTTGTTTTGCAACTTGCTGTTGATCTACTTTGGCAGATGGATGAAAATAATCTCAACTCTTTCAAGAGATTGTTCCTAACCAACTGCAAAAGAAAGTCAACCTTACCAATACTATCTTCAACTTCTGCTCTTTATGCCGCTGTCTCTGTTGCTCAGTAGTTCTGCGAGGTGCTGTTGACTTACTGCTACAGACAATTAGCCTTTTTTTCAAATATTTCAAAACAAAAAGGCCAATGACCTACAGCAGGAAGTAAACCATACCATGCTATTGACTTATTCGGTCTTGACTGATTCTCCTTATCTTCAATCTCTGCTCATCTCGCATGCAACTATTTCTTCTTACCTACAACCCAACCAAAATAAGTTTGCACTTTATATACTTTAATCTTACTGCTATTGAATACTACTATGTATAATACTCTAACTAGCATTTTGCTATACCTCTGAATTAGACACCAAATCTTCCGGCCGCATAGGTTACTCCTTCTTTATGCCGCTGTCTTTGTTGTTTTGTAGTTCTGCGACGTACTTTCGACTTCCTCTGGCTGCCACTGACGATCTTTCTCTTCAATCTGTCCTCATCTTTGGCATCTGCATGCAGTAATGACTTCTCACCTACAAGCAGACCGAAACACTTTTGTACCCTGAATACTTCAGTTCTAACACCATTGAAGACCATCACAGCCATCGTCAAACCCACTGTCACTGCACGCTTACCATACCACTGGGTCTTTGGGCAGGGTCACCAGATTTTCCCATTCAAGCATTCGTTCGCATTCTGAGTACTCACATTCGCACACCGCTCCAACAATCTCTCGTCTGACAATCATTTGTATACAAGATCATACTCAACATCGCAATCGGCAAGTCAGGTTTCGAAGGCAACATGCTGAGATTCTTATACCAGCACTAGCTATCACGAGGGCAATAATCATGCTGCGGGTGCGAGTAATCATACGTGATGTGATACAGCGCGGCAGAAATTGCTTTTTTCATTCCGTCAATGTCGCCTGAATTCTGAGTGATGGCGTTGCGATAATAAGACTGCAAATCTCGCATCAATGTGTCTGCAAGCTTGCCTTTACCGGAAATAGGCGTCGACGTCTTTTTATATAAAACGTTGAGATTTTTCAAGTGAGTCCTCAAACGTTTAGCAACATGATTTATACACTCTTCCTTCTTGACACTGACATCACCGTATACGTTTAGACTACACACCGCATCATACGCTAAACTGTCACCATCACCAAGAAAAGCAGTATATCGTAAAGGCCCTGTTGTAGATCTCTGCCAGATGATCTTTGCTGCGTCTCTCCATAGCACCGCTCGAGCCCCCATGGTTCTTCTCGCAAGCATCTTGGTGTTTCTTCCAGAACTCATTGTAATCACTGTCATCCTTCTTCGGTCCTTTCTCACATACCTGGCAGTAGTTTGACATCACTTCAAGGTCTACAACAGATCCAGTAAGAACATCTATAACAACAAATACACCATTGTGTGAACTATTTCCACGCTTCTGCCATGTACCGTCATAACTTACAGCTATATCTACAGTATCTACATCAACATCAGTCCTACGTTCCTCAAGCTTTAGATGCTCTTCCTTTACAATAATCCTAATGATTCTAAAATGCTCCTCTAAAGCTTTAGTGCATGCAGTAGTTAACTTATCTAACTTAGTGTAGTATGCACAAGAAGTAGTAGGCTGAGGTAAATTTAGATCTGAAATAAAGCTACACGCCTGTGCATATCCTACCCCGTTACTCTTACAAGAATAAACATCATTGATATCATAAGCCCTACCAATTACCACACTCGGGGATGTGTGCTGCGACATAATTGTGGCCTCACAATCTTGACAAACTACTTCAAATAAACTAGACATACCGTAGACATTAGCATTCTCAACTAACCTTACATTCGTACTAGAACAGGTGTAACAAACTATATAAGATACTACGCTATTTAGAAATTCCAAACTAACTACCCTATAGCTGCCTGCACAGACACTGCTTGCGGCAGCATCACCAGAAAAAATGTCGGCACTAGCATAAATAGGGTGGCCAGCAGTATATTCCCTGAAGGTCTCCAGCTTGCGCTTGGACGCAGCAACTGGAGTAGCAGCAGAAACTGGAACAGCAGCAGAATCTGTAGCAGCAGCAGAATCTGAAGCAGCAGCAGAATCTGAATCAGCACAAACTGGAGCATAAAATGTTGATGGTGCTGGTGACAGAAGAGATGTGCTCGGCGGTGTTGTGGCGGCATCAATTTTTTAGAAATAAAAAAAATAATGATGCTTAGGAATTATCGGTTACGGATAATTAATTTTTTTGCTGAGCCATCACATTTATCTTGAGTTCATATTCGGCCATGTAGACAACATAAACAGCATACTGAAGCACCATAGCTAACTTCACCACTGATAGAAGCGCTAATAGGAAATCTCCAACACGAATGTTTTGTAGCGAATAGCATAACACCAACTAGGTATTATCGATACATAACCAACATTTTATATTTGATACTGTTGAATTCTTTGGTTTAGCCTAATGAAATAGATAGACGCTGAAAAGATATCTAGTAACTAATTAAAACTAGTCATAGCGACAAAAAATTGAATCGAAATAAATAAAAAATAGCAAGACGAGAATACTAACATCATCATCAGTTTTTTTAGATGAAAGACTCTTTTCTTTTTCTTCTTGCCGTATGAACTGGGTGTATATGTTTTCACCATCTTGTAATTCGAAATAGCAACTTGTAATAATGTGTGAGAGTTTTAGAAACGCGTACGTTTGGGTCTTCGGTCAAAGACAAAAGGAATGAGCTTATCAATGGCTTCGCAATGTTTACAATCGCTACCTACATCCGCACCGCGGCATTCCATTGGTCAATTTTAATGATGCGTTGATTTCATTTGATAAGAAAATAGCAGCTCCGACGCAAATCAAACTAGCAGGTTTCACTTGCTTCAAGGTTATTCTTTTGGCGGGAATAAAAAGGCTCTCACTCTTCATTGGTTGATTGAAAGTGAATATTATCAGTACGATTGAAAAGATCACGTGTTGAGCTTTCGCTTGGTGTATAGATTTCATTTGATAACGGCCGATAAGGAGCCATTTATTATGCCAATAAACAGGTCGTAAGGGTTGCATTTTTTGCGGTTTTCTTGCGGTTTGGTTTATTACAGGGTCGCAATAAAAGGCTTATTTGTATAGTTTGCATTAGTTTCTGTCAATAAAATGCATACCTGTTGAAAGAGCACATTCTACTGCTTACAGTACTTCATAAATCTGCAATTTTAGAAAATTTGACAAAAAGTCAAAGATTTTGTACAAAATTGCCATTACATTACATTGGTTGGATAGAAGACTGCCCATAAAGTACATCTAGTGATTCCACCTGCCATAAAGAGATACCAGATTGGTCACTCTCTATGAGAATAACAAGTCCTTAGCTGTAAATGAGTCAGACAGGCTGATTTTCAGTATGTTGGGAGAATACAGAAAGTAGATTAATGTTCTAAGGAAACTAAACAAACAAACAAGGATTTAATATTTGTTTCAAACAAATTTATACCAAATGTTAATTGTATATTAGATCTCTTTTAACAAAGGT
The DNA here is from genome assembly GCF_963576615.1 of Watersipora subatra. Lineage (NCBI taxonomy): Eukaryota > Metazoa > Bryozoa > Gymnolaemata > Cheilostomatida > Watersiporidae > Watersipora > Watersipora subatra. Next base: position 32,752,340 of record NC_088713.1, read on the forward strand.
AATTCATTATAGAAAACCCATTGATAAAGGAATTCATCGTTAAATAGGTCCATCTCATCCTCACTCGGCAATATGGTGCCGTTATATTTGTTCCTCTTTTACACATTAGATTCCTATTCACTGCTTTGGTAGTATATTAAAGTATCATATTAAATATGAGAACTTGTTTAGTAGTATGAAGTAATTAAACTCAATTAAAAATTGATTATGTTATTCTTCTAGTTCAGAATCTCATATCAACCAGAGTGAATGTGTAAACATTGTCTATGTGAGGAAGTCTATGAAACAAAGCTCCACCTACCTGGTGGTGTGACCTGTTTAGTTGATGAAGGTACTCATTAGTTAAATTATTTCAACTAAATAATAGGATGATTATGTTAGTCTTTTAGTTCTGAATCACATATCAAACAGAATGCATGTGTAAACAATGTCTATGTAAATAAGTCTATGAAACTAAGCTCCACCTACCTGGTGGTGTGACCTGTTCCATCAATGCAGGTACTTATGAGTGAGATGCCAAGCCAGGAGAGCAACACAGTAGAGTTGGCAGTATCCCTTAGTTTAAACCACGGCAGCCATCTTTCTCGAATATCATCTGTCCACAGCTAAAGGGCAAGTTGAAGAGATGCATTAGTTTCAAAAAATCGGTATTTGTTCTACCTACAAGGGAAGATAAATACTCTGTATCATTTGAAGAATACGATAGCAAAATACAAGTTGATCAAAAGTAGATCTATGTATGAAAGAACCTGTCTGCCGAGAGGGTGGGTAGCCATGCTACAACATCCCACAAAGATTATGGGTTAAATATTAGTTACCCTAGGACATAGTTACCCTATAATTCGTTAATATTTAGTTTCGTGAGTAGCATACAGAGTAAAGTATTACTGCAACTTAACTTCGCAGCGCTGGAGAGTGCGAAAATATTGTGATGTGAAAATAAAAGCAGTGGAACAAACAATTAGATTCCACAAGTTCAGTTCACTGCAGGCCTGTATTCACTAGTTGCAAGTTGGGGTGGTTAATGTTAGGCGACTGGTTATGAACACCTGGGGGTGTGGAGGGGGCGGTGTAAGCCACCAACAGGTTTTTCTTAAGTAGGGCCTCAGCCGGGCCTCTTGTGTTAGGTTTTAAAAAAAAATTATCGGAAAATATCAACATTTTTCTATCTTTTTGAGATTTGTTTTGCTTTAGGTGATGTAATTGACGAGACGTCTTTAAATTGAAATAGGCAAAACTTGACCGCAGTTGAAACGCTCGGAAAAAAGACATCTTTTTCTTTTGAGCGTTTTAACAAAGATCGATTTTGCCGATTTTATTTTAAGTTTATACGGAGATTTTCACGCTTTCGATGGAACATGGCCAAACGGATGTTTGATAAAATTGATATTTTGCAAACCTTTATAAAGATCGCGAACAAGAATATTTTGCCACTGATGAGGATAATAATGATGCCTAAGAACTACTGAAAGGTGATGTTTGTCTGTATGGCTTCGAATGAAGTGATATTCTACAGCGATAAAAACAGTTTCCATAGCCGTTGGGCAAATAACTTTTCGAATAAACGGGGTTGAGGTCGAGTTATCTGAAGCAATTTATCATTGCGTGGGAATGGACCAAACAAATCCGTTCGAGTTAACCTTGTGTTTGAGATGAAATGTTACATTTTATTTGAGGGCGAGTTATCCGAGTTTGACTGTACTTAGCCGCAGAAAGTTCCTAAAAAGTTGGAATGGCTCAGCCGGCCAGCCGCCCCAGGGAATACGGGCCTGGTTCATCGATAAGAAAAACATTTCAATTTGGGAACTGTGAATAATTGCGGGTAATTGTGAACTGCAGGTAGAATGGCGTGGGCGAGGTCGATAATGCAATTTGATCGCTTGCTGCCATTTGTTTCTTCGACTATCAATGAACAAAGCTATTTAATTTCGCGTTTTCGCTCATTCGTTATGATAGTTTAGTTTCGCACATTAAATTTTCGCGGGAGGATGACTCCGCGAAAACACGAAGGTTAGATGTGGTGAATACATAAATGTCCTAGGGTATATAGGTCTGACTACAAGATTAATCCATCCAATCACAGAAGCTGTTGTAAGACTACCATGTGGACATATCTAGAAAAGATTTTGTTTTACAAAAGGTCACTAGTCTGCAGTATGCCAATAAGATGGCAATTTGCCAGATTTAACAAGTTCTTCCATAAGCCTGGTTCCCATATCGATTGCAAGACTCCGGCAGTAACACGCCCAGCAAATCGCTTGCGCCGCTCGCTCGCATCTGTTCACATAAAGCCACATCGTTAATAATATCGTAAACATAATTGCGTTATCAAATAAAATACTCCAATGCCGTTTCTATAATGGTGACCTGTACCCGTACAGTGCATTTCGGGAAAGTTTTGTCTGCGGTCTTTGGCGAAATTTGAGCAGTGCAAAACTATTGCGATGCCGCCGGCAACTACCGGCCGTACCCGGCGCGTAAATTCCCATTTCTTCGCTAATAGCTTGCGGTACTGATGGGGTGCTTTGCGACGTATATAGGAACCAGGCTTTACTGAATTACTTGGGACCACCAAAGTTGTTCACAGTGTCACAGTTGTTCACAACAAGTCAGTTAGTTTTACCATATAGTAACTATGGCACGGTTGGATATTCACATCTAGTTGAATGCTAAGGGGAGGGGTTGATGATGATACCCAGCTATGATCATGATACCATGTGACCCGTTATGATTTTGATACCACGTGACCAGCTAAGCCGTGATACCATATGGCCAGGTATGCCCGTTATACCATGTGACCAGCAATGACTACCAGAGCATTCGACTAGCTATAACCATGATAGCTTGTGACCAGCTGTGATCATGATACCGTGTGACTAGGTAGGGGAGTTATACCATGTTACCAGCTATAAAAATTATATCCTGTGAGCAGCTATGAATGTGATACGATGTGACCAGCTGTGACTGTTATACCAAGTGACCCGCTATGACTGCAATGTGCTCGACAGTCAGGACATCAAAGAGTTAGATTGAAAGTGAGTCCATACAGCGAGGAGATCAAATATCCTTTTTAGTCTGTAGTTATTTTAAGAGCAGAAACAGAAGGTCTATGACTATAATTGCTATCAAAGTTGGCTGTCAGAAGATACGACCTGATTAAAAGCTATAATCTACTCAAGTTTTAAAAAAGTGATATACAGTACATGCCTCCTAAACAGCTAGCTATAAAGTACACCATGATGGTTATAGAAACCTCACCTCTTCTGATCTACAAAGTAAATACAAATAGAGTGATAGTATGTATGTCCAGTGCTTATAATGATACAAAGGCCTGAACTAGTTACAACTAACTATAGATCTAAATATTGTTATTAATAAAGTTAAACTTACAAGAGATGATGTGAGTCTATGTCAGCCTGGAGCACTTTATTGCTATAAACTATTATAAAAGTATTTTTAAAATAAGAGCAGTGACAATAACCAGAGTAAGATGTACACACGTTATATAACATTGAGGCATGACGCCATGCAACCTTTGTTAGCCCTGTGTAAGGACTGCTGAATTTTCGTAAGTAGAGTTTAGGTGAATCTTGATATGGCTGGTTTAACCAGCTTCGAAAATGACCACCATATTGACTTTGTTCTTGCTACATTGATATCGCTATCATCATGAGTTGTGTTTACCTTCTCGTGTTATCTTAACCTAATATAAACAAAACAAGTTGTGAAAGTCACCAAAATGACTCACTCTTTAATTATTACCATTCTGGCCACCAACATCTACATTGTATAGATGGTGTGTAGATAACAGAACAAACAACTACTCTGGTAGTAAAGATTCTCTTTTTAAAGACAAAGGGCTTGTTATTAGTTACATTCTTTGTATCTATTTTAAAGCACGTAAATTACATAATATTTTTATTATGTATTTTAATGCATCAGAGTCTTGGCTTTCGAATGAGCCTATATTCAATACACAAAGAATGATAGAACTATAAAAAACGGGGTGTCAAAAGTACGTCCTGCAAAAAAAAACACTTGGTTCAGGTACTCAAAATGTGACGCCCTAATTCTCATTTAGCCTTAGGTCGTCAATCCCTTTTGCCGCCATTGAGGCTGCGTTTTTCTGTGACAATCGATGCTGTTAAATCCGGAGAGCGCTAATAATAAACTAAGATTCTAGATAATCAACAATGCCCGCGATCGTGCTAACGCCCAACCAATACAAACACATGTTCTGGGTTAATTAATTATGCTTCAATAAATGTACTGTTGTTGATAGAGGTAATGAAATCACATCGATTAAATTATGACCTGCGTGGCCCTTAGACTAAATGTCAACCGCATTTTCGCGAAATCACGCAATGCTTGAAATTAATTAGTCTCAGTCGTCACCCTCAACATTACATTAAAAATAAAGAGCTAGCGCATAATATCATCGGGAAATTATAGTATGGTGCTTTGAGTCTGAGGTACTTATCATAGAAATAATATGTACGTGGAGAACTAATGACACTGACTGATTTGTCATCTTCATTCGTTCTCTGGAGTTATCCTACCTTGGCCTGCCACTAGCGTCATTATCGCCATTATCGTAGTTGATAAATAAACAATAAGAGCACACAACAACGAATATGAGAATTGCGACATCACAATTTTCGAGACTATGCCAGTAAACTCTTTCGCGGTAGAGCTTTAGGGAAATCCTATAAACACCAACCAATGTCTGTCTCACTATGGCAAACAATAGCTAATTTGAAAGCCAAGACTCTAATGTATTGAAATATACCATAAAAAAAATTATGTAATTTATGAGCTTTAATGTTAAAGGTTGACTTGCAACAAAATTCACATTACAGTAATTTGGTATCGGAAAATTAGCTATGTCTTACTCTGCTGTGTTGCAGGTGCCAAATATGTGGAAATGTGATTACAAGCTCTAAAAAGCTCAAAAACGAACAAATAATCGCCGCCATCACAAAACCGCTGCAGATTAAAATTTCTTTAAAAAAGATCTTGAGCTTTTAAGATCTTGTAACCACATTTCCCCATATTTTGCACCTACAACACAGCAGAGTAAGACATGGTGAATATTTTGATACCAAATAACTGTAAAATGAATTTTGTTGCAAGTCTATCTTAAACATTCTTTGAAATTCTCTTCATATGGGGGATATCTATTTAGCACGTGTGCATACTAATGTATTTAGGAGGTGTCATTTATGTTACAACCATATCACTGTACAATAATTACAGCCGTTATATTCTAATGACTTGGGCGCGCAATGTTACAATTGTCCTTGACCTTGCACACATATTAATAACCACCAATATAGTCAGTTTGTAAACCATGGGGTGAAGGAGATAGCGGTAAAACAAAAATATACAGACGCATAGATATGTTTGGTTCATCTTAGGTTTTATGCAGACGTTACCATCAATAAATGTTTGTGATATACCTACTTTCAAATGTTAAAAAATAACTATGAGTGGGAACTGTCAAAAAGCTTTTGGGATCCTACAGTAAGCTGAGGGATCCCAACAGAAGATCTCGCAGTGAGTGGGATTCTCTGTTGGGATTCCACTCACTATAGCTGGTACCCTGCTCTGGTGAATGGGACCAGTTCACTAGAGTCCAAACTGTTAATGAACTATTTTAATGGTTTTCCATAAATACTGATCAATATGTTATGTTTACACGCCAAATAAGAATTAACTGCAGTCAGAAAAAATGGAACAAATCTTGGAACGTACCTCCAGCTGTCTCACTATTTTGCAATTCATGAATTTATACGCTTCCTGATGTGAAAGGCATTCAAATCTGTCACAATCTATAGGTTGAATACGACTGTAGATGGTGAAGGTATAGAACTTGGTCTGGAAGTTGAGGTACTCTTGACAATCCTCCTCAGCTAACACTAAAGGAGACAGGGTAAGGTACAACATGACAGTTCTTTGGTTCAACAAATTACAGAGAAAAACAGCTCATCAGTTGACTACCTGAAGAAAATATAACAAATTTTTGTATTACTAACCACCAGTGATAGAGCTCTGGTCACAGCTTACTGTCTACTAAGCTGTGACCAGAGGAGAGGAGCTTTAATAAAGTGACTAGAACTAACAGAACTACACTCAAGACACACTAACACCCACAATGCACTAGTCTGTTCTTTGAAACTTCCTGTTAGGCACAATCAGTCTTCTCTACTTGAGAGAGATTTTCCAATATCTACACTAATATATTTCTAACCTTCTGATCAATAATATTTTCTCAGTGTATTCCAAAGTTTCTCACATAGTACTCGGTTAGAACTAGCTTGAAAACCTTACAATATACTTCAACTTACGAGTGCCCCAACTTACGAGAAACTTGAGATACGAGTCAGCTTTCAAGCAAGTTTTAGCACTACCATACGAGCCATGTTTGATATACGAGCACCTGAATCAGTTGCCCAGTACGTCGAAGGTGTTTTATGAGAACAGCATCGCGCTATATTTTTTAACTGCTCTGGTTACACTTTTGTACTGTGTTTTTGTTGTGCGCAATTTTCAGTGCAGAATCATGTGAATTAAAAGTACTGTGCGTCGACCGAGTTTTTGCCAGTAAAATAAATAATAATGCAAAAAAAACTGAATGATAGCAATTGATATTAAATGGACAAGTATTGAAAAATAGGCGAAATTTGTATGCGTGATTGAGCTAGCTCAGTAAAATGACAGAAATACATCCACAATTATCAAACAGAAAGTTTATGTTCAGGGCATTTAGTTTGCTAAAGGCCAACCATAGTTTCTACACAACACAGCGATCTTCACGACCGCTGATGAAGAGACTGCTCAGGTATTGAATTAAAGACAAACAATTGGCCGGCGACAGCGTAACTGAAACGATGCTATGTGAAAAAGCCGGTGATATCTATCACAACTATAAAAAATAGACATTCGGACAAGCTGGTTAGTGGTCGTGCATTAACCCTTTGTGATGACACCTGTGTTTGTCCTAATCGCAACATATTGAAAGGGCGACAAAGGCAAATGTCCTTAGATAGGTTTCGGTTAAACAGCCAGCTGGTCGTGAGAGCGAAACACAGGAAAATTAGCTAACTAACGTGAAACTAGAACCACCATACCATACCAGAATACCATAGAACCTTACAATAGATCTGATGTAGCTTGGAGCTATATATAATGTAGCTACTGTATGTAACTATAGTTACTAAAGTTAACATACCATTTTGTTACTAAATTTCAATATGTACCGCATTTTTATAAAAATTTGGACGATTTTTACCTTCTTTTTTTTCTTTGTATAATTACAATGGTTTCTATACCCGGACATACAATTTTTTCACCATACGATGCCAATCTTGGAACGGATTAACATCGAATCTCGAGGGTGCACTGTAGTACGATAAGGCAACCAGGGGAATTCCCCTATGGTTGGGAACTCCTGTAGTATGATGTTTAGTAGTGCTGCATTTTTATTGGCTGCTTGTACCAAGTAATAGTGGATGTTAATAACAGTAATTACTCTACAGTCAACAGGGAAGCTGCAGTACAGTACATTCTGATTTTCATCAGGTCAGTACCATAAGTCCTCATGCTCAAGCCGTGGGCTTATGCTCACAAACAGATGAATCATGACGGAAAAATAACTCTCAAATAAGCTGTCAGTGGTATCTAGCCGCCCTTACCAACAAGCCCCATATGCTCACAGAACACGCGGCTAACGACTGAAGTTTTGTCATCATGACTCCTTCGGGAGCGAGTGTTGAGACGGGTTTCGCTATACTCGTGTCCTTTTGAATAAGAAAACAGGCTACATCAGTGCATGTGAAAAGAATTTTCGTTCACTTCCATGTTCAAATTAAAATTCCTGAACCCTTGCATCAAGAACTCACTTGCCATGTCTCAGCTAGATCATTATTGCACTGTTAGAGGGCTTCATCTTTATGAAAAGATGCCGGTCAAGAATGAAAAGGTGTTAATAATCTATGACTGTGGTGAGCTAAACATACCTCATCATCTTCATAGATAAAAATTTCGTTTGGAATTTAAATTTACTTTTAAAAAATACCGAAAAAACACCCAAGAATTTGAGTGTCATGAATTCAAACTAAACAAAATCTTCATTGATAATTCACTAATAATTCATCTCGACTTGGGCGATAAATTCTTCTTTAGTGTAAAGTATTCCTTAAACATGTTCTTGAAAATAAACAAGTAGGTTGCCAAGACCCCATACATAAAAGTTTATTATGAATGCGCTTCTATGGTTATAGTGCGGCAACTGAGAAGAGACCGCATTTATCGAGAAGCCGCCCTGAGCTCCACATAGGTTTTAAAAGAATGGCCTTAGCCACGCGACTTGAGCACGAGAACTTACGGTATATATTATATAATTTGCATTTGTGTATTTGGGATGTAATACAGTGTGTAATATTGTTCTTACTACAGATTTCATGTTAAAATGCGGCTTAAATATTGAACTAATAATATCTTTCATTACAGAATGAGTACTAGCAAGAAACAAAAATATGATGCAAGCTACATGCAATATTTATTTCAATGTCTAGTTAGCAAGGGTGAAGAAAAGCCAAATGTATGTGATGCATAAAAGTATTGGGCAATGATTCAATACGACCTAACAAATTGAAGCATCATCTCTCCTCAGCAAAGGAACAAAACTTCTTTGAGCGACATGGAAAACCGCTCAAGCAGATGAGGCTAGACACAATTGGGGCTTTTCATGAATGAAACTCCAAACTACTGGAAGCCTCCGTACAAGGTAGCATATGAAATCGCTAATCAGAAAAAACCCCATACCATTGGAGAAGATTTATTAAAGCCATGTACACTGATGATGGCGAAACCTATATTGGGAAAGGAGGCTGAGAAGAAGCTGGCTGCAGTGTCATTGTCTAATAACACAGTGCAGAGAAGAAATTGCAGCATGGTCGATGACATTAAAGATCAGGTTGTCCAGCAGATAATGTTATCTCCATTTGGGCTCTTTGCTATTCAGTTGGATGAGTCAACTGATGTAGCTTCATGCTCACAGTTAATGGTGTATGCCCGCTATGTACACAACAAAGAAATAAAAAAGGAATTTCTGTTTCGTGTACCTCTGGAAACCACAACCAAAGCTAAAGACATTTTTAATGTTGTCTCCAACTTTTTTGATGAAGTAGATCTAAAATGGGAAAATGTTATTAGCTGTTGTACAGATGGGGCACCAGCTATGCTAGGCACAAAATCAGGCTTTCAAGCTCTTGTAAAAAAGTTTCACTTAATGTAGAGAGCACTCACTGTATGCTGCACCGGCATGCATTGGCAGTTAGAACCCTTCCTTCATCTCTTTCCATTGTCTTACAGGAGGTAATCGAATTAATTAACTACATGAAGAGCAATGCACTGCACACAAGGCTATTTAAGGTACTTTGCAAAGACATGGATGTTGAGCACCAAACACTTTTGTATCACACACATGTTCGTTGGTTATCACGAGGTAATGTCACAGCTCGAGTTTACAGCCTCCGAAATGAACTGATATTGTTTACCGAGCAACAGGGAAAAGAGAGTTTCCATAAGCATCTCACAGACAACAACTGGATTATTCAGATTGCATATCTAGTAGATATTTTTGAGCAGTTTAATTAACTAAATCTGAAGATGCAGGGTCCTAATACTGACATGATCATATTTATCAACCAGCTGAATGCTTTTCAAGCAAAGCTGATGAGCTAGAAGAGGAAAGTCTGCTGTGGAAACTTTGCAATGTTTAAAGCTTAGACAACTTGCTGGACAGTGGCAACTTGGATCTTCCTCCTGAAATGCAGGACGAGATTGCAGAACATCTAGAACACCTTCACACAGAGTCCAAAAGATATTTCCCTAAAATACCTAGCGAAGACTTGGATCTGACCATCCATTTCAGTGTGAAGTCAACATGGTACCAGATGACTGTCAGAAAAAGTTTCTAGAGTTAAAACTTGAGTCGGCTGCAAAACTTTCATTTGGAATAACGTCCATTGCTGACTTTTAGCCAACAATGACCGCATGTTATCCCAAGGTAGTGAAAATTGAACTCCACAAACTGCTGCCATTTGTGACTACATAACTGTGCGAGTCAGGCTTCTCAACATTACACGTACTTCCCATTCAGTCTAAAACTTGTGATCAATTGATCGTACAAAATGATCAGCGCTGTGCTCTGTCCAAAACAAAGCCTCACATTGAAGTACTGTGCGCGAATGAGCGGCAACAGAATTCTCAATAATTACATAGTTACATGTTGTATAAAAATATTTTGTTATGTGTTTGCAAATGTACAATAAAGTCTCATTATAATTTGTATTAGTCTTTGTTTTTAGCCATGAAGTATGTGTGGAGGAATTCAAACTTCTGAACATGTCTGAGGGGGAACATAGTAAAAAAGGTTGGGAACCCCTGGGCTAAATAGACTACTAGAAGTTATAGCTACTAGAATCTACGGCTTAGTCGGCTATTAGGCTGCGGCTTAAACGCCTAGGAGACACGTGACCCCCATGGATATATAGTGACTGGAGACAAAGCTGACAAAGGCCTCTTGTGATCTTGAGTCAACGGTGAGTGCTTAATCGCTCCCCCGAGCAATATAACAATATACCTTACAAAAATATACCAAAAATAACACCGCATGAACGATAAGCAAACAATGACAACGATGGTCCAGCACTGCAAGCAAATGTGATGAAAAGGTACAGCAACAATTTCAAAATCTCACAATATCTTAGTAAATCCACCATTGATTTTCCCTCTGACAATTTCTATATTTGACAGTACCCTAACAAGACAATCTACTTCTAAACTACTTGGCTTCATCATCAACGACGTTTTATCATGGCTAGACCACATCTCATTCATTTCAAATAAAATATCATCTAACCTACGTTTATTTTATAACATTCGTCATCTTATGATCTTTGATACTGCCAGACTATATCACTATAATTTTATCCATTCCTATCTTATATATGGCCTGCATGTGTTTTACCCTACAACACCTGTAAAATATACCAACACACTATTTATTTTACAAAAAAAGCCGTACGACTTATATGCAAAGACCTAAACATACCCCATAAAAACCAGCACTTACCATCTACCAACTTAATAACAAGCACTACCGGTGTTCTTCCCTTACGTAAGCTATCACATTACTTCACCTGCCTCGCTGCTCATTCAATACTCCACGATAACTGCCCTAAATATCTCAGCTATAGCTTTCAAACCGTAAACCATAGTCACAAAACCAGAAACAGATTCAAATTACCTAGTGCCATAAGCCACAACAAACTCAACAGCAACCTGCTAAATTCATTTAATAATCTCTGCACTCATTTAAGAACTCTTCCTCTGCAATCTTTTAAAACAAAACTCAAACTACATCTACTTTCCTCTGACCAATAATACCATTCACCATATAGCCTTACCTATTTTAACCATTTCATATTACACTTTGTTTTCATGACTAGAAAACTTGTCATATATTTGTATACTATTTTCACTGAGCTATTATTTGTCCACTTTTTGTTTAAACAATACTCATATCAATCTTCAAGCTTGTGTTCTACATATTTTATGCATTCAGTTCTAATATTATTATATTAGTTAGACTATTCACTAGTTTTTTAGTTAGACTATAGTTTCTTTGCAGTCCTATCTATCTATCTCGATAAAATATCTCTTGTGGCCCGATAAGCCTTTAGAGATAAGATGCGACTATAACGATAAAAGAGATCAGATATTCTTATAAAATCGAGAGTTAAATAAAATCTGCCATTGAGCTTGTTCCATATATATATATCAAAACTTCATGACTCGGTTAAAAAATGAGAACTTCATGGCATCTGTATTAATAGTGTGCCTAATATTAGACCCACGAGTAAAATAGGCGGAGTTGCACAGTGTAAACTTTTTAAAATCGACCATAAGGTCTTGATTTAAAATTTTCAGTAAAGTGTTTTTATTTTTTTTTGTCGTACACCGCTTTTTAGTTAGTTTACTTGCCGTGGTACCTTGTGGAAAACATATTGTAAAATATGACTATTGATTACCACAATAAAGATTGCTCATATGTAACAAGGCGAGGTTTAAATGACACGTACGCCATTGACACGCGAGCAACAAAACAAGATATAATGACTTAATACAAAGTTGTAGGGCTACTTGACCTTTGTTTTACTTACACTATGGAAAAGTTTATTGCACAGTGGAAACCGTTCATAATACTAGCTGTGAATGGTTTGCTGATAGCCTGGCCACGGTTATTATAAGCGATTTGTTTTTGTATAAACGTACAACAATGGATACGTTATGACGGCAGAGTTCCTTGACATTTACGTTACGCTAATTATTTTTTGACACATAAGCTCGCAAGTGCAATCACATACACGCTCTATGTCATTAACTAATTAAGTAGGCGGAGCTTAGTAACGAAGCTGTTTGAATCCAGTCGGTCATCGTAATAACGGGAGGCTGTGTAATGCGAGGGATTGTTTGTATGTCACAGATGACATTTGCTTCAGGTGTGCTATTTTTTCAGTTGTTTGGTAAGCCTTACTGGCGACAACGGCTACATGAATTAACCTAAAAGACTTGATTTACAATATTGATCTGACTTTTTCTACAGATAAGGAACATTAAATTTGCTTTCGTTATTCTCATTGATCTTTTACTTGAAAATTTAGTCATACTAACGACTAACAAACAATAAGTTCAATAGTAATTTCATGGATCATTTTGTTCGTTTAAAATTTGATCACACGGCTATAATCAAAAATAGTAAATAGTGAATTTTCAATAGCTTTTTATGCATTATATCATTTCGAAAAACCAGAAGATTTCAAGAGATCAGATGGTTAGTTTGTATAAAAAGTGTTGAGAAAGTCGGTGTCGACCAGCCACTTGTGAGTTTGTTCGGCGTCCGAGTTGTCTTACAAGGGATAAGTAAGAGCTTTCATGCACAACCTCAATCGCTGCAAGCAACACCACCGGTTGCTCAGTATGGCTCCGCATTCTTCATATTTCACAGTAAGGATGAAAAGGTAGATAGCAATCAAATACATCTGGATAATATCAAACATAATACTGAAATGGGTGTACATTAGTAAGTACCCAAATAGTTACACAAGCAAATGCAAACATGTACATGGTGTATATTCGAACCCCGCTGTGCAGAGGTCTATCATTGTTACCACAGTGTGGTCTTTTAGGTGACTTAAAAAGTACCTTTCTTTGTAGTTGTCAATTTCGCTACTCTTTGCTTCATTGTTCACAGGTTTTTCATTCTCTCTTTTATCTCTACCAGCATTTTGGGTTGCCATTGTTTTTTTATAGAAAGTCTTGTTTTCTGTCATTTGATTTTTTATGCAAGCTGATTTTTGTATTATTAATTGAAACATTTCTAGTCATTGGGATAGTTTTAAGTCTTGTAGTTTGTTTAAATTCATTGCTTTGCTCAGTTTGCTTACAGAATAAAATTATGTGCGCAAATGTTTGTAACGGAAATTTTAGTTCCTGTAAAAGATACCGTAGATTGTGATATCAGTTAATGTAAATACATAAGCTGATAAAACTGTATCATCTATTAAACCATAACTGTCACGAACAACTTTTATTGTATTTACTAGGTAAATCAGACACGCTGATTCCGATTTTGTACTCAAAATAAAGATTAGTCCACTAACCTTCAAAGTCATTTAGGCTTTTTTAAAGCGTTTCAATATCCGTTTCGAAAACAACACAATCGGCATTACAAGCTCCGCCCATAAATATGTGACGAAACCTAGCTTTTTCAGAAACGGAAGTTAGGAAAGTTTAGTCCGATTTAAAATAATAGAGATGGGTGTCTTAAAACCCATTATTGTCTAAATCCAGCCTGTAAAATAATTTCAGTTTTTTATGAAAGGGATATAAACTATTTAAAATTGCTCGCAGCTTGTTACTTGACGTTTAAATGGGCTGGACGCCGAGAAAAAGGAGCTCAAAAAGCGCGGTTTTATCACGAGCTAGCGTTGTTATCGCGCTTTTTAAATACGCAATGCTGAATAGCTTATCTATCTTTCAGAAAAAACTGATATTATTTTTAAAGCTGGATTTAGATATTAATAGATTTTAAAACACCCATCTCTATTATTCTAAATCGGTCTAAACGTCTTTACGTAACTTCTGTTCCTAAAAAGCTAGGTTACGTCAAGTATTCATGGGCGGAGCTTGTTATGCCGATCGTGTTGTTTTCGAGACCGATATTAAAACGCTATAAAAAATCCTTTATTACTCTGAAAGTTAGTGGCCTAATCTTTATTTTGATTACAAAATCGGAATCAGCATGTCTGATTTACCTAGTAAATACGATAAAAGTTGTTCGTGGCAGTTATGGTTTAAGTTGATAAGAAAAGCTGTGATAAGAGCTTTTCAGAAAGATGAAACTTCTTAGCTTGATTGCACTAATATGAATTCTGCCTTGAGACAAATTGAAATGATTTAAGTGTATGTAACAAGTTAATTGTTAAGAATTTGTTCTGAATTTTTTACAGAATCATATTTTATTATTAGTTTATGCTATGATTTCCTGTCATAGATAAAAGTATGCTTGTTTGTGCCTTTATAACGGGGAGATTCAGGTTAAACTATAATCATTGTTTAACCATTTCCCATAGATGTTGGAGAAATAATTGCTGTCACTGTTTAAACATCCGCTCTGGGTTGCTATTGGATGTCAGATGAAACAAACAAACAGACAATTAGGGGTATAAAGAAGTATACAATTTGATAGTAACATGTAAAATATTTTAGGGTGCAGACTGTTTAGTTGTATGGATTTGTCTTTGTTAATAATTTTAAAGTATGACCTAGTACATGAAAACACTGTAACTACAAACTTAATATTTGAGTGTCTGATCACAACCTTCTATATTTTAACATGAAAACATTAACTGCCAGAAGAAAATAGTAGTAATAGTAATAAAGACAAGCATTTAATACTAATTACAAAAGAACCAGCATTGCTAAGCTATGAAAAAGTTTGGGCGCCTTTTAATTGGAAGCAGTAGTTTGTGCTGTGAGAAATGGGCTAATCACTACTGAGAATTCAGATGTTGTGTAAAATTGAAGTGTGGTGGTAAAACAAGAACTTCTTAGTAGATAATATCTGGTGAAATGCAACTCTATAGGTTTATTGCCTATTTTAAGCCCATTAAGGAGGCTGCTATAAAAATATTACCATGTACATGTTTATTTTATACAATGAATAATCTATCATATTCAAGTGCGGATTAGCTGCTCTGATAAAACACACTCAAAACAGCTAATATGGTAACAAGACACAACACTCACTTATCATGGCCTGTTTAAAAGTACAGTGATGACACAAACTGTTACTGCATTAATAATCAGAGATAACATTACAGATTAGTGGTTGAGTAATATTGTTGTGTAACTTTAAACATGTACTGGTTTTTATCAACTTTTTTAAATTGTAAAAGTAGACAGAGCTTTGGGAAATTTTGACTAGAAATAGTTGCAATATTATATAATCATATTAAAACGTTTATTTTTAAACTTGACTATCTTTGAGAATGAAGGCAGAGCAAGTGTTTATAAGATGGAAGCAATTCTCAAGCATTAAAACTGACACATCTTCTAAGCTTATTGTTTAAAACTTGTGTTTTGAACAAACAATTTGAGAATAGCTAATTCTACGAACCCTACGACTTTGATGAATTCGAGTTTTCTAATGGACCCGTTTGTGTAAAAGAACATTTTGCTAGCTCACAAGCTGGTTAGTATAATTCTATAACCTCCACTTAAAAGTTAATGCTGGGCGTATAACTACGAAGCAACCTTTTTCGAACTTTGTGGAATATGTTTTCACCTCACATTATGATTATCTGCCATTTTTGGCAATCAAAGCCTTCAGTTTGACGTCTAGATGATAGAAAATGTGTAAAAATATATTGCAATCATACATTGCTCATCCTCGGTATTGACATCACATATAATATGTCTGTGTTTTACCAAACAAGTGACCTTGTGTCACAGCATAGAGTTTCCATCATAATTATTTTGTGTTTTCCAAACTGTTTTGATTTTTCAAGTTCAAAATCTTTGGTGAACAAGGATATATCATTATTATAATTGGAGAAATTAAAATCATTTTAAAATGCTGTCATTTAACATTCAAGGTTTTGTTGAAGGTCGTTTCATAATCACGAAGCACTTTTGCTGTGTAGAATTAACCAATCGAAAAGGAAGTTTAAAGCAATAAAACAACGAGTTAGCTGTATTTTTGATGCTCTCCATCTGGCTAGTTCACTGTTACAGCAAAGCTGAGTCCATTATCACACGAAACATCTGGTTTCAGTTTAAAGAACACATCTTCTAAACCTTTTACCACCATAAGCCAATGAGTTATATGGCAATGCCTGTCTTTCCTATTTGCACAGACGTTTTCTATAAGTATCAAACAGAATAAAGAATATCAAGCTAAAATCAGATAATTATAACTTTAGTGTCAATAAAGGTAATGAATGTTTGAGATAAGATAACAATTTCCTTTCCCACATCGAATCAAATTTGTAAAATAATATCCATTAAAATCGTTTTCTATATGTCAGTGTGTAGTTATTTAAAAAAAGGTATGATAAAAATTTTTTTTTTAAAAAGCCAGGTGATGTACAAATAGTATCTCTTTGGGATTTTTTGTGACAGAACTGATACTAGAGGAAATGCACTTTTTTTAGCATTCAATTATTTTCACATTAGGTACTCATATAGTCATATGTTTAATTAATTATGGATTATTAATCGAATAATTAAACGACAAATTTTAATAATTTGCCAAGTATGTTTTTAAACCCTATGATTTACTTCTACTGAAAATTCACAAACTGTCTTGAGAATTACTGTTAATAATAGATGTAAGTTAGTTGCTTTTTAATTTATATATATTCCTAACCAAGGTTGAGTTTGGTTGTTAAAATTGTCTTCTATTGCTTTATACACAATCAATATTATTCATAATGATTATGATATGTATTTCCAACAAAATAGTTGGTCCAACCTCATCTGTAACATGTGAATACCAGATTTGTGTTTGTCCAAAACTTGGACAAGTTAAGACAAAATAAGTCTAAAGAACGAGATTTTAGTCATTTTGCTAAGCCAATCATAAGCTAGTACTGAACACTAAGTGTCAGTACCTATCTACAACTGTCTACAAAGCTTCAGTTCTTTAGTCCTAGTTTATAGTATTAATATACTTACCTTGATAAATTATAGTACAGAGTATTTGCTCATGGAACAACTTACTTTTGTGGCTTCACACGTCCTCTGGTATTGAATGATCTGTACCACATTATTGTGGTAAGTTCAATTCCTTCTAGAACAGCCTGGCAGGTTACCATATTAAATTGTTTTTATTGAGATAGTCAGTAAATATATTTCAATTTCCAAAAATGAATGAACATACATTAAAAGAAATATAATCATCTCAGACCATAAGCCTTATGAATAGGCATAATTGTATATATTTGTATCGATTGACCAAATCATTCACAGATTAATATAAGTTGTACAATCATTCTACTGAGAGTTATTATTTTACTTTTTAGTAATAATAATGTTGCACGCTGTAATAATATTAATTGCTCGTCTGAGATGAACGTGCTTGCGGTAGAAGCTAAACTGGCTTTGAAAATGTCCAAGCAATTCCTGCAAAACATTTCGGACATTTTTGTGGTTGGTAAAACCAATTTATGCTGATTAACTGTACAGTATATCGGAATACATTAAAAGGTTTACACCTTTAAATAAACTTTAAAGGTTGACTCGCAACAAAGTTCACATTACAGTTATTTGGTATCAAAAGATTCACCATGTCTTACTCTGCTGTGTTGTAGGTGCAAAATATGGGGAAATCTGATTACAAGCTCTTATAAGCTCAAAAACGAACAGTTAATCGCCGTCATCACAAAACGCTGTAAGTTGGAATTAGTTTATTTCTCTGACGTATTCAAACAATTTGATTATTGTTTTGACATGTGATGTTATCACGTTAATTGAACGGCTAATAAAAAGTTCAATATAAAACGTTTTGTAACACTAGTTTATGACAAACACTTCGGGGGTTCTACCGAAAAGCCCGTGTCAAATCTAGATGCTCGCTACTTTGCAGTTCTGTTTCGGATTGGTCTAATCGTCTAGTCGTAATCTGATCATGTGACCCATACTTCCTGCCAAGCAGCGCAAATAATTTTATGCAGCATTTTTCGACTATCACAGGTAATCAACAGGCTCGTCATGTTTATCAGAGGATGATATGCACTCCTAGGAGCTAAGGTTAAAAGATTAAGCAAATTTTTACGTTAGGTTTTGAAATATCGATGCTCAAAATGACAGCATTACAATGATTATGTAATTGACGCGTAATGACAATATGCATGGTTCTATTGAATGCTTGAAGTATATTTGTGAAAATTTTTTGACGAATAAGGTTGCATGAAAGTGTAACCGGGAGCCATCTCGTTCAACTACGTCCCATTTGAGCCGTTTTGCAAAGGGATTTTAATCCACAGCGTTTTCGTAATGGCCACAATTAACCGTTTGTTTTTGAGCTCTCAAGAGCTTGTAATCACATTTCCACATATTTTGCATCTATAACACAGCAGAGTAAGACATAGTGAATCTTTTGATACCAAATACCTGTAATGGAAATTTTGTTGCTAGTCAACCTTTAAAGACCGTGCTGTTCAAAAGCTTTGAACTTTGGATGCACCTTAATGAAATATTAGGTTTTAACAAATATGTAAGTATGTCCTAGTGAAAAAAAATTAATTTGAGAACAAAAAAGTGAAGTAGATTCTGTCAGCTTTACGTGCAAGGTCATACAGTGAGAACTCTACTTGTTTACCTATAGTTTCATTTCCTGTTTATGATCAGTTGCTATCTATATTCAACATGTCCATGTGTTTGTATATATATCATATCTGTATCTACACTTGTGTAAAACTATCTATTGTTTTAACGAATTTATTGTGTGCTTACCAAGTAGTTTTATATGCCTCCAAGTTTCTCTTTATATCACAACAAACACTCTATTGTTAGCTTTAGTAAACTAAGTGAAGTCTCTGTTACAATTTGGTGATAGATTTATCTGAAATATTTCAAAACCTTCAAATGTCGTATGTAAAATTGTGTATGTGATACATAGTTTGTACACTTTTGCTAATATGTGCATGCTTATATGAAATGACACATAGTTGTCACGGTAGCGCATAGTAGTAACACGTACCACAGTTTCAATATGGTAGTCATTGTAAAATCAGGTTTCGCCGGCCAAATCTAGATTCAGCTAAACTCCACATATGAAAAGCCAGCAGTCCTTACACAGGGCTAACAAAGGTGACACGAAGCCATGCCTCAATGTTATGTAATGCGTGTACATCTTACTCTAGTTATTGTCACTGCTCTTATTATAAAAATACTTTTATAATAGTTTATAGTAATAAACTGCTCCAAACTGACATAGACCCACATCATCTCTTGTAAGTTTAACTTTATTAATAATAATATTTATATCTTTAGTTAGTTGTAACTAGTTTAGGCCTTTGTATCATTATAAGCACTGGGTATACATGCTATCACTCTATTTGTATTTACTCTACTTGTAGATCAGAACAGGAGAAGGTAGTGTTTGATATCACAGGTTATCTCCATCTTTCTATAACCAAAATGATGCACTTTATAGCTGGCTGTATAGGATGTATGTACTGTATGTCATTACTATACTTGAGTAGATACTGATAGTATTGGATAAGGTTACATCTTTGACAGTCAACTTTGTTTGTAGATATACCCATAGATCCTCTCTATAAATCTTGACAACTCTGAACATTCAGTTGTCCAGTCGTTCGTTCGATACGCCAGGCCTGTCTGAGGAATGATGGCTCTGACCAATAGATGTTGTCATGACAGACGAGCCAAGTGATGCGGGCTAGTGATCTTTAACCAGTTTCTTAGGTGCCGATATTAGTCCGAACAACTAGGGTTGCCTATAGTAACATAATCTGCTGCCTCCAATTTTAAAACATGCAGAAGCTAAAAAGGGTATTAGAACTCTGAGGTGAACTTTAGTGTTCCCTTTAAGTGCAACTCTTTGATATGCTGGCCGTTGATCACATCACTGTCTTAGTTAGTCCCATGCTATCTCATGCATAAGGGCCATTCCATGGGGACTGGTCCAATGTGTGT
Organism: Watersipora subatra; assembly: GCF_963576615.1. Classification (NCBI taxonomy): domain Eukaryota; kingdom Metazoa; phylum Bryozoa; class Gymnolaemata; order Cheilostomatida; family Watersiporidae; genus Watersipora; species Watersipora subatra. Next base: position 32,772,632 of record NC_088713.1, read on the forward strand.
GCTGACCTGTCACAGATATGATTAAAACTAATTCTATGTTAAAGAGCATGTCAAACTTGGTGGGAATCTAAATTTCTTAGCCTCTCAACATTTAGTGGCGTTGCCGGCATCACCTCAAAGTTTGCCATTCAGGAGGGGCAACTCCGAGTCGGATTTGTTAGGTTTTTTGATAACAAATATCTCGAAAACTATATCTTCTAAAAATCTGAATTTTTAGTTGTCTTCTTCCACATGTGATCTATCATTTTCATTTAAAAACTTTTCTGTTTGAGGCTGTCATTTAGGGTCAGAGGTTGCTAAAGTAGGTCAGCGGGCCTTATTTTTATCAAGTTTTGTAGATTTAAGCTATTTTAGCGTCACGTAAAACTCAAATTTTTTTTCATTTTCTGGCAATGTAACTCTTGATATATGCTTATTAATGTATTTTTTACATAAAAATAATTTATATTTGTCAGATTTCATCCTCGTGCAAACATGATATTACTATGGTCATAGCTGGTCACATAGTATCACAGTCATAACTGGTCACAAGCCATCATTTGACCATGATAGCTTGTGACCACATATGACCATGATACCACGTGACCAACTAAGGAGTTCTACCATGTGACCAGCTATGACTGTTTTACCTTACATCATGCTATGTGGCCGAATGCTCCTGCATCATTGCTGGTCACTTCGATCATATGGTATCACAATCATAGCTGATCACATGGTATCATGTTCATAACTAGTCACATGATATCACAGTCAAAGCTGATCACACGGTGTCATAGCCATTGCGGGTCAGAATCAACAAAGTAATATCTAGCCCATTAACTTTGTTTGATTTAGGAATAGCTGATTGCCTGGCAACTCACTCTCTGAATACCGTTAAGGTTAGTCATCGTCTCACTGGTGTTTCATTCATTGTTCCGCCTCACTCCTAGCTGTTAACTCAAAGCACCAAACTCTCTTCACAAGCTTGTCTCAGTAATTCTAACATTACAAGCCATCATTTTATGTTTTAATAATTCAACCATAAAGTACCACATTTGTATAATATGGTATATTAGACATGTTCATGTAGTATATAAACTCAGTATATTATTTGATTAATAGTTGATGTTTATCTCACTGTCAACTTATAAGAAATTTCTCTCTATAAACTCTACATCTGTAGAGGAATAGTTGAGTACTAGTTAAAATGTTGCTGTTAAGCTTGTGTTATCTATAGAGAATGTCTCTTAGATTTGAGAGTTACCTCTATTGCAGCTGGATCCATAGTGCCAACCACATGTTTTTATCGGAGGTTCATTGATTGCTGTGATCCTGTTCAATCAACTCCGGGACATTGGGTTGTCTTCAAAGATGGATTGTCAATCTCAACTCCGTTCTATCCGGTATTATTAGTAAGTAGAAATATCTTGTGATTTAGTACAAGGTCTTAAATGAAGCTATAACTCATACTTTCTGAAACTAACTTTAACATAGAGCGATGCACACAAGTTAGTTTTAATCTAATTGAAGGTCGTGAACCTAGCGCCAGAGATGCAACTAGCTTTACTTTAACGTAAGTTACTCAGGCTAACAATAATCTAATGCAAGTTTTTGCTTTGATATATGTATTCTATTGTTACATCCTCGATCAAGATCAAATTTAATGTCAGTATTGTAAGATTATATGGTACCTGATTTATTATAAGCCGCAATGGTACGTGATAAATTGTAAAGTTGTATGGTATCTGATCTATTGTACGATTATATGGTACCCGATCTATTGTAAGGTTCTATGGTAGCTGATTTATTGTACGTTTATATGGTATTTGATCTATTGTAAGGTTCTATGGTACCTAATTTACTATAAGGTTCTTTGGTACCTGGTCCATTATAAGGTTTTATAGTACCTGATCTATTGCAAGGTTCTATGTTATCAGATCTATTGTAAGGTTCTATGGTACCTGATCTATTCTTAAGCCTGGTTCCCATATACGCCGCAAAGCACCGGCGGTAATATCGCGCAGCAAAACACTTGCGGTGCTCGGCGCAGTTTAATGTTCACATAAAAGCCACATCGTTAATAATATTGTAAACATAATTGCGTAAACAAATAAAATGTTCGCTCGCCATGCCGTTCTTATAATGGTGACCTTTACCCGTACAGTGCATTTCGGGAAGGTTTTGCCTGCGGTCGTTTGCGAAATTTGAACAGCGCTAAACTATTGCGATGCCGCCGGCAACTACCGGCGATCCTCGGCGATCCTCGGCGGTCCTCGGCGCATACGTTCCCATTTCATCGCTAATAGCCTGCGGTGTGTCGCCGGTGCTTTGCGACGTATATGGGAACCCGGCTTTAGGTGCTATGATTGCTGATCTTTGTAACATTCTATGCTGTTTGATCTATTGTAAGGTTCTATGGTATTCTGGTATGGTATGGTGGTTCTAGTTTCACGTTAGTTAGCTAATTTTCCTGTGTTTCGCTCTCACGACCAGCTGGCTGTTTAACCGAAACCTATCTAAAGACATTTGCCTTTGTCGCCCTTTCAATATGTTGCGATTAGGACAAACACAGGTGTCATCACAAAGGGTTAATGCACGACCACTAACCAGCTTGTCCGAATGTCTATTTTTTATAGTTGTGATAGATATCACCGGCTTTTTCACATAGCATCGTTTCAGTTACGCTGTCGCCGGCCAATTGTTTGTCTTTAATTCAATACCTGAGCAGTCTCTTCATCAGCGGTCGTGAAGATCGCTGTGTTGTGTAGAAACTATGGTTGGCCTTTAGCAAACTAAATGCCCTGAACATAAACTTTCTGTTTGATAATTGTGGATGTATTTCTGTCATTTTACTGAGCTAGCTCAATCACGCATACAAATTTCGCCTATTTTTCAATACTTGTCCATTTAATATCAATTGCTATCATTCAGTTTTTTTTGCATTATAATTTATTTTACTGGCAAAAACTCGGTCGACGCACAGTACTTTTAATTCACATGATTCTGCACTGAAAATTGGGCACAACAAAAACACAGTACAAAAGTGTAACCAGAGCAGTTAAAAAATATAGCGCGATGCTGTTCTCATAAAACACCTTCGACGTACTGGGCAACTGATTCAGGTGCTCGTATATCAAACATGGCTCGTATGGTAGTGCTAAAACTTGCTTGAAAGCTGACTCGTATCTCAAGTTTCTCGTAAGTTGGGGCACTCGTAAGTTGAAGTATATTGTAAGGTTTTCAAGCTAGTTCTAACCGAGTACTATGTGAGAAACTTTGGAATACACTGAGAAAATATTATTGATCAGAAGGTTAGAAATATATTAGTGTAGATATTGGAAAATCTCTCTCAAGTAGAGAAGACTGATTGTGCCTAACAGGAAGTTTCAAAGAACAGACTAGTGCATTGTGGGTGTTAGTGTGTCTTGAGTGCAGTTCTGTTAGTTCTAGTCACTTTATTAAAGCTCCTCTCCTCTGGTCACAGCTTAGTAGACAGTAAGCTGTGACCAGAGCTCTATCACTGGTGGTTAGTAATACAAAAATTTGTTATATTTTCTTCAGGTAGTCAACTGATGAGCTGTTTTTCTCTGTAATTTGTTGAACCAAAGAACTGTCATGTTGTACCTTACCCTGTCTCCTTTAGTGTTAGCTGAGGAGGATTGTCAAGAGTACCTCAACTTCCAGACCAAGTTCTATACCTTCACCATCTACAGTCGTATTCAACCTATAGATTGTGACAGATTTGAATGCCTTTCACATCAGGAAGCGTATAAATTCATGAATTGCAAAATAGTGAGACAGCTGGAGGTACGTTCCAAGATTTGTTCCATTTTTTCTGACTGCAGTTAATTCTTATTTGGCGTGTAAACATAACATATTGATCAGTATTTATGGAAAACCATTAAAATAGTTCATTAACAGTTTGGACTCTAGTGAACTGGTCCCATTCACCAGAGCAGGGTACCAGCTATAGTGAGTGGAATCCCAACAGAGAATCCCACTCACTGCGAGATCTTCTGTTGGGATCCCTCAGCTTACTGTAGGATCCCAAAAGCTTTTTGACAGTTCCCACTCATAGTTATTTTTTAACATTTGAAAGTAGGTATATCACAAACATTTATTGATGGTAACGTCTGCATAAAACCTAAGATGAACCAAACATATCTATGCGTCTGTATATTTTTGTTTTACCGCTATCTCCTTCACCCCATGGTTTACAAACTGACTATATTGGTGGTTATTAATATGTGTGCAAGGTCAAGGACAATTGTAACATTGCGCGCCCAAGTCATTAGAATATAACGGCTGTAATTATTGTACAGTGATATGGTTGTAACATAAATGACACCTCCTAAATACATTAGTATGCACACGTGCTAAATAGATATCCCCCATATGAAGAGAATTTCAAAGAATGTTTAAGATAGACTTGCAACAAAATTCATTTTACAGTTATTTGGTATCAAAATATTCACCATGTCTTACTCTGCTGTGTTGTAGGTGCAAAATATGGGGAAATGTGGTTACAAGATCTTAAAAGCTCAAGATCTTTTTTAAAGAAATTTTAATCTGCAGCGGTTTTGTGATGGCGGCGATTATTTGTTCGTTTTTGAGCTTTTTAGAGCTTGTAATCACATTTCCACATATTTGGCACCTGCAACACAGCAGAGTAAGACATAGCTAATTTTCCGATACCAAATTACTGTAATGTGAATTTTGTTGCAAGTCAACCTTTAACATTAAAGCTCATAAATTACATAATTTTTTTTTATGGTATATTTCAATACATTAGAGTCTTGGCTTTCAAATTAGCTATTGTTTGCCATAGTGAGACAGACATTGGTTGGTGTTTATAGGATTTCCCTAAAGCTCTACCGCGAAAGAGTTTACTGGCATAGTCTCGAAAATTGTGATGTCGCAATTCTCATATTCGTTGTTGTGTGCTCTTATTGTTTATTTATCAACTACGATAATGGCGATAATGACGCTAGTGGCAGGCCAAGGTAGGATAACTCCAGAGAACGAATGAAGATGACAAATCAGTCAGTGTCATTAGTTCTCCACGTACATATTATTTCTATGATAAGTACCTCAGACTCAAAGCACCATACTATAATTTCCCGATGATATTATGCGCTAGCTCTTTATTTTTAATGTAATGTTGAGGGTGACGACTGAGACTAATTAATTTCAAGCATTGCGTGATTTCGCGAAAATGCGGTTGACATTTAGTCTAAGGGCCACGCAGGTCATAATTTAATCGATGTGATTTCATTACCTCTATCAACAACAGTACATTTATTGAAGCATAATTAATTAACCCAGAACATGTGTTTGTATTGGTTGGGCGTTAGCACGATCGCGGGCATTGTTGATTATCTAGAATCTTAGTTTATTATTAGCGCTCTCCGGATTTAACAGCATCGATTGTCACAGAAAAACGCAGCCTCAATGGCGGCAAAAGGGATTGACGACCTAAGGCTAAATGAGAATTAGGGCGTCACATTTTGAGTACCTGAACCAAGTGTTTTTTTTTGCAGGACGTACTTTTGACACCCCGTTTTTTATAGTTCTATCATTCTTTGTGTATTGAATATAGGCTCATTCGAAAGCCAAGACTCTGATGCATTAAAATACATAATAAAAATATTATGTAATTTACGTGCTTTAAAATAGATACAAAGAATGTAACTAATAACAAGCCCTTTGTCTTTAAAAAGAGAATCTTTACTACCAGAGTAGTTGTTTGTTCTGTTATCTACACACCATCTATACAATGTAGATGTTGGTGGCCAGAATGGTAATAATTAAAGAGTGAGTCATTTTGGTGACTTTCACAACTTGTTTTGTTTATATTAGGTTAAGATAACACGAGAAGGTAAACACAACTCATGATGATAGCGATATCAATGTAGCAAGAACAAAGTCAATATGGTGGTCATTTTCGAAGCTGGTTAAACCAGCCATATCAAGATTCACCTAAACTCTACTTACGAAAATTCAGCAGTCCTTACACAGGGCTAACAAAGGTTGCATGGCGTCATGCCTCAATGTTATATAACGTGTGTACATCTTACTCTGGTTATTGTCACTGCTCTTATTTTAAAAATACTTTTATAATAGTTTATAGCAATAAAGTGCTCCAGGCTGACATAGACTCACATCATCTCTTGTAAGTTTAACTTTATTAATAACAATATTTAGATCTATAGTTAGTTGTAACTAGTTCAGGCCTTTGTATCATTATAAGCACTGGACATACATACTATCACTCTATTTGTATTTACTTTGTAGATCAGAAGAGGTGAGGTTTCTATAACCATCATGGTGTACTTTATAGCTAGCTGTTTAGGAGGCATGTACTGTATATCACTTTTTTAAAACTTGAGTAGATTATAGCTTTTAATCAGGTCGTATCTTCTGACAGCCAACTTTGATAGCAATTATAGTCATAGACCTTCTGTTTCTGCTCTTAAAATAACTACAGACTAAAAAGGATATTTGATCTCCTCGCTGTATGGACTCACTTTCAATCTAACTCTTTGATGTCCTGACTGTCGAGCACATTGCAGTCATAGCGGGTCACTTGGTATAACAGTCACAGCTGGTCACATCGTATCACATTCATAGCTGCTCACAGGATATAATTTTTATAGCTGGTAACATGGTATAACTCCCCTACCTAGTCACACGGTATCATGATCACAGCTGGTCACAAGCTATCATGGTTATAGCTAGTCGAATGCTCTGGTAGTCATTGCTGGTCACATGGTATAACGGGCATACCTGGCCATATGGTATCACGGCTTAGCTGGTCACGTGGTATCAAAATCATAACGGGTCACATGGTATCATGATCATAGCTGGGTATCATCATCAACCCCTCCCCTTAGCATTCAACTAGATGTGAATATCCAACCGTGCCATAGTTACTATATGGTAAAACTAACTGACTTGTTGTGAACAACTGTGACACTGTGAACAACTTTGGTGGTCCCAAGTAATTCAGTAAAGCCTGGTTCCTATATACGTCGCAAAGCACCCCATCAGTACCGCAAGCTATTAGCGAAGAAATGGGAATTTACGCGCCGGGTACGGCCGGTAGTTGCCGGCGGCATCGCAATAGTTTTGCACTGCTCAAATTTCGCCAAAGACCGCAGACAAAACTTTCCCGAAATGCACTGTACGGGTACAGGTCACCATTATAGAAACGGCATTGGAGTATTTTATTTGATAACGCAATTATGTTTACGATATTATTAACGATGTGGCTTTATGTGAACAGATGCGAGCGAGCGGCGCAAGCGATTTGCTGGGCGTGTTACTGCCGGAGTCTTGCAATCGATATGGGAACCAGGCTTATGGAAGAACTTGTTAAATCTGGCAAATTGCCATCTTATTGGCATACTGCAGACTAGTGACCTTTTGTAAAACAAAATCTTTTCTAGATATGTCCACATGGTAGTCTTACAACAGCTTCTGTGATTGGATGGATTAATCTTGTAGTCAGACCTATATACCCTAGGACATTTATGTATTCACCACATCTAACCTTCGTGTTTTCGCGGAGTCATCCTCCCGCGAAAATTTAATGTGCGAAACTAAACTATCATAACGAATGAGCGAAAACGCGAAATTAAATAGCTTTGTTCATTGATAGTCGAAGAAACAAATGGCAGCAAGCGATCAAATTGCATTATCGACCTCGCCCACGCCATTCTACCTGCAGTTCACAATTACCCGCAATTATTCACAGTTCCCAAATTGAAATGTTTTTCTTATCGATGAACCAGGCCCGTATTCCCTGGGGCGGCTGGCCGGCTGAGCCATTCCAACTTTTTAGGAACTTTCTGCGGCTAAGTACAGTCAAACTCGGATAACTCGCCCTCAAATAAAATGTAACATTTCATCTCAAACACAAGGTTAACTCGAACGGATTTGTTTGGTCCATTCCCACGCAATGATAAATTGCTTCAGATAACTCGACCTCAACCCCGTTTATTCGAAAAGTTATTTGCCCAACGGCTATGGAAACTGTTTTTATCGCTGTAGAATATCACTTCATTCGAAGCCATACAGACAAACATCACCTTTCAGTAGTTCTTAGGCATCATTATTATCCTCATCAGTGGCAAAATATTCTTGTTCGCGATCTTTATAAAGGTTTGTAAAATATCAATTTTATCAAACATCCGTTTGGCCATGTTCCATCGAAAGCGTGAAAATCTCCGTATAAACTTAAAATAAAATCGGCAAAATCGATCTTTGTTAAAACGCTCAAAAGAAAAAGATGTCTTTTTTCCGAGCGTTTCAACTGCGGTCAAGTTTTGCCTATTTCAATTTAAAGACGTCTCGTCAATTACATCACCTAAAGCAAAACAAATCTCAAAAAGATAGAAAAATGTTGATATTTTCCGATAATTTTTTTTTAAAACCTAACACAAGAGGCCCGGCTGAGGCCCTACTTAAGAAAAACCTGTTGGTGGCTTACACCGCCCCCTCCACACCCCCAGGTGTTCATAACCAGTCGCCTAACATTAACCACCCCAACTTGCAACTAGTGAATACAGGCCTGCAGTGAACTGAACTTGTGGAATCTAATTGTTTGTTCCACTGCTTTTATTTTCACATCACAATATTTTCGCACTCTCCAGCGCTGCGAAGTTAAGTTGCAGTAATACTTTACTCTGTATGCTACTCACGAAACTAAATATTAACGAATTATAGGGTAACTATGTCCTAGGGTAACTAATATTTAACCCATAATCTTTGTGGGATGTTGTAGCATGGCTACCCACCCTCTCGGCAGACAGGTTCTTTCATACATAGATCTACTTTTGATCAACTTGTATTTTGCTATCGTATTCTTCAAATGATACAGAGTATTTATCTTCCCTTGTAGGTAGAACAAATACCGATTTTTTGAAACTAATGCATCTCTTCAACTTGCCCTTTAGCTGTGGACAGATGATATTCGAGAAAGATGGCTGCCGTGGTTTAAACTAAGGGATACTGCCAACTCTACTGTGTTGCTCTCCTGGCTTGGCATCTCACTCATAAGTACCTGCATTGATGGAACAGGTCACACCACCAGGTAGGTGGAGCTTAGTTTCATAGACTTATTTACATAGACATTGTTTACACATGCATTCTGTTTGATATGTGATTCAGAACTAAAAGACTAACATAATCATCCTATTATTTAGTTGAAATAATTTAACTAATGAGTACCTTCATCAACTAAACAGGTCACACCACCAGGTAGGTGGAGCTTTGTTTCATAGACTTCCTCACATAGACAATGTTTACACATTCACTCTGGTTGATATGAGATTCTGAACTAGAAGAATAACATAATCAATTTTTAATTGAGTTTAATTACTTCATACTACTAAACAAGTTCTCATATTTAATATGATACTTTAATATACTACCAAAGCAGTGAATAGGAATCTAATGTGTAAAAGAGGAACAAATATAACGGCACCATATTGCCGAGTGAGGATGAGATGGACCTATTTAACGATGAATTCCTTTATCAATGGGTTTTCTATAATGAATTACCTTTGTTAAAAGAGATCTAATATACAATTAACATTTGGTATAAATTTGTTTGAAACAAATATTAAATCCTTGTTTGTTTGTTTAGTTTCCTTAGAACATTAATCTACTTTCTGTATTCTCCCAACATACTGAAAATCAGCCTGTCTGACTCATTTACAGCTAAGGACTTGTTATTCTCATAGAGAGTGACCAATCTGGTATCTCTTTATGGCAGGTGGAATCACTAGATGTACTTTATGGGCAGTCTTCTATCCAACCAATGTAATGTAATGGCAATTTTGTACAAAATCTTTGACTTTTTGTCAAATTTTCTAAAATTGCAGATTTATGAAGTACTGTAAGCAGTAGAATGTGCTCTTTCAACAGGTATGCATTTTATTGACAGAAACTAATGCAAACTATACAAATAAGCCTTTTATTGCGACCCTGTAATAAACCAAACCGCAAGAAAACCGCAAAAAATGCAACCCTTACGACCTGTTTATTGGCATAATAAATGGCTCCTTATCGGCCGTTATCAAATGAAATCTATACACCAAGCGAAAGCTCAACACGTGATCTTTTCAATCGTACTGATAATATTCACTTTCAATCAACCAATGAAGAGTGAGAGCCTTTTTATTCCCGCCAAAAGAATAACCTTGAAGCAAGTGAAACCTGCTAGTTTGATTTGCGTCGGAGCTGCTATTTTCTTATCAAATGAAATCAACGCATCATTAAAATTGACCAATGGAATGCCGCGGTGCGGATGTAGGTAGCGATTGTAAACATTGCGAAGCCATTGATAAGCTCATTCCTTTTGTCTTTGACCGAAGACCCAAACGTACGCGTTTCTAAAACTCTCACACATTATTACAAGTTGCTATTTCGAATTACAAGATGGTGAAAACATATACACCCAGTTCATACGGCAAGAAGAAAAAGAAAAGAGTCTTTCATCTAAAAAAACTGATGATGATGTTAGTATTCTCGTCTTGCTATTTTTTATTTATTTCGATTCAATTTTTTGTCGCTATGACTAGTTTTAATTAGTTACTAGATATCTTTTCAGCGTCTATCTATTTCATTAGGCTAAACCAAAGAATTCAACAGTATCAAATATAAAATGTTGGTTATGTATCGATAATACCTAGTTGGTGTTATGCTATTCGCTACAAAACATTCGTGTTGGAGATTTCCTATTAGCGCTTCTATCAGTGGTGAAGTTAGCTATGGTGCTTCAGTATGCTGTTTATGTTGTCTACATGGCCGAATATGAACTCAAGATAAATGTGATGGCTCAGCAAAAAAATTAATTATCCGTAACCGATAATTCCTAAGCATCATTATTTTTTTTATTTCTAGAAAATTGATGCCGCCACAACACCGCCGAGCACATCTCTTCTGTCACCAGCACCATCAACATTTTATGCTCCAGTTTGTGCTGATTCAGATTCTGCTGCTGCTTCAGATTCTGCTGCTGCTACAGATTCTGCTGCTGTTCCAGTTTCTGCTGCTACTCCAGTTGCTGCGTCCAAGCGCAAGCTGGAGACCTTCAGGGAATATACTGCTGGCCACCCTATTTATGCTAGTGCCGACATTTTTTCTGGTGATGCTGCCGCAAGCAGTGTCTGTGCAGGCAGCTATAGGGTAGTTAGTTTGGAATTTCTAAATAGCGTAGTATCTTATATAGTTTGTTACACCTGTTCTAGTACGAATGTAAGGTTAGTTGAGAATGCTAATGTCTACGGTATGTCTAGTTTATTTGAAGTAGTTTGTCAAGATTGTGAGGCCACAATTATGTCGCAGCACACATCCCCGAGTGTGGTAATTGGTAGGGCTTATGATATCAATGATGTTTATTCTTGTAAGAGTAACGGGGTAGGATATGCACAGGCGTGTAGCTTTATTTCAGATCTAAATTTACCTCAGCCTACTACTTCTTGTGCATACTACACTAAGTTAGATAAGTTAACTACTGCATGCACTAAAGCTTTAGAGGAGCATTTTAGAATCATTAGGATTATTGTAAAGGAAGAGCATCTAAAGCTTGAGGAACGTAGGACTGATGTTGATGTAGATACTGTAGATATAGCTGTAAGTTATGACGGTACATGGCAGAAGCGTGGAAATAGTTCACACAATGGTGTATTTGTTGTTATAGATGTTCTTACTGGATCTGTTGTAGACCTTGAAGTGATGTCAAACTACTGCCAGGTATGTGAGAAAGGACCGAAGAAGGATGACAGTGATTACAATGAGTTCTGGAAGAAACACCAAGATGCTTGCGAGAAGAACCATGGGGGCTCGAGCGGTGCTATGGAGAGACGCAGCAAAGATCATCTGGCAGAGATCTACAACAGGGCCTTTACGATATACTGCTTTTCTTGGTGATGGTGACAGTTTAGCGTATGATGCGGTGTGTAGTCTAAACGTATACGGTGATGTCAGTGTCAAGAAGGAAGAGTGTATAAATCATGTTGCTAAACGTTTGAGGACTCACTTGAAAAATCTCAACGTTTTATATAAAAAGACGTCGACGCCTATTTCCGGTAAAGGCAAGCTTGCAGACACATTGATGCGAGATTTGCAGTCTTATTATCGCAACGCCATCACTCAGAATTCAGGCGACATTGACGGAATGAAAAAAGCAATTTCTGCCGCGCTGTATCACATCACGTATGATTACTCGCACCCGCAGCATGATTATTGCCCTCGTGATAGCTAGTGCTGGTATAAGAATCTCAGCATGTTGCCTTCGAAACCTGACTTGCCGATTGCGATGTTGAGTATGATCTTGTATACAAATGATTGTCAGACGAGAGATTGTTGGAGCGGTGTGCGAATGTGAGTACTCAGAATGCGAACGAATGCTTGAATGGGAAAATCTGGTGACCCTGCCCAAAGACCCAGTGGTATGGTAAGCGTGCAGTGACAGTGGGTTTGACGATGGCTGTGATGGTCTTCAATGGTGTTAGAACTGAAGTATTCAGGGTACAAAAGTGTTTCGGTCTGCTTGTAGGTGAGAAGTCATTACTGCATGCAGATGCCAAAGATGAGGACAGATTGAAGAGAAAGATCGTCAGTGGCAGCCAGAGGAAGTCGAAAGTACGTCGCAGAACTACAAAACAACAAAGACAGCGGCATAAAGAAGGAGTAACCTATGCGGCCGGAAGATTTGGTGTCTAATTCAGAGGTATAGCAAAATGCTAGTTAGAGTATTATACATAGTAGTATTCAATAGCAGTAAGATTAAAGTATATAAAGTGCAAACTTATTTTGGTTGGGTTGTAGGTAAGAAGAAATAGTTGCATGCGAGATGAGCAGAGATTGAAGATAAGGAGAATCAGTCAAGACCGAATAAGTCAATAGCATGGTATGGTTTACTTCCTGCTGTAGGTCATTGGCCTTTTTGTTTTGAAATATTTGAAAAAAAGGCTAATTGTCTGTAGCAGTAAGTCAACAGCACCTCGCAGAACTACTAAGCAACAGAGACAGCGGCATAAAGAGCAGAAGTTGAAGATAGTATTGGTAAGGTTGACTTTCTTTTGCAGTTGGTTAGGAACAATCTCTTGAAAGAGTTGAGATTATTTTCATCCATCTGCCAAAGTAGATCAACAGCAAGTTGCAAAACAACTGAGCAACAGAGACAGTGGCATAAAGAGCTGAAGTTGAAAAGGGAATCGGTAAGGTTTACTTTCTTTCGCAGTTGCTCAGTTTCATACTCTTGAAAAGGTTGAGTAGCGAATTGACCAACTGCTGAAGAAAGTCAACAGCAACTACAAACAAGCAGTTGAAGATAGGATTGGTAAGGTTGACTTTCTCTCGCAGTTGGTTGGGAACATTCTCTTGAAAGATTCGAGAAACTTTGCTTGCATACCTGAAATCGATACCTTTTTTGTTATTCTGTAAATCATCGGTTACAGTTTTGTCATATCGATCGGTATCAATTCTTATGCTCAAAAATTAGTTTTGTAGTCGATATCAAAATTCTGTTTCTATGACGTTTGGAAGCACATTCTGAGCTTCACTTTGACATTAAGAACAAGCATTTTGATGTAGCAGCTGATTCACAAAATCTGAATGGGTAGACCTTTCGCTGCAGCGTATCATTTCACGATCTAGCAAACATTTACCTATCTAAACCTTGGCTTAGCCATGTACTGTACAAAATCTAGTCGTTTTCTGTTAGTATCTAGTGAAATATTTAATCTGTTTTGTTTCTTGCCATCGGTTATGTTTGTATATAATAAATTCTAGTTGCTAACGCGTAGCCTGAATACGTCTTGTAGCATAAAAATGTAAAACTATTGTTTTTGTTACTTTACAAAAGTTGACTCCATTCTAGAGTAACGGCTGGAATAATGCTATCTGATGGCATGTAGCATAGCAAGGTGCTGTTGTTGCTGTTGTTGCTGTTGTTGCTGTTGTTGCGCTTGCTTGCAAGATGAAACCTGGTGCGTTGGGTCTTCATGTAACACATATTTGTAAATATTTCATAGAAAACTCATTATGCAATCGATGAGTTGTCAAATCTTCCTTCATAATGCTAGCTTTATGCGTGCAACAGGAAGTACATATATGTACATTCTTTCTTATGTCGAGTAACAGCGGAGTGTAAGTCGAACATGCAGTGTACCGTATAAACACAGTACAACTCTTTATTCATACATAATAACCAGTGTTTGTGGTATTACCTAGTGCAGAGTGTGCAGTGTTGATACAGTAGTAGTGTTGCTAGTACATACATGTATATTACAGTGCCAGCTTATAAAAAGTGACAGGTCATGTAGTCAGTACTGGCTAAGTTGACTAATTAGCCAATGTCAAAATAAGCAAGATGACTATTTTGAGTAACACAAACTTGTCTAAATATTTACTATTCTAAGAGCCATGCAGCCAGTTTGTAATCGTTACGTGTCATGAATAAGTAATGAATAATTAAGTAATGAATATGACCACGATTATTACTATGTTTAGCTATTTAGCCGCTTAGCCTAGTAAAGAGAATTTCTGCTTGTAATCTTGGAGGATCGGAGTTCAAATTCAGTGCGATGTAGATTTTTCGCTCCTACAACTGTATCGCTATAACTTGACACAAAACTCAGTGACCAACAATCAGACAAACACCGATATTAATTTAGATTCATTATTATATGCTAGATGGTTTATTACTGAAATTTATTTTGTGTGACATTTCCAACATTTTTTGCGCATGACACTCATCAGTCTCTGACTATTCTGTGATTGTATGTTTTGAATTAGCTTCAAAGCTGCTAGAAGCAAACACTTTAGTAGTTACCAAATATATTTGTTACACAGTAAGTGGTAAGTTATCATAGTTTACAAACAAGACTCAGGTTACAGCAGGAATGATACATTATTACTAGTGCTCATGTCTAAGGTATAGAAACTCCACTCAGTTATCATACACCACTTTGTACTCTCTTTCAGATTTCTTTTTCTTCAACTTTAAATTGTTCAGGCAATATCTCGAATTTAGACTCTGGTTCACTGCAACTTTTTCTATCCGAAGGATGACTTGACCAATAGAAAACTTGTTATGTTGCTAGCATTGCATGTTCCAGAGTATAGGCGAACTTTTCAAATGTTTTGTCAGTGTTTGTGAATAAATCTGAAAGAATTTGCGTTATTATTTACTGTGCTATTACTGGGTTATAACCGTGTAGTAGTCAATTTTTAATGTCCAAACTTTTTAAATGTTTAGATATGACTTACTGCTTCTTAGTTTGAACACACCTTATGCTTATTCTGCCTCGTTTCTAATGAACATTATCTCACCACCAAGTCCACCACCCAGTTCACTACTGGCTCTGCACTTAGTCGGCTTCCTGTTGCTGACCCTTAAAGGAGATGACCTTGACTAAATAGAAATTAAGTAGGTGGCATCTACACATCATCGTCACTGATTACGAATTGTAATCACCAAATATGGAATACTAATCAATTCCTTATCTATTACTGATAAGAATATAGAGTTAAGTGTCAAGCACACAGTTCATAACGACAGCCAATCAGCAGTTAGAACAAGTAAATATCATTCCCTCTCAAAATGGCATCAGCCACAACATTTGACAAAGAAGAAGAGTGTTCTCACTGTTGGGGAAAGCTACGAAAGCTGACAGAACCTCGTGTCTTACCATGTGGTCGTATCAGCTGCACCCCGTGTTTAGAGGCAAAGTACAAGATACATAAAGGTGTTAGATGTGAAACCTGCCAGTAAGTAAAACCTTGTAATATGTAGTCAATGTAATTTTTAGATATTTACACTCACTTGAATAGCAATAGTACTGAAGTATTGTTTGAAAGTGAGCCAATAGAATATTCAACAAGGTCGCAAACCTAATAGAATATTCAATAGAATATATTACCACATAGCTTTACTTCATCCCTTTTACCATGTACCATGGTAATACCTAACAGCAAAGCTGTATGAAATAGGATGGAAACTTTTATCTACTATCTGAGGCTTTCTGTGATTGAATTTGCAAATGTCCATCATTAAGTACTGTAGGTAATAGTAAAAACATGCTCTCACCTTATTGGTCTGTTATAGGAAAAGAACTACTTTCACTCTGGTAATCTGACAATTTCTATCTATGTTCAAGAAGTAAATATGATTCAATAGAGTCCATTACAGCGCATAATAACTTCATATCTCATAACTATAGTTATGAGATGCTATAGTTAATATATATTCCGAATTTACACCAACTTACATGCTATAGCTGGCACTAGTCGGTGTGATACATCTTGAAATTTGACTGCATATATATTTAGCAAAGGTGTACAAGAAGCTTGACATTCAGAGTCTGCTGATTGCGATGTTTCATGAGTCAGAGCATCCAACAACAGTGGCCTGTGATAGACCGACATGTAATAATACAGCATACAACTTCTGTGTAGACTGTGGAGAGAAAGTTTGCAATGATGACCTTGAGGTATATTGTCATTTATTTAAAATGTCCTGATACTGTTTAATAGCTTCAAGCAATTATAATTACACATTATGTTAATATATTCAATTTTACACTAAACAATGAATCAAACTCCTGTTAGTGTGGACAGAGTTGAGGTTTGGTAACTAAACTTGAAAATTACATTTACCTGTGTTCAAATAGAAGGCGAGCGAATAGAATATTATAGGCAGTAACCACTATCATGGGTCATAACTATTTGTTATCATAAAGTTACTGTTTGAGAAACATTTTCGTAACTGCTACACATATGGCAGTAGATCACACTTTAAGTTACGTGCTGTACCACACACTGACACTCAGTGAGTGAATAGTTTATGGTAGACCTGCAATAATTATGGTAATTGAAAATTGGGAATGTTTAGTTCTGTAGAATAGCTCTTGTACTGAATACTAACAGGTTTTTTATTTCATAATGATAATCAAATGAGTCTGTTGATAATACTTGCAGTTTATGAGGAAACTAGACACAAAGATACATTACAGTGCAATCATGTGTGATACTAACTAATTCAAAACTCTTTTTGCTTAATTAAAGGTTGACTTGTAACAAAATTCACATTACAGTTATTTAATATGAAAAGATTCACCATGGCTTACTCTGTTGCGCTGGAGGTGCAAAATATGTGGAAATGTGATTACAAGCTCTCGAAAGCCAAAAAAGGAACAGTTAATTGCAGCCACACGAGATCACTGAAGTTTGGATTCTTTTGCCAAAATGGCTCAATATGACATAGCTGTGGTAGATGGTTTTTGTTTACACTGTCATGCAACCTTATATGTCAAAATATTTTCACAAATATACTTCACGCATTTAATAAAACCATGTCTATTGTTATTACACTTCTGTTTCATCCTCATTGTAATGTTGTCAGATTTAGCACTGATCTCTTGTAACGAATCATAAAAACTTGTTAACCTTTTTAACTTTAGCTCAAAGGCGTACATATCATTGTCTGATGAGCATGACGAGCCTGTTGGTCAACTGTGATAATTGAAAAGTGCTGCAAAAATTATTTTCAAAGTATTGGGTCACATGATCAGATTACGACTCGACAATTAGTTCAAGCCGAAACAAAACTGTAGTAGCGAGCATCTATAGTTGATACGGGGTCTTTGGTAAAACCCGAAGTGTTGGTCATATACTAGTGCTACGATAAGTTTTTATTGAGCTTGTTATTAGTCTTTCAATTCACGTGAGAACATCGCGCCACAAGACAATAACCAAACTATCATGACTACGTCAGAGAAATAAAAAGATTCCAATTTACACTGGCTTTTCGTTTTTGAGATTTTTAGAGCTTGTAATCACATTTCTACACTTTTGGGCCCTACAACTGTGGTGGAACACCAAGTTTCTATCCTTCTTGTACAGTTTCTAACTGGAGTTATGTTCCCTTTTTATCCTTTTGTAGCCACGCCCCTAAGGGAGGCTGGTCTTAGCATCTCATTTGCATAATTTGATGTACTTAAGGCAGGGCCTCGGCTCTTTATGTTCGTTCAATACATGCAGTGCATTTGGAACCATACTCTTTCTGCTACCTTGCGTGATACCAGAACCACCCCGGCATATAGCTATCTCCAAGGACCTAGTCTATGGACTGTGCTGTGGGGATAGACTCATAAAAACACTGTCGACCTCGTCGACCTCCGGTCGACCTTGTCGTTTTGTCGACCTTGTCGAGGCTTGGTTTGGCTGCACCGGAGAAAGGAACCCTCTAGCCAGGTGGCCCGGTGGCTGGTAAGCCTAGCCGAGCACAAGTATCGAATCATCCATCGAAAAGGCGTTAAGCACGGTAACGCCGATGGGTTGAGTCGACAACAGTGCATCGAGTGCAGGCAGTGTGCTGCCATTGAGAAGCGGGATCGGGGGCCAACTAGGCTACAAGTGTGTGACTCGCTAGTACCCCCAGGGACTAATTGGGAAACTACTGTACTAGTGGACCAAGTTCCAGTACAACCACCAAGAGGTACGGGAGAACCCAGTCCTAGCGCCCACCAGTTGGACAAAGACGAATGGCCTCGACTACCCAGCAGCAGACATACATCAGGGCCCAGCCTCCCGACTCCCACACCAGCCAGCCAAGTTCCAGTACGGCTGCCATGCGGTGCGGGGTCACCCAGAGTGTTGGACAACCCCCTCAGAAAGTCTCAAAACCCTCGGTTACGGGCCATCAAGGTGGCAGGTGAGCCAGGACTCGGCGTGGAGAATGACCAAGTTGCAGTACAATCAGACGCTAGAGCCACGAGTTTAGATCTCTCACCGCCAGCTGCTCCAAAGGTTCCGGAATTGTTGACAGTAGTGCAAACCTCACCAGATGAAGTACGAGCATTGCAACAGAAACCCGCTGCCGACCTAGGGATAATTTACCAGGCCGTCAGGAACCGGAAAAGAGTCGAAGAGGCAGTATTACAAGTAGGCAGCTCCGAGTTGCAGCGGTTGGCCCGGATGTTCCATCAGCTCTAGATTGACGAATCAGGTGTATTGACCCTTCATCTCATTCAGAATGGGCGAGAAAGGGTGGTGCTGGTATGCCCCCAAACTCTGCGACAGGAGATCCTGTGGAAGGCCCACGAACAAACTCACTGCGGTGTGGAAAGGACCCTGAAGCGCGTCCAGCTGGATTGGTACTGGCCGGGCATGACTGGAGATATCAGGAAGGCAGTTCTCTCCTGTGAAGTTTGCCGGCGGGCTAAGACGGGAAAGGCCCGGACCTCCGGGAATCGACAACGGTTGTACGCTGGGAGGCCATGGCAACGTCTAGCAGTTGATTTAGTGGGACCCCTAACTCAGACACCTCGAGGAAATAGCTGGGGGTTGGTACTCACTGACCATTTCACTCGGTGGTCGGATGCCTTAGCTATCCTTGAGGCTACAGCTCCAACGGTGGCCCAAGTCTTGGATGAAAGAGTATTCAGTTACTTCGGTCTGCCCGAAATTATCTACACCGACCAGGGGAGCCAATTCGAGTCCTCTTTGTTTCAAGAGCTATGTGACTTGTGGGGAGTCGACAAATCTAGGACCACTCCGTACCACCCCGAAGGAAATGGTGTGGTTGAAAGAAACAATCGAATATTGGGTGACTCCCTACGAGCACTTTTACTGGGCAGAGGACAAGAGGACTGGGATCAATTATTGCCACAGATCATGCAGACGCTGCGAGGGCTACCGCACTCCGCCACTAAGGAAACACCCAATTATTTGATGTTGGGTCGAGAGCTTCGTCTTCCTGACCAATTGCTGCATGGAAATAGGTTGGAGTCATTTACGAGCACACACGAGTATGTCCAGACTGTTCACGACCGGTTGATACAAGCTCATACTCTCCTCCGAGATAGACAGAAGGAAATTGTATCAACCGATGTGAGAGAGCCTCCGCTGTTCAATGAGGGCGACCTCGTATGGTTGCTAAGCAAGCGGCGAAGAAAAGGGGAAAATCCGAAATTAGCGGCCAAGTATGTGGGGCCCAATCGCGTACTAAGGAGTCACGAAAATCATATGTACGAAGTAGAAAGATATGGACAGCGATCCACTCAAGCCGAAGGAAGATTAAGGCTCTGTCGCCCTAGCCCGGTGCAACAAGGTCGAGCCCCAGCTGAAGTCAAACCTGCCCGACGTCCCAACATGAGAGGTTATCCCCGGAGACGAGTATCACGGGAAAACGGTAATCCAGATGCCGTTATTTCCGAATCACTTCTGCCTAGTCGATTAATAGATTTACCAATACCACAATCGCCAGGAAGATTGGAACCACCTCGGCTCCCCAGCGAAGATTTTTTGGTCTCACCAAGTGAACACAACTCTGACTCGAGGGCTGGCCTCGACACTGGCTGCGAATTGGCGACCAAAGAAGCAAGAGCTACGGGGAATGAAGGAGTCCAGGCTAGTACCACTGGGACCGGAAACACCACGCGGCCTCAACGAATAAGAAAGCCCCCTGCGTATCTAGCGGATTATGACACCAATACTGTCCAATCAGGAGAGGCCAGAAGGAGTCAAGGCCAAAGGACGGCCATTTTGGAAACCGAAGAAAGCTCTCTCACTGTTTGTTATCAGCTCGACACGCACACACACGCATATTTACACCCTCCAGCCATGGAAGTGATTAAAGAGACCATTAAGGAAGCTTCTCCAATTACCGGAGCTCTACTCTTGCTATCGGAGCTAGTGACTCCATTAGAACTACACTCGGCTCCCAATGAAACGTTGGATGGTATGGATTCCGACTCGACGAAGGAAGATTCCTCCCCGAGCTCTCGCCTACCGACCAAGTGGGTCTCAGAGGAGACGACCAGGAAAATAATGAAGTTATGTCAGGAGGACGGTGTCTACTGTCCGTTGTGCCAGCAGTCATTATCCACCCCCCGACAGCGCCGGATCCACATTGCACAACATTTTTCGAGGTTCTTCTGCAAATGTGGGAGAAATTCTACCTCGAGAGATACAATCGCCAAGCACCAATCGAGGGTGAAGGGCGTGGAGAACCGGAAAAACCACGGTGGAACGCTATCCCACATGGATCAGGAGGGTCCAATTAATCAACCCACCGGCCTTCGAGAAACCTATGCCTTATGGTCCGGTTAAGATGAAGCCACCTGTGAGGAGAGGACCGCAGGCACCCTTTCCCTTTCCCCCGAAGGAAAAGCGGATAGATTGGAAATGTAGTCCGCTCAAGAAGGGGAAACCCATACCTGCTCCCAGGAAGACACTAACGACGGTCGGGAGCATCCAATGTCGACTGGGAGATGTCCGACCCCGAGCCACGGTGGACGCCCTTCGAGAAGAGGCCTCTAGCCTCAGACGAACGGCCCGTCGCCTAGAAGAGTTGGCTAACCAGATGTCGACCAAGTGAAAGATTGCGACACGAATCCCGTTAAAAACATTGACTATCCCTATCTTGTAGTATATTCTAGTTGTTTGTGTTTTCTTTTATTATTTTATTTTTTTGTTTTTTTTTATTATAGCCGATTGCTGTCTATAGGGGCGGCGTGTGTGGTGAAACACCAAGTTTCTATCCTTCTTGTACAGTTTCTAACTGGAGTTATGTTCCCTTTTTATCCTTTTGTAGCCACGCCCCTAAGGGAGGCTGGTCTTAGCATCTCATTTGCATAATTTGATGTACTTAAGACAGGACCTCGGCTCTTTATGTTCGTTCAATACATGCAGTGCATTTGGAACCATACTGTTTCTGCTACCTTGTGTGATACCAGAACCACCCCGGCATATAGCTATCTCCAAAGACCTAGTCTATGGACTGTGCTGTGGGGATAGACTCATAAAAACACTGTCGACCTCGTCGACCTCCGGTCGACCTTGTCGACCTAGTATAAAACCTCTCTGGGCGCAATCCCTTGTGTGGGGCGGTTAATATTGACCGGTGGAGTAAGCCGACCTAGTCGTCTCTGCGTGTTGGTCACGGGAAACCACTACACAGCCCCTGAGAGGGGTGAATGCAGACCGGTAGAGTAAGCCGACCCAGTCGCCTCTACGTGTTGGTCGCAGGAACCAACACACAACGCAACAGAGTAAGACATGGTGAACCTTTTGATATCAAATAACTGTAATGTGAATTTTGTCGCAAGTCAACCTTTAACTAGATTTTCACTTTGTAGATGATGCACACTTTAAGTTACTCCGTGATGAGTGTTACAATAAATATTCACATGTCGTATATTAACTCGGACACTTTAAAAAAAGGAATTCTTCATTGCTTTAGCACTTTTTATTCGTTTTAAAGCTGCTCGTAGCTTGTTCTCCTGATGAGCAGCTCTGCTAAACTTCTAACAATCTCTTGGTTCGTTTGAAACTTTCTGTCAATGAGCTTTTGTAAATCAGGTTTGTTTATCAGAGACAGTAATGTAAATGCCTCTTTGTCCCTGAATGGAGTGTTGGGGTATACAGTTTAAAAGCATAAGTATTATGTCTGAAAGTTATATTCTGAGTTGGAGAACATGAAACTGCCCGAGTCCAAATTGAAACAACTCAATTGCGAAAATGATGAAAATGGATAAGCTTGCCTGGCATATTTTTACGCGGAATTTGCTAGTGAAATATCTTTCTTCAGAAAGCACGAAACATTTGATAAAAAATTTCAGCTGCTAAAACTCGCTTGACTTTTTGCTATTTGTCACTCAAAAATGACGCAGACTCACAAATTACCAGCATCATGGAAGCTCACATATTGGCTAGCTGCTAGATGTAAGAAGTGGGTATAGATCAACACTGACCAGTTTGTGTGTACATCTTGGAAGTTCACTCTAAAGAATTTTCTTTAAAACTTAATTTTCTTTAAAACTAGCTATTGTCAAAAGTCATGTGTTTAAAACGTGTAAGCGTTTGCTCTGCTTCCAAGATTAAGGATTTTGAACGTAATATCAAGTTCCACAACCGAACAACTTTAATAAATATATATAGTGTCACAGCTGTTTCCATTCCATATTTTGCACATCGCAAATATTTCTGTTTAGTTTCATAGCTTGAAAGTATTGATAGAACTTATTACTTTGTGTAATAAAAATTCTGATGTAAGTTAATTTGTAATACTGTTTCTCAGAAGACTTGTTATTGCTTCTTAATTGGCAGTGTACCAATGAGAGCAGTCACATGCAGTAGTTGTCAAATTAACATACATAGTCCTTGGTACAGTAATTGACTACCACTTGTGTCTGATTGATGAGTCACTAATTCAGCGCTCTCTAATGATAGGCTGGTTCATTCATCTATTATTACTGTCATAGAGTGATGCGAGTACTTGTCAATTTTTCAGCTGCATGATAGATATTTCCGAGGAGGTCACAAGTTCATATCTATGAAAGAATTTGAACAGACAGCAGGCAAATACCGAAAAGCTTTCTGTAAAAATAACAAAAACGAGCAGCTGATAAAAGCCTGTGAGAAATGTAAAAAGTTCATCTGTAACCTGTGTGACAGAACAGAAGGAGAATGTTCAGGTGAGATGCCAGAATACAAAAGTAGCAGAGATCACTCAATACAGTAGTTTCTTGATGACATACGAACATTTCATTCAAAGTTTTTAAATTTTTGGTAATGTGCTAAACACGCTAACATTAATAGATAAAAGAGTAAATTTAATTCAAGGGAAGATTATCTTGAATGGAAAAATATATGGCAGATATTAAGTAGGTGAATAACCAATTAACAGCCTCTATTTATAAAATCAGCTGCTATTAATAGCGGTAAACAGAAGACTTGATTAGTGATTAGGTCCTTGACCTCAATGTCTCGAGTCATACTGATATATCAAATTACTTATCTCCCCCCCCCCCCCCCCCCGACCAAATGAGCGGAAGCGAAGAAGTTAGAAGAGTAGAAGTTCACCGCACATGTCATGACACAAATTTAATTTTTCAGAGACATTAAGACCAGGACAACCTCAAGCAGAACCCAGAAAGTAACCTTAGAAGAATGCACTGACATGGTAATACATAAGAAGTGCTAAGCTGGATTTTTACATAGAGGAGATGGAATGTATATTACGAATGAACCAACCAACGCCATGTATGTATGGTGCTGCCAACAGAAAACCTTCAGCGCTAAGCAATGCAGTTATGTGGCAACTTACCTATACAAGAGACACGAATCTGACAAATTTTAAAGTACAACCGGAGACGTCAGTTACTGCAATTACAACAACGGCTCTTGTGAATTAAACGACAGATCAATGCTTATGTGGGACCTGGACATAGTCGAAACATGTGAATACCCACCATGGTTCAACGAAAAAGAATAATTTTTCGACGCACATTTTGTCTCCAATAAACAAGATTTAGCTCTGACATTTTATAACTCGAGACTGAATTCACATAAAGGCTGTAACAACTCTAATGTTTCGCTTTCGGACCAAGGCCTTATAGTGAAATTTCTCACACCATTGACGAATGTCACAATTAACGATACGATAAAGGCAAGAGTATCAGCAGTGGGTCAAAACGCTGCCTTCTTCAATACAATGCTACAGTCACTTGCCTACCAGCAAACTAAGATGACTCAAAAACTATTTTGGTCAGCTTACTTCTACGCCTGCTACAATCTAGCTGAGATTTTACAGATAGTTACCATGTTAATAGGAGAACACTCGACACTCAGCGCAAGATATTTACTGGAAAACCCAAACGTTATTGCTACAGCAGGTCCGGGTTTCCTCCAAGTTTACCCTTCTACTATACTTAACTACAGTCAATACGAAATACTGCCGATGGAAGAGAATAATTGCACAGAATTTATTCCGACGATGATCAAAATAGCCGGTACAAAAAAAATTGGATATTTTAATCCAAAAGACAATGTGATACACCCAGACACCTATACAGTCAATTGCAAGACAAAAGAGGCACATTGATGATGCTGGAAGGTAACATCTCTGAATACTTTCCGAACGGGACGAATTCGCCAATTAAGGAAGCCACCGACTTGAGCATTCCGTACATCAACCTCTGCAGCCAGCCCCTACAAATACAAGAAACAATATTTAGCAGAGCACATATGTTAAGATGGTCAAACACAGACGATTACGGAGAACTGAATGAAATCCTATCTACCTTAGACAGACAGAAAAGAGTACTAAAGGCTATGGGAATCGTCACGAACCGCCATAACACCCTACATTACAACACCGTAGAGAGCAGAGAGAAACTATTTGGCCCTTCACTATTCAGCTTTCTATTTGGAGGACACGTAACCTCAGGTTATGAGCTCTGGACGTTCGCTTGCAACATCATTCTTACATTAATGGTTTTATCAACAGTCATCGGAGGAATCACAAAAGGATGCTTTGTGTACAGAGCAAGGAAGAGTGCAACGGTAAACGCTTTACATGTGGAGACGGCACTGGAACTAACCGACATGCCCGAACGAGAAGATAAATCTGAAAAATAGTTCGATGTTGACCCATCCGCACCACCGGAAGACTTAGAAATCGAATTATCATTAGAAGACTTAAGCAGTGCACCACCATCATATAAACCCTACGTACCCAAATACTCACGACCAGGAGCAACTGACGAAAAACGTGAATGATGGAGGGCATAGAATGACTACTTTTCGCAGGAATACAATATACAAACTTCGCGAAGATAACCCGAACAGGTTAATGGTGTTACCAAAGCCTCAAATAAAGATTGTAGAAGAGCCACAATAGATGTGAAGATCAATGGATTTATCTGCACATCACTCGTCGACGCAGAAGCTACGATAAGCCTTATCAATACAAGACTTGCTTGCGATGTTAATGTTAATGTGCACAGGAAGACGACTTTTCATAGGCAGTGGAAGGTAGCAGAAAACTTTGCCTGCATAGCCATCCAACTCGGTTTCTTTCATAACTCAAGGCTGGAGTACATCTTGTCTCCTATCTATGAAAATACAACAATAAAGGATCAATAGGTATAAAAAAATCTCGTTCTACATAACATTCTTGACCAGCTTCCTCAGCTAAAAAGGAGAAAGTAAGACCATTAAAACACGAGTGAATATAAAAACCCACACTTCTGGTCAAGAGGGACAGCCATACCTCCTACTGGCGCTAAGCCTTCATATCTGAGAGCATTCTCTAAGGCGTCCCAATCGCCCATTGAGGAAGTGACCAGCCAGTGAACAGATCGGTCAAGCACTCCCTCAAACAGTCCGAGAAAATGACATACCACTCTGCTCTGCTTGTACCTCATCTGCAACACACGATTCATTCAGTACATTCTACATATTCACATATCTATATATTTTCTGGTAGCATTCTATAAATATTATTTAAGAGTATGTTATACATTGTTTGATGGTAACTTGAATGCACTATGGTAGTACCAAAAATATGCTATGTTAGTATCCTGGATACACAATAATAGCTAATATTAATAACAATAACAGTAACAGCTAACAACAATAGGATACACTTCGTCTTCACCTGCCAACTCCACCTGCCAATAGCGCTATCTTGGAAACCTAAAGCCCGTTTAAACTGTCAAATACGTTTAAACGCCTTCACTTCTATATCTAATTGTTTTTACACAAAATCTTCATTGACAAAATAAATATGCAATGAGCCAGGTAATGGAACTGCTCCTACGGCAAGCAAACGAGGTCTAATAAATATGCAATGAGCCAGGCAATTGTCTGCTCCTGCAACAATAGGATGAGGTCTAATAAAAACTAGGAGCAAATAATAACCATTATGTAAAAACAGAGAAAGGTATTTTCAAGTAAACAGTGATATCTCTGCCAACCTGAACATACATGTAGTTGCGCCATCTAAAAAGAAGTGATCGGGCAAATAGCAGTTGAAGACATAGGTGAAGACATTCTTCATGCTGTTGAGATCATTGAACATCCTACCTGGCTAATCGGGTGTAGCCCCTGGGACAAACCTGCAGTGTGGTAATGATTATGCTAAATGATGTTTTGAAAATGTATTAAAATTCATTTTTATGAATTCCATGTGCAAAGTGAATTAATTTAGCAGAAATTATAATGACTAAGTAGCATTTGCTATTATGAAATTCGCAAAAATCTTTTTTCAATTTTTTTGTCATTTGCATTCATTTGTGCTTATTTATTTGAGGCTATCAAAGTAGAATTCACATTCACACTTTATTCTGCACTTTATGATATTTGTATGCAATGCACTTGTAGATGATTGGAATGGAGAAATATATTCAGAACACCTCTTTGCAGATAATTCAACTGAAGATTCCATAGTATCTTTTTAATTTGCTTTCCCTAACTCTTTCGACAGTTTAAATTCAGTAATATATATCAAGCATATGGTTCAAAACATCTAACATTAGTATACACCTGCATGTTGTCTTTTTATATTGATATTCAACTTTTTCATAATGAAGCCATGCCATGTTTTGAACATTTCTTTTATTTTTAGCACCTAAGATTGTCATCTACAACAATGCTTGTGCATTACCCAGGTGTGCTCTCAATCGAAATCCGGGCTTCTTCAGAGAGACAAAGTTTCTGGTTGATAGATTTCACTGGCACAACCATACTGGTAAGTGGCGTATAAATATAGTCATCATAAATAGTATAACAGTATTTAGTAATATTGTTATATTACATTTTTTGCTATATTACAATATTTGCGTCATTGAGAGACGCATCTGTATTGCTGATCATGCTTGACTAATTCTGATTTCAGGATGCTGTGGTGGATATAATATAAATGCATACGACCATCTAAAAACTATCAACACTCAAGTTGAAGAGCAACGGAACGCAACACTTGTGAAGCTAAAATCTTTTATAAGCTATCAGCATCAAGACAAATTCTTTCTTAGCTTACAAACATTCTTATCCTTCCGTAACATAATCCATTCACTTCAACTACGAGAGGCACTTACTAACTCTGAGTTTATTATAAAGCAGCTGGTACGTGTATCTTTCCTAAAATGAACTTTGAATAAGGTGATTTGCAGTTAGAATTTATTAGTATTTTAAATGGCAATCTAAAAAGCTATTACTCTACTAGATTTTATTTTTCATCTTGCATTTCATCTCAGGGTTTGGTGTTAGCCGAATGTATAAAAATTTTTTACTTAAACCATTGGTTAATGTTTTTATTTATATTTCTTTATTTCGCTAGAAATAAAGCTGGTACCCACTTGGCATTTAATTCCTTGTTTAAAATCTGATTTTTTTATGGATATGTCCGAATGCCACTGTAGGAAAACTCCATAAAACTGATTGGTAACCAAGGGAATAATACATATTAGACAAGTTCAAATCACGAAAGGAATCTTGTGAACCTTGTTGTTTGAGTTGCTTGTCCGCGGGCAGACAACTCCAGCAAGGTTGTTCACACGACTTGAACTAATGTTAGACATTCATGCAGTAATTTTCTTGTGCGGAAATACAGTCTTTTGACCCATCAATTGATAATGTGTTTGCACATATGGAACAAGTTGTAGATGAGATGCTTGTGACAAAGCAGAGAATGCCGTCAGACATACAAATATGTCTGACTGCATGTTTGTATTTGGAGTTGCCTTTTCAATAGAATTGTAAATTCTGATATTGCATAGATATATGTTAAACTAACCATTACAAAACTCCGCCAGATTATTAATAAGAATATTATATCAAAATATTTTTATAACGTTAAAGTAAAAACCTGTATGTATAGGTTGTTTAGTAAAATAAAGGGAGGACAACTTCTGTAAAGAAACTATCCAGTTGCTAAGATAGCCTAATTGCAAAGTTTGTCATCAATTTTCTTTCCGACAATAGCAATACTGCTTGTTAATAAATAATATCACTTGCGTGATGATTATTATAATATATTTTTTAAAGCATTGAATTTGGTGATAAAAAAGTAAAAGTAGCAAGACGTATGTATAATGCATACATGTTCAAAAGTTAGAATTGTCCTAGTTATGTAATTATTATAGCAGTCAACTGATATTGCTTAATTAACGATTAATAAGAATTCGTGATGCACCATTTTTTCACAAAATGTTTTCAACTAACAGATTACCATAAAATTTGACAACAAAGAAATTTTTTTTCAATACAGCCAATTTGAAGATTTTCAGTTCGCTTAACATCTTCAATTTTTTATTGTTAGTTCTCTGTATAACAACCGGACATCTGCGATTGGAGTGGTTTGAGTCTGATACAAAAGGGACTAGCTGTAAAACACACCGCAGATTTCCATTGTTTTCACCCTATCATTGACATGCAGGAATGCTTACGACACGTATAAAAACTGTGTGTTCAGGGCAAACATTTTCAGTAGACCATATATATGGAGTTGTTTTACGGTATGAAAGACCACTGTCAATAGAACTTTAGCTATGTGTGTGTCTGTTCTGGTGGACAGGTGAAAACGTTTTATGAAAAGGTATTCTAACCTGAAATACTTTAATAAGAAATCATGACCACCCCTAACTTCACGGATACTGTTAACATGACGGATTACCATAAAACTTGACATTGCAGCCTATAATCGTGAAATATCATGATCCGAACGATTTTAATAAGAAATTGTACCTCAAACATAATACAAACCATAAAGACAATAAACCTACAGATATATAAACCACTAGCTAGGAAAACCAATGAAGTCTTAATATCATTCGACAAAACAGTTTTCAAGTGAACCAGAGCTCATCTATTCACCATGTGAACATAGTTTACTCTAGTTTTCCAACAGATCAAATTTGCAAGAATGTTGAGCTAATAAATTTCATATAAGTCAGTATGTCGTATGCTTATACAACTGTGTAAGTGAACATGTATAAAGTGAAGTATATATATAAAGCAGTCCAATGAATGCTATCGAAGCAGATGGTTCTGAGGCACTTCAACTAAATAATTCAAAAAACTTTAACAAGGTAAAATAAAATGATTTGAAGTTAGCTTGTAGCCTTAATATGCATCAGAATCTTATAGAGTCAATACTGTATTCAATAGTAAAAATTGTGATTCCACATGAACACAAGGCCCTGGGTGTATTGAGCAAAAAAATTATCTCCCCTTGATTTATTTTCACTGTGAGTTGAATAAGAGGTACCAATTATAGTTTAAGCATTAGGACCGTTTTATCTTATAGCCCGATTCTCTATCAACCTCAGATGAACATTGAGTTCCCAGAAAGTGAATCAAATGCATGTGCTAAGTAATAGAGTTGTCTCTTCTTAGACTATACTCTGGTTGCATTCAATAATAGAGTTGCCTCTCTTTATTCAATATATTGACAGCTAATGATTTCTCAGCAAAATATGAATATTCACCGAGTTTTCATTGCAGTGATTCCACTATGAACAGGTTATCTACACATGTCTTTTGTGGGTCGATCTTTCATCGATAGTTCTTCCATGAGCATTCCTCGAGTTTCATCAATCAAAATCAGTCCACATAATCTACTGAGGTCAACCCATATCTATATTTTATTGATCATATAATATATTGACTTTTTATCAATCAACTCATGAATCTATACAGTATGAAGATAATATTTGTTGATAGGGTTGATCTTTCTAACTGGCAATCTAATTGCATTTTCATGATCTAGCGAGGTCATCTATATTTTGGTCAATCACCCACTGTATCGACCTTTTGCTTGTCAATTTATGAATGCATACCGTACAAGAT
This sequence comes from Watersipora subatra, assembly GCF_963576615.1. Lineage (NCBI taxonomy): Eukaryota > Metazoa > Bryozoa > Gymnolaemata > Cheilostomatida > Watersiporidae > Watersipora > Watersipora subatra. The sequence continues at coordinate 32,803,262 of NC_088713.1, forward strand.
AATTTTTTGTTGAAAGCATCGAGCTTTCAAATTGCAGTAATATAATTGCATTTATATAATTTAGTGATGTTATCTATTTTGTCAACATATGGATATATAACATACAAAGATAATACTTGGACAAAACTAGCTCCCTCTCGATCTATAATGATTTGAGCATTAATAATAGCCAATCATCTCATAATAAATGTTATCATTCTCGATGGCATCTCTCGAGTATCAGTAGCCTTAGAACTGGTTAATGAACAGGTGGCATGCCATCACGCCGTCACACCTTTTCCTAGCCATTCTTAAACTGCTGGAAGTCAAACAGTGACTCATTGTTAATATATCAATAGTTGATGCACTGGTTAGTGCCTCGCTCCAGTCTCTACTAGGAATATAAAACTATATTTTACCCTACAGGATGAAATTATTCGTGGAATTGAATTTCGCGAAAATGGTCTTTTCAAGCATATTCGCGGACTAAATTATTCGCGGATGAACACATTCGCAAATAAATTAATCCGTGAAAGCAGTTAGCAATAGAGTAAGACCTTCACATGCGTATACCACTTGTTTAGGTTTATATTTAGCTGAGAAATTTATGTTTGTATGAAATTTATTTTTTGCCGCATTCAGAGATTTTCATGAATGTTCATCGATGTGAAAGCCTTTAGTGAACCAACAATTTGTGGTGGTAAGTTATGAGTTTTTTCAGCGTATAGAACTGCAAGAGATTTTTTCAATGATGATGCCATGTCAAATTCCGAATAACTTGCGACAAGGTTGAAAAATTTGGCAAAGACGTGTGATGCATTAGCAATGGGCTTACATGTATTTCAAAGCCCCAGCGGCGATTTGAAAAAATTTGGAACTTGGCTATGTTTACTAACTCTGTCTAGCAGCTAGTTTTCAATTTGAGGTGCAGTCATACTTCGACATACGCGCTTAATGCGTTCCGAGACTGAGCTCGTATGTCAATTTACTCGCATGTTGGTGCAATCTATTTACATATAGAACAATTAAATATGTAATAATTGGTTTCTATACTTTAAAAATGCAAATAAAACACTCAAAACAAGATATTGTAACAGAAAAAACATGTTGGTTATTGTCCTAACTTACCACACGCTTTCAAAAAGTAACAAATAAAAAAACAAGGCAAAAGGAAATGTGATTAATTAAAATGTAAAATTAAATACATACAGTAGCAGCTAACGCTAGCATTTGCCAGAGAGGGCGATATACGTGTTATTCTTTGTTACAACAGTTGACTTTGATAAATTTGGGTTTTATCTAAGCCTTCAAAGACAAACTTAAAAGCAAACCTAAAAGCAAACTTTCATTTTTCGTAATTGAAATTTCTTCGGCGTTTATAGTTTGAGGTTTCTCGCTAGTTAGCTAGTTTTTCCTTTGTTTCACTTTCACGACTAGCCGGCCGTTTTAAGATAAACCTATCTAAAGACATTTGCCTTTGTTGCCCTTTTAACGTGCTGCGATTAGAACGAACACTGGTGTCGTCACAAAGGGTTAATGCACGACCACTAGCCACTTTGTCCGAAAGTCTATTTTTATAGATAGCACCGACCTTTTTACATAGGCCTTTTTGCTTTTATCGAAACATCGTTTCAGTTACGCTGTCTCCGACCAATTGTTTATCCAATGCCTGAGCGGTCTTTCCGTCAGCGTTCGTGAAGATCGCTGCATCGTTTAGAAACTATGATTAGTCCTTTTGCAAACTAAATGCCCTGAATATAACCCTTCGGTTTGATAATTGTATATCTTACTCCCGGCCAATGCATCAAGACTTTCATCTATTCGCGGCAATGGATGACAGTCTTGTTCTGTGACGGAATTCGATTGGTGGAATTCAATAAAAAACCGCCAGTTTCCATCTTTAGGAAACTCTTTGTGGGCAGGCAACTCCAGCAAGGTTCACATGATTTGAACTAATGTTAGACATCCATGCAGTAATTTTCTAGTGCGGAAATACAGTCTTTTGACCCATCAATTGATAATGTGTTTGCACATATGGAACAAGTTGTAGATGCGATGCTTGTGACAAGACAGAGAATGCCGTCAGACATACAAATATGTCTGACTGCATGTTTGTATTTAGAGTTGCCTTTTCAATAGAATTGTAATTTCTGATACTGCATAGATATATGTTAAACTAACCATTACAAAACTCAGCCAGATTATTAATAAGATTATGATATCAAAATATTTTTCTAAGGTTAAAGCAAAAACCTGTATGTATAGGTTGTTTATTAAAATAAAGGGAGGAAAACTTCTGTAAAGAAACTATCCAAAAGCTGAGATAGCCTAATTGCAAAGTTTTTCATCAATTTTTTGTCCGACAATAGCAATACTGCTTGTTAATAAATAATATCACTTGCGTGATGATTATTATGATATACTTTTTTAAAGCATTGAATTTGGTGATGAAATAAAGTAAAAGTAGCAAGATGTATATATAATGCATACATGTTCGAAAGTTAGAATTGTCCTAGTTATGTAATTATTATAGCAGTCAACTGATATTGCTTAATTAACGATCAATTAGAATTTGTGATGTACCATTTTTTCACAAAATGTTTTCAACTAGCAGATTACCATAAAATTTGACAACAAAGAAATTTTTTTTTCAATACAGCCAATTTGAAGATTTTCAGTTTGCCTAACATTTTCAATTTTATTGTTAGTTCTCTGTATAACAACAGGACATCTCCGATTGGAGTGGTTTGAGTCTGATACAATAGGGACTAGCTGCAAAACACACTGCAGATTTCCATTGTTTTCACCCTATCATTGACATGCAGGAATGCTTTCGACACGTATAAAAATAGTACAATCAGGGCAAACAGTTTTAGTAGACCGTATACATGGAGTTGTTTTACGGTATAAAAAACCACTGTCAGTAGAACTTTAGCTGTGTGTGTGTGTGTCTGTTCTGGTGGACAGGTAAAAACGTTTTATGAAAAGGTATTCTAACCTAAAACACTTTAATAAAACATCATGACTACCCGTAACTTCATGGATACCTTTAACATGACGGATTACCATAAAACTTGACATTGCAGCCTATAATCGTGGAATATCATGATCCGACCGATTTTAATAAGGAATTGTACCTCAAACATAATACAAACCGTATAGACAATAAACCTACAGATGTATAAACCACTAGCTAGGAAAACCAATGAAGTATTAATATCATTCGACAAAACAGTTTTCAAGTGAACCAGAGCTCATCTATTCATCATGTGAACATACATGTAGTTTACCCTAGTTTTCCAACAGATCAAATTTGCCAGAATGTTGAGCTAATAAATTTTATATAAGTCAGTATGTCGTATGCTGATACAACTGTGTAAGTGAACATATATAAAGTGAAGTATATATATAAGGCAGTCCAATGAATGCTATCGAAGCAGACAGTTCTGAGGCACTTCAACTAAATAATTCAAAAAACTTTAACAACGTAAAATAAAATGATTTGAAGTTAGCTTGTAGCCTTAATATGCATCAGAATCTTATAGAGTCAATACTGTATTCAATAGTAAAAATTGTGATTTCACATGAACACAAGGACCTGGGTGTATTGAGCAAAAGAATTATCTCCCTCTTGATTTATCCCCCACGGTTTATCTACACATGTCTTTTGTGAAGGTCAAAGTTGTGGTTGCAAACATAAATGCCACATTAGATCTAAATAGTAGACCGACGACCTAAACGCATAAGATTCACCGGAGGACGGCTCGGCCTATTCAACCTTGCCAGCTACTTCCAATTTAGCCTTCTATGCTTAGCCTTACGCATTACCGGGGCGACAGCATCAAAAGGACAACCAAACAACCCCATGATTTGCGGCACAGGAGAAAATGATTCTCCACAAACATTTTGAGTAGAACAAGAATACGAATGCTCGACGGACACCAGCAAACAATCAGACATGGCACCCCAGAAATTTAATGTTACTACCTACAAGAAGAATATGATCAAGCAAAAGACTATCGCCTACCGGTGCACGGAGTTCACCGCACATGTCACGACACAAATTTAATTTTTCAGAGACATTAAGACCAGGACAACCTCAAGCAGAACCCAGAAATATTACGAATGAACCAACCAACGCCATGTATGTATGGTGCTGCCAACAGAAAACCTTCAGCGCTAAGCAATGCAGTTATGTGGCAACTTACCTATACAAGAGACACGGATCTGACAAATTTTAAAGTACAACCGGAGACGTCATTTACTGCAATTACAACAACGGCTCTTGTGAATTAAACGACAGATCAATGCTTATGTGGGACCTGGACATAGTTGAAACATGTGAATACCCGCCATGGTTCAACAAAAAAGAATAATTTTTCGACGCACATTTTGTCTCCAATAAACAAGATTTAGCTCTGACATTTTATAACTCGAGACTGAATTCACATAAAGGCTGTAACAACTCTAATGTTTCGCTTTCGGACCAAGGCCTTATAGTGAATTTTCTCACACCATTGACGAATGTCACAATTAACGATACGATAAAGGCAAGAGTATCAGCAGTGGGTCAAAACGCTGCCTTCTTCAATACAATGCTACAGTCACTTGCCTACCAGCAAACTAAGATGACTCAAAAACTATTTTGGTCAGCTTACTTCTACGCCTCCTACAATCTAGCTGAGATTTTACAGATAGTTACCATGCTAATAGGAGAACACGCGACACTCAGCGCAAGATATTTACTGGGAAACCCAAATGTTATTGCTACAACAGGTCCGGGTTTCCTCCAAGTTTACCCTTGTACTATACTTAACTACAGTCAATACGAAATACTGCCAATGGAAGAGAATAACTGCACAGAATTTATTCCGATGATGATCAAAACAGCCGGTACAGAAAAAATTGGATATTTCAATCCAAAAGACAATGTGATACACCCAGACACCTATACAGTCAATTGCAAGACAAAAGAGGCACATTGATGATGCTGGAAGGTAACATCTCTGAATACTTTCCGAACGGGACGATTTCGCCAATTAAGGAAGCCACCGACTTGAGCATTCCGTACATCAACCTCTGCAGCCAGCCCCTACAAATACAAGAAACAATATTTAGCAGAGCACATATGTTAAGATGGTCAAACACAGACGATTAATTACGGAGAACTGAATGAAATCCTATCTACCTTAGACAGACAGAAAAGAGTACTAAAGGCTATGGGAATCGTCACGAACCGCCATAACACCCTACATTACAACACCGTAGAGAGCAGAGAGAAACTATTTGGCCCTTCACTATTCAGCTTTCTATTTGGAGGACACGTAACCTCAGGTTATGAGCTCTGGACGTTCGCTTGCAACATCATTCTTACATTAATGGTTTTATCAACAGTCATCGGAGGAATCACAAAAGGATGCTTTGTGTACAGAGCAAGGAAGAGTGCAACGGTAAACGCTTTACATGTGGAGACGGCACTGGAACTAACCGACATGCCCGAACGAGAAGACGAATCTGAAAAATAGTTCGATGATGACCCATCCGCACCACCGGAAGACTTAGAAATCGAATTATCATTAGAAGACTTAAGCAGTGCACCACCATCATATAAACCCTACGTACCCAAATACTCACGACCAGGAGCAACTGACGAAAAGCGTGAATGATTGAGGGCATGGAATGACTACTTTTCGCAGGCATACAATATACAAACTTCGCGAAGATAACCCGAACAGGTTAATGGTGTTACCAAAGCCTCAAATAAAGATTGTAGAAGAGCCACAATAGATGTGAAGATCAATGGATTTATCTGCACATCACTCGTCGACGCAGAAGCTACGATAAGCCTTATCAATACAAGACTTGCTCGCGATGTTAATGTTAATGTGCACAGGAAGACCACTTTTCATAGGCAGTGGAAGGTAGCAGAAAACTTTGCCTGCATAGCCATCCGACTTGGTTTCTTTCATAACTCGAGGCTGGAGTACATCTTGTCTCATATCTATGAAAATACAACAATAAAGGATCAATAGATATAAAAAGATCTTGTTCTACATAACATTCTTGACCAGCTTCCTCAGCTAAAAAGAAGAAAGTAAGACCATTAAAACACGAGTGAATATAAAAACCCACACTTCTGGTCAAGAGGGACAGCCATACCTCCTACTGGCGCTAAACCTTCATATCTGAGAGCAATCTCTAAGGCGTCCCAATCGCCCATTGAAGAAGTGACCAGCCAGTGAACAGATCGGTCAAGCACTCTGTCGGACAGTCCGAGAAAATGACATACCTCTATGCTCTGCTTGTACCACATCTGCAACACACGATTCATTCAGTACATTCTACATATTCACATATCTATATATTTTCTGGTAGCATTCTATAAATATTATTTAAGAGTATGTTATACATTGTTTGATGGTAACTTGAATGCACTATGGTAGTACCAAAAATATGCTATGTTAGTATCCTGGATACACAATAATAGCTAATATTAATAACAATAACAGTAACAGCTAACAACAATAGGATACACTCTGTCTTCACCTGCCAACTCCACCTGCCAATAGCGCTATCTTAGAAACCTAAAGCCCATTTAAACTGTTAAATACGTTTAAACGCCTTCCCTTCTATATCTAATTGTTTTTACACAAAATCTTGATTGACAAAATAAATAGCCAGGTAATGGAGCTGCTCCTACGGCAAGCAGACGAGGTCTAATAAATATGCAATGAGCCAGGCAATTGTCTGCAATGCACTTGTAGATAATTGGAATGGAGAAATATATTCAGAACACCTCTTTGCAGATAATTCAACTGAAGATTCCATAGTATCATTTTAATTTGCTTTCCCTAACTCTTTCGACAGTTTAAATTCAGTAATATATATCAAGAATATGGTTCAAAACATCTAACATTAGTATACACCTGCATGTTGTCTTTTTATATTGATATTCAACTTTTTCATAATGAAGCAATGCCATGTTTTGAACATTTCTTTTATTTTTAGCACCTAAGATTGTCATCTACAACAATGCTTGGGCATTACCCAGGTATGCTCTCAATCGAAATCCGGCCTTTTTCAGAGAGACAAAGTTTCTGGTATATAGATTTCACTGGCACAACCATACTGGTAAGCGGCGTATAAATATAGTCATCATAAATAGTATAACAGTATTTGGTAATAATGTTATATTACATTTTTTGCTATATTACAATATTTGCGTCATTGAGAGACGCATCTGTATTGCTGATCATGCTTGACTAATTCTGATTTCAGGATGCTGTGGTGGATATAATATAAATGCATACGACCATCTAAAAACTATCAACACTCAAGTTGAAGAGCAACGGAACGCAACACTTGTGAAGCTAAAATCTTCTATAAGCTATCAGCATCAAGACAAATTCTTTCTTAGCTTACAAACATTCTTATCCTTCCGTAACATAATCCATTCACTTCAACTACGAGAGGCACTTACTAACTCTGAGTTTATTATTAAGCAGCTGGTACATGTATCTTTCCAAAAATAAACTTTGAATAAGGTGATTTGCAGTTAGAATTTATTAGTATTTTGAATGGCAATCTAAAAAGCTATTAATCTACCAGAATTTATTTTTCATCTTGCATTTTATCTCAGGGTTTGGTGTTAGCCAAATGTATAAAATTTTTTTACTTAAACAATTAGTTAATGTTTTTATTTATATTTCTTTATTTTGCTAGAAGTAAAGCTGGTACCCACTTGGCATTTAATTCCTTGTTTAAAATCTGATTTTTTAAACATTTTTTATGGATATGTCCGAATGCCACTGTAGCAAAACTCCATTAGACTGATTGGTAACCAAGGGGATAATACATATTAGACAAGTTCAAATCATGAAAGGAATCTTGTGAAGCTTGTTGTTTGAGTTGCTTGTCCGCGGGCAGGCAACTCTAGCAAGGTTGTTAACATGATATGAACTAATGTTAGACATTCATGCAGTAACTTTCTTGTGCGGAAATACAGTCTTTTGACCCATCAAATACCATAGAACTTTACAATAGATCAGATACTATTGAACCTTATAATATATCAGATATCATAGAACTTTACAACTGATCAAATAACATAGAACAATAGAGAAAATTCATAGCTTTCTATCAATGCTAGTCATTTTTTAATGTTTACACACAAAATTAAAATTACCTTTAGTCAGGAAAAATGGAACAACTCTAGGAACGTACCTCAAGCTGAATCATTATTTCGCAATTCATGAATTTATACTCTTGCTGATCAGAACTGCCTTCAAAACTGTCACCATCTATCGGGTGGCGATAACTGTAGATGGTGAAGGTATAGAACTTGGCATGAAAGTTTACGTATAACTGACATTCCTCCTCGGCGAGCACTAAAGAAAACAGGGAAATGTGACAGTTCCATAGTGCAACAGTGTACAGCAGCTCATCAGTTTACCACCTGAAAAAAATAGAACAGAACTCTTGTGTTACTAACTACTAGTAATAGAGGTTTTGTCACAGCAGTAAGTAATATCAACTTGAACTGTATTTTTGTGCTACGCTAGGTAACTCTATGTGTAAACATAGAGTTACCTAGTGTAGCACAAAAAATGTATTAAAGTATAAATACAGCCATCACTGTCTTTACCAATAAGATTTCACCATCATAGTTATATTACTCTACTTCAACCTTCCAAATCTAATGGTTAGTTATCGATACAACCTTTGCTGTACTCTAATTGTATGAAGGGCGAACCTGACAATAGCTCAGTTACCAGAGAACTTTGCAATTGATCAGGTACCATAGAGCCTTACAATTGATCAAGTACCAAAAACCTTACGATACATCAGGTGCTACAGAGCCTTACAATACATCATGTACCATAAAGCTTTATAATATATAGGATACCATAGAACCTTACAATATGTCAGGTACAATAGATGATTGTTCAACTTATAAAATAAAGAAGTAACTTGTACTGGTAAATATCAGCATTACTTACAAGAGCTTAACGCTTTCATTATATCTGAACCAATAATATTTGAATTAGCACCTACAAGTTAAGTGAAAGTGCACAAACTAAACATAGTCAAAATAGAATAATATGACAAGCAAATTCAACACTCATGTTTATTTGAAAACAACTGTTTTAAAACTATTTTGTGATGTCAATTCTGGATTGTCAGGTTGGCTGGTACCTTTGCAGTAGAGAACAGTGAGCTGACTAGTTGGATTTATCAGATCTTTTGGGAAGTTGAGCTTTTTACCATGCAGTAGGTGTTACTGGTATGCAAGCGTGTGACCTCATTAAGGTTGATAACAGCTTGTCTTCGCTGTCAAAGGCATGCAGGATCATAAGGTTCCAGATGCCCTCTGCTATTTTGAATTAAAGAAAAAATAACCATGTCATAAAAACCAATCATATGTCAACTAGTTTCAAAAGTATTCTCAACTTTAACCAGATGTGAAACAATTAAACAGTTTCTTTTTCAGTGAATAATTAAGTGAGCATACTCAATGAATAATATGCAACATGTGCATTCTATGCTATCATAAGTGTAGTGTCCTTTTTTTGTCTGAAGCCACAATTAAAAGTTGGGAAAAATATTACAATGCGTAGGATTCGAATTTGCAACCTTCAACCCACTACACCCAAATAGAATAGATACCATAGAACCTTACAATATATCAGATACCATTGAACCTTATAATATATCAGATATCATAAAACTTTACAATCGGTCAGGTACCATAAAACTTTAAAATAGAGAAAATACATAGCTTTCTATCAATGCTAACCACTTTTTAAAATTTACACGCAAAATAAAAATTACCTTTAGTCAGGAAAAATGGAACAACTCTAGGAACGTACCTCAAGCTGAATCATTATTTCGCAATTCATGAATTTATACTCTTGCTGATTGGAACTGCCTGCAAAATTGTCACAACCTATCGGTTGGCAACAACTGCAGATGGTGCAGGTATAGAACTTGGCATGAAAGTTTAGGTATAACTGACATTCCTCCTCGGCGAGCACTAAAGAAAACAGGGAAATGTGACAGTTCTATAGTGCAACGGTGTATAGCGGCTCATCAGTTTACCACCTGAAAAAAAATATAACAGATCTCTTGTGTTACTAACTACTAGTAATAGATGTTTTGTCGCAGCAGTAAGTAATATGCACTTGAACTGTATTCTTGTGCTACGCTAGGTAACTCTATGCGTAAACATAGAGTTACCTAGCGTAGCACAAAAAATGTATTAAAGTATAAATACAGCCGTCACTGTCTTTACCAACAAGACTTTACCATCATAGTTTTATTACTCTACTTCAACCTTCTAAATCTAATGGTTAGTTATCGATACAACCTTTGCTGTACTCTAACTGTATGAAGGGTGAACCTGACAATAGCTCAGTTACCATAGAAATTCGCAAATGATCAGGTACCATAGAGCCTTACAATTGATCAAGTACCAAAAACCTTACGATACATCAGGTACTACAGAGCCTTACAATATATCAGGTACCATAAAGCTTCATAATAGATAAGATACCATAGAACCTAACAATGTATCAGGTACAATAGATGATTGTTCAACATATAGAATAAAGAAGTAACTTGTACTGGTAAATATCAGCATTACTTACAAGAGCTTAACGCTTTCATTATATCTGAACCAATAATATTTGAATTAGCACCTACAAGTTAAGTGAAAGTGCACAAACTAAACATAGTCAAGGTAGAATAATATGAAAAGCAAATTCAACAGTCTTGTGTATTTGAAAACAACTGTTTTAAAACTGTCTTGTGGTGTCAATTCTGCATTTTCAGGTTGGCTGGTACCTTTGCAGTAGAGAACAGCGAGCTGACTTGTTGGATTTATCAGATCTTGCGGAAAGTTGAGCTTTTTACCAGTAGGTGTTACTGGTATGCAAGCGTCTGACCTCATTAAAGTTGATAACAGCTTGTCCTCGCTGTCAAAGGCATGCAGAAGCATAAGGTTCTGGATGTCCTCTGCTACTGTGAATTAAAGAAAAAATAACCATTTCATAAAACCCAATCATATGTCAACTAGTTTCAAAAGTATTCCCAACTTCAACCAGATGTGAAGCAATTAAACAGTTTCTTTTTCAGTGAATAATTAAGTGAGCATACTCAATGAATAATATGCAACATGTGCAATCTATGCTATCATAAGTGTAGTGTCCTTTTTTCTGTCTGAAGCCACAATTAAAAGTTGGAAAAAATATTACAATACGTAGGATTCGAATTTGCAACCTTCAACGCACTACACCCAAATAGAATAGATACCATAGAACCTTACAATATATGAGATACCATTGAACCTTATAATATATCAGATATCATAAAACTTTACAATCGGTCAGGTACCATAAAACTTTAAAATAGAGAAAATACATAGCTTTCTATCAATGCTAGTGACTTTTTAAAATTTACACGCAAAATAAAAATTACCTCTAGTCAGGAAAAATGGAACAACTCTAGGAACGTACCTCAAGCTGAATCATTATTTTGCAACTCATGAATTTATACTCTGGCTGATCGGAACTGCCTGCAAAATTGCCACAATTTATCGGTTGGCGACAACTGCAAATGGTGCAGGTATAGAACTTGGCATGAAAGTTTAGGTATAACTGACATTCCTCCTCGGCGAGCACTAAAGAAAACAGGGAAATAGGACAATTCTATAGTGCAACAGTGTATAGCAGCTCAACAGTTTACCACTTGAAAAAAATATAACAGATCTCTTGTGTTACTAACTACTAGTAATAGGTGTTTTGTCACAGCAGTAAGTAATATCAACTTGAACTGTATTTTGGTGCTACACTAGGTAACTCTATGCGCAAACATAGAGTTACCTAGCTTAGCACAAAAAATGTATTAAAGTATAAATACAGCCGTCAATGTCTTTACCAATAAGATTTTACCATCATAGTTTTATTACTCTACTTCAACCTTCTAAATCTAATGGTTAGTTATCGATACAACATTTGCTGTACTCTAACTGTATGTAGGGCAAACCTGACATTAGCTCATTTACCATAGAACTTTGCAATTGATCAGGTACCATAGCACCTTACAATAGAAAAAATACATAGCTTTCTATCAATGCTAGTCACTTTTATATGTTTACACGCAAAATAAAAATCACCTTTAGTCAGGAAAAATGGAAAAACTTTAGAAACGTACCTCAAGCCAAATCATTATTTCGCAACTCATGAATTTACACTCTTGCTGATCAAGACTGCCTTCAAAATTGTCACAACCTATCGTGTGGCGATAACTGTAGATGGTGCAGGTATAGAACTTGGCATGAAAGTTTAGGTATAACTGACATTCCTCCACGGCGAGCACTAAAGAAAACAGGGAAATGTGACAGTTCCATAGTGCAACAGTGTATAGCAGCTCATCAGTTTACCACCTGAAAAAAAATATAACAGATCTCTTGTGTTACTAACTACTAGTATTAGATGTTTTGTCACAGCAGTAAGTAATAGCCCATCAACTTGAGCTGTATTTTTGTGTTACGCTAGCAAACTCTATGTGTAAACATAGAGTTACCTAGCGTAGCACAAAAAATGTATTAAAGTACAAATACAGCCGTCGCTGTCTTTACCAATAAGATTTTACCATCATAGTTTTATTACTCTACTTCAACCTTCTAAATATGATGGTTAGTTATCGATACACCATTTGCTGTACTCTAACTGAGTGAAGGGCGAACCTGACAATAGCTCAGTTACTATAGGACTTTGCAAATGATCAGGTACCATAGAGCCTTACAATTGATCAAGTACCAAAAACCTTACAATACATCAGGTACTACAGAGCCTTACAATATATCAGGTACCATAAAGCTTCATAATAGATAAGATACCATAGAACCTAACAATATATCAGGTACAATAGATGATTGTTCAACTTATAGAATAAAGAAGTAACTTGTACTGGTAAATATCAGCATTACATACAATAGCTTAACACTTTCACTATATCTGAACCATTAATATTTAATTTAGCACTTACAAGTTAAGTAAAGTGCACAAACTAAACATAGTCAAAATAGAATAATATGACAAGTAAATTCGACACTGATGTTTATTTAAAAACAACTGTTTAAAACTATCTTGTGATGTCAATTCTGCATTGTCAGGTTGGCTGGTACCTTTGCAGTAGAGAACAGCGAGCTGACTTGTTGGATTTATCAGATCTTTTGGGAAGTTGAGATTTACCAGTAGGTGTTACTGGTATGCAAGCGTGTGACCTCATTAAGGTTGATAACAGCTAGTCCTCGCTGTCAAAGGCATGCATAAGCATGAGGTTCCAAATGTCCTCTACTACTCTGAATTAAAGAAAAAATAACCATGTCATTAAAACCAATTATATGTTAACTAGTTTCAAAAGAATTCTCAACTTTAACCAGATGTGAAGCAATTGAACAGTTTCTTTTTCAGTGAATAATTTAGTGAGCATACTCAATGAATAATATGCAACATGTGCATTCTATGCTATCATAAGAGTCGGGTCCTTTTGTCTGTCTGAAACCACAATTACAGGTTTAGAAAAACATTACATTGCGTATGATTCGAATTTGCAACCTCAAATCCGCTGCACCGAAACAGATTAGCTACCATAGAACCTTACAATATATCAGATACCATTGAACCTTATAATATATCAGATATCATAAAACTTTACAATTGATCAGGTACCATAGAACCTTAAAATCGAGAAAATAGTACCACAGAGCCTTACAATATATCAGATACCATAAAGCTTCATAATAGATAAGATACCATAGAACCTAACAATATATCAGGTACAATAGATGATTGTTCAACTTATAGAATAAAGAAGTAACTTGTACTGGTAAATATCAGCATTACTTACTATAGCTTAACACTTTCACTATATCTGAACCAATAATATTTGAATTAGCACCTACAAGTTAAGTAAAAGTGCACAAACTAAACATAGTCAAAATAGAATAATATGGAAAGCAAATTCAACAGTCTTGTGTATTTGAAAACAACTGTTTTAAAACTGTCTTGTGGTGTCAATTCTGCATTGTCAGGTTGGCTGGTACCTTTGCAGTAGAGAACAGCGAGCTGACTTGTTGGATTTATCAGATCTTATGGGAAGTTGAGCTTTTTACCAGTAGGTGTTACTGGTATGACAGTAAGCGGGTGTATGGTAACTGGTATGGTAAGCGTGTGACCTCATTAAGGTTGATAACAGCTTGTCCTCGCTGTCAAAGGCATGCAGAAGCATAAGGTTCCGGATGTCCTCTGCTACGCTGAATTAAAGAAAAAATAACCATGTCATAAAAACCAATCACATGTCAACTAGTTTCAAAAGTATTCTCAACTTCAACCAGATGTGAAGCAATTAAACAGTTTCTTTTTCAGTGAATAATAAAGTGAGCATACTCAATGAATAATATGCAACATGCGCATTCTATGCTATCATAAGTGTAGTGTCCTTTTTTCTGTCTGAAGCCACAATTAAAAATGGGAAAAATATTACAATGCGTAGGATTCGAATTTGCAACCTTCAATCCACTACACCCAAATAGAATAGATACCATAGAACCTTACAATATATCAGATACCATTGAACCTGATAATATATCAGATATCATAAAACTTTACAATCGGTCAGGTACCATAAAACTTTAAAATAGAGAAAATACATATCTTTCTATCAATGCTAGCCACTTATTAAAATTTACACGCAAAATAAAAATTACTTTTAGTCAGGAAAAATGGAACAACTCTAGGAACGTACCTCAAGCTGAATCATTATTTCGCAATTCATGAATTTATACTCTTGCTGATCGAAACTGCCTGCAAAATTGTCACAATCTATCGGGTGGCGATAACTGTAGATGGTGCAGGTATAGAACTTGGCATGAAAGTTTAGGTATAACTGACATTCCTCCTCGGCGAGCACTAAAGAAAACAGGGAAATGTGACAGTTCCATAGTGCAACAGTGTATAGCAGCTCATGGAGCATTTCTAGCATGTTTGGTTGAAATTGGAAATTTACATTTTTCAGCTTTGTCAGACGTTTGTAATATTCTCACAATAAGCTAATTAGCTCAATTGGAGCATTTCTAGCATGTTTGGTTGAAATTGGAAATTTACATTTTTCAGTGTTGTCAGCCGTTTGTAATATTCTCACAATAAGCTAATTAGCTCAATTGGAGCATTTCTAGCATGTTTGGTTGAAATTGGAATTTTACATTTTTCACTTTTGTCAGACGTTTGTAATATTCTCCAATAAGCTAATTAGCTCAATTGGAGCATTTTTAGCATGTTTGGTTGAATTTGGAAATTTACATTTTTCACTTTTGTCAGACAATTGATATATTCTCACAATAAACTAATTAGCTCAATTGGAGCATTTCTAGCATGTTTGGTTGAAATTGGAAATTTACATTTTTCACTTTTGTCAGACAATTGCAATATTCTCACAATAAGCTAATTAGCTCAATTGGAACATTTCTAGCATGTTTGGTTGAAATTGGAAATTTACATTTTTCAGTTTTGTCAGACGTTTGTAATATTCTCACAATAAGCTAATTAGCTCAATTGGAGCATTTCTAGCATGTTTGGTTGAAATTGGAAAATTACATTTTTCAGTTTTGTCAGACGTTTGTAAAATTCCTACAGTAGGCTTATTTGCGCAATTTGAGCATTTCTAGCATGTTTGGTTGAAATTGGAAATTTACATTTTTCAGTTTTGTCAGACGTTTGTAATATTCTCACAATAAGCTAATTAGCTCAATTGGAGCATTTCTAGCATGTTTGGTTGAAATTGGAAAATTACATTTTTCAGTTTTGTCAGACGTTTTTAATATTCTCACAATAAGCTAATTAGCTCAATTGGAGCATTTCTAGCGTGTTTGGTTGAAATTGGAAATTTACATTTTTCACTTTTGTCAGACAATTGCAACATTCTCACAATAAGCTAATTAGCTCAATTGGAGCATTTCTAGCATGTTTGGTTGAAATTGGAAATTTACATTTTTCAGCTTTGTCAGACGTTTGTAATATTCTCACAATAAGCTAATTAGCTCAATTGGAGCATTTCTAGCATGTTTGGTTGAAATTGGAACTTTAAATTTTTCAGTGTTGTCAGACGTTTGTAATATTCTCACAATAAGCTAATTAGCTCAATTGGAGCATTTCTAGCATGTTTGGTTGAAATTGGAAATTTACATTTTTCACTTTTGTCAGACGTTTGTAATATTCTCCAATAAGCTAATTAGCTCAATTGGAGCATTTCTAGCATGTTTGGTTGAAATTGGAAATTTACATTTTTCACTTTTGTCAGACGTTGGTAATATTCTCACAATAAGCTAATTAGCTCAATTGGAGCATTTCTAGCATGTTTGGTTGAAATTGGAAATTTACATTTTTCACTTTTGTCAGACAATTGCAATATTCTCACAATAAGCTAATTAGCTCAATTGGAGCATTTCTAGCATGTTTGGTTGAAATTGGAAATTTACATTTTTCACTTTTGTCAGACAATTGCAATATTCTCACAATAAGCTAATTAGCTCAATTGGAGCATTTCTAGCATGTTTGGTTGAAATTGGAAAATTACATTTTTCAGTTTTGTCAGACGTTTTTAATATTCTCACAATAAGCTAATTAGCTCAATTGGAGCATTTCTAGCATGTTTGGTTGAAATTGGAAATTTACATTTTTCACTTTTGTCAGACGTTTGTAATATTCTCCAATAAGCTAATTAGCTCAATTGGAGCATTTCTAGCATGTTTGGTTGAAATTGGAAATTTACATTTTTCACTTTTGTCAGACGTTTGTAATATTCTCACAATAAGCTAATTAGCTCAATTGGAGCATTTCTAGCATGTTTGGTTGAAATTGGAAATTTACATTTTTCACTTTTGTCAGACAATTGCAATATTCTCACAATAAGCTAATTAGCTCAATTGGAGCATTTCTAGCATGTTTGGTTGAATTTGGAAATTTACATTTTTCACTTTTGTCAGACAATTGCAATATTCTCACAATAAACTAATTAGCTCAATTGGAGCATTTCTAGCATGTTTGGTTGAAATTGGAAATTTACATTTTTCACTTTTGTCAGACAATTGCAATATTCTCACAATAAGCTAATTAGCTCAATTGGAGCATTTCTAGCATGTTTGGTTGAAATTGGAAATTTACATTTTTCAGTTTTGTCAGACGTTTGTAATATTCTCACAATAAGCTAATTAGCTCAATTGGAGCATTTCTAGCATGTTTGGTTGAAATTGGAAATTTACATTTTTCAGTTTTGTCAGACGTTTGTAAAATTCCTACAGTAGGCTTATTTGCGCAATTTGAGCATTTCTAGCATGTTTGGTTGAAATTGGAAATTTACATTTTTCAGTTTTGTCAGACGTTTGTAATATTCTCACAATAAGCTAATTAGCTCAATTGGAGCATTTCTAGCATGTTTGGTTGAAATTGGAAATTTACATTTTTCACTTTTGTCAGACAATTGCAACATTCTCACAATAAGCTAATTAGCTCAATTGGAGCATTTCTAGCATGTTTGGTTGAAATTGGAAATTTACATTTTTCAGCTTTGTCAGACGTTTGTAATATTCTCACAATAAGCTAATTAGCTCAATTGGAGCATTTCTAGCATGTTTGGTTGAAATTGGAACTTTAAATTTTTCAGTGTTGTCAGACGTTTGTAATATTCTCACAATAAGCTAATTAGCTCAATTGGAGCATTTCTAGCATGTTTGGTTGAAATTGGAAATTTACATTTTTCACTTTTGTCAGACGTTTGTGATATTCTCCAATAAGCTAATTAGCTCAATTGGAGCATTTCTAGCATGTTTGGTTGAAATTGGAAAATTACATTTTTCACTTTTGTCAGACGTTTGTAATATTCTCACAATAAGCTAATTAGCTCAATTGGAGCATTTCTAGCATGTTTGGTTGAAATTGGAAATTTACATTTTTCACTTTTGTCAGACAATTGCAATATTCTCACAATAAACTAATTAGCTCAATTGGAGCATTTCTAGCATGTTTGGTTGAAATTGGAAATTTACATTTTTCAGTTTTGTCAGACGTTTGTAATATTCTCACAATAAGCTAATTAGCTCAATTGGAGCATTTCTGGCATGTTTGGTTGAAATTGGAAAATTACATTTTTCAGTTTTGTCAGACGTTTGTAATATTCTCACAATAAGCTAATTAGCTCAATTGGAGCATTTCTAGCATGTTTGGTTGAAATTGGAAAATTACATTTTTCAGTTTTGTCAGACGTTTGTAATATTCTCACAATAAGCTAATTAGCTCAATTGGAGCATTTCTAGCATGTTTGGTTGAAATTGGAAATTTACATTTTTCACTTTTGTCAGACAATTGCAACATTCTCACAATAAGCTAATTAGCTCAATTGGAGCATTTCTAGCATGTTTGGTTGAAATTGGAAATTTACAATTTTCAGCTTTGTCAGACGTTTGTAATATTCTCACAATAAGCTAATTAGCTCAATTGGAGCATTTCTAGCATGTTTGGTTGAAATTGGAACTTTAAATTTTTCAGTGTTGTCAGACGTTTGTAATATTCTCACAATAAGCTAATTAGCTCAATTGGAGCATTTCTAGCATGTTTGGTTGAAATTGGAAATTTACATTTTTCACTTTTGTCAGACGTTTGTAATATTCTCACAATAAGCTAATTAGCTCAATTGGAGCATTTCTAGCATGTTTGGTTGAAATTGGAAATTTACATTTTTCAGTTTTGTCAGACGTTTGTAAAATTCCTACAGTAGGCTTATTTGCGCAATTTGAGCATTTCTAGCATGTTTGGTTGAAATTGGAAATTCACATTTTTAAGTTTTGTCAGACGTTTGTAAAATTCCTACAGTAGGCTTATTTGCGCAATTTGAGCATTTCTAGCATGTTTGGTTGAAATTGGAAATTTACATTTTTCAGTTTTGTCAGACGTTTGTAATATTCTCACAATAAGCTAATTAGCTCAATTGGAGCATTTCTAGCATGTTTGGTTGAAATTGGAAAATTACATTTTTCAGTTTTGTCAGACGTTTTTAATATTCTCACAATAAGCTAATTAGCTCAATTGGAGCATTTCTAGCATGTTTGGTTGAAATTGGAAATTTACATTTTTCACTTTTGTCAGACAATTGCAATATTCTCACAATAAGCTAATTAGCTCAATTGGAGCATTTCTAGCATGTTTGGTTGAAATTGGAAATTTACATTTTTCACTTTTGTCAGACAATTGCAATATTCTCACAATAAGCTAATTAGCTCAATTGGAGCATTTCTAGCATGTTTGGTTGAAATTGGAAATTTACATTTTTCACTTTTGTCAGACAATTGCAATATTCTCACAATAAACTAATTAGCTCAATTGGAGCATTTCTAGCATGTTTGGTTGAAATTGGAAATTTACATTTTTCAGTTTTGTCAGACGTTTGTAATATTCTCACAATAAGCTAATTAGCTCAATTGGAGCATTTCTGGCATGTTTGGTTGAAATTGGAAAATTACATTTTTCAGTTTTGTCAGACGTTTGTAATATTCTCACAATAAGCTAATTAGCTCAATTGGAGCATTTCTAGCATGTTTGGTTGAAATTGGAAATTTAAATTTTTCACTTTTGTCAGACAATTGCAATATTCTCACAATAAGCTAATTAGCTCAATTGGAGCATTTCTAGCATGTTTGGTTGAAATTGGAAATTTACATTTTTCAGTTTTGTCAGACGTTTGTAAAATTCTCACAATAAGCTAATTAGCTCAATTGGAGCATTTCTGGCATGTTTGGTTGAAATTGGAAAATTACATTTTTCAGTTTTGTCAGACGTTTGTAATATTCTCACAATAAGCTAATTAGCTCAATTGGAGCATTTCTAGCATGTTTGGTTGAAATTGGAAAATTACATTTTTCAGTTTTGTAAGACGTTTGTAATATTCTCACAATAAGGTAATTAGCTCAATTGGAGCATTTCTAGCATGTTTGGTTGAAATTGGAAAATTACATTTTTCACTTTTGTCAGACGTTTGTAATATTCTCACAATAAGCTAATTAGCTCAATTGGAGCATTTCTAGCATGTTTGGTTGAAATTGGAAATTTAAATTTTTCACTTTTGTCAGACAATTGCAATATTCTCACAATAAGCTAATTAGCTCAATTGGAGCATTTCTAGCATGTTTGGTTGAAATTGGAAATTTACATTTTTCAGTTTTGTCAGACGTTTGTAATATTCTCACAATAAGCTAATTAGCTCAATTGGAGCATTTCTAGCATGTTTGGTTGAAATTGGAAATTTACATTTTTCACTTTTGTCAGACAATTGCAATATTCTCACAATAAATTAATTAGCTCAATTGGAGCACTTCTAGCATGTTTGGTTGAAATTGGAAATTTACATTTTTCAGTTTTGTCAGACGTTTGTAATATTCTCACAATAAGCTAATTAGCTCAATTGGAGCATTTCTGGCATGTTTGGTTGAAATTGGAAATTTACATTTTTCACTTCTGTCAGACGTTTGTAATATTCTCACAATAAGCTAATTAGCTCAATTGGAGCATTTCTAGCATGTTTGGTTGAAATTGGAAATTTACATTTTTCACTTTTGTCAGACAATTGCAATATTCTCACAATAAATTAATTAGCTCAATTGGAGCATTTCTAGCATGTTTGGTTGAAATTGGAAATTTACATTTTTCAGTTTTGTCAGACGTTTGTAATATTCTCACAATAAGCTAATTAGCTCAATTGGAGCATTTCTGGCATGTTTGGTTGAAATTGGAAAATTACATTTTTCAGTTTTGTCAGACGTTTGTAATATTCTCACAATAAGGTAATTAGCTCAATTGGAGCATTTCTAGCATGTTTGGTTGAAATTGGAAATTTAAATTTTTCACTTTTGTCAGACAATTGCAATATTCTCACAATAAGCTAATTAGCTCAATTGGAGCATTTCTAGCATGTTTGGTTGAAATTGGAAATTTACATTTTTCAGTTTTGTCAGACGTTTGTAATATTCTCACAATAAGCTAATTAGCTCAATTGGAGCATTTCTAGCATGTTTGGTTGAAATTGGAAATTTACATTTTTCAGTTTTGTCAGACGTTTGTAAAATTCCTACAGTAGGCTTATTTGCGCAATTTGAGCATTTCTAGCATGTTTGGTTGAAATTGGAAATTTACATTTTTCAGTTTTGTCAGACGTTTGTAATATTCTCACAATAAGCTAATTAGCTCAATTGGAGCATTTCTAGCATGTTTGGTTGAAATTGGAAAATTACATTTTTCAGTTTTGTCAGACGTTTTTAATATTCTCACAATAAGCTAATTAGCTCAATTGGAGCATTTCTAGCATGTTTGGTTGAAATTGGAAATTTACATTTTTCACTTTTGTCAGACAATTGCAATATTCTCACAATAAGCTAATTAGCTCAATTGGAGCATTTCTAGCATGTTTGGTTGAAATTGGAAATTTACATTTTTCACTTTTGTCAGACAATTGCAATATTCTCACAATAAGCTAATTAGCTCAATTGGAGCATTTCTAGCATGTTTGGTTGAAATTGGAAATTTACATTTTTCACTTTTGTCAGACAATTGCAATATTCTCACAATAAACTAATTAGCTCAATTGGAGCATTTCTAGCATGTTTGGTTGAAATTGGAAATTTACATTTTTCACTTTTGTCAGACGTTTGTAATATTCTCACAATAAGCTAATTAGCTCAATTGGAGCATTTCTGGCATGTTTGGTTGAAATTGGAAAATTACATTTTTCAGTTTTGTCAGACGTTTGTAATATTCTCACAATAAGCTAATTAGCTCAATTGGAGCATTTCTAGCATGTTTGGTTGAAATTGGAAATTTACATTTTTCACTTTTGTCAGACAATTGCAATATTCTCACAATAAGCTAATTAGCTCAATTGGAGCATTTCTAGCATGTTTGGTTGAAATTGGAAATTTACATTTTTCACTTTTGTCAGACGTTTGTAATATTCTCCAATAAGCTAATTAGCTCAATTGGAGCATTTCTAGCATGTTTGGTTGAAATTGGAAATTTACATTTTTCATTTTTGTCAGACAATTGCAATATTCTCACAATAAATTAATTAGCTCAATTGGAGCATTTCTAGCATGTTTGGTTGAAATTGGAAATTTATATTTTTCAGTTTTGTCAGACGTTTGTAATATTCTCACAATAAGCTAATTAGCTCAATTGGAGCATTTCTGGCATGTTTGGTTGAAATTGGAAAATTACATTTTTCAGTTTTGTCAGACGTTTGTAATATTCTCACAATAAGCTAATTAGCTCAATTGGAGCATTTCTAGCATGTTTGGTTGAAATTGGAAATTTACATTTTTCACTTTTGTCAGACGTTTGTAATATTCTCCAATAAGCTAATTAGCTCAATTGGAGCATTTCTAGCATGTTTGGTTGAAATTGGAAATTTACATTTTTCAGTTTTGTCAGACGTTTGTAATATTCTCACAATAAGCTAATTAGCTCAATTGGAGCATTTCTGGCATGTTTGGTTGAAATTGGAAAATTACATTTTTCAGTTTTGTCAGACGTTTGTAATATTCTCACAATAAGCTAATTAGCTCAATTGGAGCATTTCTAGCATGTTTGGTTGAAATTGGAAATTTAAATTTTTCACTTTTGTCAGACAATTGCAATATTCTCACAATAAGCTAATTAGCTCAATTGGAGCATTTCTAGCATGTTTGGTTGAAATTGGAAATTTACATTTTTCAGTTTTGTCAGACGTTTGTAATATTCTCACAATAAGCTAATTAGCTCAATTGGAGCATTTCTAGCATGTTTGGTTGAAATTGGAAAATTACATTTTTCAGTTTTGTCAGACGTTTGTAATATTCTCACAATAAGCTAATTAGCTCAATTGGAGCATTTCTAGCATGTTTGGTTGAAATTGGAAATTTAAATTTTTCACTTTTGTCAGACAATTGCAATATTCTCACAATAAGCTAATTAGCTCAATTGGAGCATTTCTAGCATGTTTGGTTGAAATTGGAATATTACATTTTTCAGTTTTGTCAGACGTTTGTAATATTCTCACAATAAGCTAATTAGCTCAATTGGAGCATTTCTAGCATGTTTGGTTGAAATTGGAAATTTACATTTTTCAGTTTTGTCAGACGTTTGTAAAATTCCTACAGTAGGCTTATTTGCGCAATTTGAGCATTTCTAGCATGTTTGGTTGAAATTGGAAATTTACATTTTTAAGTTTTGTCAGACGTTTGTAAAATTCCTACAGTAGGCTTATTTGCGCAATTTGAGCATTTCTAGCATGTTTGGTTGAAATTGGAAATTTATATTTTTCAGTTTTGTCAGACGTTTGCAATATTCTCACAATAAGCTAATTAGCTCAATTGGAGCATTTCTAGCATGTTTGGTTGAAATTGGAAAATTACATTTTTCACTTTTGTCAGACGTTTGTAATATTCTCACAATAAGCTAATTAGCTCAATTGGAGCATTTCTAGCATGTTTGGTTGAAATTGGAAATTTAAATTTTTCACTTTTGTCAGACAATTGCAATATTCTCACAATAAGCTAATTAGCTCAATTGGAGCATTTCTAGCATGTTTGGTTGAAATTGGAAATTTACATTTTTCAGTTTTGTCAGGCGTTTGTAATATTCTCACAATAAGCTAATTAGCTCAATTGGAGCATTTCTAGCATGTTTGGTTGAAATTGGAAATTTACATTTTTCACTTTTGTCAGACAATTGCAATATTCTCACAATAAATTAATTAGCTCAATTGGAGCACTTCTAGCATGTTTGGTTGAAATTGGAAATTTACATTTTTCAGTTTTGTCAGACGTTTGTAATATTCTCACAATAAGCTAATTAGCTCAATTGGAGCATTTCTGGCATGTTTGGTTGAAATTGGAAATTTACATTTTTCACTTTTGTCAGACGTTTGTAATATTCTCACAATAAGCTAATTAGCTCAATTGGAGCATTTCTAGCATGTTTGGTTGAAATTGGAAATTTACATTTTTCACTTTTGTCAGACAATTGCAATATTCTCACAATAAATTAATTAGCTCAATTGGAGCATTTCTAGCATGTTTGGTTGAAATTGGAAAATTACATTTTTCAGTTTTGTCAGACGTTTGTAATATTCTCACAATAAGCTAATTAGCTCAATTGGAGCATTTCTAGCATGTTTGGTTGAAATTGGAAAATTACATTTTTCAGTTTTGTCAGACGTTTGTAATATTCTCACAATAAGGTAATTAGCTCAATTGGAGCATTTCTAGCATGTTTGGTTGAAATTGGAAATTTAAATTTTTCACTTTTGTCAGACAATTGCAATATTCTCACAATAAGCTAATTAGCTCAATTGGAGCATTTCTAGCATGTTTGGTTGAAATTGGAAATTTACATTTTTCAGTTTTGTCAGACGTTTGTAATATTCTCACAATAAGCTAATTAGCTCAATTGGAGCATTTCTAGCATGTTTGGTTGAAATTGGAAATTTACATTTTTCAGTTTTGTCAGACGTTTGTAAAATTCCTACAGTAGGCTTATTTGCGCAATTTGAGCATTTCTAGCATGTTTGGTTGAAATTGGAAATTTACATTTTTCAGTTTTGTCAGACGTTTGTAATATTCTCACAATAAGCTAATTAGCTCAATTGGAGCATTTCTAGCATGTTTGGTTGAAATTGGAAAATTACATTTTTCAGTTTTGTCAGACGTTTGTAATATTCTCACAATAAGCTAATTAGCTCAATTGGAGCATTTCTAGCATGTTTGGTTGAAATTGGAAATTTACATTTTTCACTTTTGTCAGACAATTGCAATATTCTCACAATAAGCTAATTAGCTCAATTGGAGCATTTCTAGCATGTTTGGTTGAAATTGGAAATTTACATTTTTCACTTTTGTCAGACAATTGCAATATTCTCACAATAAGCTAATTAGCTCAATTGGAGCATTTCTAGCATGTTTGGTTGAAATTGGAAATTTACATTTTTCACTTTTGTCAGACAATTGCAATATTCTCACAATAAACTAATTAGCTCAATTGGAGCATTTCTAGCATGTTTGGTTGAAATTGGAAATTTACATTTTTCAGTTTTGTCAGACGTTTGTAATATTCTCACAATAAGCTAATTAGCTCAATTGGAGCATTTCTGGCATGTTTGGTTGAAATTGGAAAATTACATTTTTCAGTTTTGTCAGACGTTTGTAATATTCTCACAATAAGCTAATTAGCTCAATTGGAGCATTTCTAGCATGTTTGGTTGAAATTGGAAATTTACATTTTTCACTTTTGTCAGACAATTGCAATATTCTCACAATAAGCTAATTAGCTCAATTGGAGCATTTCTAGCATGTTTGGTTGAAATTGGAAATTTACATTTTTCACTTTTGTCAGACGTTTGTAATATTCTCCAATAAGCTAATTAGCTCAATTGGAGCATTTCTAGCATGTTTGGTTGAAATTGGAAATTTACATTTTTCATTTTTGTCAGACAATTGCAATATTCTCACAATAAATTAATTAGCTCAATTGGAGCATTTCTAGCATGTTTGGTTGAAATTGGAAATTTATATTTTTCAGTTTTGTCAGACGTTTGTAATATTCTCACAATAAGCTAATTAGCTCAATTGGAGCATTTCTGGCATGTTTGGTTGAAATTGGAAAATTACATTTTTCAGTTTTGTCAGACGTTTGTAATATTCTCACAATAAGCTAATTAGCTCAATTGGAGCATTTCTAGCATGTTTGGTTGAAATTGGAAATTTACATTTTTCACTTTTGTCAGACGTTTGTAATATTCTCCAATAAGCTAATTAGCTCAATTGGAGCATTTCTAGCATGTTTGGTTGAAATTGGAAATTTACATTTTTCAGTTTTGTCAGACGTTTGTAATATTGTCACAATAAGCTAATTAGCTCAATTGGAGCATTTCTGGCATGTTTGGTTGAAATTGGAAAATTACATTTTTCAGTTTTGTCAGACGTTTGTAATATTCTCACAATAAGCTAATTAGCTCAATTGGAGCATTTCTAGCATGTTTGGTTGAAATTGGAAATTTAAATTTTTCACTTTTGTCAGACAATTGCAATATTCTCACAATAAGCTAATTAGCTCAATTGGAGCATTTCTAGCATGTTTGGTTGAAATTGGAAATTTACATTTTTCAGTTTTGTCAGACGTTTGTAATATTCTCACAATAAGCTAATTAGCTCAATTGGAGCATTTCTAGCATGTTTGGTTGAAATTGGAAAATTACATTTTTCAGTTTTGTCAGACGTTTGTAATATTCTCACAATAAGGTAATTAGCTCAATTGGAGCATTTCTAGCATGTTTGGTTGAAATTGGAAATTTAAATTTTTCACTTTTGTCAGACAATTGCAATATTCTCACAATAAGCTAATTAGCTCAATTGGAGCATTTCTAGCATGTTTGGTTGAAATTGGAATATTACATTTTTCAGTTTTGTCAGACGTTTGTAATATTCTCACAATAAGCTAATTAGCTCAATTGGAGCATTTCTAGCATGTTTGGTTGAAATTGGAAATTTACATTTTTCAGTTTTGTCAGACGTTTGTAAAATTCCTACAGTAGGCTTATTTGCGCAATTTGAGCATTTCTAGCATGTTTGGTTGAAATTGGAAATTTACATTTTTAAGTTTTGTCAGACGTTTGTAAAATTCCTACAGTAGGCTTATTTGCGCAATTTGAGCATTTCTAGCATGTTTGGTTGAAATTGGAAATTTATATTTTTCAGTTTTGTCAGACGTTTGCAATATTCTCACAATAAGCTAATTAGCTCAATTGGAGCATTTCTAGCATGTTTGGTTGAAATTGGAAATTACATTTTTCAGTTTTGTCAGACGTTTGTAATATTCTCACAATAAGCTAATTAGCTCAATTGGAGCATTTCTAGCATGTTTGGTTGAAATTGGAAAATTACATTTTTCACTTTTGTCAGACAATTGCAATATTCTCACAATAAGCTAATTAGCTCAATTGGAGCATTTTTAGCATGTTTGGTTGAAATTGGAAATTTACATTTTTCACTTTTGTCAGACAATTGCAATATTCTCACAATAAGCTAATTAGCTCAATTGGAGCATTTCTAGCATGTTTGGTTGAAATTGGAAATTTACATTTTTCACTTTTGTCAGACAATTGCAATATTCTCACAATAAACTAATTAGCTCAATTGGAGCATTTCTAGCATGTTTGGTTGAAATTGGAAATTTACATTTTTCAGTTTTGTCAGACGTTTGTAATATTCTCACAATAAGCTAATTAGCTCAATTGGAGCATTTCTGGCATGTTTGGTTGAAATTGGAAAATTACATTTTTCAGTTTTGTCAGACGTTTGTAATATTCTCACAATAAGCTAATTAGCTCAATTGGAGCATTTCTAGCATGTTTGGTTGAAATTGGATATTCAAATTTTTCACTTTTGTCAGACAATTGCAATATTCTCACAATAAGCTAATTAGCTCAATTGGAGCATTTCTAGCATGTTTAGTTGAAATTGGAAATTTACATTTTTCACTTTTGTCAGACAATTGCAATATTCTCACAATAAGCTAATTAGCTCAATTGGAGCATTTCTAGCATGTTTGGTTGAAATTGGAAATTTACATTTTTCACTTTTGTCAGACAATTGCAATATTCTCACAATAAACTAATTAGCTCAATTGGAGCATTTCTAGCATGTTTGGTTGAAATTGGAAATTTACATTTTTCAGTTTTGTCAGACGTTTGTAATATTCTCACAATAAGCTAATTAGCTCAATTGGAGCATTTCTGGCATGTTTGGTTGAAATTGGAAATTTGCATTTTTCAGTTTTGTCAGACGTTTGTAATATTTTCACAATAAGCTAATTAGCTCAATTGGAGCATTTCTAGCATGTTTGGTTGAAATTGGAAAATTACATTTTTCAGTTTTGTCAGACGTTTGTAATATTCTCACAATAAGCTAATTAGCTCAATTGGAGCATTTCTAGCATGTTTGGTTGAAATTGGAAATTTACATTTTTCAGTTTTGTCAGACAATTGCAATATTCTCACAATAAGCTAATTAGCTCAATTGGAGCATTTCTAGCATGTTTGGTTGAAATTGGAAATTTACATTTTTCAGTTTTGTCAGACGTTTGTAATATTCTCACAATAAGCTAATTAGCTCAATTGGAGCATTTCTAGCATGTTTGGTTGAAATTGGAAATTTACATTTTTCAGTTTTGTCAGACGTTTGTAAAATTCCTACAGTAGGCTTATTTGCGCAATTTGAGCATTTCTAGCATGTTTGGTTGAAATTGGAAATTTATATTTATCATGTTTGTCAGACGTTTGTAATATTCTCACAATAAGCTAATTAGCTCAATTGGAGCATTTCTAGCATGTTTGGTTGAAATTGGAATTTTACATTTTTCAGTGTTGTCAGACAATTGCAATATTCTCACAATAAGCTAATTAGCTCAATTGGAGCATTTCTAGCATGTTTGGTTGAAATTGGAAATTTAAATTTTTCAGTGTTGTCAGACAATTGCAATATTCTCACAATAAGCTAATTAGCTCAATTGGAGCATTTCTAGCATGTTTGGTTGAAATTTGAAATTTACATTTTTCAGTGTTGTCAGATGTTTGTAATATTCTCACAATAAGCTAATTAGCTCAATTGGAGCATTTCTAGCATGTTTGGTTGAAATTGGAATTTTACATTTTTCACTTTTGTCAGACAATTGCAATATTCTCACAATAAGCTAATTAGCTCAATTGGAGCATTTCTAGCATGTTTGGTTGAAATTGGAAATTTACATTTTTCAGTGTTGTCAGACGTTTGTAATATTCTCACAATAAGCTAATTAGCTCAATTGGAGCATTTCTAGCATGTTTGGTTGAAATTGGAAAGTTACATTTTTCAGTTTTGTCAGACGTTAGTAATATTCTCACAATAAGCTAATTAGCTCAATTAGAGCATTTCTAGCATGTTTGGTAGAAATTGGAAATTTACATTTATCATCTTTGTCAGACGTTTGTAATATTTTCACAATAAGCTAATTAGCTCAATTGGAGCATTTCTAGCATGTTTGGTTGAAATTGGAAGTTTACATTTTTCAGTGTTGTCAGACGTTTGTAATATTCTCACAATAAGCTAATTAGCTCAATTGGAGCATTTCTAGCATGTTTGGTTGAAATTGGAATTTTACATTTTTCACTTTTGTCAGACAATTGCAATATTCTCACAATAAGCTAATTAGCTCAATTGGAGCATTTCTAGCATGTTTGGTTGAAATTGGAAATTTACATTTTTCAGTGTTGTCAGACGTTTGTAATATTCTCACAATAAGCTAATTAGCTCAATTGGAGCATTTCTAGCATGTTTGGTTGAAATTGGAAATTTACATTTTTCAGTTTTGTCAGACGTTTGTAATATTCTCACAATAAGCTAATTAGCTCAATTAGAGCATTTCTAGCATGTTTGGTTGAAATTGGAAATTTACATTTATCATGTTTGTCAGACGTTTGTAATATTTTCACAATAAGCTAATTAGCTCAATTGGAGCATTTCTAGCATGTTTGGTTGAAATTGGAAATTTACATTTTTCACTTTTGTCAAACAATTGCAATATTCTCACAATAAGCTAATTAGCTCAATTGGAGCATTTCTAGCATGTTTGGTTGAAATTGGAAATTTACATTTTTCAGTTTTGTCAGACGTTTGTATAATTCCTACAGTAGGCTTATTTGCGCAATTTGAGCATTTCTAGCATGTTTGGTTGAAATTGGAAATTTACATTTTTCACTTTTGTCAGACGTTTGTAATATTCTCCAATAAGCTAATTAGCTCAATTGGAGCATTTCTAGCATGTTTGGTTGAAATTGGAAATTTACATTTTTCACTTTTGTCAGACGTTTGTAATATTCTCACAATAAGCTAATTAGCTCAATTGGAGCATTTCTAGCATGTTTGGTTGAAATTGAAAAATTACATTTTTCACTTTTGTCAGACAATTGCAATATTCTCACAATAAGCTAATTAGCTCAATTGGAGCATTTCTAGCATGTTTGGTTGAAATTGGAAATTTACATTTTTCACTTTTGTCAGACAATTGCAATATTCTCACAATAAACTAATTAGCTCAATTGGAGCATTTCTAGCATGTTTGGTTGAAATTGGAAATTTACATTTTTTAGTTTTGTCAGACATTTGTAATATTCTCACAATAAGCTAATTAGCTCAATTGGAGCATTTCTGGCATGTTTGGTTGAAATTGGAAAATTACATTTTTCAGTTATGTCAGACGTTTGTAATATTCTCACAATAAGCTAATTAGCTCAATTGGAGCATTTCTAGCATGTTTGGTTGAAATTGGAAAATTACATTTTTCAGTTTTGTCAGACGTTTGTAATATTCTCACAATAAGCTAATTAGCTCAATTGGAGCATTTCTAGCATGTTTGGTTGAAATTGGAAATTTACATTTTTCAGTTTTGTCAGACAATTGCAATATTTTCACAATAAGCTAATTAGCTCAATTGGAGCATTTCTAGCATGTTTGGTTGAAATTGGAAATTTACATTTTTCAGTTTTGTCAGACGTTTGTAATATTCTCACAATAAGCTAATTAGCTCAATTGGAGCATTTCTAGCATGTTTGGTTGAAATTGGAATTTTACATTTTTCAGTTTTGTCAGACGTTTGTAAAATTCCTACAGTAGGCTTATTTGCGCAATTTGAGCATTTCTAGCATGTTTGGTTGAAATTGGAAATTTACATTTTTAAGTTTTGTCAGACGTTTGTAAAATTCCTACAGTAGGCTTATTTGCGCAATTTGAGCATTTCTAGCATGTTTGGTTGAAATTGGAAATTTATATTTTTCAGTTTTGTCAGACGTTTGCAATATTCTCACAATAAGCTAATTAGCTCAATTGGAGCATTTCTAGCATGTTTGGTTGAAATTGGAAATTACATTTTTCAGTTTTGTCAGACGTTTGTAATATTCTCACAATAAGCTAATTAGCTCAATTGGAGCATTTCTAGCATGTTTGGTTGAAATTGGAAAATTACATTTTTCACTTTTGTCAGACAATTGCAATATTCTCACAATAAGCTAATTAGCTCAATTGGAGCATTTTTAGCATGTTTGGTTGAAATTGGAAATTTACATTTTTCACTTTTGTCAGACAATTGCAATATTCTCACAATAAGCTAATTAGCTCAATTGGAGCATTTCTAGCATGTTTGGTTGAAATTGGAAATTTACATTTTTCACTTTTGTCAGACAATTGCAATATTCTCACAATAAACTAATTAGCTCAATTGGAGCATTTCTAGCATGTTTGGTTGAAATTGGAAATTTACATTTTTCAGTTTTGTCAGACGTTTGTAATATTCTCACAATAAGCTAATTAGCTCAATTGGAGCATTTCTGGCATGTTTGGTTGAAATTGGAAAATTACATTTTTCAGTTTTGTCAGACGTTTGTAATATTCTCACAATAAGCTAATTAGCTCAATTGGAGCATTTCTAGCATGTTTGGTTGAAATTGGATATTCAAATTTTTCACTTTTGTCAGACAATTGCAATATTCTCACAATAAGCTAATTAGCTCAATTGGAGCATTTCTAGCATGTTTAGTTGAAATTGGAAATTTACATTTTTCACTTTTGTCAGACAATTGCAATATTCTCACAATAAGCTAATTAGCTCAATTGGAGCATTTCTAGCATGTTTGGTTGAAATTGGAAATTTACATTTTTCACTTTTGTCAGACAATTGCAATATTCTCACAATAAACTAATTAGCTCAATTGGAGCATTTCTAGCATGTTTGGTTGAAATTGGAAATTTACATTTTTCAGTTTTGTCAGACGTTTGTAATATTCTCACAATAAGCTAATTAGCTCAATTGGAGCATTTCTGGCATGTTTGGTTGAAATTGGAAATTTGCATTTTTCAGTTTTGTCAGACGTTTGTAATATTTTCACAATAAGCTAATTAGCTCAATTGGAGCATTTCTAGCATGTTTGGTTGAAATTGGAAAATTACATTTTTCAGTTTTGTCAGACGTTTGTAATATTCTCACAATAAGCTAATTAGCTCAATTGGAGCATTTCTAGCATGTTTGGTTGAAATTGGAAATTTACATTTTTCAGTTTTGTCAGACAATTGCAATATTCTCACAATAAGCTAATTAGCTCAATTGGAGCATTTCTAGCATGTTTGGTTGAAATTGGAAATTTACATTTTTCAGTTTTGTCAGACGTTTGTAATATTCTCACAATAAGCTAATTAGCTCAATTGGAGCATTTCTAGCATGTTTGGTTGAAATTGGAAATTTACATTTTTCAGTTTTGTCAGACGTTTGTAAAATTCCTACAGTAGGCTTATTTGCGCAATTTGAGCATTTCTAGCATGTTTGGTTGAAATTGGAAATTTATATTTATCATGTTTGTCAGACGTTTGTAATATTCTCACAATAAGCTAATTAGCTCAATTGGAGCATTTCTAGCATGTTTGGTTGAAATTGGAATTTTACATTTTTCAGTGTTGTCAGACAATTGCAATATTCTCACAATAAGCTAATTAGCTCAATTGGAGCATTTCTAGCATGTTTGGTTGAAATTGGAAATTTAAATTTTTCAGTGTTGTCAGACAATTGCAATATTCTCACAATAAGCTAATTAGCTCAATTGGAGCATTTCTAGCATGTTTGGTTGAAATTTGAAATTTACATTTTTCAGTGTTGTCAGATGTTTGTAATATTCTCACAATAAGCTAATTAGCTCAATTGGAGCATTTCTAGCATGTTTGGTTGAAATTGGAATTTTACATTTTTCACTTTTGTCAGACAATTGCAATATTCTCACAATAAGCTAATTAGCTCAATTGGAGCATTTCTAGCATGTTTGGTTGAAATTGGAAATTTACATTTTTCAGTGTTGTCAGACGTTTGTAATATTCTCACAATAAGCTAATTAGCTCAATTGGAGCATTTCTAGCATGTTTGGTTGAAATTGGAAAGTTACATTTTTCAGTTTTGTCAGACGTTAGTAATATTCTCACAATAAGCTAATTAGCTCAATTAGAGCATTTCTAGCATGTTTGGTAGAAATTGGAAATTTACATTTATCATCTTTGTCAGACGTTTGTAATATTTTCACAATAAGCTAATTAGCTCAATTGGAGCATTTCTAGCATGTTTGGTTGAAATTGGAAGTTTACATTTTTCAGTGTTGTCAGACGTTTGTAATATTCTCACAATAAGCTAATTAGCTCAATTGGAGCATTTCTAGCATGTTTGGTTGAAATTGGAATTTTACATTTTTCACTTTTGTCAGACAATTGCAATATTCTCACAATAAGCTAATTAGCTCAATTGGAGCATTTCTAGCATGTTTGGTTGAAATTGGAAATTTACATTTTTCAGTGTTGTCAGACGTTTGTAATATTCTCACAATAAGCTAATTAGCTCAATTGGAGCATTTCTAGCATGTTTGGTTGAAATTGGAAATTTACATTTTTCAGTTTTGTCAGACGTTTGTAATATTCTCACAATAAGCTAATTAGCTCAATTAGAGCATTTCTAGCATGTTTGGTTGAAATTGGAAATTTACATTTATCATGTTTGTCAGACGTTTGTAATATTTTCACAATAAGCTAATTAGCTCAATTGGAGCATTTCTAGCATGTTTGGTTGAAATTGGAAATTTACATTTTTCACTTTTGTCAAACAATTGCAATATTCTCACAATAAGCTAATTAGCTCAATTGGAGCATTTCTAGCATGTTTGGTTGAAATTGGAAATTTACATTTTTCAGTTTTGTCAGACGTTTGTATAATTCCTACAGTAGGCTTATTTGCGCAATTTGAGCATTTCTAGCATGTTTGGTTGAAATTGGAAATTTACATTTTTCACTTTTGTCAGACGTTTGTAATATTCTCCAATAAGCTAATTAGCTCAATTGGAGCATTTCTAGCATGTTTGGTTGAAATTGGAAATTTACATTTTTCACTTTTGTCAGACGTTTGTAATATTCTCACAATAAGCTAATTAGCTCAATTGGAGCATTTCTAGCATGTTTGGTTGAAATTGAAAAATTACATTTTTCACTTTTGTCAGACAATTGCAATATTCTCACAATAAGCTAATTAGCTCAATTGGAGCATTTCTAGCATGTTTGGTTGAAATTGGAAATTTACATTTTTCACTTTTGTCAGACAATTGCAATATTCTCACAATAAACTAATTAGCTCAATTGGAGCATTTCTAGCATGTTTGGTTGAAATTGGAAATTTACATTTTTTAGTTTTGTCAGACATTTGTAATATTCTCACAATAAGCTAATTAGCTCAATTGGAGCATTTCTGGCATGTTTGGTTGAAATTGGAAAATTACATTTTTCAGTTATGTCAGACGTTTGTAATATTCTCACAATAAGCTAATTAGCTCAATTGGAGCATTTCTAGCATGTTTGGTTGAAATTGGAAAATTACATTTTTCAGTTTTGTCAGACGTTTGTAATATTCTCACAATAAGCTAATTAGCTCAATTGGAGCATTTCTAGCATGTTTGGTTGAAATTGGAAATTTACATTTTTCAGTTTTGTCAGACAATTGCAATATTTTCACAATAAGCTAATTAGCTCAATTGGAGCATTTCTAGCATGTTTGGTTGAAATTGGAAATTTACATTTTTCAGTTTTGTCAGACGTTTGTAATATTCTCACAATAAGCTAATTAGCTCAATTGGAGCATTTCTAGCATGTTTGGTTGAAATTGGAATTTTACATTTTTCAGTTTTGTCAGACGTTTGTAAAATTCCTACAGTAGGCTTATTTGCGCAATTTGAGCATTTCTAGCATGTTTGGTTGAAATTGGAAATTTACATTTTTCAGTTTTGTCAGACGTTTGTAATATT
Source organism: Watersipora subatra (assembly GCF_963576615.1). NCBI lineage: Eukaryota > Metazoa > Bryozoa > Gymnolaemata > Cheilostomatida > Watersiporidae > Watersipora > Watersipora subatra. The sequence continues at coordinate 32,838,224 of NC_088713.1, forward strand.
CTCACAATAAGCTAATTAGCTCAATTGGAGCATCTCTAGCATGTTTGGTTGAAATTGGAAAATTACATTTTTCAGTTTTGTCAGACGTTTGTAATATTCTCACAATAAGCTAATTAGCTCAATTGGAGCATTTCTAGCATGTTTGGTTGAAATTGGAAATTTAAATTTTTCACTTTTGTCAGACAATTGCAATATTCTCACAATAAGCTAATTAGCTCAATTGGAGCATTTCTAGCATGTTTGGTTGAAATTGGAATATTACATTTTTCAGTTTTGTCAGACGTTTGTAATATTCTCACAATAAGCTAATTAGCTCAATTGGAGCATTTCTAGCATGTTTGGTTGAAATTGGAAATTTACATTTTTCAGTTTTGTCAGACGTTTGTAAAATTCCTACAGTAGGCTTATTTGCGCAATTTGAGCATTTCTAGCATGTTTGGTTGAAATTGGAAATTTACATTTTTAAGTTTTGTCAGACGTTTGTAAAATTCCTACAGTAGGCTTATTTGCGCAATTTGAGCATTTCTAGCATGTTTGGTTGAAATTGGAAATTTATATTTTTCAGTTTTGTCAGACGTTTGCAATATTCTCACAATAAGCTAATTAGCTCAATTGGAGCATTTCTAGCATGTTTGGTTGAAATTGGAAATTACATTTTTCAGTTTTGTCAGACGTTTGTAATATTCTCACAATAAGCTAATTAGCTCAATTGGAGCATTTCTAGCATGTTTGGTTGAAATTGGAAATTTACATTTTTCACTTTTGTCAGACAATTGCAATATTCTCACAATAAGCTAATTAGCTCAATTGGAGCATTTCTAGCATGTTTGGTTGAAATTGGAAATTTACATTTTTCACTTTTGTCAGACAATTGCAATATTCTCACAATAAACTAATTAGCTCAATTGGAGCATTTCTAGCATGTTTGGTTGAAATTGGAAATTTACATTTTTCAGTTTTGTCAGACGTTTGTAATATTCTCACAATAAGCTAATTAGCTCAATTGGAGCATTTCTGGCATGTTTGGTTGAAATTGGAAAATTACATTTTTCAGTTTTGTCAGACGTTTGTAATATTCTCACAATAAGCTAATTAGCTCAATTGGAGCATTTCTAGCATGTTTGGTTGAAATTGGATATTTAAATTTTTCACTTTTGTCAGACAATTGCAATATTCTCACAATAAGCTAATTAGCTCAATTGGAGCATTTCTAGCATGTTTAGTTGAAATTGGAAATTTACATTTTTCACTTTTGTCAGACAATTGCAATATTCTCACAATAGGCTAATTAGCTCAATTGGAGCATTTCTAGCATGTTTGGTTGAAATTGGAAATTTACATTTTTCACTTTTGTCAGACAATTGCAATATTCTCACAATAAACTAATTAGCTCAATTGGAGCATTTCTAGCATGTTTGGTTGAAATTGGAAATTTACATTTTTCAGTTTTGTCAGACGTTTGTAATATTCTCACAATAAGCTAATTAGCTCAATTGGAGCATTTCTGGCATGTTTGGTTGAAATTGGAAAATTACATTTTTCAGTTTTGTCAGACGTTTGTAATATTTTCACAATAAGCTAATTAGCTCAATTGGAGCATTTCTAGCATGTTTGGTTGAAATTGGAAAATTACATTTTTCAGTTTTGTCAGACGTTTGTAATATTCTCACAATAAGCTAATTAGCTCAATTGGAGCATTTCTAGCATGTTTGGTTGAAATTGGAAATTTACATTTTTCAGTTTTGTCAGACAATTGCAATATTCTCACAATAAGCTAATTAGCTCAATTGGAGCATTTCTAGCATGTTTGGTTGAAATTGGAAATTTACATTTTTCAGTTTTGTCAGACGTTTGTAATATTCTCACAATAAGCTAATTAGCTCCATTGGAGCATTTCTAGCATGTTTGGTTGAAATTGGAAATTTACATTTTTCAGTTTTGTCAGACGTTTGTAAAATTCCTACAGTAGGCTTATTTGCGCAATTTGAGCATTTCTAGCATGTTTGGTTGAAATTGGAAATTTATATTTATCATGTTTGTCAGACGTTTGTAATATTCTCACAATAAGCTAATTAGCTCAATTGGAGCATTTCTAGCATGTTTGGTTGAAATTGGAATTTTACATTTTTCAGTGTTGTCAGACAATTGCAATATTCTCACAATAAGCTAATTAGCTCAATTGGAGCATTTCTAGCATGTTTGGTTGAAATTGGAAATTTAAATTTTTCAGTGTTGTCAGACAATTGCAATATTCTCACAATAAGCTAATTAGCTCAATTGGAGCATTTCTAGCATGTTTGGTTGAAATTTGAAATTTACATTTTTCAGTGTTGTCAGATGTTTGTAATATTCTCACAATAAGCTAATTAGCTCAATTGGAGCATTTCTAGCATGTTTGGTTGAAATTGGAATTTTACATTTTTCACTTTTGTCAGACAATTGCAATATTCTCACAATAAGCTAATTAGCTCAATTGGAGCATTTCTAGCATGTTTGGTTGAAATTGGAAATTTACATTTTTCAGTGTTGTCAGACGTTTGTAATATTCTCACAATAAGCTAATTAGCTCAATTGGAGCATTTCTAGCATGTTTGGTTGAAATTGGAAATTTACATTTTTCAGTTTTGTCAGACGTTAGTAATATTCTCACAATAAGCTAATTAGCTCAATTAGAGCATTTCTAGCATGTTTGGTAGAAATTGGAAATTTACATTTATCATCTTTGTCAGACGTTTGTAATATTTTCACAATAAGCTAATTAGCTCAATTGGAGCATTTCTAGCATGTTTGGTTGAAATTGGAAGTTTACATTTTTCAGTGTTGTCAGACGTTTGTAATATTCTCACAATAAGCTAATTAGCTCAATTGGAGCATTTCTAGCATGTTTGGTTGAAATTGGAATTTTACATTTTTCACTTTTGTCAGACAATTGCAATATTCTCACAATAAGCTAATTAGCTCAATTGGAGCATTTCTAGCATGTTTGGTTGAAATTGGAAATTTACATTTTTCAGTGTTGTCAGACGTTTGTAATATTCTCACAATAAGCTAATTAGCTCAATTGGAGCATTTCTAGCATGTTTGGTTGAAATTGGAAATTTACATTTTTCAGTTTTGTCAGACGTTTGTAATATTCTCACAATAAGCTAATTAGCTCAATTAGAGCATTTCTAGCATGTTTGGTTGAAATTGGAAATTTACATTTATCATGTTTGTCAGACGTTCGTAATATTTTCACAATAAGCTAATTAGCTCAATTGGAGCATTTCTAGCATGTTTGGTTGAAATTGGAAATTTACATTTTTCACTTTTGTCAAACAATTGCAATATTCTCACAATAAGCTAATTAGCTCAATTGGAGCATTTCTAGCATGTTTGGTTGAAATTGGAAATTTACATTTTTCAGTTTTGTCAGACGTTTGTATAATTCCTACAGTAGGCTTATTTGCGCAATTTGAGCATTTCTAGCATGTTTGGTTGAAATTGGAAATTTACATTTTTCACTTTTGTCAGACGTTTGTAATATTCTCCAATAAGCTAATTCGCTCAATTGGAGCATTTCTAGCATGTTTGGTTGAAATTGGAAATTTACATTTTTCACTTTTGTCAGACGTTTGTAATATTCTCACAATAAGCTAATTAGCTCAATTGGAGCATTTCTAGCATGTTTGGTTGAAATTGAAAAATTACATTTTTCACTTTTGTCAGACAATTGCAATATTCTCACAATAAGCTAATTAGCTCAATTGGAGCATTTCTAGCATGTTTGGTTGAAATTGGAAACTTACATTTTTCACTTTTGTCAGACAATTGCAATATTCTCACAATAAACTAATTAGCTCAATTGGAGCATTTCTAGCATGTTTGGTTGAAATTGGAAAATTACATTTTTCAGTTATGTCAGACGTTTGTAATATTCTCACAATAAGCTAATTAGCTCAATTGGAGCATTTCTAGCATGTTTGGTTGAAATTGGAAAATTACATTTTTCAGTTTTGTCAGACGTTTGTAATATTCTCACAATAAGCTAATTAGCTCAATTGGAGCATTTCTAGCATGTTTGGTTGAAATTGGAAATTTACATTTTTCAGTTTTGTCAGACAATTGCAATATTTTCACAATAAGCTAATTAGCTCAATTGGAGCATTTCTAGCATGTTTGGTTGAAATTGGAAATTTACATTTTTCAGTTTTGTCAGACGTTTGTAATATTCTCACAATAAGCTAATTAGCTCAATTGGAGCATTTCTAGCATGTTTGGTTGAAATTGGAATTTTACATTTTTCAGTTTTGTCAGACGTTTGTAAAATTCCTACAGTAGGCTTATTTGCGCAATTTGAGCATTTCTAGCATGTTTGGTTGAAATTGGAAATTTACATTTTTAAGTTTTGTCAGACGTTTGTAATATTCTCACAATAAGCTAATTAGCTCAATTGGAGCATTTCTAGCATGTTTGGTTGAAATTGGAAATTTACATTTTTCAGTTTTGTCAGACGTTTGTAATATTCTCACAATAAGCTAATTAGCTCAATTAGAGCATTTCTAGCATGTTTGGTTGAAATTGGAAATTTACATTTATCATGTTTGTCAGACGTTCGTAATATTTTCACAATAAGCTAATTAGCTCAATTGGAGCATTTCTAGCATGTTTGGTTGAAATTGGAAATTTACATTTTTCACTTTTGTCAAACAATTGCAATATTCTCACAATAAGCTAATTAGCTCAATTGGAGCATTTCTAGCATGTTTGGTTGAAATTGGAAATTTACATTTTTCAGTTTTGTCAGACGTTTGTATAATTCCTACAGTAGGCTTATTTGCGCAATTTGAGCATTTCTAGCATGTTTGGTTGAAATTGGAAATTTACATTTTTCACTTTTGTCAGACGTTTGTAATATTCTCCAATAAGCTAATTCGCTCAATTGGAGCATTTCTAGCATGTTTGGTTGAAATTGGAAATTTACATTTTTCACTTTTGTCAGACGTTTGTAATATTCTCACAATAAGCTAATTAGCTCAATTGGAGCATTTCTAGCATGTTTGGTTGAAATTGAAAAATTACATTTTTCACTTTTGTCAGACAATTGCAATATTCTCACAATAAGCTAATTAGCTCAATTGGAGCATTTCTAGCATGTTTGGTTGAAATTGGAAACTTACATTTTTCACTTTTGTCAGACAATTGCAATATTCTCACAATAAACTAATTAGCTCAATTGGAGCATTTCTAGCATGTTTGGTTGAAATTGGAAAATTACATTTTTCAGTTATGTCAGACGTTTGTAATATTCTCACAATAAGCTAATTAGCTCAATTGGAGCATTTCTAGCATGTTTGGTTGAAATTGGAAAATTACATTTTTCAGTTTTGTCAGACGTTTGTAATATTCTCACAATAAGCTAATTAGCTCAATTGGAGCATTTCTAGCATGTTTGGTTGAAATTGGAAATTTACATTTTTCAGTTTTGTCAGACAATTGCAATATTTTCACAATAAGCTAATTAGCTCAATTGGAGCATTTCTAGCATGTTTGGTTGAAATTGGAAATTTACATTTTTCAGTTTTGTCAGACGTTTGTAATATTCTCACAATAAGCTAATTAGCTCAATTGGAGCATTTCTAGCATGTTTGGTTGAAATTGGAATTTTACATTTTTCAGTTTTGTCAGACGTTTGTAAAATTCCTACAGTAGGCTTATTTGCGCAATTTGAGCATTTCTAGCATGTTTGGTTGAAATTGGAAATTTACATTTTTAAGTTTTGTCAGACGTTTGTAATATTCTCACAATAAGCTAATTAGCTCAATTGGAGCATTTCTAGCATGTTTGGTTGAAATTGGAAATTTACATTTTTCACTTTTGTCAGACGTTTGTAATATTCTCACAATAAGCTAATTAGCTCAATTGGAGCATTTCTAGCATGTTTGGTTGAAATTGGAAATTTAAATTTTTCAGTGTTGTCAGACAATTGCAATATTCTCACAATAAGCTAATTAGCTCAATTGGAGCATTTCTAGCATGTTTGGTTGAAATTGGAAATTTAAATTTTTCAGTGTTGTCAGACAATTGCAATATTCTCACAATAAGCTAATTAGCTCAATTGGAGCATTTCTAGCATGTTTGGTTGAAATTGGAAATTTACATTTTTCACTTTTGTCAGACGTTTGTAATATTCTCACAATAAGCTCATTAGCTCAATTGGAGCATTTCTAGCATGTTTGGTTGAAATTGGAAATTTACATTTTTCACTTTTGTCAGACAATTGCAATATTCTCACAATAAGCTAATTAGCTCAATTGGAGCATTTCTAGCATGTTTGGTTGAAATTGGAAATTTACATTTTTCAGTTTTGTCAGACGTTTGTAATATTCTCACAATAAGCTAATTAGCTCAATTGGAGCATTTCTAGCATGTTTGGTTGAAATTGGAAAATTACATTTTTCAGTTTTGTCAGACGTTTTTAATATTCTCACAATAAGCTAATTAGCTCAATTGGAGCATTTCTAGCATGTTTGGTTGAAATTGGAAATTTACATTTTTCACTTTTGTCAGACGTTTGTAATATTCTCCAATAAGCTAATTAGCTCAATTGGAGCATTTCTAGCATGTTTGGTTGAAATTGGAAATTTAAATTTTTCAGTGTTGTCAGACGTTTGTAATATTCTCACAATAAGCTAATTAGCTCAATTGGAGCATTTCTAGCATGTTTGGTTGAAATTGGAAATTTACATTTTTCACTTTTGTCAGACGTTTGTAATATTCTCCAATAAGCTAATTAGCTCAATTGGAGCATTTCTAGCATGTTTGGTTGAAATTGGAAATTTACATTTTTCACTTTTGTCAGACGTTTGTAATATTCTCACAATAAGCTAATTAGCTCAATTGGAGCATTTCTAGCATGTTTGGTTGAAATTGGAAATTTACATTTTTCAGTTTTGTCAGACGTTTGTAATATTCTCACAATAAGCTAATTAGCTCAATTGGAGCATTTCTAGTATGTTTGGTTGAAATTGGAAACTTACATTTTTCACTTTTGTCAGACGTTTGTAATATTCTCACAATAAGCTAATTAGCTCAATTGGAGCATTTCTAGCATGTTTGGTTGCAATTGGAAATTTACATTTTTCACTTTTGTCAGACAATTGCAATATTCTCACAATAAGCTAATTAGCTCAATTGGAGCATTTCTAGCATGTTTGGTTGAAATTGGAAATTTACATTTTTCACTTTTGTCAGACAATTGCAATATTCTCACAATAAACTTATTAGCTCAATTGGAGCATTTCTAGCATGTTTGGTTGAAATTGGAAATTTACATTTTTCAGTTTTGTCAGACGTTTGTAATATTCTCACAATAAGCTAATTAGCTCAATTGGAGCATTTCTGGCATGTTTGGTTGAAATTGGAAAATTACATTTTTCAGTTTTGTCAGACGTTTGTAATATTCTCACAATAAGCTAATTAGCTCAATTGGAGCATTTCTAGCATGTTTGGTTGAAATTGGAAAATTACATTTTTCAGTTTTGTCAGACGTTTGTAATATTCTCACAATAAGCTAATTAGCGCAATTGGAGCATTTCTAGCATGTTTGGTTGAAATTGGAAATTTACATTTTCCACTTTTGTCAGACAATTGCAATATTCTCACAATAAGCTAATTAGCTCAATTGGAGCATTTCTAGCATGTTTGGTTGAAATTGGAAATTTACATTTTTCAGTTTTGTCAGACGTTTGTAATATTTTCACAATAAGTTAATTCGCTCAATTAGAGCATTTCTAGCATGTTTGGTTGAAATTGGAAATTTATATTTATCATGTTTGTCAGTTGTTTGTAATATTCTCACAATAAGCTAATTAGCTCAATTGGAGCATTTCTAGCATGTTTGGTTGAAATTGGAAATTTACATTTTTCACTTTTGTCAGACGTTTGTAATATTCTCACAATAAGCTAATTAGCTCAATTGGAGCATTTCCAGCATGTTTGGTTGAAATTGGAAATTTACATTTTTCACTTTTGTCAGACAATTGCAATATTCTCACAATAAACTTATTAGCTCAATTGGAGCATTTCTAGCATGTTTGGTTGAAATTGGAAAATTACATTTTTCAGTTTTGTCAGACGTTTGTAATATTCTCACAATAAGCTAATTAGCGCAATTGGAGCATTTCTAGCATGTTTGGTTGAAATTGGAAATTTACATTTTCCACTTTTGTCAGACAATTGCAATATTCTCACAATAAGCTAATTAGCTCAATTGGAGCATTTCTAGCATGTTTGGTTGAAATTGGAAATTTACATTTTTCAGTTTTGTCAGACGTTTGTAATATTCTCACAATAAGCTAATTAGCTCAATTGGAGCATTTCTAGCATGTTTGGTTGAAATTGGAAATTTACATTTTTAAGTTTTGTCAGACGTTTGTAATATTTTCACAATAAGTTAATTAGCTCAATTAGAGCATTTCTAGCATGTTTGGTTGAAATTGGAAATTTATATTTATCATGTTTGTCAGTTGTTTGTAATATTCTCACAATAAGCTAATTAGCTCAATTGGAGCATTTCTAGCATGTTTGGTTGAAATTGGAAATTTACATTTTTCACTTTTGTCAGACGTTTGTAATATTCTCACAATAAGCTAATTAGCTCAATTGGAGCATTTCTAGCATGTTTGGTTGAAATTGGAATTTTACATTTTTCACTTTTGTCAGACAATTGCAATATTCTCACAATAAGCTAATTAGCTCAATTGGAGCATTTCTAGCATGTTTGGTTGAAATTGGAAATTTAAAATTTTCAGTGTTGTAAGACAATTGCATTATTCTCACAATAAGCTAATTAGCTCAATTGGAGCATTTCTAGCATGTTTGGTTGAAATTGGAAATTTACATTTTTCAGTGTTGTCAGACGTTTGTAATACTCTCACAATAAGCTAATTAGCTCAATTGGAGCATTTCTAGCATGTTTGGTTGAAATTGGAATTTTACATTTTTCATTTTTGTCAGACAATTGCAATATTCTCACAATAAGCTAATTAGCTCAATTGGAGCATTTCTAGCATGTTTGGTTGAAATTGGAAATTTGAATTTTTCAGTGTTGTCAGACAGTTGTAATATTCTCACAATAAGCTAATTAGCTCAATTGGAGCATTTCTAGGATGTTTGGTTGAAATTGGAAATTTGAATTTTTCAGTGTTGTCAGACAGTTGTAATATTCTCCAATAAGCTGATTAGCTCAATTGAAGCATTTCTAGCATGTTTGGTTGAAATTGGAAATTTACATTTTTCACTTTTGTCAGACGTTTGTAATATTCTCACAATAAGCTAATTAGCTCAATTGGAGCATTTCTAGCATGTTTGGTTGAAATTGGAAATTTACATTTTTCACTTTTGTCAGACAATTGCAATATTCTCACAATAAACTAATTAGCTCAATTGGAGCATTTCTAGCATGTTTGGTTGAAATTGGAAATTTACATTTTTCAGTTTTGTCAGACGTTTGTAAAATTCCTACAGTAGGCTTATTTGCGCAATTTGAGCATTTCTAGCATGTTTGGTTGAAATTGGAAATTTACATTTTTCAGTTTTGTCAGACGTTTGTAATATTCTCACAATAAGCTAATTAGCTCAATTGGAGCATTTCTAGCATGTTTGGTTGAAATTGGAAAATTACATTTTTCAGTTTTGTCAGACGTTTTTAATATTCTCACAATAAGCTAATTAGCTCAATTGGAGCATTTCTAGCATGTTTGGTTGAAATTGGAAATTTACATTTTTCACTTTTGTCAGACAATTGCAACATTCTCACAATAAGCTAATTAGCTCAATTGGAGCATTTCTAGCATGTTTGGTTGAAATTGGAAATTTACATTTTTCAGCTTTGTCAGACGTTTGTAATATTCTCACAATAAGCTAATTAGCTCAATTGGAGCATTTCTAGCATGTTTGGTTGAAATTGGAACTTTAAATTTTTCAGTGTTATCAGACGTTTGTAATATTCTCACAATAAGCTAATTAGCTCAATTGGAGCATTTCTAGCATGTTTGGTTGAAATTGGAAATTTACATTTTTCACTTTTGTCAGACGTTTGTAATATTCTCACAATAAGCTAATTAGCTCAATTGGAGCATTTCTAGCATGTTTGGTTGAAATTGGAAATTTACATTTTTCACTTTTGTCAGACAATTGCAATATTCTCACAATAAGCTAATTAGCTCAACTGGAGCATTTCTAGCATGTTTGGTTGAAATTGGAAATTTACATTTTTCACTTTTGTCAGACAATTGCAATATTCTCACAATAAACTAATTAGCTCAATTGGAGCATTTCTAGCATGTTTGGTTGAAATTGGAAATTTACATTTTTCAGTTTTGTAAGACGTTTGTAATATTCTCACAATAAGCTAATTAGCTCAATTGGAGCATTTCTGGCATGTTTGGTTGAAATTGGAAAATTACATTTTTCAGTTTTGTCAGACGTTTGTAATATTCTCACAATAAGCTAATTAGCTCAATTGGAGCATTTCTAGCATGTTTGGTTGAAATTGGAAAATTACATTTTTCGGTTTTGTCAGACGTTTGTAATATTCTCACAATAAGCTAATTAGCTCAATTGGAGCATTTCTAGCATGTTTGGTTGAAATTGGAAATTTAAAATTTTCCCTTTTGTCAGACAATTGCAATATTCTCACAATAAGCTAATTAGCTCAATTGGAGCATTTCTAGCATGTTTGGTTGAAATTGGAAATTTACATTTTTCAGTTTTGTCAGACGTTTGTAATATTCTCACAATAAGCTAATTAGCTCAATTGGAGCATTTCTAGCATGTTTGGTTGAAATTGGAAATTTACATTTTTCAGTTTTGTCAGACGTTTGTAATATTCTCACAATAAGCTAATTAGCTCAATTGGAGCATTTCTAGCATGTTTGGTTGAAGTTGGAATTTTACATTTTTCACTTTTGTCAGACAATTGCAATATTCTCACAATAAGCTAATTAGCTCAATTGGAGCATTTCTAGCATGTTTGGTTGAAATTGGAAATTTAAAATTTTCAGTGTTGTCAGACAATTGCAATATTCTCACAATAAGCTAATTAGCTCAATTGGAGCATTTCTAGCATGTTTGGTTGAAATTGGAAATTCACATTTTTCAGTGTTGTCAGACGTTTGTAATACTTTCACAATAAGCTAATTAGCTCAATTGGAGCATTTCTAGCATGTTTGGTTGAAATTGGAATTTTACATTTTTCACTTTTGTCAGACAATTGCAATATTCTCACAATAAGCTAATTAGCTCAATTGGAGCATTTCTAGCATGTTTGGTTGAAATTGGAAATTTGAATTTTTCAGTGTTGTCAGACAGTTGTAATATTCTCACAATAAGCTAATTAGCTCAATTGGAGCATTTCTAGCATGTTTGGTTGAAATTGGAAATTTACATTTTTCACTTTTGTCAGACAATTGCAATATTCTCACAATGAGCTAATTAGCTCAATTGGAGCATTTCTAGCATGTTTGGTTGAAATTGGAAATTTACATTTTTCACTTTTGTCAGACGTTTGTAATATTCTCCAATAAGCTAATTCGCTCAATTGGAGCATTTCTAGCATGTTTGGTTGAAATTGGAAATTTACATTTTTCACTTTTGTCAGACGTTTGTAATATTCTCACAATAAGCTAATTAGCTCAATTGGAGCATTTCTAGCATGTTTGGTTGAAATTGAAAAATTACATTTTTCACTTTTGTCAGACAATTGCAATATTCTCACAATAAGCTAATTAGCTCAATTGGAGCATTTCTAGCATGTTTGGTTGAAATTGGAAACTTACATTTTTCACTTTTGTCAGACAATTGCAATATTCTCACAATAAACTAATTAGCTCAATTGGAGCATTTCTAGCATGTTTGGTTGAAATTGGAAATTTACATTTTTCACTTTTGTCAGACAATTGCAACATTCTCACAGTAAGCTAATTAGCTCAATTGGAGCATTTCTAGCATGTTTTGTTGAAATTGGAAATTTACATTTTTCAGCTTTGTCAGACGTTTGTAATATTCTCACAATAAGCTAATTAGCTCAATTGGAGCATTTCTAGCATGTTTGGTTGAAATTGGAAATTTACATTTTTCACTTTTGTCAGACGTTTGTAATATTCTCCAATAAGCTAATTCGCTCAATTGGAGCATTTCTAGCATGTTTGGTTGAAATTGGAAATTTACATTTTTCACTTTTGTCAGACGTTTGTAATATTCTCCAATAAGCTAATTCGCTCAATTGGAGCATTTCTAGCATGTTTGGTTGAAATTGGAAATTTACATTTTTCACTTTTGTCAGACGTTTGTAATATTCTCACAATAAGCTAATTAGCTCAATTGGAGCATTTCTAGCATGTTTGGTTGAAATTGAAAAATTACATTTTTCACTTTTGTCAGACAATTGCAATATTCTCACAATAAGCTAATTAGCTCAATTGGAGCATTTCTAGCATGTTTGGTTGAAATTGGAAACTTACATTTTTCACTTTTGTCAGACAATTGCAATATTCTCACAATAAACTAATTAGCTCAATTGGAGCATTTCTAGCATGTTTGGTTGAAATTGGAAATTTACATTTTTTAGTTTTGTCAGACATTTGTAATATTCTCACAATAAGCTAATTAGCTCAATTGGAGCATTTCTGGCATGTTTGGTTGAAATTGGAAAATTACATTTTTCAGTTATGTCAGACGTTTGTAATATTCTCACAATAAGCTAATTAGCTCAATTGGAGCATTTCTAGCATGTTTGGATGAAATTGGAAAATTACATTTTTCAGTTTTGTCAGACGTTTGTAATATTCTCACAATAAGCTAATTAGCTCAATTGGAGCATTTCTAGCATGTTTGGTTGAAATTGGAAATTTACATTTTTCAGTTTTGTCAGACAATTGCAATATTTTCACAATAAGCTAATTAGCTCAATTGGAGCATTTCTAGCATGTTTGGTTGAAATTGGAAATTTACATTTTTCAGTTTTGTCAGACGTTTGTAATATTCTCACAATAAGCTAATTAGCTCAATTGGAGCATTTCTAGCATGTTTGGTTGAAATTGGAATTTTACATTTTTCAGTTTTGTCAGACGTTTGTAAAATTCCTACAGTAGGCTTATTTGCGCAATTTGAGCATTTCTAGCATGTTTGGTTGAAATTGGAAATTTACATTTTTAAGTTTTGTCAGACGTTTGTAATATTCTCACAATAAGCTAATTAGCTCAATTGGAGCATTTCTAGCATGTTTGGTTGAAATTGGAAATTTACATTTTTCACTTTTGTCAGACGTTTGTAATATTCTCACAATAAGCTAATTAGCTCAATTGGAGCATTTCTAGCATGTTTGGTTGAAATTGGAAATTTAAATTTTTCAGTGTTGTCAGACAATTGCAATATTCTCACAATAAGCTAATTAGCTCAATTGGAGCATTTCTAGCATGTTTGGTTGAAATTGGAAATTTAAATTTTTCAGTGTTGTCAGACAATTGCAATATTCTCACAATAAGCTAATTAGCTCAATTGGAGCATTTCTAGCATGTTTGGTTGAAATTGGAAATTTACATTTTTCACTTTTGTCAGACGTTTGTAATATTCTCACAATAAGCTCATTAGCTCAATTGGAGCATTTCTAGCATGTTTGGTTGAAATTGGAAATTTACATTTTTCACTTTTGTCAGACAATTGCAATATTCTCACAATAAGCTAATTAGCTCAATTGGAGCATTTCTAGCATGTTTGGTTGAAATTGGAAATTTACATTTTTCAGTTTTGTCAGACGTTTGTAATATTCTCACAATAAGCTAATTAGCTCAATTGGAGCATTTCTAGCATGTTTGGTTGAAATTGGAAAATTACATTTTTCAGTTTTGTCAGACGTTTGTAATATTCTCACAATAAGCTAATTAGCTCAATTGGAGCATTTCTAGCATGTTTGGTTGAAATTGGAAATTTACATTTTTCACTTTTGTCAGACGTTTGTAATATTCTCCAATAAGCTAATTAGCTCAATTGGAGCATTTCTAGCATGTTTGGTTGAAATTGGAAATTTAAATTTTTCAGTGTTGTCAGACGTTTGTAATATTCTCACAATAAGCTAATTAGCTCAATTGGAGCATTTCTAGCATGTTTGGTTGAAATTGGAAATTTACATTTTTCACTTTTGTCAGACGTTTGTAATATTCTCCAATAAGCTAATTAGCTCAATTGGAGCATTTCTAGCATGTTTGGTTGAAATTGGAAATTTACATTTTTCACTTTTGTCAGACGTTTGTAATATTCTCACAATAAGCTAATTAGCTCAATTGGAGCATTTCTAGCATGTTTGGTTGAAATTGGAAATTTACATTTTTCAGTTTTGTCAGACGTTTGTAATATTCTCACAATAAGCTAATTAGCTCAATTGGAGCATTTCTAGTATGTTTGGTTGAAATTGGAAACTTACATTTTTCACTTTTGTCAGACGTTTGTAATATTCTCACAATAAGCTAATTAGCTCAATTGGAGCATTTCTAGCATGTTTGGTTGCAATTGGAAATTTACATTTTTCACTTTTGTCAGACAATTGCAATATTCTCACAATAAGCTAATTAGCTCAATTGGAGCATTTCTAGCATGTTTGGTTGAAATTGGAAATTTACATTTTTCACTTTTGTCAGACAATTGCAATATTCTCACAATAAACTTATTAGCTCAATTGGAGCATTTCTAGCATGTTTGGTTGAAATTGGAAATTTACATTTTTCAGTTTTGTCAGACGTTTGTAATATTCTCACAATAAGCTAATTAGCTCAATTGGAGCATTTCTGGCATGTTTGGTTGAAATTGGAAAATTACATTTTTCAGTTTTGTCAGACGTTTGTAATATTCTCACAATAAGCTAATTAGCTCAATTGGAGCATTTCTAGCATGTTTGGTTGAAATTGGAAAATTACATTTTTCAGTTTTGTCAGACGTTTGTAATATTCTCACAATAAGCTAATTAGCGCAATTGGAGCATTTCTAGCATGTTTGGTTGAAATTGGAAATTTACATTTTCCACTTTTGTCAGACAATTGCAATATTCTCACAATAAGCTAATTAGCTCAATTGGAGCATTTCTAGCATGTTTGGTTGAAATTGGAAATTTACATTTTTCAGTTTTGTCAGACGTTTGTAATATTCTCACAATAAGCTAATTAGCTCAATTGGAGCATTTCTAGCATGTTTGGTTGAAATTGGAAATTTACATTTTTAAGTTTTGTCAGACGTTTGTAATATTTTCACAATAAGTTAATTAGCTCAATTAGAGCATTTCTAGCATGTTTGGTTGAAATTGGAAATTTATATTTATCATGTTTGTCAGTTGTTTGTAATATTCTCACAATAAGCTAATTAGCTCAATTGGAGCATTTCTAGCATGTTTGGTTGAAATTGGAAATTTACATTTTTCACTTTTGTCAGACGTTTGTAATATTCTCACAATAAGCTAATTAGCTCAATTGGAGCATTTCCAGCATGTTTGGTTGAAATTGGAAATTTACATTTTTCACTTTTGTCAGACAATTGCAATATTCTCACAATAAGCTAATTAGCTCAATTGGAGCATTTCTAGCATGTTTGGTTGAAATTGGAAATTTACATTTTTCACTTTTGTCAGACGTTTGTAATATTCTCACAATAAGCTAATTAGCTCAATTGGAGCATTTCCAGCATGTTTGGTTGAAATTGGAAATTTACATTTTTCACTTTTGTCAGACAATTGCAATATTCTCACAATAAACTTATTAGCTCAATTGGAGCATTTCTAGCATGTTTGGTTGAAATTGGAAAATTACATTTTTCAGTTTTGTCAGACGTTTGTAATATTCTCACAATAAGCTAATTAGCGCAATTGGAGCATTTCTAGCATGTTTGGTTGAAATTGGAAATTTACATTTTCCACTTTTGTCAGACAATTGCAATATTCTCACAATAAGCTAATTAGCTCAATTGGAGCATTTCTAGCATGTTTGGTTGAAATTGGAAATTTACATTTTTCAGTTTTGTCAGACGTTTGTAATATTCTCACAATAAGCTAATTAGCTCAATTGGAGCATTTCTAGCATGTTTGGTTGAAATTGGAAATTTACATTTTTAAGTTTTGTCAGACGTTTGTAATATTTTCACAATAAGTTAATTAGCTCAATTAGAGCATTTCTAGCATGTTTGGTTGAAATTGGAAATTTATATTTATCATGTTTGTCAGTTGTTTGTAATATTCTCACAATAAGCTAATTAGCTCAATTGGAGCATTTCTAGCATGTTTGGTTGAAATTGGAAATTTACATTTTTCACTTTTGTCAGACGTTTGTAATATTCTCACAATAAGCTAATTAGCTCAATTGGAGCATTTCTAGCATGTTTGGTTGAAATTGGAATTTTACATTTTTCACTTTTGTCAGACAATTGCAATATTCTCACAATAAGCTAATTAGCTCAATTGGAGCATTTCTAGCATGTTTGGTTGAAATTGGAAATTTAAATATTTCAGTGTTGTAAGACAATTGCATTATTCTCACAATAAGCTAATTAGCTCAATTGGAGCATTTCTAGCATGTTTGGTTGAAATTGGAAATTTACATTTTTCAGTGTTGTCAGACGTTTGTAATACTCTCACAATAAGCTAATTAGCTCAATTGGAGCATTTCTAGCATGTTTGGTTGAAATTGGAATTTTACATTTTTCACTTTTGTCAGACAATTGCAATATTCTCACAATAAGCTAATTAGCTCAATTGGAGCATTTCTAGCATGTTTGGTTGAAATTGGAAATTTGAATTTTTCAGTGTTGTCAGACAGTTGTAATATTCTCACAATAAGCTAATTAGCTCAATTGGAGCATTTCTAGGATGTTTGGTTGAAATTGGAAATTTGAATTTTTCAGTGTTGTCAGACAGTTGTAATATTCTCCAATAAGCTGATTAGCTCAATTGAAGCATTTCTAGCATGTTTGGTTGAAATTGGAAATTTACATTTTTCACTTTTGTCAGACGTTTGTAATATTCTCACAATAAGCTAATTAGCTCAATTGGAGCATTTCTAGCATGTTTGGTTGAAATTGGAAATTTACATTTTTCACTTTTGTCAGACAATTGCAATATTCTCACAATAAGCTAATTAGCTCAATTGGAGCATTTCTAGCATGTTTGGTTGAATTTGAAAATTTACATTTTTCACTTTTGTCAGACAATTGCAATATTCTCACAATAAACTAATTAGCTCAATTGGAGCATTTCTAGCATGTTTGGTTGAAATTGGAAATTTACATTTTTCAGTTTTGTCAGACGTTTGTAATATTCTCACAATAAGCTAATTAGCTCAATTGGAGCATTTCTAGCATGTTTGGTTGAAATTGGAAATTTACATTTTTCAGTTTTGTCAGACGTTTGTAAAATTCCTACAGTAGGCTTATTTGCGCAATTTGAGCATTTCTAGCATGTTTGGTTGAAATTGGAAATTTACATTTTTCAGTTTTGTCAGACGTTTGTAATATTCTCACAATAAGCTAATTAGCTCAATTGGAGCATTTCTAGCATGTTTGGTTGAAATTGGAAAATTACATTTTTCAGTTTTGTCAGACGTTTTTAATATTCTCACAATAAGCTAATTAGCTCAATTGGAGCATTTCTAGCATGTTTGGTTGAAATTGGAAATTTACATTTTTCACTTTTGTCAGACAATTGCAACATTCTCACAATAAGCTAATTAGCTCAATTGGAGCATTTCTAGCATGTTTGGTTGAAATTGGAAATTTACATTTTTCAGCTTTGTCAGACGTTTGTAATATTCTCACAATAAGCTAATTAGCTCAATTGGAGCATTTCTAGCATGTTTGGTTGAAATTGGAACTTTAAATTTTTCAGTGTTATCAGACGTTTGTAATATTCTCACAATAAGCTAATTAGCTCAATTGGAGCATTTCTAGCATGTTTGGTTGAAATTGGAAATTTACATTTTTCACTTTTGTCAGACGTTTGTAATATTCTCACAATAAGCTAATTAGCTCAATTGGAGCATTTCTAGCATGTTTGGTTGAAATTGGAAATTTACATTTTTCACTTTTGTCAGACAATTGCAATATTCTCACAATAAGCTAATTAGCTCAACTGGAGCATTTCTAGCATGTTTGGTTGAAATTGGAAATTTACATTTTTCACTTTTGTCAGACAATTGCAATATTCTCACAATAAACTAATTAGCTCAATTGGAGCATTTCTAGCATGTTTGGTTGAAATTGGAAATTTACATTTTTCAGTTTTGTAAGACGTTTGTAATATTCTCACAATAAGCTAATTAGCTCAATTGGAGCATTTCTGGCATGTTTGGTTGAAATTGGAAAATTACATTTTTCAGTTTTGTCAGACGTTTGTAATATTCTCACAATAAGCTAATTAGCTCAATTGGAGCATTTCTAGCATGTTTGGTTGAAATTGGAAAATTACATTTTTCAGTTTTGTCAGACGTTTGTAATATTCTCACAATAAGCTAATTAGCTCAATTGGAGCATTTCTAGCATGTTTGGTTGAAATTGGAAATTTAAAATTTTCACTTTTGTCAGACAATTGCAATATTCTCACAATAAGCTAATTAGCTCAATTGGAGCATTTCTAGCATGTTTGGTTGAAATTGGAAATTTACATTTTTCAGTTTTGTCAGACGTTTGTAATATTCTCACAATAAGCTAATTAGCTCAATTGGAGCATTTCTAGCATGTTTGGTTGAAATTGGAAATTTACATTTTTCAGTTTTGTCAGACGTTTGTAATATTCTCACAATAAGCTAATTAGCTCAATTGGAGCATTTCTAGCATGTTTGGTTGAAGTTGGAATTTTACATTTTTCACTTTTGTCAGACAATTGCAATATTCTCACAATAAGCTAATTAGCTCAATTGGAGCATTTCTAGCATGTTTGGTTGAAATTGGAAATTTAAAATTTTCAGTGTTGTCAGACAATTGCAATATTCTCACAATAAGCTAATTAGCTCAATTGGAGCATTTCTAGCATGTTTGGTTGAAATTGGAAATTCACATTTTTCAGTGTTGTCAGACGTTTGTAATACTTTCACAATAAGCTAATTAGCTCAATTGGAGCATTTCTAGCATGTTTGGTTGAAATTGGAATTTTACATTTTTCACTTTTGTCAGACAATTGCAATATTCTCACAATAAGCTAATTAGCTCAATTGGAGCATTTCTAGCATGTTTGGTTGAAATTGGAAATTTGAATTTTTCAGTGTTGTCAGACAGTTGTAATATTCTCACAATAAGCTAATTAGCTCAATTGGAGCATTTCTAGCATGTTTGGTTGAAATTGGAAATTTACATTTTTCACTTTTGTCAGACAATTGCAATATTCTCACAATGAGCTAATTAGCTCAATTGGAGCATTTCTAGCATGTTTGGTTGAAATTGGAAATTTACATTTTTCAGTTTTGTCAGACGTTTTTAATATTCTCACAATAAGCTAATTAGCTCAATTGGAGCATTTCTAGCATGTTTGGTTGAAATTGGAAATTTACATTTTTCACTTTTGTCAGACGTTTGTAATATTCTCCAATAAGCTAATTAGCTCAATTGGAGCATTTCTAGCATGTTTGGTTGAAATTGGAAATTTACATTTTCCACTTTTGTCAGACGTTTGTAATATTCTCACAATAAGCTAATTAGCTCAATTGGAGCATTTCTAGCATGTTTGGTTGAAATTGGAAATTTACATTTTTCACTTTTGTCAGACAATTGCAATATTCTCACAATAAGCTAATTAGCTCAATTGGAGCATTTCTAGCATGTTTGGTTGAATTTGGAAATTTACATTTTTCACTTTTGTCAGACAATTGCAATATTCTCACAATAAACTAATTAGCTCAATTGGAGCATTTCTAGCATGTTTGGTTGAAATTGGAAATTTACATTTTTCACTTTTGTCAGACAATTGCAACATTCTCACAGTAAGCTAATTAGCTCAATTGGAGCATTTCTAGCATGTTTTGTTGAAATTGGAAATTTACATTTTTCAGCTTTGTCAGACGTTTGTAATATTCTCACAATAAGCTAATTAGCTCAATTGGAGCATTTCTAGCATGTTTGGTTGAAATTGGAACTTTAAATTTTTCAGTGTTGTCAGACGTTTGTAATATTCTCACAATAAGCTAATTAGCTCAATTGGAGCATTTCTAGCATGTTTGGTTGAAATTGGAAATTTACATTTTTCACTTTTGTCAGACGTTTGTGATATTCTCCAATAAGCTAATTAGCTCAATTGGAGCATTTCTAGCATGTTTGGTTGAAATTGGAAATTTACATTTTTCACTTTTGTCAGACGTTTGTAATATTCTCACAATAAGCTAATTAGCTCAATTGGAGCATTTCTAGCATGTTTGGTTGAAATTGGAAATTTACATTTTTCACTTTTGTCAGACAATTGCAATATTCTCACAATAAACTAATTAGCTCAATTGGAGCATTTCTAGCATGTTTTGTTGAAATTGGAAATTTACATTTTTCAGTTTTGTCAGACGTTTGTAATATTCTCACAATAAGCTAATTAGCTCAATTGGAGCATTTCTGGCATGTTTGGTTGAAATTGGAAAATTACATTTTTCAGTTTTGTCAGACGTTTGTAATATTCTCACAATAAGCTAATTAGCTCAATTGGAGCATTTCTAGCATGTTTGGTTGAAATTGGAAAATTACATTTTTCAGTTTTGTCAGACGTTTGTAATATTCTCACAATAAGCTAATTAGCTCAATTGGAGCATTTCTAGCATGTTTGGTTGAAATTGGAAATTTAAATTTTTCACTTTTGTCAGACAATTGCAATATTCTCACAATAAGCTAATTAGCTCAATTGGAGCATTTCTAGCATGTTTGGTTGAAATTGGAAATTTACATTTTTCAGTTTTGTCAGACGTTTGTAATATTCTCACAATAAGCTAATTAGCTCAATTGGAGCATTTCTAGCATGTTTGGTTGAAATTGGAAATTTACATTTTTCAGTTTTGTCAGACGTTTGTAAAATTCCTACAGTAGGCTTATTTCCGCAATTTGAGCATTTCTAGCATGTTTGGTTGAAATTGGAAATTTACATTTTTAAGTTTTGTCAGACGTTTGTAAAATTCCTACAGTAGGCTTATTTGCGCAATTTGAGCATTTCTAGCATGTTTGGTTGAATTTGGAAATTTGCATTTTTCAGTTTTGTCAGACGTTTGTAATATTCTCACAATAAGCTAATTAGCTCAATTGGAGCATTTCTAGCATGTTTGGTTGAAATTGGAAAATTAAATTTTTCAGTTTTGTCAGACGTTTTTAATATTCTCACAATAAGCTAATTAGCTCAATTGGAGCATTTCTAGCATGTTTGGTTGAAATTGGAAATTTACATTTTTCACTTTTGTCAGACAATTGCAATATTCTCACAATAAGCTAATTAGCTCAATTGGATCATTTCTAGCATGTTTGGTTGAAATTGGAAATTTACATTTTTCACTTTTGTCAGACAATTGCAATATTCTCACAATAAGCTAATTAGCTCAATTGGAGCATTTCTAGCATGTTTGGTTGAAATTGGAAATTTACATTTTTCACTTTTGTCAGACAATTGCAATATTCTCACAATAAACTAATTAGCTCAATTGGAGCATTTCTAGCATGTTTGGTTGAAATTGGAAATTTACATT
Organism: Watersipora subatra; assembly: GCF_963576615.1. Lineage (NCBI taxonomy): Eukaryota > Metazoa > Bryozoa > Gymnolaemata > Cheilostomatida > Watersiporidae > Watersipora > Watersipora subatra. The sequence goes on from NC_088713.1 coordinate 32,859,937, forward strand.
TTTCAGTTTTGTCAGACGTTTGTAATATTCTCACAATAAGCTAATTAGCTCAATTGGAGCATTTCTGGCATGTTTGGTTGAAATTGGAAAATTACATTTTTCAGTTTTGTCAGACGTTTGTAATATTCTCACAATAAGCTAATTAGCTCAATTGGAGCATTTCTAGCATGTTTGGTTGAAATTGGAAAATTACATTTTTCAGTTTTGTCAGACGTTTGTAATATTCTCACAATAAGCTAATTAGCTCAATTGGAGCATTTCTAGCATGTTTGGTTGAAATTGGAAAATTACATTTTTCAGTTTTGTCAGACGTTTGTAATATTCTCACAATAAGCTAATTAGCTCAATTGGAGCATTTCTAGCATGTTTGGTTGAAATTGGAAATTTAAATTTTTCACTTTTGTCAGACAATTGCAATATTCTCACAATAAGCTAATTAGCTCAATTGGAGCATTTCTAGCATGTTTGGTTGAAATTGGAAATTTACATTTTTCAGTTTTGTCAGACGTTTGTAATATTCTCACAATAAGCTAATTAGCTCAATTGGAGCATTTCTAGCATGTTTGGTTGAAATTGGAAATTTACATTTTTCAGTTTTGTCAGACGTTTGTAAAATTCCTACAGTAGGCTTATTTGCGCAATTTGAGCATTTCTAGCATGTTTGGTTGAAATTGGAAATTTACATTTTTAAGTTTTGTCAGACGTTTGTAAAATTCCTACAGTAGGCTTATTTGCGCAATTTGAGCATTTCTAGCATGTTTGGTTGAATTTGGAAATTTGCATTTTTCAGTTTTGTCAGACGTTTGTAATATTCTCACAATAAGCTAATTAGCTCAATTGGAGCATTTCTAGCATGTTTGGTTGAAATTGGAAAATTAAATTTTTCAGTTTTGTCAGACGTTTTTAATATTCTCACAATAAGCTAATTAGCTCAATTGGAGCATTTCTAGCATGTTTGGTTGAAATTGGAAATTTACATTTTTCACTTTTGTCAGACAATTGCAATATTCTCACAATAAGCTAATTAGCTCAATTGGATCTTTTCTAGCATGTTTGGTTGAAATTGGAAATTTACATTTTTCACTTTTGTCAGACAATTGCAATATTCTCACAATAAGCTAATTAGCTCAATTGGAGCATTTCTAGCATGTTTGGTTGAAATTGGAAATTTACATTTTTCACTTTTGTCAGACAATTGCAATATTCTCACAATAAACTAATTAGCTCAATTGGAGCATTTCTAGCATGTTTGGTTGAAATTGGAAATTTACATTTTTCAGTTTTGTCAGACGTTTGTAATATTCTCACAATAAGCTAATTAGCTCAATTGGAGCATTTCTGGCATGTTTGGTTGAAATTGGAAAATTACATATTTCAGTTTTGTCAGACGTTTGTAATATTCTCACAATAAGCTAATTAGCTCAATTGGAGCATTTCTAGCATGTTTGGTTGAAATTGGAAAATTACATTTTTCAGTTTTGTCAGACGTTTGTAATATTCTCACAATAAGCTAATTAGCGCAATTGGAGCATTTCTAGCATGTTTGGTTGAAATTGGAAATTTACATTTTTCACTTTTGTCAGACAATTGCAATATTCTCACAATAAGCTAATTAGCTCAATTGGAGCATTTCTAGCATGTTTGGTTGAAATTGGAAATTTACATTTTTCAGTTTTGTCAGACGTTTGTAAAATTCCTACAGTAGACTTATTTGCGCAATTTGAGCATTTCTAGCATGTTTGGTTGAAATTGGAAATTTACATTTTTAAGTTTTGTCAGACGTTTGTAATATTTTCACAATAAGTTAATTAGCTCAATTAGAGCATTTCTAGCATGTTTGGTTGAAATTGGAAATTTATATTTATCATGTTTGTCAGACGTTTGTAATATTCTCACAATAAGCTAATTAGCTCAATTGGAGCATTTCTAGCATGTTTGGTTGAAATTGGAAATTTACATTTTTCACTTTTGTCAGACGTTTGTAATATTCTCACAATAAGCTAATTAGCTCAATTGGAGCATTTCTAGCATGTTTGGTTGAAATTGGAATTTGACATTTTTCACTTTTGTCAGACAATTGCAATATTCTCACAATAAACTGATTAGCTCAATTGGAGCATTTCTAGCATGTTTGGTTGAAATTGGAAATTTACATTTTTCAGTTTTGTCAGACGTTTGTAATATTCTCACAATAAGCTAATTAGCTCAATTGGAGCATTTCTGGCATGTTTGGTTGAAATTGGAAAATTACATTTTTCAGTTTTGTCAGACGTTTGTAATATTCTCACAATAAGCTAATTAGCTCAATTGGAGCATTTCTAGCATGTTTGGTTGAAATTGGAAATTTACATTTTTCAGTTTTGTCAGACGTTTGTAATATTCTCACAATAAGCTAATTAGCGCAATTGGAGCATTTCTAGCATGTTTGGTTGAAATTGGAAATTTACATTTTTCACTTTTGTCAGACAATTGCAATATTCTCACAATAAGCTAATTAGCTCAATTGGAGCATTTCTAGCATGTTTGGTTGAAATTGGAAATTTACATTTTTCAGTTTTGTCAGACGTTTGTAATATTCTCACAATAAGCTAATTAGCTCAATTGGAGCATTTCTAGCATGTTTGGTTGAAATTGGAAATTTACATTTTTCAGTTTTGTCAGACGTCTGTAAAATTCCTACAGTAGACTTATTTGCGCAATTTGAGCATTTCTAGCATGTTTGGTTGAAATTGGAAATTTACATTTTTAAGTTTTGTCAGACGTTTGTAATATTTTCACAATAAGTTAATTAGCTCAATTAGAGCATTTCTAGCATGTTTGGTTGAAATTGGAAATTTATATTTATCATGTTTGTCAGACGTTTGTAATATTCTCACAATAAGCTAATTAGCTCAATTGGAGCATTTCTAGCATGTTTGGTTGAAATTGGAAATTTACATTTTTCACTTTTGTCAGACGTTTGTAATATTCTCACAATAAGCTAATTAGCTCAATTGGAGCATTTCTAGCATGTTTGGTTGAAATTGGAATTTTACATTTTTCACTTTTGTCAGACAATTGCAATATTCTCACAATAAGCTAATTAGCTCAATTGGAGCATTTCCAGCATGTTTGGTTGAAATTGGAAATTTACATTTTTCAGTGTTGTCAGACGTTTGTAATATTCTCACAATAAGCTAATTAGCTCATTTGGAGCATTTCTAGCATGTTTGGTTGAAATTGGAATTTTACATTTTTCACTTTTGTCAGACAATTGCAATATTCTCACAATAAGCTAATTAGCTCAATTGGAGCATTTCTAGCATGTTTGGTTGAAATTTGAAATTTGAATTTTTCAGTGTTGTCAGACAGTTGTAATATTCTTACAATAAGCTAATTAGCTCAATTGGAGCATTTCTAGCATGTTTGGTTAAAATTGGAAATTTAAATTTTTCACTTTTGTCAGACAATTGCAATATTCTCACAATAAGCTAATTAGCTCAATTGGAGCATTTCTAGCATGTTTGGTTGAAGTTGGAAAATCACATTTTTCAGTTTTGTCAGACGTTTTTAATATTCTCACAATAAGCTAATTAGCTCAATTGGAGCATTTCTAGCATGTTTGGTTGAAATTGGAAATTTACATTTTTCACTTTTGTCAGACGTTTGTAATATTCTCCAATAAGCTAATTAGCTCAATTGGAGCATTTCTAGCATGTTTGGTTGAAATTGGAAATTTACATTTTTCACTTTTGTCAGACGTTTGTAATATTCTCACAATAAGCTAATTAGCTCAATTGGAGCATTTCTAGCATGTTTGGTTGAAATTGGAAATTTACATTTTTCACTTTTGTCAGACAATTGCAATATTCTCACAATAAGCTAATTAGCTCAATTGGAGCATTTCTAGCATGTTTGGTTGAAATTGGAAATTTACATTTTTCACTTTTGTCAGACAATTGCAATATTCTCACAATAAGCTAATTAGCTCAATTGGAGCATTTCTAGCATGTTTGGTTGAATTTGAAAATTTACATTTTTCACTTTTGCCAGACAATTGCAATGTTCTCACAATAAACTAATTAGCTCAATTGGAGCATTTCTAGCATGTTTGGTTGAAATTGGAAATTTACATTTTTCACTTTTGTCAGACAATTGCAATATTCTCACAATAAGCTAATTAGCTCAATTGGAGCATTTCTAGCATGTTTGGTTGAAATTGGAAATTTACATTTTTCAGTTTTGTCAGACGTTTGTAATATTCTCACAATAAGCTAATTAGCTCAATTGGAGCATTTCTAGCATGTTTGGTTGAAATTGGAAATTTACATTTTTCAGTTTTGTCAGACTTTTGTAAAATTCCTACAGTAGGCTTATTTGCGCAATTTGAGCATTTCTAGCATGTTTGGTTGAAATTGGAAATTTACATTTTTCAGTTTTGTCAGACGTTTGTAATATTCTCACAATAAGCTAATTAGCTCAATTGGAGCATTTCTAGCATGTTTGGTTGAAATTGGAAAATTACATTTTTCAGTTTTTTCAGACGTTTTTAATATTCTCACAATAAGCTAATTAGCTCAATTGGAGCATTTCTAGCATGTTTGGTTGAAATTGGAAATTTACATTTTTCACTTTTGTCAGACAATTGCAACATTCTCACAATAAGCTAATTAGCTCAATTGGAGCATTTCTAGCATGTTTGGTTGAAATTGGAAATTTACATTTTTCAGCTTTGTCAGACGTTTGTAATATTCTCACAATAAGCTAATTAGCTCAATTGGAGCATTTCTGGCATGTTTGGTTGAAATTGGAACTTTAAATTTTTCAGTGTTATCAGACGTTTGTAATATTCTCACAATAAGCTAATTAGCTCAATTGGAGCATTTCTAGCATGTTTGGTTGAAATTGGAAGTTTACATTTTTCACTTTTGTCAGACGTTTGTAATATTCTCCAATAAGCTAATTAGCTCAATTGGAGCATTTCTAGCATGTTTGGTTGAAATTGGAAATTTACATTTTTCACTTTTGTCAGACGTTTGTAATATTCTCACAATAAGCTAATTAGCTCAATTGGAGCATTTCTAGCATGTTTGGTTGAAATTGGAAATTTACATTTTTCACTTTTGTCAGACAATTGCAATATTCTCACAATAAGCTAATTAGCTCAATTGGAGCATTTCTAGCATGTTTGGTTGAAATTGGAAATTTACATTTTTCACTTTTGTCAGACAATTGCAATATTCTCACAATAAACTAATTAGCTCAATTGGAGCATTTCTAGCATGTTTGGTTGAAATTGGAAATTTACATTTTTCAGTTTTGTCAGACGTTTGTAATATTCTCACAATAAGCTAATTAGCTCAATTGGAGCATTTCTGGCATGTTTGGTTGAAATTGGAAAATTACATTTTTCAGTTTTGTCAGACGTTTGTAATATTCTCACAATAAGCTAATTAGCTCAATTGGAGCATTTCTAGCATGTTTGGTTGAAATTGGAAAATTACATTTTTCAGTTTTGTCAGACGTTTGTAATATTCTCACAATAAGCTAATTAGCTCAATTGGAGCATTTCTAGCATGTTTGGTTGAAATTGGAAATTTAAATTTTTCACTTTTGTCAGACAATTGCAATATTCTCACAATAAGCTAATTAGCTCAATTGGAGCATTTCTAGCATGTTTGGTTGAAATTGGAAATTTACATTTTTCAGTTTTGTCAGACGTTTGTAATATTCTCACAATAAGCTAATTAGCTCAATTGGAGCATTTCTAGCATGTTTGGTTGAAATTGGAAATTTACATTTTTCACTTTTGTCAGACGTGTTTAATATTCTCACAATAAGCTAATTAGCTCAATTAGAGCATTTCTAGCATGTTTGCTTGAAATTGGAAATTTACATTTTTCACTTTTGTCAGACAATTTCAATATTCTCACAATAAGCTAATTAGCTCAATTGGAGCATTTCTAGCATGTTTGGTTGAAATTGGAAATTTACATTTTTCAGTTTTGTCAGACGTTTGTAATATTCTCACAATAAGCTAATTAGCTCAATTGGAGCATTTCTAGCATGTTTGGTTGAAATTGGAAATTTACATTTTTCAGTTTTGTCAGACGTTTGTAAAATTCCTACAGTAGGCTTATTTGCGCAATTTGAGCATTTCTAGCATGTTTGGTTGAAATTGGAAATTTACATTTTTCAGTTTTGTCAGACGTTTGTAATATTCTCACAATAAGCTAATTAGCTCAATTGGAGCATTTCTAGCATGTTTGGTTGAAATTGGAAAATTACATTTTTCAGTTTTGTCAGACGTTTTTAATATTCTCACAATAAGCTAATTAGCTCAATTGGAGCATTTCTAGCATGTTTGGTTGAAATTGGAAATTTACATTTTTCACTTTTGTCAGACAATTGCAACATTCTCACAATAAGCTAATTAGCTCAATTGGAGCATTTCTAGCATGTTTGGTTGAAATTGGAAATTTACATTTTTCAGTTTTGTCAGACGTTTGTAATATTCTCACAATAAGCTAATTAGCTCAATTGGAGCATTTCTAGCATGTTTGGTTGAAATTGGAACTTTAAATTTTTCAGTGTTATCAGACGTTTGTAATATTCTCACAATAAGCTAATTAGCTCAATTGGAGCATTTCTAGCATGTTTGGTTGAAATTGGAAATTTACATTTTTCACTTTTGTCAGACGTTTGTAATATTCTCCAATAAGCTAATTAGCTCAATTGGAGCATTTCTAGCATGTTTGGTTGAAATTGGAAATTTACATTTTTCACTTTTGTCAGACGTTTGTAATATTCTCACAATAAGCTAATTAGCTCAATTGGAGCATTTCTAGCATGTTTGGTTGAAATTGGAAATTTACATTTTTCACTTTTGTCAGACAATTGCAATATTCTCACAATAAGCTAATTAGCTCAATTGGAGCATTTCTAGCATGTTTGGTTGAAATTGGAAATTTACATTTTTCACTTTTGTCAGACAATTGCAATATTCTCACAATAAACTAATTAGCTCAATTGGAGCATTTCTAGCATGTTTGGTTGAAATTGGAAATTTACATTTTTCAGTTTTGTCAGACGTTTGTAATATTCTCACAATAAGCTAATTAGCTCAATTGGAGCATTTCTAGCATGTTTGGTTGAAATTGGAAAATTACATTTTTCAGTTTTGTCAGACGTTTGTAATATTCTCACAATAAGCTAATTAGCTCAATTGGAGCATTTCTAGCATGTTTGGTTGAAATTGGAAATTTAAATTTTTCACTTTTGTCAGACAATTGCAATATTCTCACAATAAGCTAATTAGCTCAATTGGAGCATTTCTAGCATGTTTGGTTGAAATTGGAAATTTACATTTTTCAGTTTTGTCAGACGTTTGTAATATTCTCACAATAAGCTAATTAGCTCAATTGGAGCATTTCTAGCATGTTTGGTTGAAATTGGAAATTTACATTTTTCACTTTTGTCAGACGTTTGTAATATTCTCACAATAAGCTAATTAGCTCAATTGGAGCATTTCTAGCATGTTTGGTTGAAGTTGGAATTTTACATTTTTCACTTTTGTCAGACAGTTGCAATATTCTCACAATAAGCTAATTAGCTCAATTGGAGCATTTCTAGCATGTTTGGTTGAAATTGGAAATTTAAAATTTTCAGTGTTGTCAGACAATTGCAATATTCTCACAATAAGCTAATTAGCTCAATTGGAGCATTTCTAGCATGTTTGGTTGAAATTGGAAATTCACATTTTTCAGTGTTGTCAGACGTTTGTAATACTTTCACAATAAGCTAATTAGCTCAATTGGAGCATTTCTAGCATGTTTGGTTGAAATTGGAATTTTACATTTTTCACTTTTGTCAGACAATTGCAATATTCTCACAATAAGCTAATTAGCTCAATTGGAGCATTTCTAGCATGTTTGGTTGAAATTGGAAATTTACATTTTTCAGTTTTGTCAGACGTTTGTAATATTCTCACAATAAGCTAATTAGCTCAATTGGAGCATTTCTAGCATGTTTGGTTGAAATTGGAAAATTACATTTTTCAGTTTTGTCAGACGTTTGTAATATTCTCACAATAAGCTAATTAGCTCAATTGGAGCATTTCTAGCATGTTTGGTTGAAATTGGAAATTTAAATTTTTCACTTTTGTCAGACAATTGCAATATTCTCACAATAAGCTAATTAGCTCAATTGGAGCATTTCTAGCATGTTTGGTTGAAATTGGAAATTTACATTTTTCAGTTTTGTCAGACGTTTGTAATATTCTCACAATAAGCTAATTAGCTCAATTGGAGCATTTCTAGCATGTTTGGTTGAAATTGGAAATTTACATTTTTCACTTTTGTCAGACGTTTGTAATATTCTCACAATAAGCTAATTAGCTCAATTGGAGCATTTCTAGCATGTTTGGTTGAAGTTGGAATTTTGCATTTTTCACTTTTGTCAGACAGTTGCAATATTCTCACAATAAGCTAATTAGCTCAATTGGAGCATTTCTAGCATGTTTGGTTGAAATTGGAAATTTAAAATTTTCAGTGTTGTCAGACAATTGCAATATTCTCACAATAAGCTAATTAGCTCAATTGGAGCATTTCTAGCATGTTTGGTTGAAATTGGAAATTCACATTTTTCAGTGTTGTCAGACGTTTGTAATACTTTCACAATAAGCTAATTAGCTCAATTGGAGCATTTCTAGCATGTTTGGTTGAAATTGGAATTTTACATTTTTCACTTTTGTCAGACAATTGCAATATTCTCACAATAAGCTAATTAGCTCAATTGGAGCATTTCTAGCATGTTTGGTTGAAATTGGAAATTTGAATTTTTCAGTGTTGTCAGACAGTTGTAATATTCTCACAATAAGCTAATTAGCTCAATTGGAGCATTTCTAGCATGTTTGGTTGAAATTGGAAATTTACATTTTTCACTTTTGTCAGACAATTGCAATATTCTCACAATGAGCTAATTAGCTCAATTGGAGCATTTCTAGCATGTTTGGTTGAAATTGGAAAATTACATTTTTCAGTTTTGTCAGACGTTTTTAATATTCTCACAATAAGCTAATTAGCTCAATTGGAGCATTTCTAGCATGTTTGGTTGAAATTGGAAATTTACATTTTTCACTTTTGTCAGACGTTTGTAATATTCTCCAATAAGCTAATTAGCTCAATTGGAGCATTTCTAGCATGTTTGGTTGAAATTGGAAATTTACATTTTTCACTTTTGTCAGACGTTTGTAATATTCTCACAATAAGCTAATTAGCTCAATTGGAGCATTTCTAGCATGTTTGGTTGAAATTGGAAATTTACATTTTTCACTTTTGTCAGACAATTGCAATATTCTCACAATAAGCTAATTAGCTCAATTGGAGCATTTCTAGCATGTTTGGTTGAATTTGGAAATTTACATTTTTCACTTTTGTCAGACAATTGCAATATTCTCACAATAAACTAATTAGCTCAATTGGAGCATTTCTAGCATGTTTGGTTGAAATTGGAAATTTACATTTTTCACTTTTGTCAGACAATTGCAAATTCTCACAATAAGCTAATTAGCTCAATTGGAGCATTTCTAGCATGTTTGGTTGAAATTGGAAATTTACATTTTTCACTTTTGTCAGACAATTGCAACATTCTCACAATAAGCTAATTAGCTCAATTGGAGCATTTCTAGCATGTTTTGTTGAAATTGGAAATTTACATTTTTCAGCTTTGTCAGACGTTTGTAATATTCTCACAATAAGCTAATTAGCTCAATTGGAGCATTTCTAGCATGTTTGGTTGAAATTGGAACTTTAAAATTTTCAGTGTTGTCAGACGTTTGTAATATTCTCACAATAAGCTAATTAGCTCAATTGGAGCATTTCTAGCATGTTTGGTTGAAATTGGAAATTTACATTTTTCAGTTTTGTCAGACGTTTGTAATATTCTCACAATAAGCTAATTAGCTCAATTGGAGCATTTCTAGCATGTTTGGTTGAAATTGGAAATTTACATTTTTCAGTTTTGTCAGACGTTTGTAAAATTCCTACAGTAGGCTTATTTGCGCAATTTGAGCATTTCTAGCATGTTTGGTTGAAATTGGAAATTTACATTTTTAAGTTTTGTCAGACGTTTGTAAAATTCCTACAGTAGGCTTATTTGCGCAATTTGAGCATTTCTAGCATGTTTGGTTGAATTTGGAAATTTACATTTTTCAGTTTTGTCAGACGTTTGTAATATTCTCACAATAAGCTAATTAGCTCAATTGGAGCATTTCTAGCATGTTTGGTTGAAATTGGAAAATTACATTTTTCAGTTTTGTCAGACGTTTTTAATATTCTCACAATAAGCTAATTAGCTCAATTGGAGCATTTCTAGCATGTTTGGTTGAAATTGGAAATTTACATTTTTCACTTTTGTCAGACAATTGCAATATTCTCACAATAAGCTAATTAGCTCAATTGGAGCATTTCTAGCATGTTTGGTTGAAATTGGAAATTTACATTTTTCACTTTTGTCAGACAATTGCAATATTCTCACAATAAGCTAATTAGCTCAATTGGAGCATTTCTGGCATGTTTGGTTGAAATTGGAAAATTACATTTTTCAGTTTTGTCAGACGTTTGTAATATTCTCACAATAAGCTAATTAGCTCAATTGGAGCATTTCTAGCATGTTTGGTTGAAATTGGAAAATTACATTTTTTAGTTTTGTCAGACGTTTGTAATATTCTCACAATAAGCTAATTAGCGCAATTGGAGCATTTCTAGCATGTTTGGTTGAAATTGGAAATTTACATTTTTCACTTCTGTCAGACAATTGCAATATTCTCACAATAAGCTAATTAGCTCAATTGGAGCATTTCTAGCATGTTTGGTTGAAATTGGAAATTTACATTTTTCACTTTTGTCAGACGTTTGTAATATTCTCACAATAAGCTAATTAGCTCAATTGGAGCATTTCTAGCATGTTTGGTTGAAATTGGAAATTTACATTTTTCAGTTTTGTCAGACGTTTGTAAAATTCCTACAGTAGACTTATTTGCGCAATTTGAGCATTTCTAGCATGTTTGGTTGAAATTGGAAATTTACATTTTTAAGCTTTGTCAGACGTTTGTAATATTTTCACAATAAGTTAATTAGCTAAATTAGAGCATTTCTAGCATGTTTGGTTGAAATTGGAAATTTATATTTATCATGTTTGTCAGACGTTTGTAATATTCTCACAATAAGCTAATTAGCTCAATTGGAGCATTTCTAGCATGTTTGGTTGAAATTGGAAATTTACATTTTTCACTTTTGTCAGACGTTTGTAATATTCTCACAATAAGCTAATTAGCTCAATTGGAGCATTTCTAGCATGTTTGGTTGAAATTGGAATTTTACATTTTTCACTTTTGTCAGACAATTGCAATATTCTCACAATAAGCTAATTAGCTCAATTGGAGCATTTCTAGCATGTTTGGTTGAAATTGGAAATTTACATTTTTCAGTGTTGTCAGACGTTTGTAATATTCTCACAATAAGCTAATTAGCTCATTTGGAGCATTTCTAGCATGTTTGGTTGAAATTGGAATTTTACATTTTTCACTTTTGTCAGACAATTGCAATATTCTCACAATAAGCTAATTAGCTCAATTGGAGCATTTCTGGCATGTTTGGTTGAAATTGGAAATTTGAATTTTTCAGTGTTGTCAGACAGTTGTAATATTCTTACAATAAGCTAATTAGCTCAATTGGAGCATTTCTAGCATGTTTGGTTGAAATTGGAAATTTACATTTTTCAGTTTTGTCAGACGTTTGTAATATTCTCACAATAAGCTAATTAGCTCAATTAGAGCATTTCTAGCATGTTTGGTTGAAATTGGAAATTTACATTTTTCAGTTTTGTCAGACGTTTTTAATATTCTCACAATAAGCTAATTAGCTCAATTGGAGCATTTCTAGCATGTTTGGTTGAAATTGGAAATTTACATTTTTAACTTTTGTCAGACAATTGCAATATTCTCACAATAAGCTAATTAGCTCAATTGGAGCATTTCTGGCATGTTTGGTTGAAATTGGAAAATTACATTTTTCAGTTTTGTCAGACGTTTGTAAAATTCCTACAGTAGACTTATTTGCGCAATTTGAGCATTTCTAGCATGTTTGGTTGAAATTGGAAATTTACATTTTTCAGTTTTGTCAGACGTTTTTAATATTCTCACAATAAGCTAATTAGCTCAATTGGAGCATTTCTAGCATGTTTGGTTGAAATTGGAAATTTACATTTTTCAGTTTTGTCAGACGTTTGTAAAATTCCTACAGTAGACTTATTTGCGCAATTTGAGCATTTCTAGCATGTTTGGTTGAAATTGGAAATTTCAACCAAACATGCTAGAAATGCTCAAAAACGTCTGACAAAACTGAAAACATTTTTCAGTTTTGTCAGACGTTTTTAATATTCTCACAATAAGCTAATTAGCTCAATTGGAGCATTTCTAGCATGTTTGGTTGAAATTGGAAATTTACATTTTTCACTTTTGTCAGACAATTGCAATATTCTCACAATAAGCTAATTAGCTCAATTGGAGCATTTCTGGCATGTTTGGTTGAAATTGGAAAATTACATTTTTCAGTTTTGTCAGACGTTTGTAATATTCTCACAATAAGCTAATTAGCTCAATTGGAGCATTTCTAGCATGTTTGGTTGAAATTGGAAAATTACATTTTTCAGTTTTGTCAGACGTTTGTAATATTCTCACAATAAGCTAATTAGCGCAATTGGAGCATTTCTAGCATGTTTGGTTGAAATTGGAAATTTACATTTTTCACTTTTGTCAGACAATTGCAATATTCTCACAATAAGCTAATTAGCTCAATTGGAGCATTTCTAGCATGTTTGGTTGAAATTGGAAATTTACATTTTTCACTTTTGTCAGACGTTTGTAATATTCTCACAATAAGCTAATTAGCTCAATTGGAGCATTTCTAGCATGTTTGGTTGAAATTGGAAATTTACATTTTTCAGTTTTGTCAGACGTTTGTAAAATTCCTACAGTAGACTTATTTGCGCAATTTGAGCATTTCTAGCATGTTTGGTTGAAATTGGAAATTTACATTTTTAAGTTTTGTCAGACGTTTGTAATATTTTCACAATAAGTTAATTAGCTAAATTAGAGCATTTCTAGCATGTTTGGTTGAAATTGGAAATTTATATTTATCATGTTTGTCAGACGTTTGTAATATTCTCACAATAAGCTAATTAGCTCAATTGGAGCATTTCTAGCATGTTTGGTTGAAATTGGAAATTTACATTTTTCACTTTTGTCAGACGTTTGTAATATTCTCACAATAAGCTAATTAGCTCAATTGGAGCATTTCTAGCATGTTTGGTTGAAATTGGAATTTTACATTTTTCACTTTTGTCAGATAATTGCAATATTCTCACAATAAGCTAATTAGCTCAATTGGAGCATTTCTAGCATGTTTGGTTGAAATTGGAAATTTACATTTTTCAGTGTTGTCAGACGTTTGTAATATTCTCACAATAAGCTAATTAGCTCATTTGGAGCATTTCTAGCATGTTTGGTTGAAATTGGAATTTTACATTTTTCACTTTTGTCAGACAATTGCAATATTCTCACAATAAGCTAATTAGCTCAATTGGAGCATTTCTAGCATGTTTGGTTGAAATTGGAAATTTGAATTTTTCAGTGTTGTCAGACAGTTGTAATATTCTTACAATAAGCTAATTAGCTCAATTGGAGCATTTCTAGCATGTTTGGTTGAAATTGGAAATTTACATTTTTCAGTTTTGTCAGACGTTTGTAATATTCTCACAATAAGCTAATTAGCTCAATTAGAGCATTTCTAGCATGTTTGGTTGAAATTGGAAATTTACATTTTTCAGTTTTGTCAGACGTTATTAATATTCCCACAATAAGCTAATTAGCTCAATTGGAGCATTTCTAGCATGTTTGGTTGAAATTGGAAATTTACATTTTTCACTTTTGTCAGACGTTTGTAATATTCTCCAATAAGCTAATTAGCTCAATTGGAGCATTTCTAGCATGTTTGGTTGAAATTGGAAATTTACATTTTTCACTTTTGTCAGACGTTTGTAATATTCTCACAATAAGCTAATTAGCTCAATTGGAGCATTTCTAGCATGTTTGGTTGAAATTGGAAATTTACATTTTTCACTTTTGTCAGACAATTGCAATATTCTCACAATAAGCTAATTAGCTCAATTGGAGCATTTCTAGCATGTTTGGTTGAATTTGGAAGATTACATTTTTCACTTTTGACAGACAATTGCATTATTCTCACACTAAACTAATTAGCTCAATTGGAGCATTTCTAGCATGTTTGGTTGAAATTGGAAAATTACATTTTTCAGTTTTGTCACACGTTTTTAATATTCTCACAATAAGCTAATTAGCTCAATTGGAGCATTTCTAGCATGTTTGGTTGAAATTGGAAATTTACATTTTTCACTTTTGTCAGACAATTGCAACATTCTCACAATAAGCTAATTAGCTCAATTGGAGCATTTCTAGCATGTTTGGTTGAAATTGGAAATTTACATTTTTCACTTTTGTCAGACGTTTGTAATATTCTCCAATAAGCTAATTAGCTCAATTGGAGCATTTCTAGCATGTTTGGTTGAAATTGGAACTTTAAAATTTTCAGTGTTGTCAGACGTTTGTAATATTCTCACAATAAGCTAATTAGCTCAATTGGAGCATTTCTAGCATGTTTGGTTGAAATTGGAAATTTACATTTTTCACTTTTGTCAGACGTTTGTGATATTCTCCAATAAGCTAATTAGCTCAATTGGAGCATTTCTAGCATGTTTGGTTGAAATTGGAAATTTACATTTTTCACTTTTGTCAGACGTTTGTAATATTCTCACATTAAGCTAATTAGCTCAATTGGAGCATTTCTAGCATGTTTGGTTGAAATTGGAAATTTACATTTTTCACTTTTGTCAGACAATTGCAATATTCTCACAATAAACTAATTAGCTCAATTGGAGCATTTCTAGCATGTTTGGTTGAAATTGGAAATTTACATTTTTCACTTTTGTCAGACGTTTGTAATATTCTCACAATAAGCTAATTAGCTCAATTGGAGCATTTCTGGGATGTTTGGTTGAAATTGGAAAATTACATTTTTCAGTTTTGTCAGACGTTTGTAATATTCTCACAATAAGCTAATTAGCTCAATTGGAGCATTTCTAGCATGTTTGGTTGAAATTGGAAATTTACATTTTTCAGTTTTGTCAGACGTTTGTAATATTCTCACAATAAGCTAATTAGCTCAATTGGAGCATTTCTAGCATGTTTGGTTGAAATTGGAAATTTACATTTTTCAGTTTTGTCAGACGTTTGTAAAATTCCTACAGTAGGCTTATTTGCGCAATTTGAGCATTTCTAGCATGTTTGGTTGAAATTGGAAATTTACATTTTTAAGTTTTGTCAGACATTTGTAAAATTCCTACAGTAAGCTTATTTGCGCAATTTGAGCATTTCTAGCATGTTTGGTTGAATTTGGAAATTTACATTTTTCAGTTTTGTCAGACGTTTGTAATATTCTCACAATAAGCTAATTAGCTCAATTGGAGCATTTCTAGCATGTTTGGTTGAAATTGGAAAATTACATTTTTCAGTTTTGTCAGACGTTTTTAATACTCTCACAATAAGCTAATTAGCTCAATTGGAGCATTTCTAGCATGTTTGGTTGAAATTGGAAATTTACATTTTTCACTTTTGTCAGACAATTGCAATATTCTCACAATAAGCTAATTAGCTCAATTGGAGCATTTCTAGCATGTTTGGTTGAAATTGGAAATTTACATTTTTCACTTTTGTCAGACAATTGCAATATTCTCACAATAAACTAATTAGCTCAATTGGAGCATTTCTAGCATGTTTGGTTGAAATTGGAAATTTACATTTTTCAGTTTTGTCAGACGTTTGTAATATTCTCACAATAAGCTAATTAGCTCAATTGGAGCATTTCTGGCATGTTTGGTTGAAATTGGAAATTTACATTTTTCACTTTTGTCAGACAATTGCAATATTCTCACAATAAACTAATTAGCTCAATTGGAGCATATATAGCATGTTTGGTTGAAATTGGAAATTTACATTTTTCAGTTTTGTCAGACGTTTGTAATATTCTCACAATAAGCTAATTAGCTCAATTGGAGCATTTCTGGCATGTTTGGATGAAATTGGAAAATTACATTTTTCAGTTTTGTCAGACGTTTGTAATATTCTCACAATAAGCTAATTAGCTCAATTGGAGCATTTCTAGCATGTTTGGTTGAAATTGGAAAATTACATTTTTCAGTTTTGTCAGACGTTTGTAATATTCTCACAATAAGCTAATTAGCGCAATTGGAGCATTTCTAGCATGTTTGGTTGAAATTGGAAATTTACATTTTTCACTTTTGTCAGACAATTGCAATATTCTCACAATAAGCTAATTAGCTCAATTGGAGCATTTCTAGCATGTTTGGTTGAAATTGGAAATTTACATTTTTCAGTTTTGTCAGACGTTTGTAATATTCTCACAATAAGCTAATTAGCTCAATTGGAGCATTTCTAGCATGTTTGGTTGAAATTGGAAATTTACATTTTTCAGTTTTGTCAGACGTTTGTAAAATTCCTACAGTAGACTTATTTGCGCAATTTGAGCATTTCTAGCATGTTTGGTTGAAATTGGAAATTTACATTTTTCAGTTTTGTCAGACGTTTGTAATATTTTCACAATAAGTTAATTAGCTAAATTAGAGCATTTCTAGCATGTTTGGTTGAAATTGGAAATTTATATTTATCATGTTTGTCAGACGTTTGTAATATTCTCACAATAAGCTAATTAGCTCAATTGGAGCATTTCTAGCATGTTTGGTTGAAATTGGAAATTTACATTTTTCACTTTTGTCAGACGTTTGTAATATTCTCACAATAAGCTAATTAGCGCAATTGAAGCATTTCTAGCATGTTTGGTTGAAATTGGAATTTTACATTTTTCACTTTTGTCAGACAATTGCAATATTCTCACAATAAGCTAATTAGCTCAATTGGAGCATTTCTAGCATGTTTGGTTGAAATTGGAAATTTACATTTTTCAGTGTTGTCAGACGTTTGTAATATTCTCACAATAAGCTAATTAGCTCATTTGGAGCATTTCTAGCATGTTTGGTTGAAATTGGAATTTTACATTTTTCACTTTTGTCAGACAATTGCAATATTCTCACAATAAGCTAATTAGCTCAATTGGAGCATTTCTAGCATGTTTGGTTGAAATTGGAAATTTGAATTTTTCAGTGTTGTCAGACAGTTGTAATATTTTTACAATAAGCTAATTAGCTCAATTGGAGCATTTCTAGCATGTTTGGTTGAAATTGGAAATTTAAATTTTTCACTTTTGTCAGACAATTGCAATATTCTCACAATGAGCTAATTAGCTCAATTGGAGCATTTTTAGCATGTTTGGTTGAAGTTGGAAAATCACATTTTTCAGTTTTGTCAGACGTTTTTAATATTCTCACAATAAGCTAATTAGCTCAATTGGAGCATTTCTAGCATGTTTGGTTGAAATTGGAAATTTACATTTTTCACTTTTGTCAGACGTTTGTAATATTCTCACAATAAGCTAATTAGCTCAATTGGAGCATTTCTAGCATGTTTGGTTGAAATTGGAAATTTACATTTTTCACTTTTGTCAGACGTTTGTAATATTCTCACAATAAGCTAATTAGCTCAATTGGAGCATTTCTAGCATGTTTGGTTGAAATTGGAAATTTACATTTTTCACTTTTGTCAGACAATTGCAATATTCTCACAATAAGCTAATTAGCTCAATTGGAGCATTTCTAGCATGTTTGGTTGAATTTGGAAGATTACATTTTTCACTTTTGACAGACAATTGCATTATTCTCACACTAAACTAATTAGCTCAATTGGAGCATTTCTAGCATGTTTGGTTGAAATTGGAAAATTACATTTTTCAGTTTTGTCACACGTTTTTAATATTCTCACAATAAGCTAATTAGCTCAATTGGAGCATTTCTAGCATGTTTGGTTGAAATTGGAAATTTACATTTTTCACTTTTGTCAGACAATTGCAACATTCTCACAATAAGCTAATTAGCTCAATTGGAGCATTTCTAGCATGTTTGGTTGAAATTGGAAATTTACATTTTTCACTTTTGTCAGACGTTTGTAATATTCTCCAATAAGCTAATTAGCTCAATTGGAGCATTTCTAGCATGTTTGTTGAAATTGGAAATTTACATTTTTCAGTTTTGTCAGACGTTTGTAATATTCTCACAATAAGCTAATTAGCTCAATTAGAGCATTTCAAGCATGTTTGGTTGAAATTGGAAATTTACATTTTTCACTTTTGTCAGACAATTGCAATATTCTCACAATAAGCTAATTAGCTCAATTGGAGCATTTCTAGCATGTTTGGTTGAAATTGGAAATTTACATTTTTCACTTTTGTCAGACAATTGCAATATTCTCACAATAAACTAATTAGCTCAATTGGAGCATTTCTAGCATGTTTGGTTGAAATTGGAAAATTACATTTTTCAGTTTTGTCAGACGTTTGTAATATTCTCACAATAAGCTAATTAGCTCAATTGGAGCATTTCTAGCATGTTTGGTTGAAATTGGAAATTTAAATTTTTCAGCTTTGTCAGGCGTTTGTAATATTCTCACAATAAGCTAATTAGCTCAATTGGAGCATTTCTAGCATGTTTGGTTGAAATTGGAACTTTAAAATTTTCAGTGTTGTCAGACGTTTGTAATATTCTCACAATAAGCTAATTAGCTCAATTGGAGCATTTCTAGCATGTTTGGTTGAAATTGGAAATTTACATTTTTCACTTTTGTCAGACGTTTGTGATATTCTCCAATAAGCTAATTAGCTCAATTGGAGCATTTCTAGCATGTTTGGTTGAAATTGGAAATTTACATTTTTCACTTTTGTCAGACGTTTGTAATATTCTCACAATAAGCTAATTAGCTCAATTGGAGCATTTCTAGCATGTTTGGTTGAAATTGGAAATTTACATTTTTCACTTTTGTCAGACAATTGCAATATTCTCACAATAAACTAATTAGCTCAATTGGAGCATTTCTAGCATGTTTGGTTGAAATTGGAAATTTACATTTTTCACTTTTGTCAGACGTTTGTAATATTCTCACAATAAGCTAATTAGCTCAATTGGAGCATTTCTGGGATGTTTGGTTGAAATTGGAAAATTACATTTTTCAGTTTTGTCAGACGTTTGTAATATTCTCACAATAAGCTAATTAGCTCAATTGGAGCATTTCTAGCATGTTTGGTTGAAATTGGAAATTTACATTTTTCAGTTTTGTCAGACGTTTGTAATATTCTCACAATAAGCTAATTAGCTCAATTGGAGCATTTCTAGCATGTTTGGTTGAAATTGGAAATTTACATTTTTCAGTTTTGTCAGACGTTTGTAAAATTCCTACAGTAGGCTTATTTGCGCAATTTGAGCATTTCTAGCATGTTTGGTTGAAATTGGAAATTTACATTTTTAAGTTTTGTCAGACATTTGTAAAATTCCTACAGTAAGCTTATTTGCGCAATTTGAGCATTTCTAGCATGTTTGGTTGAATTTGGAAATTTACATTTTTCAGTTTTGTCAGACGTTTGTAATATTCTCACAATAAGCTAATTAGCTCAATTGGAGCATTTCTAGCATGTTTGGTTGAAATTGGAAAATTACATTTTTCAGTTTTGTCAGACGTTTTTAATACTCTCACAATAAGCTAATTAGCTCAATTGGAGCATTTCTAGCATGTTTGGTTGAAATTGGAAATTTACATTTTTCACTTTTGTCAGACAATTGCAATATTCTCACAATAAGCTAATTAGCTCAATTGGAGCATTTCTAGCATGTTTGGTTGAAATTGGATTTTTACATTTTTCACTTTTGTCAGACAATTGCAATATTCTCACAATAAACTAATTAGCTCAATTGGAGCATTTCTAGCATGTTTGGTTGAAATTGGAAATTTACATTTTTCAGTTTTGTCAGACGTTTGTAATATTCTCACAATAAGCTAATTAGCTCAATTGGAGCATTTCTGGCATGTTTGGTTGAAATTGGAAATTTACATTTTTCACTTTTGTCAGACAATTGCAATATTCTCACAATAAACTAATTAGCTCAATTGGAGCATATATAGCATGTTTGGTTGAAATTGGAAATTTACATTTTTCAGTTTTGTCAGACGTTTGTAATATTCTCACAATAAGCTAATTAGCTCAATTGGAGCATTTCTGGCATGTTTGGATGAAATTGGAAAATTACATTTTTCAGTTTTGTCAGACGTTTGTAATATTCTCACAATAAGCTAATTAGCGCAATTGGAGCATTTCTAGCATGTTTGGTTGAAATTGGAAATTTACATTTTTCACTTTTGTCAGACAATTGCAATATTCTCACAATAAGCTAATTAGCTCAATTGGAGCATTTCTAGCATGTTTGGTTGAAATTGGAAATTTACATTTTTCAGTTTTGTCAGACGTTTGTAATATTCTCACAATAAGCTAATTAGCTCAATTGGAGCATTTCTAGCATGTTTGGTTGAAATTGGAAATTTACATTTTTCAGTTTTGTCAGACGTTTGTAAAATTCCTACAGTAGACTTATTTGCGCAATTTGAGCATTTCTAGCATGTTTGGTTGAAATTGGAAATTTACATTTTTCAGTTTTGTCAGACGTTTGTAATATTTTCACAATAAGTTAATTAGCTAAATTAGAGCATTTCTAGCATGTTTGGTTGAAATTGGAAATTTATATTTATCATGTTTGTCAGACGTTTGTAATATTCTCACAATAAGCTAATTAGCTCAATTGGAGCATTTCTAGCATGTTTGGTTGAAATTGGAAATTTACATTTTTCACTTTTGTCAGACGTTTGTAATATTCTCACAATAAGCTAATTAGCGCAATTGAAGCATTTCTAGCATGTTTGGTTGAAATTGGAATTTTACATTTTTCACTTTTGTCAGACAATTGCAATATTCTCACAATAAGCTAATTAGCTCAATTGGAGCATTTCTAGCATGTTTGGTTGAAATTGGAAATTTACATTTTTCAGTGTTGTCAGACGTTTGTAATATTCTCACAATAAGCTAATTAGCTCATTTGGAGCATTTCTAGCATGTTTGGTTGAAATTGGAATTTTACATTTTTCACTTTTGTCAGACAATTGCAATATTCTCACAATAAGCTAATTAGCTCAATTGGAGCATTTCTAGCATGTTTGGTTGAAATTGGAAATTTGAATTTTTCAGTGTTGTCAGACAGTTGTAATATTCTTACAATAAGCTAATTAGCTCAATTGGAGCATTTCTAGCATGTTTGGTTGAAATTGGAAATTTAAATTTTTCACTTTTGTCAGACAATTGCAATATTCTCACAATGAGCTAATTAGCTCAATTGGAGCATTTTTAGCATGTTTGGTTGAAGTTGGAAAATCACATTTTTCAGTTTTGTCAGACGTTTTTAATATTCTCACAATAAGCTAATTAGCTCAATTGGAGCATTTCTAGCATGTTTGGTTGAATTTGGAAATTTACATTTTTCACTTTTGTCAGACGTTTGTAATATTCTCACAATAAGCTAATTAGCTCAATTGGAGCATTTCTAGCATGTTTGGTTGAAATTGGAAATTTACATTTTTCACTTTTGTCAGACAATTGCAATATTCTCACAATAAGCTAATTAGCTCAATTGGAGCATTTCTAGCATGTTTGGTTGAATTTGGAAGATTACATTTTTCACTTTTGACAGACAATTGCATTATTCTCACAATAAACTAAGTAGCTCAATTGGAGCATTTCTAGCATGTTTGGTTGAATTTGGAAGATTACATTTTTCACTTTTGACAGACAATTGCATTATTCTCACAATAAACTAATTAGCTCAATTGGAGCATTTCTAGCATGTTTGGTTGAAATTGGAAAATTACATTTTTCAGTTTTGTCACACGTTTTTAATATTCTCACAATAAGCTAATTAGCTCAATTGGAGCATTTCTAGCATGTTTGGTTGAAATTGGAAATTTACATTTTTCACTTTTGTCAGACAATTGCAACATTCTCACAATAAGCTAATTAGCTCAATTGGAGCATTTCTAGCATGTTTGGTTGAAATTGGAAATTTACATTTTTCACTTTTGTCAGACAATTGCAATATTCTCACAATGAGCTAATTAGCTCAATTGGAGCATTTCTAGCATGTTTGGTTGAAATTGGAAATTTACATTTTTCAGTTTTGTCAGACGTTTGTAAAATTCCTACAGTAGGCTTATTTGCGCAATTTGAGCATTTCTAGCATGTTTGGTTGAAATTGGAAATTTACATTTTTCAGTTTTGTCAGACGTTTGTAATATTCTCACAATAAGCTAATTAGCTCGATTAGAGCATTTCTAGCATGTTTGGTTGAAATTGGAAATTTATATTTATCATGTTTGTCAGACGTTTGTAATATTCTCACAATAAGCTAATTAGCTCAATTGGAGCATTTCTAGCATGTTTGGTTGAAATTGGAAATTTACATTTTTCCCTTTTGTCAGACGTTTGTAATATTCTCACAATAAGCTAATTAGCTCAATTGGAGCATTTCTAGCATGTTTGGTTGAAATTGGAAATTTACATTTTTCACTTTTGTCAGACAATTGCAATATTCTCACAATAAACTAATTAGCTCAATTGGAGCATTTCTAGCATGTTTGGTTGAAATTGGAAATTTGAATTTTTCAGTGTTGTCAGACGTTTGTAATATTCTCACAATAAGCTAATTAGCTCAATTGGAGCATTTCTAGCATGTTTGGTTGAAATTGGAAATTTACATTTTTCAGTTTTGTCAGACGTTTGTAAAATTCCTACAGTAGGCTTATTTGCGCAATTTGAGCATTTCTAGCATGTTTGGTTGAAATTGGAAATTTACATTTTTAAGTTTTGTCAGACGTTTGTAATATTCTCACAATACGCTAATTAGCTCAATTGGAGCATTTCTAGCATGTTTGGTTGAAATTGGAAATTTACATTTTTCACTTTTGTCAGACAATTGGAATATTCTCACAATAAGCTAATTAGCTCAATTGGAGCATTTCTAGCATGTTTGGTTGAAGTTGGAATTTTACATTTTTCACTTTTGTCAGACAATTGCAATATTCTCACAATAAGCTAATTAGCTCAATTGGAGCATTTCTAGCATGTTTGGTTGAAATTGGAAATTTACAATTTTCACTTTTGTCAGACAATTGCAATATTCTCACAATGAGCTAATTAGCTCAATTGGAGCATTTCTAGCATGTTTGGTTGAAATTGGAAAATTACATTTTTCAGTTTTGTCAGACGTTTTTAATATTCTCACAATAAGCTAATTAGCTCAATTGGAGCATTTCTAGCATGTTTGGTTGAAATTGGAAATTTACATTTTTCAGTTTTGTCAGACAATTGCAATATTCTCACAATAAGCTAATTAGCTCAATTGGAGCATTTCTAGCATGTTTGGTTGAAATTGGAAATTTACATTTTTCACTTTTGTCAGACAATTGCAATATTCTCACAATGAGCTAATTAGCTCAATTGGAGCATTTCTAGCATGTTTGGTTGAAATTGGAAATTTAGATTTTTCACTTTTGTCAGACAATTGCAATATTCTCACAATGAGCTAATTAGCTCAATTGGAGCATTTCTAGCATGTTTGGTTGAAATTGGAAATTTACATTTTTCAGTTTTATCAGACGTTTGTAAAACTCCTACAGTAGGCTTATTTGCGCAATTTGAGCATTTCTAGCATGTTTGGTTGAAATTGGAAATTTACATTTTTCAGTTTTGTCAGACGTTTGTAATATTCTCACAATAAGCTAATTAGCTCAATTAGAGCATTTCTAGCATGTTTGGTTGAAATTGGAAATTTATATTTATCATGTTTGTCAGACGTTAGTAATATTCTCACAATAAGCTAATTAGCTCAATTGGAGCATTTCTAGCATGTTTGGTTGAAATTGGAAATTTACATTTTTCACTTTTGTCAGACGTTTGTAATATTCTCACAATAAGCTAATTAGCTCAATTGGAGCATTTCTAGCATGTTTGGTTGAAATTGGAAATTTACATTTTTCAGTTTTGTCAGACGTTTGTAAAATTCCTACGGTAGGCTTATTTGCGCAATTAGAGCATTTCTAGCATGTTTGGTTGAAATTGGAAATTTACATTTTTCACTTTTGTCAGACGTTTGTAATATTCTCACAATAAGCTAATTAGCTCAATTGGAGCATTTCTAGCATGTTTGGTTGAAATTGGAAATTTACATTTTTCACTTTTGTCAGACAATTGCAATATTCTCACAATAAGCTAATTAGCTCAATTGGAGCATTTCTAGCATGTTTGGTTGAAATTGGAAAT
Source organism: Watersipora subatra (assembly GCF_963576615.1). NCBI lineage: Eukaryota > Metazoa > Bryozoa > Gymnolaemata > Cheilostomatida > Watersiporidae > Watersipora > Watersipora subatra. The sequence continues at coordinate 32,884,368 of NC_088713.1, forward strand.
TTAAAGTTTTCAGTGTTGTCAGACAATTGCAATATTCTCACAATAAGCTAATTAGCTCAATTGGAGCATTTCTAGCATGTTTGGTTGAAATTGGAATTTTACATTTTTCACTTTTGTCAGACAATTGCAATATTCTCACAATAAGCTAATTAGCTCAATTGGAGCATTTCTAGCATGTTTGGTTGAAATTGGAAATTTGAATTTTTCAGTGTTGTCAGACAGTTGTAATATTCTCACAATAAGCTAATTAGCTCAATTGGAGCATTTCTAGGATGTTTGGTTGAAATTGGAAATTTACAATTTTCACTTTTGTCAGACAATTGCAATATTCTCACAATGAGCTAATTAGCTCAATTGGAGCATTTCTAGCATGTTTGGTTGAAATTGGAAATTTACATTTTTCAGTTTTGTCAGACAATTGCAATATTCTCACAATAAGCTAATTAGCTCAATTGGAGCATTTCTAGCATGTTTGGTTGAAATTGGAAATTTACATTTTTCACTTTTGTCAGACAATTGCAATATTCTCACAATGAGCTAATTAGCTCAATTGGAGCATTTCTAGCATGTTTGGTTGAAATTGGAAATTTAGATTTTTCACTTTTGTCAGACAATTGCAATATTCTCACAATGAGCTAATTAGCTCAATTGGAGCATTTCTAGCATGTTTGGTTGAAATTGGAAATTTACATTTTTCAGTTTTGTCAGACGTTTGTAAAATTCCTACAGTAGGCTTATTTGCGCAATTTGAGCATTTCTAGCATGTTTGGTTGAAATTTGAAATTTACATTTTTCAGTTTTGTCAGACGTTTGTAATATTCTCACAATAAGCTAATTAGCTCAATTAGAGCATTTCTAGCATGTTTGGTTGAAATTGGAAATTTATATTTATCATGTTTGTCAGACGTTTGTAATATTCTCACAATAAGCTAATTAGCTCAATTGGAGCATTTCTAGCATGTTTGGTTGAACTTGGAAATTTACATTTTTCATTTTTGTCAGACAATTGCAATATTCTCACAATGAACTAATTAGCTCAATTGGAGCATTTCTAGCATGTTTGGTTGAAATTGGAAATTTACATTTTTCACTTTTGTCAGACGTTTGTAATATTCTCACAATAAGCTAATTAGCTCAATTGGAGCATTTCTGGCATGTTTGGTTGAAATTGGAAAATTACATTTTTCAGTTTTGTCAGACGTTTGTAATATTCTCACAATAAGCTAATTAGCTCAATTGGAGCATTTCTAGCATGTTTGGTTGAAATTGGAAATTTACATTTTTCAGTTTTGTCAGACGTTTGTAAAATTCCTACGGTAGGCTTATTTGCGCAATTAGAGCATTTCTAGCATGTTTGGTTGAAATTGGAAATTTACATTTTTCACTTTTGTCAGACGTTTGTAATATTCTCACAATAAGCTAATTAGCTCAATTGGAGCATTTCTAGCATGTTTGGTTGAAATTGGAAATTTACATTTTTCACTTTTGTCAGACAATTGCAATATTCTCACAATAAGCTAATTAGCTCAATTGGAGCATTTCTAGCATGTTTGGTTGAACTTGGAAATTTACATTTTTCATTTTTGTCAGACAATTGCAATATTCTCACAATAAACTAATTAGCTCAATTGGAGCATTTCTAGCATGTTTGGTTGAAATTGGAAATTTACATTTTTCACTTTTGTCAGACGTTTGTAATATTCTCACAATAAGCTAATTAGCTCAATTGGAGCATTTCTAGCATGTTTGGTTGAAATTGGAAATTTACATTTTTCACTTTTGTCAGACAATTGCAATATTCTCACAATAAGCTAATTAGCTCAATTGGAGCATTTCTAGCATGTTTGGTTGAAATTGGAAATTTAAAGTTTTCAGTGTTGTCAGACAATTGCAATATTCTCACAATAAGCTAATTAGCTCAATTGGAGCATTTCTAGCATGTTTGGTTGAAATTGGAATTTTACATTTTTCACTTTTGTCAGACAATTGCAATATTCTCACAATAAGCTAATTAGCTCAATTGGAGCATTTCTAGCATGTTTGGTTGAAATTGGAAATTTACATTTTTCAGTTTTGTCAGACGTTTGTAAAATTCCTACGGTAGGCTTATTTGCGCAATTAGAGCATTTCTAGCATGTTTGGTTGAAATTGGAAATTTACATTTTTCACTTTTGTCAGACGTTTGTAATATTCTCACAATAAGCTAATTAGCTCAATTGGAGCATTTCTAGCATGTTTGGTTGAAATTGGAAATTTACATTTTTCACTTTTGTCAGACAATTGCAATATTCTCACAATAAGCTAATTAGCTCAATTGGAGCATTTCTAGCATGTTTGGTTGAACTTGGAAATTTACATTTTTCATTTTTGTCAGACGATTGCAATATTCTCACAATAAACTAATTAGCTCAATTGGAGCATTTCTAGCATGTTTGGTTGAAATTGGAAATTTACATTTTTCACTTTTGTCAGACGTTTGTAATATTCTCACAATAAGCTAATTAGCTCAATTGGAGCATTTCTGGCATGTTTGGTTGAAATTGGAAAATTACATTTTTCAGTTTTGTCAGACGTTTGTAATATTCTCACAATAAGCTAATTAGCTCAATTGGAGCATTTCTAGCATGTTTGGTTGAAATTGGAAAACTACATTTTTCAGTTTTGTCAGACGTTTGTAATATTCTCACAATAAGCTAATTAGCTCAATTGGAGCATTTCTAGCATGTTTGGTTGAAATTGGAAATTTACATTTTTCACTTTTGTCAGACAATTGCAATATTCTCACAATAAGCTAATTAGCTCAATTGGAGCATTTCTAGCATGTTTGGTTGAAATTGGAAATTTACATTTTTCAGTTTTGTCAGACGTTTGTAAAATTCCTACAGTAGGCTTATTTGCGCAATTAGAGCATTTCTAGCATGTTTGGTTGAAATTGGAAATTTACATTTTTCACTTTTGTCAGACGTTTGTAATATTCTCACAATAAGCTAATTAGCTCAATTGGAGCATTTCTGGCATGTTTGGTTGAAATTGGAAAATTACATTTTTCAGTTTTGTCAGACGTTTGTAATATTCTAACAATAAGCTAATTAGCTCAATTGGAGCATTTCTAGCATGTTTGGTTGAAATTGGAAAACTACATTTTTCAGTTTTGTCAGACGTTTGTAATATTCTCACAATAAGCTAATTAGCTCAATTGGAGCATTTCTAGCATGTTTGGTTGAAATTGGAAATTTACATTTTTCACTTTTGTCAGACAATTGCAATATTCTCACAATAAGCTAATTAGCTCAATTGGAGCATTTCTAGCATGTTTGGTTGAAATTGGAAATTTACATTTTTCAGTTTTGTCAGACGTTTGTAAAATTCCTACAGTAGGCTTATTTGCGCAATTTGAGCATTTCTAGCATGTTTGGTTGAAATTGGAAATTTACATTTTTCAGTTTTGTCAGACGTTTGTAAAATTCCTACAGTAGGCTTATTTGCGCAATTTGAGCATTTCTAGCATGTTTGGTTGAAATTGGAAATTTACATTTTTAAGTTTTGTCAGACGTTTGTAATATTTTCACAATAAGCTAATTAGCTCAATTAGAGCATTTCTAGCATGTTTGGTTGAAATTGGAAATTTATATTTATCATGTTTGTCAGACGTTTGTAATATTCTCACAATAAGCTAATTAGCTCAATTGGAGCATTTCTAGCATGTTTGGTTGAAATTGGAAATTTACATTTTTCACTTTTGTCAGACAATTGCAATATTCTCACAATAAGCTAATTAGCTCAATTGGAGCATTTCTAGCATGTTTGGTTGAAATTGGAAATTTACATTTTTCAGTTTTGTCAGACGTTTGTAATATTCTCACAATAAGCTAATTAGCTCAATTGGAGCATTTCTAGCATGTTTGGTTGAAATTGGAAATTTACATTTTTCAGTTTTGTCAGACGTTTGTAAAATTCCTACAGTAGACTTATTTGCGCAATTTGAGCATTTCTAGCATGTTTGGTTGAAAGTGGAAATTTACATTTTTCAGTTTTGTCAGACGTTTGTAATATTTTCACAATAAGTTAATTAGCTAAATTAGAGCATTTCTAGCATGTTTGGTTGAAATTGGAAATTTATATTTATCATGTTTGTCAGACGTTTGTAATATTCTCACAATAAGCTAATTAGCTCAATTGGAGCATTTCTAGCATGTTTGGTTGAAATTGGAAATTTACATTTTTCACTTTTGTCAGACGTTTGTAATATTCTCACAATAAGCTAATTAGCGCAATTGAAGCATTTCTAGCATGTTTGGTTGAAATTGGAATTTTACATTTTTCACTTTTGTCAGACAATTGCAATATTCTCACAATAAGCTAATTAGCTCAATTGGAGCATTTCTAGCATGTTTGGTTGAAATTGGAAATTTACATTTTTCAGTGTTGTCAGACGTTTGTAATATTCTCACAATAAGCTAATTAGCTCATTTGGAGCATTTCTAGCATGTTTGGTTGAAATTGGAATTTTACATTTTTCACTTTTGTCAGACAATTGCAATATTCTCACAATAAGCTAATTAGCTCAATTGGAGCATTTCTAGCATGTTTGGTTGAAATTGGAAATTTGAATTTTTCAGTGTTGTCAGACAGTTGTAATATTCTTACAATAAGCTAATTAGCTCAATTGGAGCATTTCTAGCATGTTTGGTTGAAATTGGAAATTTAAATTTTTCACTTTTGTCAGACAATTGCAATATTCTCACAATGAGCTAATTAGCTCAATTGGAGCATTTTTAGCATGTTTGGTTGAAGTTGGAAAATCACATTTTTCAGTTTTGTCAGACGTTTTTAATATTCTCACAATAAGCTAATTAGCTCAATTGGAGCATTTCTAGCATGTTTGGTTGAAATTGGAAATTTACATTTTTCACTTTTGTCAGACGTTTGTAATATTCTCACAATAAGCTAATTAGCTCAATTGGAGCATTTCTAGCATGTTTGGTTGAAATTGGAAATTTACATTTTTCACTTTTGTCAGACAATTGCAATATTCTCACAATAAGCTAATTAGCTCAATTGGAGCATTTCTAGCATGTTTGGTTGAATTTGGAAGATTACATTTTTCACTTTTGACAGACAATTGCATTATTCTCACAATAAACTAAGTAGCTCAATTGGAGCATTTCTAGCATGTTTGGTTGAATTTGGAAGATTACATTTTTCACTTTTGACAGACAATTGCATTATTCTCACAATAAACTAATTAGCTCAATTGGAGCATTTCTAGCATGTTTGGTTGAAATTGGAAAATTACATTTTTCAGTTTTGTCACACGTTTTTAATATTCTCACAATAAGCTAATTAGCTCAATTGGAGCATTTCTAGCATGTTTGGTTGAAATTGGAAATTTACATTTTTCACTTTTGTCAGACAATTGCAACATTCTCACAATAAGCTAATTAGCTCAATTGGAGCATTTCTAGCATGTTTGGTTGAAATTGGAAATTTACATTTTTCACTTTTGTCAGACAATTGCAATATTCTCACAATGAGCTAATTAGCTCAATTGGAGCATTTCTAGCATGTTTGGTTGAAATTGGAAATTTACATTTTTCAGTTTTGTCAGACGTTTGTAAAATTCCTACAGTAGGCTTATTTGCGCAATTTGAGCATTTCTAGCATGTTTGGTTGAAATTGGAAATTTACATTTTTCAGTTTTGTCAGACGTTTGTAATATTCTCACAATAAGCTAATTAGCTCGATTAGAGCATTTCTAGCATGTTTGGTTGAAATTGGAAATTTATATTTATCATGTTTGTCAGACGTTTGTAATATTCTCACAATAAGCTAATTAGCTCAATTGGAGCATTTCTAGCATGTTTGGTTGAAATTGGAAATTTACATTTTTCCCTTTTGTCAGACGTTTGTAATATTCTCACAATAAGCTAATTAGCTCAATTGGAGCATTTCTAGCATGTTTGGTTGAAATTGGAAATTTACATTTTTCACTTTTGTCAGACAATTGCAATATTCTCACAATAAACTAATTAGCTCAATTGGAGCATTTCTAGCATGTTTGGTTGAAATTGGAAATTTGAATTTTTCAGTGTTGTCAGACGTTTGTAATATTCTCACAATAAGCTAATTAGCTCAATTGGAGCATTTCTAGCATGTTTGGTTGAAATTGGAAATTTACATTTTTCAGTTTTGTCAGACGTTTGTAAAATTCCTACAGTAGGCTTATTTGCGCAATTTGAGCATTTCTAGCATGTTTGGTTGAAATTGGAAATTTACATTTTTAAGTTTTGTCAGACGTTTGTAATATTCTCACAATACGCTAATTAGCTCAATTGGAGCATTTCTAGCATGTTTGGTTGAAATTGGAAATTTACATTTTTCACTTTTGTCAGACAATTGGAATATTCTCACAATAAGCTAATTAGCTCAATTGGAGCATTTCTAGCATGTTTGGTTGAAGTTGGAATTTTACATTTTTCACTTTTGTCAGACAATTGCAATATTCTCACAATAAGCTAATTAGCTCAATTGGAGCATTTCTAGCATGTTTGGTTGAAATTGGAAATTTGAATTTTTCAGTGTTGTCAGACAGTTGTAATATTCTCACAATAAGCTAATTAGCTCAATTGGAGCATTTCTAGCATGTTTGGTTGAAATTGGAAATTTACAATTTTCACTTTTGTCAGACAATTGCAATATTCTCACAATGAGCTAATTAGCTCAATTGGAGCATTTCTAGCATGTTTGGTTGAAATTGGAAAATTACATTTTTCAGTTTTGTCAGACGTTTTTAATATTCTCACAATAAGCTAATTAGCTCAATTGGAGCATTTCTAGCATGTTTGGTTGAAATTGGAAATTTACATTTTTCAGTTTTGTCAGACAATTGCAATATTCTCACAATAAGCTAATTAGCTCAATTGGAGCATTTCTAGCATGTTTGGTTGAAATTGGAAATTTACATTTTTCACTTTTGTCAGACAATTGCAATATTCTCACAATGAGCTAATTAGCTCAATTGGAGCATTTCTAGCATGTTTGGTTGAAATTGGAAATTTAGATTTTTCACTTTTGTCAGACAATTGCAATATTCTCACAATGAGCTAATTAGCTCAATTGGAGCATTTCTAGCATGTTTGGTTGAAATTGGAAATTTACATTTTTCAGTTTTATCAGACGTTTGTAAAACTCCTACAGTAGGCTTATTTGCGCAATTTGAGCATTTCTAGCATGTTTGGTTGAAATTGGAAATTTACATTTTTCAGTTTTGTCAGACGTTTGTAATATTCTCACAATAAGCTAATTAGCTCAATTAGAGCATTTCTAGCATGTTTGGTTGAAATTGGAAATTTATATTTATCATGTTTGTCAGACGTTTGTAATATTCTCACAATAAGCTAATTAGCTCAATTGGAGCATTTCTAGCATGTTTGGTTGAAATTGGAAATTTACATTTTTCACTTTTGTCAGACGTTTGTAATATTCTCACAATAAGCTAATTAGCTCAATTGGAGCATTTCTAGCATGTTTGGTTGAAATTGGAAATTTACATTTTTCAGTTTTGTCAGACGTTTGTAATATTCTCACAATAAGCTAATTAGCTCAATTGGAGCATTTCTAGCATGTTTGGTTGAAATTGGAAATTTACATTTTTCACTTTTGTCAGACGTTTGTAATATTCTCACAATAAGCTAATTAGCTCAATTGGAGCATTTCTAGCATGTTTGGTTGAAATTGGAAATTTAAAGTTTTCAGTGTTGTCAGACAATTGCAATATTCTCACAATAAGCTAATTAGCTCAATTGGAGCATTTCTAGCATGTTTGGTTGAAATTGGAATTTTACATTTTTCACTTTTGTCAGACAATTGCAATATTCTCACAATAAGCTAATTAGCTCAATTGGAGCATTTCTAGCATGTTTGGTTGAAATTGGAAATTTGAATTTTTCAGTGTTGTCAGACAGTTGTAATATTCTCACAATAAGCTAATTAGCTCAATTGGAGCATTTCTAGGATGTTTGGTTGAAATTGGAAATTTACAATTTTCACTTTTGTCAGACAATTGCAATATTCTCACAATGAGCTAATTAGCTCAATTGGAGCATTTCTAGCATGTTTGGTTGAAATTGGAAATTTACATTTTTCAGTTTTGTCAGACAATTGCAATATTCTCACAATAAGCTAATTAGCTCAATTGGAGCATTTCTAGCATGTTTGGTTGAAATTGGAAATTTACATTTTTCACTTTTGTCAGACAATTGCAATATTCTCACAATGAGCTAATTAGCTCAATTGGAGCATTTCTAGCATGTTTGGTTGAAATTGGAAATTTAGATTTTTCACTTTTGTCAGACAATTGCAATATTCTCACAATGAGCTAATTAGCTCAATTGGAGCATTTCTAGCATGTTTGGTTGAAATTGGAAATTTACATTTTTCAGTTTTGTCAGACGTTTGTAAAATTCCTACAGTAGGCTTATTTGCGCAATTTGAGCATTTCTAGCATGTTTGGTTGAAATTTGAAATTTACATTTTTCAGTTTTGTCAGACGTTTGTAATATTCTCACAATAAGCTAATTAGCTCAATTAGAGCATTTCTAGCATGTTTGGTTGAAATTGGAAATTTATATTTATCATGTTTGTCAGACGTTTGTAATATTCTCACAATAAGCTAATTAGCTCAATTGGAGCATTTCTAGCATGTTTGGTTGAACTTGGAAATTTACATTTTTCATTTTTGTCAGACAATTGCAATATTCTCACAATGAACTAATTAGCTCAATTGGAGCATTTCTAGCATGTTTGGTTGAAATTGGAAATTTACATTTTTCACTTTTGTCAGACGTTTGTAATATTCTCACAATAAGCTAATTAGCTCAATTGGAGCATTTCTGGCATGTTTGGTTGAAATTGGAAAATTACATTTTTCAGTTTTGTCAGACGTTTGTAATATTCTCACAATAAGCTAATTAGCTCAATTGGAGCATTTCTAGCATGTTTGGTTGAAATTGGAAATTTACATTTTTCAGTTTTGTCAGACGTTTGTAAAATTCCTACCGTAGGCTTATTTGCGCAATTAGAGCATTTCTAGCATGTTTGGTTGAAATTGGAAATTTACATTTTTCACTTTTGTCAGACGTTTGTAATATTCTCACAATAAGCTAATTAGCTCAATTGGAGCATTTCTAGCATGTTTGGTTGAAATTGGAAATTTACATTTTTCACTTTTGTCAGACAATTGCAATATTCTCACAATAAGCTAATTAGCTCAATTGGAGCATTTCTAGCATGTTTGGTTGAACTTGGAAATTTACATTTTTCATTTTTGTCAGACAATTGCAATATTCTCACAATAAACTAATTAGCTCAATTGGAGCATTTCTAGCATGTTTGGTTGAAATTGGAAATTTACATTTTTCACTTTTGTCAGACGTTTGTAATATTCTCACAATAAGCTAATTAGCTCAATTGGAGCATTTCTAGCATGTTTGGTTGAAATTGGAAATTTACATTTTTCACTTTTGTCAGACAATTGCAATATTCTCACAATAAGCTAATTAGCTCAATTGGAGCATTTCTAGCATGTTTGGTTGAAATTGGAAATTTAAAGTTTTCAGTGTTGTCAGACAATTGCAATATTCTCACAATAAGCTAATTAGCTCAATTGGAGCATTTCTAGCATGTTTGGTTGAAATTGGAATTTTACATTTTTCACTTTTGTCAGACAATTGCAATATTCTCACAATAAGCTAATTAGCTCAATTGGAGCATTTCTAGCATGTTTGGTTGAAATTGGAAATTTACATTTTTCAGTTTTGTCAGACGTTTGTAAAATTCCTACGGTAGGCTTATTTGCGCAATTAGAGCATTTCTAGCATGTTTGGTTGAAATTGGAAATTTACATTTTTCACTTTTGTCAGACGTTTGTAATATTCTCACAATAAGCTAATTAGCTCAATTGGAGCATTTCTAGCATGTTTGGTTGAAATTGGAAATTTACATTTTTCACTTTTGTCAGACAATTGCAATATTCTCACAATAAGCTAATTAGCTCAATTGGAGCATTTCTAGCATGTTTGGTTGAACTTGGAAATTTACATTTTTCATTTTTGTCAGACGATTGCAATATTCTCACAATAAACTAATTAGCTCAATTGGAGCATTTCTAGCATGTTTGGTTGAAATTGGAAATTTACATTTTTCACTTTTGTCAGACGTTTGTAATATTCTCACAATAAGCTAATTAGCTCAATTGGAGCATTTCTGGCATGTTTGGTTGAAATTGGAAAATTACATTTTTCAGTTTTGTCAGACGTTTGTAATATTCTCACAATAAGCTAATTAGCTCAATTGGAGCATTTCTAGCATGTTTGGTTGAAATTGGAAAACTACATTTTTCAGTTTTGTCAGACGTTTGTAATATTCTCACAATAAGCTAATTAGCTCAATTGGAGCATTTCTAGCATGTTTGGTTGAAATTGGAAATTTACATTTTTTACTTTTGTCAGACAATTGCAATATTCTCACAATAAGCTAATTAGCTCAATTGGAGCATTTCTAGCATGTTTGGTTGAAATTGGAAATTTACATTTTTCAGTTTTGTCAGACGTTTGTAAAATTCCTACAGTAGGCTTATTTGCGCAATTAGAGCATTTCTAGCATGTTTGGTTGAAATTGGAAATTTACATTTTTCACTTTTGTCAGACGTTTGTAATATTCTCACAATAAGCTAATTAGCTCAATTGGAGCATTTCTGGCATGTTTGGTTGAAATTGGAAAATTACATTTTTCAGTTTTGTCAGACGTTTGTAATATTCTCACAATAAGCTAATTAGCTCAATTGGAGCATTTCTAGCATGTTTGGTTGAAATTGGAAAACTACATTTTTCAGTTTTGTCAGACGTTTGTAATATTCTCACAATAAGCTAATTAGCTCAATTGGAGCATTTCTAGCATGTTTGGTTGAAATTGGAAATTTACATTTTTCACTTTTGTCAGACAATTGCAATATTCTCACAATAAGCTAATTAGCTCAATTGGAGCATTTCTAGCATGTTTGGTTGAAATTGGAAATTTACATTTTTCAGTTTTGTCAGACGTTTGTAAAATTCCTACAGTAGGCTTATTTGCGCAATTTGAGCATTTCTAGCATGTTTGGTTGAAATTGGAAATTTACATTTTTCAGTTTTGTCAGACGTTTGTAAAATTCCTACAGTAGGCTTATTTGCGCAATTTGAGCATTTCTAGCATGTTTGGTTGAAATTGGAAATTTACATTTTTAAGTTTTGTCAGACGTTTGTAATATTTTCACAATAAGCTAATTAGCTCCATTAGAGCATTTCTAGCATGTTTGGTTGAAATTGGAAATTTATATTTATCATGTTTGTCAGACGTTTGTAATATTCTCACAATAAGCTAATTAGCTCAATTGGAGCATTTCTAGCATGTTTGGTTGAAATTGGAAATTTACATTTTTCACTTTTGTCAGACGTTTGTAATATTCTCACAATAAGCTAATTAGCTCAATTGGAGCATTTCTAGCATGTTTGGTTGAAATTGGAATTTTACATTTTTCACTTTTGTCAGACAATTGCAATATTCTCACAATAAGCTAATTAGCTCAATTGGAGCATTTCTAGCATGTTTGGTTGAAATTGGAAATTTACATTTTTCAGTGTTGTCAGACGTTTGTAATATTCTCACAATAAGCTAATTAGCTCAATTGGAGCATTTCTAGCATGTTTGGTTGAAATTGGAATTTTACATTTTTCACTTTTGTCAGAAAATTGCAATATTCTCACAATAAGCTAATTAGCTCAATTGGAGCATTTCTAGCATGTTTGGTTGAAATTGGAAATTTGAATTTTTCAGTGTTGTCAGACAGTTGTAATATTCTCACAATAAGCTAATTGGCTCAATTGGAGCATTTCTAGCATGTTTGGTTGAAATTGGAAATTTACATTTTTCACTTTTGTCAGACAATTGCAATATTCTCACAATGAGCTAATTAGCTCAATTGGAGCATTTCTAGCATGTTTGGTTGAAATTGGAAAATTACATTTTTCAGTTTTGTCAGACGTTTTTAATATTCTCACAATAAGCTAATTTGCTCAATTGGAGCATTTCTAGCATGTTTGGTTGAAATTGGAAATTTACATTTTTCAGTTTTGTCAGACAATTGCAATATTCTCACAATAAGCTAATTAGCTCAATTGGAGCATTTCTAGCATGTTTGGTTGAAATTGGAAATTTACATTTTTCACTTTTGTCAGACAATTGCAATATTCTCACAATGAGCTAATTAGCTCAATTGGAGCATTTCTAGCATGTTTGGTTGAAATTGGAAATTTAGATTTTTCACTTTTGTCAGACAATTGCAATATTCTCACAATGAGCTAATTAGCTCAATTGGAGCATTTCTAGCATGTTTGGTTGAAATTGGAAATTTACATTTTTCAGTTTTGTCAGACGTTTGTAAAATTCCTACAGTAGGCTTATTTGCGCAATTTGAGCATTTCTAGCATGTTTGGTTGAAATTTGAAATTTACATTTTTCAGTTTTGTCAGACGTTTGTAATATTCTCACAATAAGCTAATTAGCTCAATTAGAGCATTTCTAGCATGTTTGGTTGAAATTGGAAATTTATATTTATCATGTTTGTCAGACGTTTGTAATATTCTCACAATAAGCTAATTAGCTCAATTGGAGCATTTCTAGCATGTTTGGTTGAAATTGGAAATTTACATTTTTCACTTTTGTCAGACGTTTGTAATATTCTCACAAGAAGCTAATTAGCTCAATTGGAGCATTTCTAGCATGTTTGGTTGAAATTGGAAATTTACATTTTTCAGTTTTGTCAGACGTTTGTAAAATTCCTACGATAGGCTTATTTGCGCAATTAGAGCATTTCTAGCATGTTTGGTTGAAATTGGAAATTTACATTTTTCACTTTTGTCAGACGTTTGTAATATTCTCACAATAAGCTAATTAGCTCAATTGGAGCATTTCTAGCATGTTTGGTTGAAATTGGAAATTTACATTTTTCACTTTTGTCAGACAATTGCAATATTCTCACAATAAGCTAATTAGCTCAATTGGAGCATTTCTAGCATGTTTGGTTGAACTTGGAAATTTACATTTTTCATTTTTGTCAGACAATTGCAATATTCTCACAATGAACTAATTAGCTCAATTGGAGCATTTCTAGCATGTTTGGTTGAAATTGGAAATTTACATTTTTCACTTTTGTCAGACGTTTGTAATATTCTCACAATAAGCTAATTAGCTCAATTGGAGCATTTCTGGCATGTTTGGTTGAAATTGGAAAATTACATTTTTCAGTTTTGTCAGACGTTTGTAATATTCTCACAATAAGCTAATTAGCTCAATTGGAGCATTTCTAGCATGTTTGGTTGAAATTGGAAATTTACATTTTTCAGTTTTGTCAGACGTTTGTAAAATTCCTACAGTAGGCTTATTTGCGCAATTAGAGCATTTCTAGCATGTTTGGTTGAAATTGGAAATTTACATTTTTCACTTTTGTCAGACGTTTGTAATATTCTCACAATAAGCTAATTAGCTCAATTGGAGCATTTCTAGCATGTTTGGTTGAAATTGGAAATTTACATTTTTCACTTTTGTCAGACAATTGCAATATTCTCACAATAAGCTAATTAGCTCAATTGGAGCATTTCTAGCATGTTTGGTTGAAATTGGAAATTTACATTTTTCAGTTTTGTCAGACAATTGCAATATTCTCACAATAAGCTAATTAGCTCAATTGGAGCATTTCTAGCATGTTTGGTTGAAATTGGAAATTTACATTTTTCACTTTTGTCAGACAATTGCAATATTCTCACAATGAGCTAATTAGCTCAATTGGAGCATTTCTAGCATGTTTGGTTGAAATTGGAAATTTAGATTTTTCACTTTTGTCAGACAATTGCAATATTCTCACAATGAGCTAGTTAGCTCAATTGGAGCATTTCTAGCATGTTTGGTTGAAATTGGAAATTTACATTTTTCAGTTTTGTCAGACGTTTGCAAAATTCCTACAGTAGGCTTATTTGCGCAATTTGAGCATTTCTAGCATGTTTGGTTGAAATTTGAAATTTACATTTTTCAGTTTTGTCAGACGTTTGTAATATTCTCACAATAAGCTAATTAGCTCAATTTGAGCATTTCTAGCATGTTTGGTTGAAATTGGAAATTTATATTTATCATGTTTGTCAGACGTTTGTAATATTCTCACAATAAGCTAATTAGCTCAATTGGAGCATTTCTAGCATGTTTGGTTGAAATTGGAAATTTACATTTTTCACTTTTGTCAGACGTTTGTAATATTCTCACAATAAGCTAATTAGCTCAATTGGAGCATTTCTAGCATGTTTGGTTGAAATTGGAAATTTACATTTTTCAGTTTTGTCAGACGTTTGTAAAATTCCTACGGTAGGCTTATTTGCGCAATTAGAGCATTTCTAGCATGTTTGGTTGAAATTGGAAATTTACATTTTTCACTTTTGTCAGACGTTTGTAATATTCTCACAATAAGCTAATTAGCTCAATTAGAGCATTTATAGCATGTTTGGTTGAAATTGGAAATTTATATTTATCATGTTTGTCAGACGTTTGTAATATTCTCACAATAAGCTAATTAGCTCAATTGGAGCATTTCTAGCATGTTTGGTTGAAATTGGAAATTTACATTTTTCACTTTTGTCAGACGTTTGTAATATTCTCACAATAAGCTAATTAGCTCAATTGGAGCATTTCTAGCATGTTTGGTTGAAATTGGAATTTTACATTTTTCACTTTTGTCAGACAATTGCAATATTCTCACAATAAGCTAATTAGCTCAATTGGAGCATTTCTAGCATGTTTGGTTGAAATTGGAAATTTACATTTTTCAGTGTTGTCAGACGTTTGTAATATTCTCACAATAAGCTAATTAGCTCAATTGGAGCATTTCTAGCATGTTTGGTTGAAATTGGAATTTTACATTTTTCACTTTTGTCAGACAATTGCAATATTCTCACAATGAGCTAATTAGCTCAATTGGAGCATTTCTAGCATGTTTGGTTGAAATTGGAAAATTACATTTTTCAGTTTTGTCAGACGTTTTTAATATTCTCAAAATAAGCTAATTAGCTCAATTGGAGCATTTCTAGCATGTTTGGTTGAAATTGGAAATTTACATTTTTCAGTTTTGTCAGACAATTGCAATATTCTCACAATAAGCTAATTAGCTCAATTGGAGCATTTCTAGCATGTTTGGTTGAAATTGGAAATTTACATTTTTCACTTTTGTCAGACAATTGCAATATTCTCACAATGAGCTAATTAGCTCAATTGGAGCATTTCTAGCATGTTTGGTTGAAATTGGAAATTTAGATTTTTCACTTTTGTCAGACAATTGCAATATTCTCACAATAAGCTAATTAGCTCAATTGGAGCATTTCTAGCATGTTTGGTTGAAATTGGAAATTTACATTTTTCAGTTTTGTCAGACGTTTGTAAAATTCCTACAGTAGGCTTATTTGCGCAATTTGAGCATTTCTAGCATGTTTGGTTGAAATTTGAAATTTACATTTTTCAGTTTTGTCAGACGTTTGTAATATTCTCACAATAAGCTAATTAGCTCAATTAGAGCATTTCTAGCATGTTTGGTTGAAATTGGAAATTTATATTTATCATGTTTGTCAGACGTTTGTAATATTCTCACAATAAGCTAATTAGCTCAATTGGAGCATTTCTAGCATGTTTGGTTGAAATTGGAAATTTACATTTTTCACTTTTGTCAGACGTTTGTAATATTCTCACAATAAGCTAATTAGCTCAATTGGAGCATTTCTAGCATGTTTGGTTGAAATTGGAAATTTACATTTTTCAGTTTTGTCAGACGTTTGTAAAATTCCTACGATAGGCTTATTTGCGCAATTAGAGCATTTCTAGCATGTTTGGTTGAAATTGGAAATTTACATTTTTCACTTTTGTCAGACGTTTGTAATATTCTCACAATAAGCTAATTAGCTCAATTGGAGCATTTCTAGCATGTTTGGTTGAAATTGGAAATTTACATTTTTCACTTTTGTCAGACAATTGCAATATTCTCACAATGAACTAATTAGCTCAATTGGAGCATTTCTAGCATGTTTGGTTGAAATTGGAAATTTACATTTTTCACTTTTGTCAGACAATTGCAATATTCTCACAATAAGCTAATTAGCTCAATTGGAGCATTTCTAGCATGTTTGGTTGAAATTGGAAATTTACATTTTTCAGTTTTGTCAGACAATTGCAATATTCTCACAATAAGCTAATTAGCTCAATTGGAGCATTTCTAGCATGTTTGGTTGAAATTGGAAATTTACATTTTTCACTTTTGTCAGACAATTGCAATATTCTCACAATGAGCTAATTAGCTCAATTGGAGCATTTCTAGCATGTTTGGTTGAAATTGGAAATTTAGATTTTTCACTTTTGTCAGACAATTGCAATATTCTCACAATGAGCTAGTTAGCTCAATTGGAGCATTTCTAGCATGTTTGGTTGAAATTGGAAATTTACATTTTTCAGTTTTGTCAGACGTTTGCAAAATTCCTACAGTAGGCTTATTTGCGCAATTTGAGCATTTCTAGCATGTTTGGTTGAAATTTGAAATTTACATTTTTCAGTTTTGTCAGACGTTTGTAATATTCTCACAATAAGCTAATTAGCTCAATTTGAGCATTTCTAGCATGTTTGGTTGAAATTGGAAATTTATATTTATCATGTTTGTCAGACGTTTGTAATATTCTCACAATAAGCTAATTAGCTCAATTGGAGCATTTCTAGCATGTTTGGTTGAAATTGGAAATTTACATTTTTCACTTTTGTCAGACGTTTGTAATATTCTCACAATAAGCTAATTAGCTCAATTGGAGCATTTCTAGCATGTTTGGTTGAAATTGGAATTTTACATTTTTCACTTTTGTCAGACAATTGCAATATTCTCACAATAAGCTAATTAGCTCAATTGGAGCATTTCTAGCATGTTTGGTTGAAATTGGAAATTTACATTTTTCAGTGTTGTCAGACGTTTGTAATATTCTCACAATAAGCTAATTAGCTCAATTGGAGCATTTCTAGCATGTTTGGTTGAAATTGGAATTTTACATTTTTCACTTTTGTCAGACAATTGCAATATTCTCACAATGAGCTAATTAGCTCAATTGGAGCATTTCTAGCATGTTTGGTTGAAATTGGAAAATTACATTTTTCAGTTTTGTCAGACGTTTTTAATATTCTCAAAATAAGCTAATTAGCTCAATTGGAGCATTTCTAGCATGTTTGGTTGAAATTGGAAATTTACATTTTTCAGTTTTGTCAGACAATTGCAATATTCTCACAATAAGCTAATTAGCTCAATTGGAGCATTTCTAGCATGTTTGGTTGAAATTGGAAATTTACATTTTTCACTTTTGTCAGACAATTGCAATATTCTCACAATGAGCTAATTAGCTCAATTGGAGCATTTCTAGCATGTTTGGTTGAAATTGGAAATTTAGATTTTTCACTTTTGTCAGACAATTGCAATATTCTCACAATAAGCTAATTAGCTCAATTGGAGCATTTCTAGCATGTTTGGTTGAAATTGGAAATTTACATTTTTCAGTTTTGTCAGACGTTTGTAAAATTCCTACAGTAGGCTTATTTGCGCAATTTGAGCATTTCTAGCATGTTTGGTTGAAATTTGAAATTTACATTTTTCAGTTTTGTCAGACGTTTGTAATATTCTCACAATAAGCTAATTAGCTCAATTAGAGCATTTCTAGCATGTTTGGTTGAAATTGGAAATTTATATTTATCATGTTTGTCAGACGTTTGTAATATTCTCACAATAAGCTAATTAGCTCAATTGGAGCATTTCTAGCATGTTTGGTTGAAATTGGAAATTTACATTTTTCACTTTTGTCAGACGTTTGTAATATTCTCACAATAAGCTAATTAGCTCAATTGGAGCATTTCTAGCATGTTTGGTTGAAATTGGAAATTTACATTTTTCAGTTTTGTCAGACGTTTGTAAAATTCCTACGATAGGCTTATTTGCGCAATTAGAGCATTTCTAGCATGTTTGGTTGAAATTGGAAATTTACATTTTTCACTTTTGTCAGACGTTTGTAATATTCTCACAATAAGCTAATTAGCTCAATTGGAGCATTTCTAGCATGTTTGGTTGAAATTGGAAATTTACATTTTTCACTTTTGTCAGACAATTGCAATATTCTCACAATAAGCTAATTAGCTCAATTGGAGCATTTCTAGCATGTTTGGTTGAACTTGGAAATTTACATTTTTCATTTTTGTCAGACAATTGCAATATTCTCACAATGAACTAATTAGCTCAATTGGAGCATTTCTAGCATGTTTGGTTGAAATTGGAAATTTACATTTTTCACTTTTGTCAGACAATTGCAATATTCTCACAATAAGCTAATTAGCTCAATTGGAGCATTTCTAGCATGTTTGGTTGAAATTGGAAATTTACATTTTTCAGTTTTGTCAGACAATTGCAATATTCTCACAATAAGCTAATTAGCTCAATTGGAGCATTTCTAGCATGTTTGGTTGAAATTGGAAATTTACATTTTTCACTTTTGTCAGACAATTGCAATATTCTCACAATGAGCTAATTAGCTCAATTGGAGCATTTCTAGCATGTTTGGTTGAAATTGGAAATTTAGATTTTTCACTTTTGTCAGACAATTGCAATATTCTCACAATGAGCTAGTTAGCTCAATTGGAGCATTTCTAGCATGTTTGGTTGAAATTGGAAATTTACATTTTTCAGTTTTGTCAGACGTTTGCAAAATTCCTACAGTAGGCTTATTTGCGCAATTTGAGCATTTCTAGCATGTTTGGTTGAAATTTGAAATTTACATTTTTCAGTTTTGTCAGACGTTTGTAATATTCTCACAATAAGCTAATTAGCTCAATTTGAGCATTTCTAGCATGTTTGGTTGAAATTGGAAATTTATATTTATCATGTTTGTCAGACGTTTGTAATATTCTCACAATAAGCTAATTAGCTCAATTGGAGCATTTCTAGCATGTTTGGTTGAAATTGGAAATTTACATTTTTCACTTTTGTCAGACGTTTGTAATATTCTCACAATAAGCTAATTAGCTCAATTGGAGCATTTCTAGCATGTTTGGTTGAAATTGGAAATTTACATTTTTCAGTTTTGTCAGACGTTTGTAAAATTCCTACGGTAGGCTTATTTGCGCAATTAGAGCATTTCTAGCATGTTTGGTTGAAATTGGAAATTTACATTTTTCACTTTTGTCAGACGTTTGTAATATTCTCACAATAAGCTAATTAGCTCAATTAGAGCATTTCTAGCATGTTTGGTTGAAATTGGAAATTTATATTTATCATGTTTGTCAGACGTTTGTAATATTCTCACAATAAGCTAATTAGCTCAATTGGAGCATTTCTAGCATGTTTGGTTGAAATTGGAAATTTACATTTTTCACTTTTGTCAGACGTTTGTAATATTCTCACAATAAGCTAATTAGCTCAATTGGAGCATTTCTAGCATGTTTGGTTGAAATTGGAATTTTACATTTTTCACTTTTGTCAGACAATTGCAATATTCTCACAATAAGCTAATTAGCTCAATTGGAGCATTTCTAGCATGTTTGGTTGAAATTGGAAATTTACATTTTTCAGTGTTGTCAGACGTTTGTAATATTCTCACAATAAGCTAATTAGCTCAATTGGAGCATTTCTAGCATGTTTGGTTGAAATTGGAATTTTACATTTTTCACTTTTGTCAGACAATTGCAATATTCTCACAATGAGCTAATTAGCTCAATTGGAGCATTTCTAGCATGTTTGGTTGAAATTGGAAAATTACATTTTTCAGTTTTGTCAGACGTTTTTAATATTCTCAAAATAAGCTAATTAGCTCAATTGGAGCATTTCTAGCATGTTTGGTTGAAATTGGAAATTTACATTTTTCAGTTTTGTCAGACAATTGCAATATTCTCACAATAAGCTAATTAGCTCAATTGGAGCATTTCTAGCATGTTTGGTTGAAATTGGAAATTTACATTTTTCACTTTTGTCAGACAATTGCAATATTCTCACAATGAGCTAATTAGCTCAATTGGAGCATTTCTAGCATGTTTGGTTGAAATTGGAAATTTAGATTTTTCACTTTTGTCAGACAATTGCAATATTCTCACAATAAGCTAATTAGCTCAATTGGAGCATTTCTAGCATGTTTGGTTGAAATTGGAAATTTACATTTTTCAGTTTTGTCAGACGTTTGTAAAATTCCTACAGTAGGCTTATTTGCGCAATTTGAGCATTTCTAGCATGTTTGGTTGAAATTTGAAATTTACATTTTTCAGTTTTGTCAGACGTTTGTAATATTCTCACAATAAGCTAATTAGCTCAATTAGAGCATTTCTAGCATGTTTGGTTGAAATTGGAAATTTATATTTATCATGTTTGTCAGACGTTTGTAATATTCTCACAATAAGCTAATTAGCTCAATTGGAGCATTTCTAGCATGTTTGGTTGAAATTGGAAATTTACATTTTTCACTTTTGTCAGACGTTTGTAATATTCTCACAATAAGCTAATTAGCTCAATTGGAGCATTTCTAGCATGTTTGGTTGAAATTGGAAATTTACATTTTTCAGTTTTGTCAGACGTTTGTAAAATTCCTACGATAGGCTTATTTGCGCAATTAGAGCATTTCTAGCATGTTTGGTTGAAATTGGAAATTTACATTTTTCACTTTTGTCAGACGTTTGTAATATTCTCACAATAAGCTAATTAGCTCAATTGGAGCATTTCTAGCATGTTTGGTTGAAATTGGAAATTTACATTTTTCACTTTTGTCAGACAATTGCAATATTCTCACAATAAGCTAATTAGCTCAATTGGAGCATTTCTAGCATGTTTGGTTGAACTTGGAAATTTACATTTTTCATTTTTGTCAGACAATTGCAATATTCTCACAATGAACTAATTAGCTCAATTGGAGCATTTCTAGCATGTTTGGTTGAAATTGGAAATTTACATTTTTCACTTTTGTCAGACGTTTGTAATATTCTCACAATAAGCTAATTAGCTCAATTGGAGCATTTCTGGCATGTTTGGTTGAAATTGGAAAATTACATTTTTCAGTTTTGTCAGACGTTTGTAATATTCTCACAATAAGCTAATTAGCTCAATTGGAGCATTTCTAGCATGTTTGGTTGAAATTGGAAATTTACATTTTTCAGTTTTGTCAGACGTTTGTAAAATTCCTACGGTAGGCTTATTTGCGCAATTAGAGCATTTCTAGCATGTTTGGTTGAAATTGGAAATTTACATTTTTCACTTTTGTCAGACGTTTGTAATATTCTCACAATAAGCTAATTAGCTCAATTGGAGCATTTCTAGCATGTTTGGTTGAAATTGGAAATTTACATTTTTCACTTTTGTCAGACAATTGCAATATTCTCACAATAAGCTAATTAGCTCAATTGGAGCATTTCTAGCATGTTTGGTTGAAATTGGAAATTTACATTTTTCAGTTTTGTCAGACAATTGCAATATTCTCACAATAAGCTAATTAGCTCAATTGGAGCATTTCTAGCATGTTTTGTTGAAATTGGAAATTTACATTTTTCACTTTTGTCAGACAATTGCAATATTCTCACAATGAGCTAATTAGCTCAATTGGAGCATTTCTAGCATGTTTGGTTGAAATTGGAAATTTAGATTTTTCACTTTTGTCAGACAATTGCAATATTCTCACAATGAGCTAGTTAGCTCAATTGGAGCATTTCTAGCATGTTTGGTTGAAATTGGAAATTTACATTTTTCAGTTTTGTCAGACGTTTGCAAAATTCCTACAGTAGGCTTATTTGCGCAATTTGAGCATTTCTAGCATGTTTGGTTGAAATTTGAAATTTACATTTTTCAGTTTTGTCAGACGTTTGTAATATTCTCACAATAAGCTAATTAGCTCAATTAGAGCATTTCTAGCATGTTTGGTTGAAATTGGAAATTTATATTTATCATGTTTGTCAGACGTTTGTAATATTCTCACAATAAGCTAATTAGCTCAATTGGAGCATTTCTAGCATGTTTGGTTGAAATTGGAAATTTACATTTTTCACTTTTGTCAGACGTTTGTAATATTCTCACAATAAGCTAATTAGCTCAATTGGAGCATTTCTAGCATGTTTGGTTGAAATTGGAAATTTACATTTTTCAGTTTTGTCAGACGTTTGTAAAATTCCTACGGTAGGCTTATTTGCGCAATTAGAGCATTTCTAGCATGTTTGGTTGAAATTGGAAATTTACATTTTTCACTTTTGTCAGACGTTTGTAATATTCTCACAATAAGCTAATTAGCTCAATTGGAGCATTTCTAGCATGTTTGGTTGAAATTGGAAATTTACATTTTTCACTTTTGTCAGACAATTGCAATATTCTCACAATAAGCTAATTAGCTCAATTGGAGCATTTCTAGCATGTTTGGTTGAACTTGGAAATTTACATTTTTCACTTTTGTCAGACAATTGCAATATTCTCACAATAAACTAATTAGCTCAATTGGAGCATTTCTAGCATGTTTGGTTGAAATTGGAAATTTACATTTTTCACTTTTGTCAGACGTTTGTAATATTCTCACAATAAGCTAATTAGCTCAATTGGAGCATTTCTGGCATGTTTGGTTGAAATTGGAAAATTACATTTTTCAGTTTTGTCAGACGTTTGTAATATTCTCACAATAAGCTAATTAGCTCAATTGGAGCATTTCTAGCATGTTTGGTTGAAATTGGAAAACTACATTTTTCAGTTTTGTCAGACGTTTGTAATATTCTCACAATAAGCTAATTAGCTCAATTGGAGCATTTCTAGCATGTTTGGTTGAAATTGGAAATTTACATTTTTCACTTTTGTCAGACAATTGCAATATTCTCACAATAAGCTAATTAGCTCAATTGGAGCATTTCTAGCATGTTTGGTTGAAATTGGAAATTTACATTTTTCAGTTTTGTCAGACGTTTGTAAAATTCCTACAGTAGGCTTATTTGCGCAATTTGAGCATTTCTAGCATGTTTGGTTGAAATTGGAAATTTACATTTTTCAGTTTTGTCAGACGTTTGTAAAATTCCTACAGTAGGCTTATTTGCGCAATTTGAGCATTTCTAGCATGTTTGGTTGAAATTGGAAATTTACATTTTTAAGTTTTGTCAGACGTTTGTAATATTTTCACAATAAGCTAATTAGCTCAATTAGAGCATTTCTAGCATGTTTGGTTGAAATTGGAAATTTATATTTATCATGTTTGTCAGACGTTTTTAAAATTCCTACGATAGGCTTATTTGCGCAATTAGAGCATTTCTAGCATGTTTGGTTGAAATTGGAAATTTACATTTTTCACTTTTGTCAGACGTTTGTAATATTCTCACAATAAGCTAATTAGCTCAATTGGAGCATTTCTAGCATGTTTGGTTGAAATTGGAAATTTACATTTTTCACTTTTGTCAGACAATTGCAATATTCTCACAATAAGCTAATTAGCTCAATTGGAGCATTTCTAGCATGTTTGGTTGAACTTGGAAATTTACATTTTTCATTTTTGTCAGACAATTGCAATATTCTCACAATGAACTAATTAGCTCAATTGGAGCATTTCTAGCATGTTTGGTTGAAATTGGAAATTTACATTTTTCACTTTTGTCAGACGTTTGTAATATTCTCACAATAAGCTAATTAGCTCAATTGGAGCATTTCTGGCATGTTTGGTTGAAATTGGAAAATTACATTTTTCAGTTTTGTCAGACGTTTGTAATATTCTCACAATAAGCTAATTAGCTCAATTGGAGCATTTCTAGCATGTTTGGTTGAAATTGGAAATTTACATTTTTCAGTTTTGTCAGACGTTTGTAAAATTCCTACGGTAGGCTTATTTGCGCAATTAGAGCATTTCTAGCATGTTTGGTTGAAATTGGAAATTTACATTTTTCACTTTTGTCAGACGTTTGTGATATTCTCACAATAAGCTAATTAGCTCAATTGGAGCATTTCTAGCATGTTTGGTTGAAATTGGAAATTTGCATTTTTCACTTTTGTCAGACAATTGCAATATTCTCACAATAAGCTAATTAGCTCAATTGGAGCATTTCTAGCATGTTTGGTTGAAATTGGAAATTTACATTTTTCAGTTTTGTCAGACAATTGCAATATTCTCACAATAAGCTAATTAGCTCAATTGGAGCATTTCTAGCATGTTTGGTTGAAATTGGAAATTTAGATTTTTCATTTTTGTCAGACAATTGCAATATTCTCACAATGAGCTAATTAGCTCAATTGGAGCATTTCTAGCATGTTTGGTTGAAATTGGAAATTTACATTTTTCAGTTTTGTCAGACGTTTGCAAAATTCCTACAGTAGGCTTATTTGCGCAATTTGAGCATTTCTAGCATGTTTGGTTGAAATTTGAAATTTACATTTTTCAGTTTTGTCAGACGTTTGTAATATTCTCACAATAAGCTAATTAGCTCAATTAGAGCATTTCTAGCATGTTTGGTTGAAATTGGAAATTTATATTTATCATGTTTGTCAGACGTTTGTAATATTCTCACAATAAGCTAATTAGCTCAATTGGAGCATTTCTAGCATGTTTGGTTGAAATTGGAAATTTACATTTTTCACTTTTGTCAGACGTTTGTAATATTCTCACAATAAGCTAATTAGCTCAATTGGAGCATTTCTAGCATGTTTGGTTGAAATTGGAAATTTACATTTTTCAGTTTTGTCAGACGTTTGTAAAATTCCTACGGTAGGCTTATTTGCGCAATTAGAGCATTTCTAGCATGTTTGGTTGAAATTGGAAATTTACATTTTTAAGTTTTGTCAGACGTTTGTAATATTCTCACAATAAGCTAATTAGCTCAATTAGAGCATTTCTAGCATGTTTGGTTGAAATTGGAAATTCATATTTATCATGTTTGTCAGACGTTTGTAATATTCTCACAATAAGCTAATTAGCTCAATTGGAGCATTTCTAGCATGTTTGGTTGAAATTGGAAATTTACATTTTTCAGTTTTGTCAGACGTTTGTAATATTCTCACAATAAGCTAATTAGCTCAATTAGAGCATTTCTAGCATGTTTGGTTGAAATTGGAAATTTATATTTATCATGTTTGTCAGACGTTTGTAATATTCTCACAATAAGCTAATTAGCTCAATTGGAGCATTTCTAGCATGTTTGGTTGAAATTGGAAATTTACATTTTTCACTTTTGTCAGACGTTTGTAATATTCTCACAATAAGCTAATTAGCTCAATTGGAGCATTTCTAGCATGTTTGGTTGAAATTGGAAATTTACATTTTTCAGTTTTGTCAGACGTTTGTAAAATTCCTACGATAGGCTTATTTGCGCAATTAGAGCATTTCTAGCATGTTTGGTTGAAATTGGAAATTTACATTTTTCACTTTTGTCAGACGTTTGTAATATTCTCACAATAAGCTAATTAGCTCAATTGGAGCATTTCTAGCATGTTTGGTTGAAATTGGAAATTTACATTTTTCACTTTTGTCAGACAATTGCAATATTCTCACAATAAGCTAATTAGCTCAATTGGAGCATTTCTAGCATGTTTGGTTGAACTTGGAAATTTACATTTTTCATTTTTGTCAGACAATTGCAATATTCTCACAATGAACTAATTAGCTCAATTGGAGCATTTCTAGCATGTTTGGTTGAAATTGGAAATTTACATTTTTCACTTTTGTCAGACGTTTGTAATATTCTCACAATAAGCTAATTAGCTCAATTGGAGCATTTCTGGCATGTTTGGTTGAAATTGGAAAATTACATTTTTCAGTTTTGTCAGACGTTTGTAATATTCTCACAATAAGCTACTTAGCTCAATTGGAGCATTTCTAGCATGTTTGGTTGAAATTGGAAATTTACATTTTTCAGTTTTGTCAGACGTTTGTAAAATTCCTACGGTAGGCTTATTTGCGCAATTAGAGCATTTCTAGCATGTTTGGTTGAAATTGGAAATTTACATTTTTCACTTTTGTCAGACGTTTGTAATATTCTCACAATAAGCTAATTAGCTCAATTGGAGCATTTCTAGCATGTTTGGTTGAAATTGGAAATTTACATTTTTCACTTTTGTCAGACAATTGCAATATTCTCACAATAAGCTAATTAGCTCAATTGGAGCATTTCTAGCATGTTTGGTTGAAATTGGAAATTTACATTTTTCAGTTTTGTCAGACAATTGCAATATTCTCACAATAAGCTAATTAGCTCAATTGGAGCATTTCTAGCATGTTTGGTTGAAATTGGAAATTTACATTTTTCACTTTTGTCAGACAATTGCAATATTCTCACAATGAGCTAATTAGCTCAATTGGAGCATTTCTAGCATGTTTGGTTGAAATTGGAAATTTAGATTTTTCACTTTTGTCAGACAATTGCAATATTCTCACAATGAGCTAATTAGCTCAATTGGAGCATTTCTAGCATGTTTGGTTGAAATTGGAAATTTACATTTTTCAGTTTTGTCAGACGTTTGCAAAATTCCTACAGTAGGCTTATTTGCGCAATTTGAGCATTTCTAGCATGTTTGGTTGAAATTTGAAATTTACATTTTTCAGTTTTGTCAGACGTTTGTAATATTCTCACAATAAGCTAATTAGCTCAATTAGAGCATTTCTAGCATGTTTGGTTGAAATTGGAAATTTATATTTATCATGTTTGTCAGACGTTTGTAATATTCTCACAATAAGCTAATTAGCTCAATTGGAGCATTTCTAGCATGTTTGGTTGAAATTGGAAATTTACATTTTTCACTTTTGTCAGACGTTTGTAATATTCTCACAATAAGCTAATTAGCTCAATTGGAGCATTTCTAGCATGTTTGGTTGAAATTGGAAATTTACATTTTTCAGTTTTGTCAGACGTTTGTAAAATTCCTACGGTAGGCTTATTTGCGCAATTAGAGCATTTCTAGCATGTTTGGTTGAAATTGGAAATTTACATTTTTCACTTTTGTCAGACGTTTGTAATATTCTCACAATAAGCTAATTAGCTCAATTGGAGCATTTCTAGCATGTTTGGTTGAAATTGGAAATTTACATTTTTCACTTTTGTCAGACAATTGCAATATTCTCACAATAAGCTAATTAGCTCAATTGGAGCATTTCTAGCATGTTTGGTTGAACTTGGAAATTTACATTTTTCATTTTTGTCAGACAATTGCAATATTCTCACAATAAACTAATTAGCTCAATTGGAGCATTTCTAGCATGTTTGGTTGAAATTGGAAATTTACATTTTTCACTTTTGTCAGACGTTTGTAATATTCTCACAATAAGCTAATTAGCTCAATTGGAGCATTTCTGGCATGTTTGGTTGAAATTGGAAAATTACATTTTTAAGTTTTGTCAGACAATTGCAATATTCTCACAATAAGCTAATTAGCTCAATTGGAGCATTTCTAGCATGTTTGGTTGAACTTGGAAATTTACATTTTTCATTTTTGTCAGACAATTGCAATATTCTCACAATAAACTAATTAGCTCAATTGGAGCATTTCTAGCATGTTTGGTTGAAATTGGAAATTTACATTTTTCACTTTTGTCAGACGTTTGTAATATTCTCACAATAAGCTAATTAGCTCAATTGGAGCATTTCTGGCATGTTTGGTTGAAATTGGAAAATTACATTTTTCAGTTTTGTCAGACGTTTGTAATATTCTCACAATAAGCTAATTAGCTCAATTGGAGCATTTCTAGCATGTTTGGTTGAAATTGGAAATTTACATTTTTCACTTTTGTCAGACAATTGCAATATTCTCACAATAAGCTAATTAGCTCAATTGGAGCATTTCTAGCATGTTTGGTTGAAAATGGAAATTTACATTTTTCAGTTTTGTCAGACGTTTGTAAAATTCCTACAGTAGGCTTATTTGCGCAATTTGAGCATTTCTAGCATGTTTGGTTAAAATTGGAAATTTACATTTTTCAGTTTTGTCAGACGTTTGTAATATTCTCACAATAAGCTAATTAGCTCAATTGGAGCATTTCTAGCATGTTTGGTTGAAATTGGAAAACTACATTTTTCAGTTTTGTCAGACGTTTGTAATATTCTCACAATAAGCTAATTAGCTCAATTGGAGCATTTCTAGCATGTTTGGTTGAAATTGGAAATTTACATTTTTCACTTTTGTCAGACAATTGCAATATTCTCACAATAAGCTAATTAGCTCAATTGGAGCATTTCTAGCATGTTTGGTTGAAATTGGAAATTTACATTTTTCAGTTTTGTCAG
This sequence comes from Watersipora subatra, assembly GCF_963576615.1. Taxonomy (NCBI): domain Eukaryota; kingdom Metazoa; phylum Bryozoa; class Gymnolaemata; order Cheilostomatida; family Watersiporidae; genus Watersipora; species Watersipora subatra. The sequence continues at coordinate 32,912,712 of NC_088713.1, forward strand.
ACGTTTGTAAAATTCCTACAGTAGGCTTATTTGCGCAATTTGAGCATTTCTAGCATGTTTGGTTGAAATTGGAAATTTACATTTTTCAGTTTTGTCAGACGTTTGTAAAATTCCTACAGTAGGCTTATTTGCGCAATTTGAGCATTTCTAGCATGTTTGGTTGAAATTTGAAATTTACATTTTTAAGTTTTGTCAGACGTTTGTAATATTTTCACAATAAGCTAATTAGCTCAATTAGAGCATTTCTAGCTTGTTTGGTTGAAATTGGAAATTTATATTTATCATGTTTGTCAGACGTTTGTAATATTCTCACAATAAGCTAATTAGCTCAATTGGAGCATTTCTAGCATGTTTGGTTGAAATTGGAAATTTACATTTTTCACTTTTGTCAGACGTTTGTAATATTCTCACAATAAGCTAATTAGCTCAATTGGAGCATTTCTAGCATGTTTGGTTGAAATTGGAATTTTACATTTTTCACTTTTGTCAGACAATTGCAATATTCTCACAATGAGCTAATTAGCTCAATTGGAGCATTTCTAGCATGTTTGGTTGAAATTGGAAAATTACATTTTTCAGTTTTGTCAGACGTTTTTAATATTCTCACAATAAGCTAATTAGCTCAATTGGAGCATTTCTAGCATGTTTGGTTGAAATTGGAAATTTACATTTTTCAGTTTTGTCAGACAATTGCAATATTCTCACAATAAGCTAATTAGCTCAATTGGAGCATTTCTAGCATGTTTGGTTGAAATTGGAAATTTACATTTTTCACTTTTGTCAGACAATTGCAATATTCTCACAATGAGCTAATTAGCTCAATTGGAGCATTTCTAGCATGTTTGGTTGAAATTGGAAATTTACATTTTTCAGTTTTGTCAGAAAATTGCAATATTCTCACAATGAGCTAATTAGCTCAATTGGAGCATTTCTAGCATGTTTGGTTGAAATTGGAAATTTACATTTTTCACTTTTGTCAGACGTTTGTAATATTCTCACAATAAGCTAATTAGCTCAATTGGAGCATTTCTAGCATGTTTGGTTGAAATTGGAAATTTACATTTTTCAGTTTTGTCAGACGTTTGTAAAATTCCTACAGTAGGCTTATTTGCGCAATTTGAGCATTTCTAGCATGTTTGGTTGAAATTTGAAATTTACATTTTTCAGTTTTGTCAGACGTTTGTAATATTCTCACAATAAGCTAATTAGCTCAATTAGAGCATTTCTAGCATGTTTGGTTGAAATTGGAAATTTATATTTATCATGTTTGTCAGACGTTTGTAATATTCTCACAATAAGCTAATTAGCTCAATTGGAGCATTTCTAGCATGTTTGGTTGAAATTGGAAATTTACATTTTTCACTTTTGTCAGACGTTTGTAATATTCTCACAATAAGCTAATTAGCTCAATTGGAGCATTTCTAGCATGTTTGGTTGAAATTGGAAATTTACATTTTTCAGTTTTGTCAGACGTTTGTAAAATTCCTACGGTAGGCTTATTTGCGCAATTAGAGCATTTCTAGCATGTTTGGTTGAAATTGGAAATTTACATTTTTCACTTTTGTCAGACGTTTGTAATATTCTCACAATAAGCTAATTAGCTCAATTGGAGCATTTCTAGCATGTTTGGTTGAAATTGGAAATTTACATTTTTCACTTTTGTCAGACAATTGCAATATTCTCACAATAAGCTAATTAGCTCAATTGGAGCATTTCTAGCATGTTTGGTTGAACTTGGAAATTTACATTTTTCATTTTTGTCAGACAATTGCAATATTCTCACAATGAACTAATTAGCTCAATTGGAGCATTTCTAGCATGTTTGGTTGAAATTGGAAATTTACATTTTTCACTTTTGTCAGACGTTTGTAATATTCTCACAATAAGCTAATTAGCTCAATTGGAGCATTTCTGGCATGTTTGGTTGAAATTGGAAAATTACATTTTTCAGTTTTGTCAGACGTTTGTAATATTCCTACGGTAGGCTTATTTGCGCAATTAGAGCATTTCTAGCATGTTTGGTTGAAATTGGAAATTTACATTTTTCACTTTTGTCAGACGTTTGTAATATTCTCACAATAAGCTAATTAGCTCAATTGGAGCATTTCTAGCATGTTTGGTTGAAATTGGAAATTTACATTTTTCACTTTTGTCAGACAATTGCAATATTCTCACAATAAGCTAATTAGCTCAATTGGAGCATTTCTAGAATGTTTGGTTGAAATTGGAAATTTAAAGTTTTCAGTGTTGTCAGACAATTGCAATATTCTCACAATAAGCTAATTAGCTCAATTGGAGCATTTCTAGCATGTTTGGTTGAAATTGGAATTTTACATTTTTCACTTTTGTCAGACAATTGCAATATTCTCACAATAAGCTAATTAGCTCAATTGGAGCATTTCTAGCATGTTTGGTTGAAATTGGAAATTTACATTTTTCAGTTTTGTCAGACGTTTGTAAAATTCCTACGGTAGGCTTATTTGCGCAATTAGAGCATTTCTAGCATGTTTGGTTGAAATTGGAAATTTACATTTTTCACTTTTGTCAGACGTTTGTAATATTCTCACAATAAGCTAATTAGCTCAATTGGAGCATTTCTAGCATGTTTGGTTGAAATTGGAAATTTACATTTTTCACTTTTGTCAGACAATTGCAATATTCTCACAATAAGCTAATTAGCTCAATTGGAGCATTTCTAGCATGTTTGGTTGAACTTGGAAATTTACATTTTTCATTTTTGTCAGACAATTGCAATATTCTCACAATAAACTAATTAGCTCAATTGGAGCATTTCTAGCATGTTTGGTTGAAATTGGAAATTTACATTTTTCACTTTTGTCAGACGTTTGTAATATTCTCACAATAAGCTAATTAGCTCAACTGGAGCATTTCTGGCATGTTTGGTTGAAATTGGAAAATTACATTTTTCAGTTTTGTCAGACGTTTGTAATATTCTCACAATAAGCTAATTAGCTCAATTGGAACATTTCTAGCATGTTTGGTTGAAATTGGAAAACTACATTTTTCAGTTTTGTCAGACGTTTGTAATATTCTCACAATAAGCTAATTAGCTCAATTGGAGCATTTCTAGCATGTTTGGTTGAAATTGGAAATTTACATTTTTCACTTTTGTCAGACAATTGCAATATTCTCACAATAAGCTAATTAGCTCAATTGGAGCATTTCTAGCATGTTTGGTTGAAATTGGAAATTAACATTTTTCAGTTTTGTCAGACGTTTGTAAAATTCCTACAGTAGGCTTATTTGCGCAATTTGAGCATTTCTAGCATGTTTGGTTGAAATTGGAAATTTACATTTTTCAGTTTTGTCAGACGTTTGTAAAATTCCTACAATAGGCTTATTTGCGCAATTTGAGCATTTCTAGCATGTTTGGTTGAAATTGGAAATTTACATTTTTAAGTTTTGTCAGACGTTTGTAATATTTTCACAATAAGCTAATTAGCTCAATTAGAGCATTTCTAGCATGTTTGGTTGAAATTGGAAATTTATATTTATCATGTTTGTCAGACGTTTGTAATATTCTCACAATAAGCTAATTAGCTCAATTGGAGCATTTCTAGCATGTTTGGTTGAAATTGGAAATTTACATTTTTCACTTTTGTCAGACGTTTGTAATATTCTCACAATAAGCTAATTAGCTCAATTGGAGCATTTCTAGCATGTTTGGTTGAAATTGGAATTTTACATTTTTCACTTTTGTCAGACAATTGCAATATTCTCACAATAAGCTAATTAGCTCAATTGGAGCATTTCTAGCATGTTTGGTTGAAATTGGAAATTTACATTTTTCAGTGTTGTCAGACGTTTGTAATATTCTCACAATAAGCTAATTAGCTCAATTGGAGCATTTCTAGCATGTTTGGTTGAAATTGGAATTTTACATTTTTCACTTTTGTCAGACAATTGCAATATTCTCACAATAAGCTAATTAGCTCAATTGGAGCATTTCTAGCATGTTTGGTTGAAATTGGAAATTTGAATTTTTCAGTGTTGTCAGACAGTTGTAATATTCTCACAATAAGCTAATTGGCTCAATTGGAGCATTTCTAGCATGTTTGGTTGAAATTGGAAATTTACATTTTTCACTTTTGTCAGACAATTGCAATATTCTCACAATGAGCTAATTAGCTCAATTGGAGCATTTCTAGCATGTTTGGTTGAAATTGGAAAATTACATTTTTCAGTTTTGTCAGACGTTTTTAATATTCTCACAATAAGCTAATTAGCTCAATTGGAGCATTTCTAGCATGTTTGGTTGAAATTGGAAATTTACATTTTTCAGTTTTGTCAGACAATTGCAATATTCTCACAATAAGCTAATTAGCTCAATTGGAGCATTTCTAGCATGTTTGGTTGAAATTGGAAATTTACATTTTTCACTTTTGTCAGACAATTGCAATATTCTCACAATGAGCTAATTAGCTCAATTGGAGCATTTCTAGCATGTTTGGTTGAAATTGGAAATTTAGATTTTTCACTTTTGTCAGACAATTGCAATATTCTCACAATGAGCTAATTAGCTCAATTGGAGCATTTCTAGCATGTTTGGTTGAAATTGGAAATTTACATTTTTCAGTTTTGTCAGACGTTTGCAAAATTCCTACAGTAGGCTTATTTGCGCAATTTGAGCATTTCTAGCATGTTTGGTTGAAATTTGAAATTTACATTTTTCAGTTTTGTCAGACGTTTGTAATATTCTCACAATAAGCTAATTAGCTTAATTAGAGCATTTCTAGCATGTTTGGTTGAAATTGGAAATTTATATTTATCATGTTTGTCAGACGTTTGTAATATTCTCACAATAAGCTAATTAGCTCAATTGGAGCATTTCTAGCATGTTTGGTTGAAATTGGAAATTTACATTTTTCAGTTTTGTCAGACGTTTGTAATATTCTCACAATAAGCTAATTAGCTCAATTGGAGCATTTCTAGCATGTTTGGTTGAAATTGGAAATTTACATTTTTCAGTTTTGTCAGACGTTTGTAAAATTCCTACGGTAGGCTTATTTGCGCAATTAGAGCATTTCTAGCATGTTTGGTTGAAATTGGAAATTTACATTTTTCACTTTTGTCAGACGTTTGTAATATTCTCACAATAAGCTAATTAGCTCAATTGGAGCATTTCTAGCATGTTTGGTTGAAATTGGAAATTTACATTTTTCACTTTTGTCAGACAATTGCAATATTCTCACAATAAGCTAATTAGCTCAATTGGAGCATTTCTAGCATGTTTGGTTGAACTTGGAAATTTACATTTTTCATTTTTGTCAGACAATTGCGATATTCTCACAATAAACTAAATAGCTCAATTGGAGCATTTCTAGCATGTTTGGTTGAAATTGGAAATTTACATTTTTCACTTTTGTCAGACGTTTGTAATATTCTCACAATAAGCTAATTAGCTCAATTGGAGCATTTCTGGCATGTTTGGTTGAAATTGGAAAATTACATTTTTCAGTTTTGTCAGACGTTTGTAATATTCTCACAATAAGCTAATTAGCTCAATTGGAGCATTTCTAGCATGTTTGGTTGAAATTGGAAAACTACATTTTTCAGTTTTGTCAGACGTTTGTAATATTCTCACAATAAGCTAATTAGCTCAATTGGAGCATTTCTAGCATGTTTGGTTGAAATTGGAAATTTACATTTTTCACTTTTGTCAGACAATTGCAATATTCTCACAATAAGCTAATTAGCTCAATTGGAGCATTTCTAGCATGTTTGGTTGAAATTGGAAATTTACATTTTTCAGTTTTGTCAGACGTTTGTAAAATTCCTACAGTAGGCTAATTTGCGCAATTTGAGCATTTCTAGCATGTTTGGTTGAAATTGGAAATTTACATTTTTCAGTTTTGTCAGACGTTTGTAAAATTCCTACAGTAGGCTTATTTGCGCAATTTGAGCATTTCTAGCATGTTTGGTTGAAATTGGAAATTTACATTTTTAAGTTTTGTCAGACGTTTGTAATATTTTCACAATAAGCTAATTAGCTCAATTAGAGCATTTCTAGCATGTTTGGTTGAAATTGGAAATTTATATTTATCATGTTTGTCAGACGTTTGTAATATTCTCACAATAAGCTAATTAGCTCAATTGGAGCATTTCTAGCATGTTTGGTTGAAATTGGAAATTTACATTTTTCACTTTTGTCAGACGTTTGTAATATTCTCACAATAAGCTAATTAGCTCAATTGGAGCATTTCTAGCATGTTTGGTTGAAATTGGAATTTTACATTTTTCACTTTTGTCAGACAATTGCAATATTCTCACAATAAGCTAATTAGCTCAATTGGAGCATTTCTAGCATGTTTGGTTGAAATTGGAAATTTACGTTTTTCAGTGTTGTCAGACGTTTGTAATACTCTCACAATAAGCTAATTAGCTCAATTGAAGCATTTCTAGCATGTTTGGTTGAAATTGGAATTTTACATTTTTCACTTTTGTCAGACAATTGCAATATTCTCACAATAAGCTAATTAGCTCAATTGGAGCATTTCTAGCATGTTTGGTTGAAATTGGAAATTTGAATTTTTCAGTGTTGTCAGACAGTTGTAATATTCTCACAATAAGCTAATTGGCTCAATTGGAGCATTTCTAGCATGTTTGGTTGAAATTGGAAATTTACATTTTTCACTTTTGTCAGACAATTGCAATATTCTCACAATGAGCTAATTAGCTCAATTGGAGCATTTCTAGCATGTTTGGTTGAAATTGGAAAATTACATTTTTCAGTTTTGTCAGACGTTTTTAATATTCTCACAATAAGCTAATTAGCTCAATTGGAGCATTTCTAGCATGTTTGGTTGAAATTGGAAATTTACATTTTTCAGTTTTGTCAGACAATTGCAATATTCTCACAATAAGCTAATTAGCTCAATTGGAGCATTTCTAGCATGTTTGGTTGAAATTGGAAATTTACATTTTTCACTTTTGTCAGACAATTGCAATATTCTCACAATGAGCTAATTAGTTCAATTGGAGCATTTCTAGCATGTTTGGTTGAAATTGGAAATTTACATTTTTCAGTTTTGTCAGAAAATTGCAATATTCTCACAATGAGCTAATTAGCTCAATTGGAGCATTTCTAGCATGTTTGGTTGAAATTGGAAATTTACATTTTTCACTTTTGTCAGACAATTGCAATATTCTCACAATAAGCTAATTAGCTCAATTGGAGCATTTCTAGCATGTTTGGTTGAAATTTGAAATTTACATTTTTCACTTTTGTCAGACGTTTGTAATATTCTCACAATAAGCTAATTAGCTCAATTAGAGCATTTCTAGCATGTTTGGTTGAAATTGGAAATTTATATTTATCATGTTTGTCAGACGTTTGTAATATTCTCACAATAAGCTAATTAGCTCAATTGGAGCATTTCTAGCATGTTTGGTTGAAATTGGAAATTTACATTTTTCACTTTTGTCAGACGTTTGTAATATTCTCACAATAAGCTAATTAGCTCAATTGGAGCATTTCTAGCATGTTTGGTTGAAATTGGAATTTTACATTTTTCACTTTTGTCAGACAATTGCAATATTCTCACAATAAGCTAATTAGCTCAATTGGAGCATTTCTAGCATGTTTGGTTGAAATTGGAAATTTACATTTTTCAGTTTTGTCAGACAATTGCAATATTCTCACAATAAGCTAATTAGCTCAATTGGAGCATTTCTAGCATGTTTGGTTGAAATTGGAAATTTACATTTTTCACTTTTGTCAGACAATTGCAATATTCTCACAATGAGCTAATTAGTTCAATTGGAGCATTTCTAGCATGTTTGGTTGAAATTGGAAATTTACATTTTTCAGTTTTGTCAGAAAATTGCAATATTCTCACAATGAGCTAATTAGCTCAATTGGAGCATTTCTAGCATGTTTGGTTGAAATTGGAAATTTACATTTTTCACTTTTGTCAGACAATTGCAATATTCTCACAATAAGCTAATTAGCTCAATTGGAGCATTTCTAGCATGTTTGGTTGAAATTTGAAATTTACATTTTTCAGTTTTGTCAGACGTTTGTAATATTCTCACAATAAGCTAATTAGCTCAATTAGAGCATTTCTAGCATGTTTGGTTGAAATTGGAAATTTATATTTATCATGTTTGTCAGACGTTTGTAATATTCTCACAATAAGCTAATTAGCTCAATTGGAGCATTTCTAGCATGTTTGGTTGAAATTGGAAATTTACATTTTTCACTTTTGTCAGACGTTTGTAATATTCTCACAATAAGCTAATTAGCTCAATTGGAGCATTTCTAGCATGTTTGGTTGAAATTGGAAATTTACATTTTTCAGTTTTGTCAGACGTTTGTAAAATTCCTACGGTAGGCTTATTTGCGCACTTAGAGCATTTCTAGCATGTTTGGTTGAAATTGGAAATTTACATTTTTCACTTTTGTCAGACGTTTGTAATATTCTCACAATAAGCTAATTAGCTCAATTGGAGCATTTCTAGCATGTTTGGTTGAAATTGGAAATTTACATTTTTCACTTTTGTCAGACAATTGCAATATTCTCACAATAAGCTAATTAGCTCAATTGGAGCATTTCTAGCATGTTTGGTTGAACTTGGAAATTTACATTTTTCATTTTTGTCAGACAATTGCAATATTCCCACAATGAACTAATTAGCTCAATTGGAGCATTTCTAGCATGTTTGGTTGAAATTGGAAATTTACATTTATCATGTTTGTCAGACGTTTGTAATATTCTCACAATAAGCTAATTAGCTCAATTGGAGCATTTCTAGCATGTTTGGTTGAAATTGGAAATTTACATTTTTCACTTTTGTCAGACGTTTGTAATATTCTCACAATAAGCTAATTAGCTCAATTGGAGCATTTCTAGCATGTTTGGTTGAAATTGGAATTTTACATTTTTCACTTTTGTCAGACAATTGCAATATTCTCACAATAAGCTAATTAGCTCAATTGGAGCATTTCTAGCATGTTTGGTTGAAATTGGAAATTTACATTTTTCAGTGTTGTCAGACGTTTGTAATATTCTCACAATAAGCTAATTAGCTCAATTGGAGCATTTCTAGCATGTTTGGTTGAAATTGGAATTTTACATTTTTCACTTTTGTCAGACAATTGCAATATTCTCACAATAAGCTAATTAGCTCAATTGGAGCATTTCTAGCATGTTTGGTTGAAATTGGAAATTTGAATTTTTCAGTGTTGTCAGACAGTTGTAATATTCTCACAATAAGCTAATTGGCTCAATTGGAGCATTTCTAGCATGTTTGGTTGAAATTGGAAATTTACATTTTTCACTTTTGTCAGACAATTGCAATATTCTCACAATGAGCTAATTAGCTCAATTGGAGCATTTCTAGCATGTTTGGTTGAAATTGGAAAATTACATTTTTCAGTTTTGTCAGACGTTTTTAATATTCTCACAATAAGCTAATTAGCTCAATTGGAGCATTTCTAGCATGTTTGGTTGAAATTGGAAATTTACATTTTTCAGTTTTGTCAGACAATTGCAATATTCTCACAATAAGCTAATTAGCTCAATTGGAGCATTTCTAGCATGTTTGGTTGAAATTGGAAATTTACATTTTTCACTTTTGTCAGACAATTGCAATATTCTCACAATAAGCTAATTAGCTCAATTGGAGCATTTCTAGCATGTTTGGTTGAAATTGGAAATTTACATTTTTCAGTTTTGTCAGAAAATTGCAATATTCTCACAATGAGCTAATTAGCTCAATTGGAGCATTTCTAGCATGTTTGGTTGAAATTGGAAATTTACATTTTTCACTTTTGTCAGACAATTGCAATATTCTCACAATAAGCTAATTAGCTCAATTGGAGCATTTCTAGCATGTTTGGTTGAAATTTGAAATTTACATTTTTCAGTTTTGTCAGACGTTTGTAATATTCTCACAATAAGCTAATTAGCTCAATTAGAGCATTTCTAGCATGTTTGGTTGAAATTGGAAATTTATATTTATCATGTTTGTCAGACGTTTGTAATATTCTCACAATAAGCTAATTAGCTCAATTGGAGCATTTCTAGCATGTTTGGTTGAAATTGGAAATTTACATTTTTCACTTTTGTCAGACGTTTGTAATATTCTCACAATAAGCTAATTAGCTCAATTGGAGCATTTCTAGCATGTTTGGTTGAAATTGGAAATTTACATTTTTCAGTTTTGTCAGACGTTTGTAAAATTCCTACGGTAGGCTTATTTGCGCACTTAGAGCATTTCTAGCATGTTTGGTTGAAATTGGAAATTTACATTTTTCACTTTTGTCAGACGTTTGTAATATTCTCACAATAAGCTAATTAGCTCAATTGGAGCATTTCTAGCATGTTTGGTTGAAATTGGAAATTTACATTTTTCACTTTTGTCAGACAATTGCAATATTCTCACAATAAGCTAATTAGCTCAATTGGAGCATTTCTAGCATGTTTGGTTGAACTTGGAAATTTACATTTTTCATTTTTGTCAGACAATTGAAATATTCCCACAATGAACTAATTAGCTCAATTGGAGCATTTCTAGCATGTTTGGTTGAAATTGGAAATTTACATTTATCATGTTTGTCAGACGTTTGTAATATTCTCACAATAAGCTAATTAGCTCAATTGGAGCATTTCTAGCATGTTTGGTTGAAATTGGAAATTTACATTTTTCACTTTTGTCAGACGTTTGTAATATTCTCACAATAAGCTAATTAGCTCAATTGGAGCATTTCTAGCATGTTTGGTTGAAATTGGAATTTTACATTTTTCACTTTTGTCAGACAATTGCAATATTCTCACAATAAGCTAATTAGCTCAATTGGAGCATTTCTAGCATGTTTGGTTGAAATTGGAAATTTACATTTTTCAGTGTTGTCAGACGTTTGTAATATTCTCACAATAAGCTAATTAGCTCAATTGGAGCATTTCTAGCATGTTTGGTTGAAATTGGAATTTTACATTTTTCACTTTTGTCAGACAATTGCAATATTCTCACAATAAGCTAATTAGCTCAATTGGAGCATTTCTAGCATGTTTGGTTGAAATTGGAAATTTACATTTTTCAGTGTTGTCAGACAGTTGTAATATTCTCACAATAAGCTAATTGGCTCAATTGGAGCATTTCTAGCATGTTTGGTTGAAATTGGAAATTTACATTTTTCACTTTTGTCAGACAATTGCAATATTCTCACAATGAGCTAATTAGCTCAATTGGAGCATTTCTAGCATGTTTGGTTGAAATTGGAAAATTACATTTTTCAGTTTTGTCAGACGTTTTTAATATTCTCACAATAAGCTAATTAGCTCAATTGGAGCATTTCTAGCATGTTTGGTTGAAATTGGAAATTTACATTTTTCAGTTTTGTCAGACAATTGCAATATTCTCACAATAAGCTAATTAGCTCAATTGGAGCATTTCTAGCATGTTTGGTTGAAATTGGAAATTTACATTTTTCACTTTTGTCAGACAATTGCAATATTCTCACAATGAGCTAATTAGCTCAATTGGAGCATTTCTAGCATGTTTGGTTGAAATTGGAAATTTAGATTTTTCACTTTTGTCAGACAATTGCAATATTCTCACAATGAGCTAATTAGCTCAATTGGAGCATTTCTAGCATGTTTGGTTGAAATTGGAAATTTACATTTTTCAGTTTTGTCAGACGTTTGCAAAATTCCTACAGTAGGCTTATTTGCGCAATTTGAGCATTTCTAGCATGTTTGGTTGAAATTTGAAATTTACATTTTTCAGTTTTGTCAGACGTTTGTAATATTCTCACAATAAGCTAATTAGCTCAATTAGAGCATTTCTAGCATGTTTGGTTGAAATTGGAAATTTATATTTATCATGTTTGTCAGACGTTTGTAATATTCTCACAATAAGCTAATTAGCTCAATTGGAGCATTTCTAGCATGTTTGGTTGAAATTGGAAATTTACATTTTTCAGTTTTGTCAGACGTTTGTAATATTCTCACAATAAGCTAATTAGCTCAATTGGAGCATTTCTAGCATGTTTGGTTGAAATTGGAAATTTACATTTTTCAGTTTTGTCAGACGTTTGTAAAATTCCTACGGTAGGCTTATTTGCGCAATTAGAGCATTTCTAGCATGTTTGGTTGAAATTGGAAATTTACATTTTTCACTTTTGTCAGACGTTTGTAATATTCTCACAATAAGCTAATTAGCTCAATTGGAGCATTTCTAGCATGTTTGGTTGAAATTGGAAATTTACATTTTTCACTTTTGTCAGACAATTGCAATATTCTCACAATAAGCTAATTAGCTCAATTGGAGCATTTCTAGCATGTTTGGTTGAACTTGGAAATTTACATTTTTCATTTTTGTCAGACAATTGCGATATTCTCACAATAAACTAATTAGCTCAATTGGAGCATTTCTAGCATGTTTGGTTGAAATTGGAAATTTACATTTTTCACATTTGTCAGACGTTTGTAATATTCTCACAATAAGCTAATTAGCTCAATTGGAGCATTTCTGGCATGTTTGGTTGAAATTGGAAAATTACATTTTTCAGTTTTGTCAGACGTTTGTAATATTCTCACAATAAGCTAATTAGCTCAATTGGAGCATTTCTAGCATGTTTGGTTGAAATTGGAAAACTACATTTTTCAGTTTTGTCAGACGTTTGTAATATTCTCACAATAAGCTAATTAGCTCAATTGGAGCATTTCTAGCATGTTTGGTTGAAATTGGAAATTTACATTTTTCACTTTTGTCAGACAATTGCAATATTCTCACAATAAGCTAATTAGCTCAATTGGAGCATTTCTAGCATGTTTGGTTGAAATTGGAAATTTACAGTTTTCAGTTTTGTCAGACGTTTGTAAAATTCCTACAGTAGGCTTATTTGCGCAATTTGAGCATTTCTAGCATGTTTGGTTGAAATTGGAAATTTACATTTTTCAGTTTTGTCAGACGTTTGTAAAATTCCTACAGTAGGCTTATTTGCGCAATTTGAGCATTTCTAGCATGTTTGGTTGAAATTGGAAATTTACATTTTTAAGTTTTGTCAGACGTTTGTAATATTTTCACAATAAGCTAATTAGCTCAATTAGAGCATTTCTAGCATGTTTGGTTGAAATTGGAAATTTATATTTATCATGTTTGTCAGACGTTTGTAATATTCTCACAATAAGCTAATTAGCTCAATTGGAGCATTTCTAGCATGTTTGGTTGAAATTGGAAATTTACATTTTTCACTTTTGTCAGACGTTTGGTATATTCTCACAATAAGCTAATTAGCTCAATTGGAGCATTTCTAGCATGTTTGGTTGAAATTGGAATTTTACATTTTTCACTTTTGTCAGACAATTGCAATATTCTCACAATAAGCTAATTAGCTCAATTGGAGCATTTCTAGCATGTTTGGTTGAAATTGGAAATTTACATTTTTCAGTGTTGTCAGACGTTTGTAATATTCTCACAATACGCTAATTAGCTCAATTGGAGCATTTCTAGCATGTTTGGTTGAAATTGGAATTTTACATTTTTCACTTTTGTCAGACAATTGCAATATTCTCACAATAAGCTAATTAGCTCAATTGGAGCATTTCTAGCATGTTTGGTTGAAATTGGAAATTTGAATTTTTCAGTGTTGTCAGACAGTTGTAATATTCTCACAATAAGCTAATTGGCTCAATTGGAGCATTTCTAGCATGTTTGGTTGAAATTGGAAATTTACATTTTTCACTTTTGTCAGACAATTGCAATATTCTCACAATGAGCTAATTAGCTCAATTGGAGCATTTCTAGCATGTTTGGTTGAAATTGGAAAATTACATTTTTCAGTTTTGTCAGACGTTTTTAATATTCTCACAATAAGCTAATTAGCTCAATTGGAGCATTTCTAGCATGTTTGGTTGAAATTGGAAATTTACATTTTTCAGTTTTGTCAGACAATTGCAATATTCTCACAATAAGCTAATTAGCTCAATTGGAGCATTTCTAGCATGTTTGGTTGAAATTGGAAATTTACATTTTTCACTTTTGTCAGACAATTGCAATATTCTCACAATGAGCTAATTAGCTCAATTGGAGCATTTCTAGCATGTTTGGTTGAAATTGGAAATTTACATTTTTCAGTTTTGTCAGACGTTTGTAAAATTCCTACAGTAGGCTTATTTGCGCAATTTGAGCATTTCTAGCATGTTTGGTTGAAATTTGAAATTTACATTTTTCAGTTTTGTCAGACGTTTGTAATATTCTCACAATAAGCTAATTAGCTCAATTAGAGCATTTCTAGCATGTTTGGTTGAAATTGGAAATTTATATTTATCATGTTTGTCAGACGTTTGTAATATTCTCACAATAAGCTAATTAGCTCAATTGGAGCATTTCTAGCATGTTTGGTTGAAATTGGAAATTTACATTTTTCACTTTTGTCAGACGTTTGTAATATTCTCACAATAAGCTAATTAGCTCAATTGGAGCATTTCTAGCATGTTTGGTTGAAATTGGAAATTTACATTTTTCAGTTTTGTCAGACGTTTGTAAAATTCCTACGGTAGGCTTATTTGCGCACTTAGAGCATTTCTAGCATGTTTGGTTGAAATTGGAAATTTACATTTTTCACTTTTGTCAGACGTTTGTAATATTCTCACAATAAGCTAATTAGCTCAATTGGAGCATTTCTAGCATGTTTGGTTGAAATTGGAAATTTACATTTTTCACTTTTGTCAGACAATTGCAATATTCTCACAATAAGCTAATTAGCTCAATTGGAGCATTTCTAGCATGTTTGGTTGAACTTGGAAATTTACATTTTTCACTTTTGTCAGACGTTTGTAATATTCTCACAATGAGCTAATTAGCTCAATTGGAGCATTTCTGGCATGTTTGGTTGAAATTGGAAAATTAAATTTTTCAGTTTTGTCAGACGTTTGTAATATTCTCACAATAAGCTAATTAGCTCAATTGGAGCATTTCTAGCATGTTTGGTTGAAATTGGAAATTTACATTTTTCAGTTTTGTCAGACGTTTGTAAAATTCCTACGGTAGGCTTATTTGCGCAATTAGAGCATTTCTAGCATGTTTGGTTGAAATTGGAAATTTACATTTTTCACTTTTGTCAGACGTTTGTAATATTCTCACAATAAGCTAATTAGCCCAATTGGAGCATTTCTAGCATGTTTGGTTGAAATTGGAAATTTACATTTTTCACTTTTGTCAGACAATTGCAATATTCTCACAATAAGCTAATTAGCTCAATTGGAGCATTTCTAGCATGTTTGGTTGAAATTGGAAATTTACATTTTTCACTTTTGTCAGACGTTTGTAATATTCTCACAATAAGCTAATTAGCTCAATTGGAGCATTTCTAGCATGTTTGGTTGAACTTGGAAATTTACATTTTTCATTTTTGTCAGACAATTGCAATATTCTCACAATAAACTAATTAGCTCAATTGGAGCATTTCTAGCATGTTTGGTTGAAATTGGAAATTTACATTTTTCACTTTTGTCAGACGTTTGTAATATTCTCACAATAAGCTAATTAGCTCAATTGGAGCATTTCTGGCATGTTTGGTTGAAATTGGAAAATTACATTTTTCAGTTTTGTCAGACGTTTGTAATATTCTCACAATAAGCTAATTAGCTCAATTGGAGCATTTCTAGCATGTTTGGTTGAAATTGGAAAACTACATTTTTCAGTTTTGTCAGACGTTTGTAATATTCTCACAATAAGCTAATTAGCTCAATTGGAGCATTTCTAGAATGTTTGGTTGAAATTGGAAATTTACATTTTTCACTTTTGTCAGACAATTGCAATATTCTCACAATAAGCTAATTAGCTCAATTGGAGCATTTCTAGCATGTTTGGTTGAAATTGGAAATTTACATTTTTCAGTTTTGTCAGACGTTTGTAAAATTCCTACAGTAGGCTTATTTGCGCAATTTGAGCATTTCTAGCATGTTTGGTTGAAATTGGAAATTTACATTTTTCAGTTTTGTAAGACGTTTGTAAAATTCCTACAGTAGGCTTATTTGCGCAATTTGAGCATTTCTAGCATGTTTGGTTGAAATTGGAAATTTACATTTTTAAGTTTTGTCAGACGTTTGTAATATTTTCACAATAAGCTAATTAGCTCAATTAGAGCATTTCTAGCATGTTTGGTTGAAATTGGAAATTTATATTTATCATGTTTGTCAGACGTTTGTAATATTCTCACAATAAGCTAATTAGCTCAATTGGAGCATTTCTAGCATGTTTGGTTGAAATTGGAAATTTACATTTTTCACTTTTGTCAGACAATTGCAATATTCTCACAATAAGCTAATTAGCTCAATTGGAGCATTTCTAGCATGTTTGGTTGAAATTGGAAATTTACATTTTTCAGTTTTGTCAGACGTTTGTAAAATTCCTACAGTAGGCTAATTTGCGCAATTTGAGCATTTCTAGCATGTTTGGTTGAAATTGGAAATTTACATTTTTCAGTTTTGTCAGACGTTTGTAAAATTCCTACAGTAGGCTTATTTGCGCAATTTGAGCATTTCTAGCATGTTTGGTTGAAATTGGAAATTTACATTTTTAAGTTTTGTCAGACGTTTGTAATATTTTCACAATAAGCTAATTAGCTCAATTAGAGCATTTCTAGCATGTTTGGTTGAAATTGGAAATTTATATTTATCATGTTTGTCAGACGTTTGTAATATTCTCACAATAAGCTAATTAGCTCAATTGGAGCATTTCTAGCATGTTTGGTTGAAATTGGAAATTTACATTTTTCACTTTTGTCAGACGTTTGTAATATTCTCACAATAAGCTAATTAGCTCAATTGGAGCATTTCTAGCATGTTTGGTTGAAATTGGAATTTTACATTTTTCACTTTTGTCAGACAATTGCAATATTCTCACAATAAGCTAATTAGCTCAATTGGAGCATTTCTAGCATGTTTGGTTGAAATTGGAAATTTACGTTTTTCAGTGTTGTCAGACAGTTGTAATATTCTCACAATAAGCTAATTGGCTCAATTGGAGCATTTCTAGCATGTTTGGTTGAAATTGGAAATTTACATTTTTCACTTTTGTCAGACAATTGCAATATTCTCACAATGAGCTAATTAGCTCAATTGGAGCATTTCTAGCATGTTTGGTTGAAATTGGAAAATTACATTTTTCAGTTTTGTCAGACGTTTTTAATATTCTCACAATAAGCTAATTAGCTCAATTGGAGCATTTCTAGCATGTTTGGTTGAAATTGGAAATTTACATTTTTCAGTTTTGTCAGACAATTGCAATATTCTCACAATAAGCTAATTAGCTCAATTGGAGCATTTCTAGCATGTTTGGTTGAAATTGGAAATTTACATTTTTCACTTTTGTCAGACAATTGCAATATTCTCACAATGAGCTAATTAGTTCAATTGGAGCATTTCTAGCATGTTTGGTTGAAATTGGAAATTTACATTTTTCAGTTTTGTCAGAAAATTGCAATATTCTCACAATGAGCTAATTAGCTCAATTGGAGCATTTCTAGCATGTTTGGTTGAAATTGGAAATTTACATTTTTCACTTTTGTCAGACAATTGCAATATTCTCACAATAAGCTAATTAGCTCAATTGGAGCATTTCTAGCATGTTTGGTTGAAATTTGAAATTTACATTTTTCAGTTTTGTCAGACGTTTGTAATATTCTCACAATAAGCTAATTAGCTCAATTAGAGCATTTCTAGCATGTTTGGTTGAAATTGGAAATTTATATTTATCATGTTTGTCAGACGTTTGTAATATTCTCACAATAAGCTAATTAGCTCAATTGGAGCATTTCTAGCATGTTTGGTTGAAATTGGAAATTTACATTTTTCACTTTTGTCAGACGTTTGTAATATTCTCACAATAAGCTAATTAGCTCAATTGGAGCATTTCTAGCATGTTTGGTTGAAATTGGAAATTTACATTTTTCAGTTTTGTCAGACGTTTGTAAAATTCCTACGGTAGGCTTATTTGCGCACTTAGAGCATTTCTAGCATGTTTGGTTGAAATTGGAAATTTACATTTTTCACTTTTGTCAGACGTTTGTAATATTCTCACAATAAGCTAATTAGCTCAATTGGAGCATTTCTAGCATGTTTGGTTGAAATTGGAAATTTACATTTTTCACTTTTGTCAGACAATTGCAATATTCTCACAATAAGCTAATTAGCTCAATTGGAGCATTTCTAGCATGTTTGGTTGAACTTGGAAATTTACATTTTTCATTTTTGTCAGACAATTGCAATATTCCCACAATGAACTAATTAGCTCAATTGGAGCATTTCTAGCATGTTTGGTTGAAATTGGAAATTTACATTTATCATGTTTGTCAGACGTTTGTAATATTCTCACAATAAGCTAATTAGCTCAATTGGAGCATTTCTAGCATGTTTGGTTGAAATTGGAAATTTACATTTTTCACTTTTGTCAGACGTTTGTAATATTCTCACAATAAGCTAATTAGCTCAATTGGAGCATTTCTAGCATGTTTGGTTGAAATTGGAATTTTACATTTTTCACTTTTGTCAGACAATTGCAATATTCTCACAATAAGCTAATTAGCTCAATTGGAGCATTTCTAGCATGTTTGGTTGAAATTGGAAATTTACATTTTTCAGTGTTGTCAGACGTTTGTAATATTCTCACAATAAGCTAATTAGCTCAATTGGAGCATTTCTAGCATGTTTGGTTGAAATTGGAATTTTACATTTTTCACTTTTGTCAGACAATTGCAATATTCTCACAATAAGCTAATTAGCTCAATTGGAGCATTTCTAGCATGTTTGGTTGAAATTGGAAATTTGAATTTTTCAGTGTTGTCAGACAGTTGTAATATTCTCACAATAAGCTAATTGGCTCAATTGGAGCATTTCTAGCATGTTTGGTTGAAATTGGAAATTTACATTTTTCACTTTTGTCAGACAATTGCAATATTCTCACAATGAGCTAATTAGCTCAATTGGAGCATTTCTAGCATGTTTGGTTGAAATTGGAAAATTACATTTTTCAGTTTTGTCAGACGTTTTTAATATTCTCACAATAAGCTAATTAGCTCAATTGGAGCATTTCTAGCATGTTTGGTTGAAATTGGAAATTTACATTTTTCAGTTTTGTCAGACAATTGCAATATTCTCACAATAAGCTAATTAGCTCAATTGGAGCATTTCTAGCATGTTTGGTTGAAATTGGAAATTTACATTTTTCACTTTTGTCAGACAATTGCAATATTCTCACAATAAGCTAATTAGCTCAATTGGAGCATTTCTAGCATGTTTGGTTGAAATTGGAAATTTACATTTTTCAGTTTTGTCAGAAAATTGCAATATTCTCACAATGAGCTAATTAGCTCAATTGGAGCATTTCTAGCATGTTTGGTTGAAATTGGAAATTTACATTTTTCACTTTTGTCAGACAATTGCAATATTCTCACAATAAGCTAATTAGCTCAATTGGAGCATTTCTAGCATGTTTGGTTGAAATTTGAAATTTACATTTTTCAGTTTTGTCAGACGTTTGTAATATTCTCACAATAAGCTAATTAGCTCAATTAGAGCATTTCTAGCATGTTTGGTTGAAATTGGAAATTTATATTTATCATGTTTGTCAGACGTTTGTAATATTCTCACAATAAGCTAATTAGCTCAATTGGAGCATTTCTAGCATGTTTGGTTGAAATTGGAAATTTACATTTTTCACTTTTGTCAGACGTTTGTAATATTCTCACAATAAGCTAATTAGCTCAATTGGAGCATTTCTAGCATGTTTGGTTGAAATTGGAAATTTACATTTTTCAGTTTTGTCAGACGTTTGTAAAATTCCTACGGTAGGCTTATTTGCGCACTTAGAGCATTTCTAGCATGTTTGGTTGAAATTGGAAATTTACATTTTTCACTTTTGTCAGACGTTTGTAATATTCTCACAATAAGCTAATTAGCTCAATTGGAGCATTTCTAGCATGTTTGGTTGAAATTGGAAATTTACATTTTTCACTTTTGTCAGACAATTGCAATATTCTCACAATAAGCTAATTAGCTCAATTGGAGCATTTCTAGCATGTTTGGTTGAACTTGGAAATTTACATTTTTCATTTTTGTCAGACAATTGAAATATTCCCACAATGAACTAATTAGCTCAATTGGAGCATTTCTAGCATGTTTGGTTGAAATTGGAAATTTACATTTATCATGTTTGTCAGACGTTTGTAATATTCTCACAATAAGCTAATTAGCTCAATTGGAGCATTTCTAGCATGTTTGGTTGAAATTGGAAATTTACATTTTTCACTTTTGTCAGACGTTTGTAATATTCTCACAATAAGCTAATTAGCTCAATTGGAGCATTTCTAGCATGTTTGGTTGAAATTGGAATTTTACATTTTTCACTTTTGTCAGACAATTGCAATATTCTCACAATAAGCTAATTAGCTCAATTGGAGCATTTCTAGCATGTTTGGTTGAAATTGGAAATTTACATTTTTCAGTGTTGTCAGACGTTTGTAATATTCTCACAATAAGCTAATTAGCTCAATTGGAGCATTTCTAGCATGTTTGGTTGAAATTGGAATTTTACATTTTTCACTTTTGTCAGACAATTGCAATATTCTCACAATAAGCTAATTAGCTCAATTGGAGCATTTCTAGCATGTTTGGTTGAAATTGGAAATTTACATTTTTCAGTGTTGTCAGACAGTTGTAATATTCTCACAATAAGCTAATTGGCTCAATTGGAGCATTTCTAGCATGTTTGGTTGAAATTGGAAATTTACATTTTTCACTTTTGTCAGACAATTGCAATATTCTCACAATGAGCTAATTAGCTCAATTGGAGCATTTCTAGCATGTTTGGTTGAAATTGGAAAATTACATTTTTCAGTTTTGTCAGACGTTTTTAATATTCTCACAATAAGCTAATTAGCTCAATTGGAGCATTTCTAGCATGTTTGGTTGAAATTGGAAATTTACATTTTTCAGTTTTGTCAGACAATTGCAATATTCTCACAATAAGCTAATTAGCTCAATTGGAGCATTTCTAGCATGTTTGGTTGAAATTGGAAATTTACATTTTTCACTTTTGTCAGACAATTGCAATATTCTCACAATGAGCTAATTAGCTCAATTGGAGCATTTCTAGCATGTTTGGTTGAAATTGGAAATTTAGATTTTTCACTTTTGTCAGACAATTGCAATATTCTCACAATGAGCTAATTAGCTCAATTGGAGCATTTCTAGCATGTTTGGTTGAAATTGGAAATTTACATTTTTCAGTTTTGTCAGACGTTTGCAAAATTCCTACAGTAGGCTTATTTGCGCAATTTGAGCATTTCTAGCATGTTTGGTTGAAATTTGAAATTTACATTTTTCAGTTTTGTCAGACGTTTGTAATATTCTCACAATAAGCTAATTAGCTCAATTAGAGCATTTCTAGCATGTTTGGTTGAAATTGGAAATTTATATTTATCATGTTTGTCAGACGTTTGTAATATTCTCACAATAAGCTAATTAGCTCAATTGGAGCATTTCTAGCATGTTTGGTTGAAATTGGAAATTTACATTTTTCAGTTTTGTCAGACGTTTGTAATATTCTCACAATAAGCTAATTAGCTCAATTGGAGCATTTCTAGCATGTTTGGTTGAAATTGGAAATTTACATTTTTCAGTTTTGTCAGACGTTTGTAAAATTCCTACGGTAGGCTTATTTGCGCAATTAGAGCATTTCTAGCATGTTTGGTTGAAATTGGAAATTTACATTTTTCACTTTTGTCAGACGTTTGTAATATTCTCACAATAAGCTAATTAGCTCAATTGGAGCATTTCTAGCATGTTTGGTTGAAATTGGAAATTTACATTTTTCACTTTTGTCAGACAATTGCAATATTCTCACAATAAGCTAATTAGCTCAATTGGAGCATTTCTAGCATGTTTGGTTGAACTTGGAAATTTACATTTTTCATTTTTGTCAGACAATTGCGATATTCTCACAATAAACTAATTAGCTCAATTGGAGCATTTCTAGCATGTTTGGTTGAAATTGGAAATTTACATTTTTCACATTTGTCAGACGTTTGTAATATTCTCACAATAAGCTAATTAGCTCAATTGGAGCATTTCTGGCATGTTTGGTTGAAATTGGAAAATTACATTTTTCAGTTTTGTCAGACGTTTGTAATATTCTCACAATAAGCTAATTAGCTCAATTGGAGCATTTCTAGCATGTTTGGTTGAAATTGGAAAACTACATTTTTCAGTTTTGTCAGACGTTTGTAATATTCTCACAATAAGCTAATTAGCTCAATTGGAGCATTTCTAGCATGTTTGGTTGAAATTGGAAATTTACATTTTTCACTTTTGTCAGACAATTGCAATATTCTCACAATAAGCTAATTAGCTCAATTGGAGCATTTCTAGCATGTTTGGTTGAAATTGGAAATTTACAGTTTTCAGTTTTGTCAGACGTTTGTAAAATTCCTACAGTAGGCTTATTTGCGCAATTTGAGCATTTCTAGCATGTTTGGTTGAAATTGGAAATTTACATTTTTCAGTTTTGTCAGACGTTTGTAAAATTCCTACAGTAGGCTTATTTGCGCAATTTGAGCATTTCTAGCATGTTTGGTTGAAATTGGAAATTTACATTTTTAAGTTTTGTCAGACGTTTGTAATATTTTCACAATAAGCTAATTAGCTCAATTAGAGCATTTCTAGCATGTTTGGTTGAAATTGGAAATTTATATTTATCATGTTTGTCAGACGTTTGTAATATTCTCACAATAAGCTAATTAGCTCAATTGGAGCATTTCTAGCATGTTTGGTTGAAATTGGAAATTTACATTTTTCACTTTTGTCAGACGTTTGGTATATTCTCACAATAAGCTAATTAGCTCAATTGGAGCATTTCTAGCATGTTTGGTTGAAATTGGAATTTTACATTTTTCACTTTTGTCAGACAATTGCAATATTCTCACAATAAGCTAATTAGCTCAATTGGAGCATTTCTAGCATGTTTGGTTGAAATTGGAAATTTACATTTTTCAGTGTTGTCAGACGTTTGTAATATTCTCACAATAAGCTAATTAGCTCAATTGGAGCATTTCTAGCATGTTTGGTTGAAATTGGAATTTTACATTTTTCACTTTTGTCAGACAATTGCAATATTCTCACAATAAGCTAATTAGCTCAATTGGAGCATTTCTAGCATGTTTGGTTGAAATTGGAAATTTGAATTTTTCAGTGTTGTCAGACAGTTGTAATATTCTCACAATAAGCTAATTGGCTCAATTGGAGCATTTCTAGCATGTTTGGTTGAAATTGGAAATTTACATTTTTCACTTTTGTCAGACAATTGCAATATTCTCACAATGAGCTAATTAGCTCAATTGGAGCATTTCTAGCATGTTTGGTTGAAATTGGAAAATTACATTTTTCAGTTTTGTCAGACGTTTTTAATATTCTCACAATAAGCTAATTAGCTCAATTGGAG
This sequence comes from Watersipora subatra, assembly GCF_963576615.1. Classification (NCBI taxonomy): domain Eukaryota; kingdom Metazoa; phylum Bryozoa; class Gymnolaemata; order Cheilostomatida; family Watersiporidae; genus Watersipora; species Watersipora subatra. The sequence goes on from NC_088713.1 coordinate 32,936,178, forward strand.
CATTTCTAGCATGTTTGGTTGAAATTGGAAATTTACATTTTTCAGTTTTGTCAGACAATTGCAATATTCTCACAATAAGCTAATTAGCTCAATTGGAGCATTTCTAGCATGTTTGGTTGAAATTGGAAATTTACATTTTTCACTTTTGTCAGACAATTGCAATATTCTCACAATGAGCTAATTAGCTCAATTGGAGCATTTCTAGCATGTTTGGTTGAAATTGGAAATTTACATTTTTCAGTTTTGTCAGAAAATTGCAATATTCTCACAATGAGCTAATTAGCTCAATTGGAGCATTTCTAGCATGTTTGGTTGAAATTGGAAATTTACATTTTTCAGTTTTGTCAGACGTTTGTAAAATTCCTACAGTAGGCTTATTTGCGCAATTTGAGCATTTCTAGCATGTTTGGTTGAAATTTGAAATTTACATTTTTCAGTTTTGTCAGACGTTTGTAATATTCTCACAATAAGCTAATTAGCTCAATTAGAGCATTTCTAGCATGTTTGGTTGAAATTGGAAATTTATATTTATCATGTTTGTCAGACGTTTGTAATATTCTCACAATAAGCTAATTAGCTCAATTGGAGCATTTCTAGCATGTTTGGTTGAAATTGGAAATTTACATTTTTCACTTTTGTCAGACGTTTGTAATATTCTCACAATAAGCTAATTAGCTCAATTGGAGCATTTCTAGCATGTTTGGTTGAAATTGGAAATTTACATTTTTCAGTTTTGTCAGACGTTTGTAAAATTCCTACGGTAGGCTTATTTGCGCACTTAGAGCATTTCTAGCATGTTTGGTTGAAATTGGAAATTTACATTTTTCACTTTTGTCAGACGTTTGTAATATTCTCACAATAAGCTAATTAGCTCAATTGGAGCATTTCTAGCATGTTTGGTTGAAATTGGAAATTTACATTTTTCACTTTTGTCAGACAATTGCAATATTCTCACAATAAGCTAATTAGCTCAATTGGAGCATTTCTAGCATGTTTGGTTGAACTTGGAAATTTACATTTTTCACTTTTGTCAGACGTTTGTAATATTCTCACAATGAGCTAATTAGCTCAATTGGAGCATTTCTGGCATGTTTGGTTGAAATTGGAAAATTAAATTTTTCAGTTTTGTCAGACGTTTGTAATATTCTCACAATAAGCTAATTAGCTCAATTGGAGCATTTCTAGCATGTTTGGTTGAAATTGGAAATTTACATTTTTCAGTTTTGTCAGACGTTTGTAAAATTCCTACGGTAGGCTTATTTGCGCAATTAGAGCATTTCTAGCATGTTTGGTTGAAATTGGAAATTTACATTTTTCACTTTTGTCAGACGTTTGTAATATTCTCACAATAAGCTAATTAGCCCAATTGGAGCATTTCTAGCATGTTTGGTTGAAATTGGAAATTTACATTTTTCACTTTTGTCAGACAATTGCAATATTCTCACAATAAGCTAATTAGCTCAATTGGAGCATTTCTAGCATGTTTGGTTGAAATTGGAAATTTACATTTTTCACTTTTGTCAGACGTTTGTAATATTCTCACAATAAGCTAATTAGCTCAATTGGAGCATTTCTAGCATGTTTGGTTGAACTTGGAAATTTACATTTTTCATTTTTGTCAGACAATTGCAATATTCTCACAATAAACTAATTAGCTCAATTGGAGCATTTCTAGCATGTTTGGTTGAAATTGGAAATTTACATTTTTCACTTTTGTCAGACGTTTGTAATATTCTCACAATAAGCTAATTAGCTCAATTGGAGCATTTCTGGCATGTTTGGTTGAAATTGGAAAATTACATTTTTCAGTTTTGTCAGACGTTTGTAATATTCTCACAATAAGCTAATTAGCTCAATTGGAGCATTTCTAGCATGTTTGGTTGAAATTGGAAAACTACATTTTTCAGTTTTGTCAGACGTTTGTAATATTCTCACAATAAGCTAATTAGCTCAATTGGAGCATTTCTAGAATGTTTGGTTGAAATTGGAAATTTACATTTTTCACTTTTGTCAGACAATTGCAATATTCTCACAATAAGCTAATTAGCTCAATTGGAGCATTTCTAGCATGTTTGGTTGAAATTGGAAATTTACATTTTTCAGTTTTGTCAGACGTTTGTAAAATTCCTACAGTAGGCTTATTTGCGCAATTTGAGCATTTCTAGCATGTTTGGTTGAAATTGGAAATTTACATTTTTCAGTTTTGTAAGACGTTTGTAAAATTCCTACAGTAGGCTTATTTGCGCAATTTGAGCATTTCTAGCATGTTTGGTTGAAATTGGAAATTTACATTTTTAAGTTTTGTCAGACGTTTGTAATATTTTCACAATAAGCTAATTAGCTCAATTAGAGCATTTCTAGCATGTTTGGTTGAAATTGGAAATTTATATTTATCATGTTTGTCAGACGTTTGTAATATTCTCACAATAAGCTAATTAGCTCAATTGGAGCATTTCTAGCATGTTTGGTTGAAATTGGAAATTTACATTTTTCACTTTTGTCAGACGTTTGTAATATTCTCACAATAAGCTACTTAGCTCAATTGGAGCATTTCTAGCATGTTTGGTTGAAATTGGAATTTTACATTTTTCACTTTTGTCAGACAATTGCAATATTCTCACAATAAGCTAATTAGCTCAATTGGAGCATTTCTAGCATGTTTGGTTGAAATTGGAAATTTACATTTTTCAGTGTTGTCAGACGTTTGTAATATTCTCACAATAAGCTAATTAGCTCAATTGGAGCATTTCTAGCATGTTTGGTTGAAATTGGAATTTTACATTTTTCACTTTTGTCAGACAATTGCAATATTCTCACAATAAGCTAATTAGCTCAATTGGAGCATTTCTAGCATGTTTGGTTGAAATTGGAAATTTGAATTTTTCAGTGTTGTCAGACAGTTGTAATATTCTCACAATAAGCTAATTGGCTCAATTGGAGCATTTCTAGCATGTTTGGTTGAAATTGGAAATTTACATTTTTCACTTTTGTCAGACAATTGCAATATTCTCACAATAAGCTAATTAGCTCAATTGGAGCATTTCTAGCATGTTTGGTTGAAATTGGAAATTTACATTTTTCACTTTTGTCAGACAATTGCAATATTCTCACAATGAGCTAATTAGCTCAATTGGAGCATTTCTAGCATGTTTGGTTGAAATTGGAAATTTAGATTTTTCACTTTTGTCAGACAATTGCAATATTCTCACAATGAGCTAATTAGCTCAATTGGAGCATTTCTAGCATGTTTGGTTGAAATTGGAAATTTACATTTTTCAGTTTTGTCAGACGTTTGTAAAATTCCTACAGTAGGCTTATTTGCGCAATTTGAGCATTTCTAGCATGTTTGGTTGAAATTTGAAATTTACATTTTTCAGTTTTGTCAGACGTTTGTAATATTCTCACAATAAGCTAATTAGCTCAATTAGAGCATTTCTAGCATGTTTGGTTGAAATTGGAAATTTATATTTATCATGTTTGTCAGACGTTTGTAATATTCTCACAATAAGCTAATTAGCTCAATTGGAGCATTTCTAGCATGTTTGGTTGAAATTGGAAATTTACATTTTTCACTTTTGTCAGACGTTTGTAATATTCTCACAATAAGCTAATTAGCTCAATTGGAGCATTTCTAGCATGTTTGGTTGAAATTGGAAATTTACATTTTTCAGTTTTGTCAGACGTTTGTAAAATTCCTACGGTAGGCTTATTTGCGCAATTAGAGCATTTCTAGCGTGTTTGGTTGAAATTGGAAATTTACATTTTTCACTTTTGTCAGACGTTTGTAATATTCTCACAATAAGCTAATTAGCTCAATTGGAGCATTTCTAGCATGTTTGGTTGAAATTGGAAATTTACATTTTTCACTTTTGTCAGACAATTGCAATATTCTCACAATAAGCTAATTAGCTCAATTGGAGCATTTCTAGCATGTTTGGTTGAACTTGGAAATTTACATTTTTCATTTTTGTCAGACAATTGCAATATTCTCACAATGAACTAATTAGCTCAATTGGAGCATTTCTAGCATGTTTGGTTGAAATTGGAAATTTACATTTTTCACTTTTGTCAGACAATTGCAATATTCTCACAATAAGCTAATTAGCTCAATTGGAGCATTTCTAGCATGTTTGGTTGAAATTGGAAATTTGAATTTTTCAGTGTTGTCAGACAGTTGTAATATTCTCACAATAAGCTAATTGGCTCAATTGGAGCATTTCTAGCATGTTTGGTTGAAATTGGAAATTTACATTTTTCACTTTTGTCAGACAATTGCAATATTCTCACAATGAGCTAATTAGCTCAATTGGAGCATTTCTAGCATGTTTGGTTGAAATTGGAAAATTACATTTTTCAGTTTTGTCAGACGTTTTTAATATTCTCACAATAAGCTAATTAGCTCAATTGGAGCATTTCTAGCATGTTTGGTTGAAATTGGAAATTTACATTTTTCAGTTTTGTCAGACAATTGCAATATTCTCACAATAAGCTAATTAGCTCAATTGGAGCATTTCTAGCATGTTTGGTTGAAATTGGAAATTTACATTTTTCACTTTTGTCAGACAATTGCAATATTCTCACAATGAGCTAATTAGCTCAATTGGAGCATTTCTAGCATGTTTGGTTGAAATTGGAAATTTACATTTTTCAGTTTTGTCAGAAAATTGCAATATTCTCACAATGAGCTAATTAGCTCAATTGGAGCATTTCTAGCATGTTTGGTTGAAATTGGAAATTTACATTTTTCAGTTTTGTCAGACGTTTGTAAAATTCCTACAGTAGGCTTATTTGCGCAATTTGAGCATTTCTAGCATGTTTGGTTGAAATTTGAAATTTACATTTTTCAGTTTTGTCAGACGTTTGTAATATTCTCACAATAAGCTAATTAGCTCAATTAGAGCATTTCTAGCATGTTTGGTTGAAATTGGAAATTTATATTTATCATGTTTGTCAGACGTTTGTAATATTCTCACAATAAGCTAATTAGCTCAATTGGAGCATTTCTAGCATGTTTGGTTGAAATTGGAAATTTACATTTTTCACTTTTGTCAGACGTTTGTAATATTCTCACAATAAGCTAATTAGCTCAATTGGAGCATTTCTAGCATGTTTGGTTGAAATTGGAAATTTACATTTTTCAGTTTTGTCAGACGTTTGTAAAATTCCTACGGTAGGCTTATTTGCGCACTTAGAGCATTTCTAGCATGTTTGGTTGAAATTGGAAATTTACATTTTTCACTTTTGTCAGACGTTTGTAATATTCTCACAATAAGCTAATTAGCTCAATTGGAGCATTTCTAGCATGTTTGGTTGAAATTGGAAATTTACATTTTTCACTTTTGTCAGACAATTGCAATATTCTCACAATAAGCTAATTAGCTCAATTGGAGCATTTCTAGCATGTTTGGTTGAACTTGGAAATTTACATTTTTCATTTTTGTCAGACAATTGCAATATTCCCACAATGAACTAATTAGCTCAATTGGAGCATTTCTAGCATGTTTGGTTGAAATTGGAAATTTACATTTTTCACTTTTGTCAGACGTTTGTAATATTCTCACAATAAGCTAATTAGCTCAATTGGAGCATTTCTGGCATGTTTGGTTGAAATTGGAAAATTAAATTTTTCAGTTTTGTCAGACGTTTGTAATATTCTCACAATAAGCTAATTAGCTCAATTGGAGCATTTCTAGCATGTTTGGTTGAAATTGGAAATTTACATTTTTCAGTTTTGTCAGACGTTTGTAAAATTCCTACGGTAGGCTTATTTGCGCAATTAGAGCATTTCTAGCATGTTTGGTTGAAATTGGAAATTTACATTTTTCACTTTTGTCAGACGTTTGTAATATTCTCACAATAAGCTAATTAGCCCAATTGGAGCATTTCTAGCATGTTTGGTTGAAATTGGAAATTTACATTTTTCACTTTTGTCAGACAATTGCAATATTCTCACAATAAGCTAATTAGCTCAATTGGAGCATTTCTAGCATGTTTGGTTGAAATTGGAAATTTACATTTTTCACTTTTGTCAGACGTTTGTAATACTCTCACAATAAGCTAATTAGCTCAATTGGAGCATTTCTAGCATGTTTGGTTGAACTTGGAAATTTACATTTTTCATTTTTGTCAGACAATTGCAATATTCTCACAATAAACTAATTAGCTCAATTGGAGCATTTCTAGCATGTTTGGTTGAAATTGGAAATTTACATTTTTCACTTTTGTCAGACGTTTGTAATATTCTCACAATAAGCTAATTAGCTCAATTGGAGCATTTCTGGCATGTTTGGTTGAAATTGGAAAATTACATTTTTCAGTTTTGTCAGACGTTTGTAATATTCTCACAATAAGCTAATTAGCTCAATTGGAGCATTTCTAGCATGTTTGGTTGAAATTGGAAAACTACATTTTTCAGTTTTGTCAGACGTTTGTAATATTCTCACAATAAGCTAATTAGCTCAATTGGAGCATTTCTAGCATGTTTGGTTGAAATTGGAAATTTACATTTTTCACTTTTGTCAGACAATTGCAATATTCTCACAATAAGCTAATTAGCTCAATTGGAGCATTTCTAGCATGTTTGGTTGAAATTGGAAATTTACATTTTTCAGTTTTGTCAGACGTTTGTAAAATTCCTACAGTAGGCTTATTTGCGCAATTTGAGCATTTCTAGCATGTTTGGTTGAAATTGGAAATTTACATTTTTCAGTTTTGTAAGACGTTTGTAAAATTCCTACAGTAGGCTTATTTGCGCAATTTGAGCATTTCTAGCATGTTTGGTTGAAATTGGAAATTTACATTTTTAAGTTTTGTCAGACGTTTGTAATATTTTCACAATAAGCTAATTAGCTCAATTAGAGCATTTCTAGCATGTTTGGTTGAAATTGGAAATTTATATTTATCATGTTTGTCAGACGTTTGTAATATTCTCACAATAAGCTAATTAGCTCAATTGGAGCATTTCTAGCATGTTTGGTTGAAATTGGAAATTTACATTTTTCACTTTTGTCAGACGTTTGTAATATTCTCACAATAAGCTACTTAGCTCAATTGGAGCATTTCTAGCATGTTTGGTTGAAATTGGAATTTTACATTTTTCACTTTTGTCAGACAATTGCAATATTCTCACAATAAGCTAATTAGCTCAATTGGAGCATTTCTAGCATGTTTGGTTGAAATTGGAAATTTACATTTTTCAGTGTTGTCAGACGTTTGTAATATTCTCACAATAAGCTAATTAGCTCAATTGGAGCATTTCTAGCATGTTTGGTTGAAATTGGAATTTTACATTTTTCACTTTTGTCAGACAATTGCAATATTCTCACAATAAGCTAATTAGCTCAATTGGAGCATTTCTAGCATGTTTGGTTGAAATTGGAAATTTGAATTTTTCAGTGTTGTCAGACAGTTGTAATATTCTCACAATAAGCTAATTGGCTCAATTGGAGCATTTCTAGCATGTTTGGTTGAAATTGGAAATTTGAATTTTTCAGTGTTGTCAGACAGTTGTAATATTCTCACAATAAGCTAATTGGCTCAATTGGAGCATTTCTAGCATGTTTGGTTGAAATTGGAAATTTACATTTTTCACTTTTGTCAGACAATTGCAATATTCTCACAATAAGCTAATTAGCTCAATTGGAGCATTTCTAGCATGTTTGGTTGAAATTGGAAATTTACATTTTTCACTTTTGTCAGACAATTGCAATATTCTCACAATGAGCTAATTAGCTCAATTGGAGCATTTCTAGCATGTTTGGTTGAAATTGGAAATTTAGATTTTTCACTTTTGTCAGACAATTGCAATATTCTCACAATGAGCTAATTAGCTCAATTGGAGCATTTCTAGCATGTTTGGTTGAAATTGGAAATTTACATTTTTCAGTTTTGTCAGACGTTTGTAAAATTCCTACAGTAGGCTTATTTGCGCAATTTGAGCATTTCTAGCATGTTTGGTTGAAATTTGAAATTTACATTTTTCAGTTTTGTCAGACGTTTGTAATATTCTCACAATAAGCTAATTAGCTCAATTAGAGCATTTCTAGCATGTTTGGTTGAAATTGGAAATTTATATTTATCATGTTTGTCAGACGTTTGTAATATTCTCACAATAAGCTAATTAGCTCAATTGGAGCATTTCTAGCATGTTTGGTTGAAATTGGAAATTTACATTTTTCACTTTTGTCAGACGTTTGTAATATTCTCACAATAAGCTAATTAGCTCAATTGGAGCATTTCTAGCATGTTTGGTTGAAATTGGAAATTTACATTTTTCAGTTTTGTCAGACGTTTGTAAAATTCCTACGGTAGGCTTATTTGCGCAATTAGAGCATTTCTAGCATGTTTGGTTGAAATTGGAAATTTACATTTTTCACTTTTGTCAGACGTTTGTAATATTCTCACAATAAGCTAATTAGCTCAATTGGAGCATTTCTAGCATGTTTGGTTGAAATTGGAAATTTACATTTTTCACTTTTGTCAGACAATTGCAATATTCTCACAATAAGCTAATTAGCTCAATTGGAGCATTTCTAGCATGTTTGGTTGAACTTGGAAATTTACATTTTTCATTTTTGTCAGACAATTGCAATATTCTCACAATGAACTAATTAGCTCAATTGGAGCATTTCTAGCATGTTTGGTTGAAATTGGAAATTTACATTTTTCACTTTTGTCAGACGTTTGTAATATTCTCACAATAAGCTAATTAGCTCAATTGGAGCATTTCTGGCATGTTTGGTTGAAATTGGAAAATTACATTTTTCAGTTTTGTCAGACGTTTGTAATATTCTCACAATAAGCTAATTAGCTCAATTGGAGCATTTCTAGCATGTTTGGTTGAAATTGGAAATTTACATTTTTCAGTTTTGTCAGACGTTTGTAAAATTCCTACGGTAGGCTTATTTGCGCAATTAGAGCATTTCTAGCATGTTTGGTTGAAATTGGAAATTTACATTTTTCACTTTTGTCAGACGTTTGTAATATTCTCACAATAAGCTAATTAGCTCAATTGGAGCGTTTCTAGCATGTTTGGTTGAAATTGGAAATTTACATTTTTCACTTTTGTCAGACAATTGCAATATTCTCACAATAAGCTAATTAGCTCAATTGGAGCATTTCTAGCATGTTTGGTTGAAATTGGAAATTTACATTTTTCACTTTTGTCAGACGTTTGTAATATTCTCACAATAAGCTAATTAGCTCAATTGGAGCATTTCTAGCATGTTTGGTTGAACTTGGAAATTTACATTTTTCATTTTTGTCAGACAATTGCAATATTCTCACAATAAACTAATTAGCTCAATTGGAGCATTTCTAGCATGTTTGGTTGAAATTGGAAATTTACATTTTTCACTTTTGTCAGACGTTTGTAATATTCTCACAATAAGCTAATTAGCTCAATTGGAGCATTTCTGGCATGTTTGGTTGAAATTGGAAAATTACATTTTTCAGTTTTGTCAGACGTTTGTAATATTCTCACAATAAGCTAATTAGCTCAATTGGAGCATTTCTAGCATGTTTGGTTGAAATTGGAAAACTACATTTTTCAGTTTTGTCAGACGTTTGTAATATTCTCACAATAAGCTAATTAGCTCAATTGGAGCATTTCTAGCATGTTTGGTTGAAATTGGAAATTTACATTTTTCACTTTTGTCAGACAATTGCAATATTCTCACAATAAGCTAATTAGCTCAATTGGAGCATTTCTAGCATGTTTGGTTGAAATTGGAAATTTACATTTTTCACTTTTGTCAGACGTTTGTAATATTCTCACAATAAGCTAATTAGCTCAATTGGAGCATTTCTGGCATGTTTGGTTGAAATTGGAAAATTACATTTTTCAGTTTTGTCAGACGTTTGTAATATTCTCACAATAAGCTAATTAGCTCAATTGGAGCATTTCTAGCATGTTTGGTTGAAATTGGAAATTTACATTTTTCAGTTTTGTCAGACGTTTGTAAAATTCCTACGGTAGGCTTATTTGCGCAATTAGAGCATTTCTAGCATGTTTGGTTGAAATTGGAAATTTACATTTTTCACTTTTGTCAGACGTTTGTAATATTCTCACAATAAGCTAATTAGCTCAATTGGAGCGTTTCTAGCATGTTTGGTTGAAATTGGAAATTTACATTTTTCACTTTTGTCAGACAATTGCAATATTCTCACAATAAGCTAATTAGCTCAATTGGAGCATTTCTAGCATGTTTGGTTGAAATTGGAAATTTACATTTTTCACTTTTGTCAGACGTTTGTAATATTCTCACAATAAGCTAATTAGCTCAATTGGAGCATTTCTAGCATGTTTGGTTGAACTTGGAAAATTACATTTTTCATTTTTGTCAGACAATTGCAATATTCTCACAATAAACTAATTAGCTCAATTGGAGCATTTCTAGCATGTTTGGTTGAAATTGGAAATTTACATTTTTCAGTTTTGTCAGACGTTTGTAAAAATCCTACAGTAGGCTTATTTGCGCAATTTGAGCATTTCTAGCATGTTTGGTTGAAATTGGAAATTTACATTTTTCAGTTTTGTCAGACGTTTGTAAAATTCCTACAGTAGGCTTATTTGCGCAATTTGAGCATTTCTAGCATGTTTGGTTGAAATTGGAAATTTACATTTTTAAGTTTTGTCAGACGTTTGTAATATTTTCACAATAAGCTAATTAGCTCAATTAGAGCATTTCTAGCATGTTTGGTTGAAATTGGAAATTTATATTTATCATGTTTGTCAGACGTTTGTAATATTCTCACAATAAGCTAATTAGCTCAATTGGAGCATTTCTAGCATGTTTGGTTGAAATTGGAAATTTACATTTTTCACTTTTGTCAGACGTTTGTAATATTCTCACAATAAGCTACTTAGCTCAATTGGAGCATTTCTAGCATGATTGGTTGAAATTGGAATTTTATATTTTTCACTTTTGTCAGACGTTTTTAATATTCTCACAATAAGCTAATTAGCTCAATTGGAGCATTTCTAGCATGTTTGGTTGAAATTGGAAATTTACATTTTTCAGTTTTGTCAGACAATTGCAATATTCTCACAATAAGCTAATTAGCTCAATTGGAGCATTTCTAGCATGTTTGGTTGAAATTGGAAATTTACATTTTTCACTTTTGTCAGACAATTGCAATATTCTCACAATGAGCTAATTAGCTCAATTGGAGCATTTCTAGCATGTTTGGTTGAAATTGGAAATTTAGATTTTTCACTTTTGTCAGACAATTGCAATATTCTCACAATGAGCTAATTAGCTCAATTGGAGCATTTCTAGCATGTTTGGTTGAAATTGGAAATTTACATTTTTCAGTTTTGTCAGACGTTTGTAAAATTCCTACAGTAGGCTTATTTGCGCAATTTGAGCATTTCTAGCATGTTTGGTTGAAATTTGAAATTTACATTTTTCAGTTTTGTCAGACGTTTGTAATATTCTCACAATAAGCTAATTAGCTCAATTGGAGCATTTCTAGCATGTTTGGTTGAAATTGGAAATTTACATTTTTCAGTTTTGTCAGACGTTTGTAATATTCTCACAATAAGCTAATTAGCTCAATTGGAGCATTTCTAGCATGTTTGGTTGAAATTGGAAATTTACATTTTTCACTTTTGTCAGACGTTTGTAATATTCTCACAATAAGCTAATTAGCTCAATTGGAGCATTTCTGGCATGTTTGGTTGAAATTGGAAAATTACATTTTTCAGTTTTGTCAGACGTTTGTAATATTCTCACAATAAGCTAATTAGCTCAATTGGAGCATTTCTAGCATGTTTGGTTGAAATTGGAAATTTACATTTTTCAGTTTTGTCAGACGTTTGTAAAATTCCTACGGTAGGCTTATTTGCGCAATTAGAGCATTTCTAGCATGTTTGGTTGAAATTGGAAATTTACATTTTTCACTTTTGTCAGACGTTTGTAATATTCTCACAATAAGCTAATTAGCTCAATTGGAGCGTTTCTAGCATGTTTGGTTGAAATTGGAAATTTACATTTTTCACTTTTGTCAGACAATTGCAATATTCTCACAATAAGCTAATTAGCTCAATTGGAGCATTTCTAGCATGTTTGGTTGAAATTGGAAATTTACATTTTTCACTTTTGTCAGACGTTTGTAATATTCTCACAATAAGCTAATTAGCTCAATTGGAGCATTTCTAGCATGTTTGGTTGAACTTGGAAATTTACATTTTTCATTTTTGTCAGACAATTGCAATATTCTCACAATAAACTAATTAGCTCAATTGGAGCATTTCTAGCATGTTTGGTTGAAATTGGAAATTTACATTTTTCAGTTTTGTCAGACGTTTGTAAAATTCCTACAGTAGGCTTATTTGCGCAATTTGAGCATTTCTAGCATGTTTGGTTGAAATTGGAAATTTACATTTTTCAGTTTTGTCAGACGTTTGTAACATTCCTACAGTAGGCTTATTTGCGCAATTTGAGCATTTCTAGCATGTTTGGTTGAAATTGGAAATTTACATTTTTAAGTTTTGTCAGACGTTTGTAATATTTTCACAATAAGCTAATTAGCTCAATTAGAGCATTTCTAGCATGTTTGGTTGAAATTGGAAATTTATATTTATCATGTTTGTCAGACGTTTGTAATATTCTCACAATAAGCTAATTAGCTCAATTGGAGCATTTCTAGCATGTTTGGTTGAAATTGGAATTTTATATTTTTCACTTTTGTCAGACGTTTTTAATATTCTCACAATAAGCTAATTAGCTCAATTGGAGCATTTCTATCATGTTTGGTTGAAATTGGAAATTTACATTTTTCAGTTTTGTCAGACAATTGCAATATTCTCACAATAAGCTAATTAGCTCAATTGGAGCATTTCTAGCATGTTTGGTTGAAATTGGAAATTTACATTTTTCACTTTTGTCAGACAATTGCAATATTCTCACAATGAGCTAATTAGCTCAATTGGAGCATTTCTAGCATGTTTGGTTGAAATTGGAAATTTAGATTTTTCACTTTTGTCAGACAATTGCAATTTTCTCACAATGAGCTAATTAGCTCAATTGGAGCATTTCTAGCATGTTTGGTTGAAATTGGAAATTTACAATTTTCAGTTTTGTCAGACGTTTGTAATATTCTCACAATAAGCTAATTAGCTCAATTAGAGCATTTCTAGCATGTTTGGTTGAAATTGGAAATTTATATTTATCATGTTTGTCAGACGTTTGTAATATTCTCACAATAAGCTAATTAGCTCAATTGGAGCATTTCTAGCATGTTTGGTTGAAATTGGAAATTTACATTTTTCACTTTTGTCAGACGTTTGTAATATTCTCACAATAAGCTAATTAGCTCAATTGGAGCATTTCTAGCATGTTTGGTTGAAATTGGAAATTTACATTTTTCAGTTTTGTCAGACGTTTGTAAAATTCCTACGGTAGGCTTATTTGCGCAATTAGAGCATTTCTAGCATGTTTGGTTGAAATTGGAAATTTACATTTTTCACTTTTGTCAGACGTTTGTAATATTCTCACAATAAGCTAATTAGCTCAATTGGAGCATTTCTAGCATGTTTGGTTGAAATTGGAAATTTACATTTTTCACTTTTGTCAGACAATTGCAATATTCTCACAATAAGCTAATTAGCTCAATTGGAGCATTTCTAGCATGTTTGGTTGAAATTGGAAATTTACATTTTTCAGTTTTGTCAGACAATTGCAATATTCTCACAATAAGCTAATTAGCTCAATTGGAGCATTTCTAGCATGTTTGGTTGAAATTGGAAATTTACATTTTTCACTTTTGTCAGACAATTGCAATATTCTCACAATGAGCTAATTAGCTCAATTGGAGCATTTCTAGCATGTTTGGTTGAAATTGGAAATTTAGATTTTTCACTTTTGTCAGACAATTGCAATATTCTCACAATGAGCTAATTAGCTCAATTGGAGCATTTCTAGCATGTTTGGTTGAAATTGGAAATTTACATTTTTCAGTTTTGTCAGACGTTTGCAAAATTCCTACAGTAGGCTTATTTGCGCAATTTGAGCATTTCTAGCATGTTTGGTTGAAATTTGAAATTTACATTTTTCAGTTTTGTCAGACGTTTGTAATATTCTCACAATAAGCTAATTAGCTCAATTAGAGCATTTCTAGCATGTTTGGTTGAAATTGGAAATTTATATTTATCATGTTTGTCAGACGTTTGTAATATTCTCACAATAAGCTAATTAGCTCAATTGGAGCATTTCTAGCATGTTTGGTTGAAATTGGAAATTTACATTTTTCACTTTTGTCAGACGTTTGTAATATTCTCACAATAAGCTAATTAGCTCAATTGGAGCATTTCTAGCATGTTTGGTTGAAATTGGAAATTTACATTTTTCAGTTTTGTCAGACGTTTGTAAAATTCCTACGGTAGGCTTATTTGCGCAATCAGAGCATTTCTAGCATGTTTGGTTGAAATTGGAAATTTACATTTTTCACTTTTGTCAGACGTTTGTAATATTCTCACAATAAGCTAATTAGCTCAATTGGAGCATTTCTTGCATGTTTGGTTGAAATTGGAAATTTACATTTTTCACTTCTGTCAGACAATTGCAATATTCTCACAATAAGCTAATTAGCTCAATTGGAGCATTTCTAGCATGTTTGGTTGAACTTGGAAATTTACATTTTTCATTTTTGTCAGACAATTGCAATATTCTCACAATAAACTAATTAGCTCAATTGGAGCATTTCTAGCATGTTTGGTTGAAATTGGAAATTTACATTTTTCACTTTTGTCAGACGTTTGTAATATTCTCACAATAAGCTAATTAGCTCAATTGGAGCATTTCTGGCATGTTTGGTTGAAATTGGAAAATTACATTTTTCAGTTTTGTCAGACGTTTGTAATATTCTCACAATAAGCTAATTAGCTCAATTGGAGCATTTCTAGCATGTTTGGTTGAAATTGGAAAACTACATTTTTCAGTTTTGTCAGACGTTTGTAATATTCTCACAATAAGCTAATTAGCTCAATTGGAGCATTTCTAGCATGTTTGGTTGAAATTGGAAATTTACATTTTTCACTTTTGTCAGACAATTGCAATATTCTCACAATAAGCTAATTAGCTCAATTGGAGCATTTCTAGCATGTTTGGTTGAAATTGGAAATTTACATTTTTCAGTTTTGTCAGACGTTTGTAAAATTCCTACAGTAGGCTTATTTGCGCAATTTGAGCATTTCTAGCATGTTTGGTTGAAATTGAAAATTTACATTTTTCAGTTTTGTCAGACGTTTGTAAAATTCCTACAGTAGGCTTATTTGCGCAATTTGAGCATTTCTAGCATGTTTGGTTGAAATTGGAAATTTACATTTTTAAGTTTTGTCAGACGTTTGTAATATTTTCACAATAAGCTAATTAGCTCAATTAGAGCATTTCTAGCATGTTTGGTTGAAATTGGAAATTTATATTTATCATGTTTGTCAGACGTTTGTAATATTCTCACAATAAGCTAATTAGCTCAATTGGAGCATTTCTAGCATGTTTGGTTGAAATTGGAAATTTACATTTTTCACTTTTGTCAGACGTTTGTAATATTCTCACAATAAGCTAATTAGCTCAATTGGAGCATTTCTAGCATGTTTGGTTGAAATTGGAAAATTACATTTTTCACTTTTGTCAGACAATTGCAATATTCTCACAATAAGCTAATTAGCTCAATTGGAGCATTTCTAGCATGTTTGGTTGAAATTGGAAATTTACATTTTTCAGTGTTGTCAGACGTTTGTAATATTCTCACAATAAGCTAATTAGCTCAATTGGAGCATTTCTAGCATGTTTGGTTGAAATTGGAATTTTACATTTTTCACTTTTGTCAGACAATTGCAATATTCTCACAATAAGCTAATTAGCTCAATTGGAGCATTTCTAGCATGTTTGGTTGAAATTGGAAATTTGAATTTTTCAGTGTTGTCAGACAGTTGTAATATTCTCACAATAAGCTAATTGGCTCAATTGGAGCATTTCTAGCATGTTTGGTTGAAATTGGAAATTTACATTTTTCACTTTTGTCAGACAATTGCAATATTCTCACAATGAGCTAATTAGCTCAATTGGAGCATTTCTAGCATGTTTGGTTGAAATTGGAAAATTACATTTTTCAGTTTTGTCAGACGTTTTTAATATTCTCACAATAAGCTAATTAGCTCAATTGGAGCATTTCTAGCATGTTTGGTTGAAATTGGAAATTTACATTTTTCAGTTTTGTCAGACAATTGCAATATTCTCACAATAAGCTAATTAGCTCAATTGGAGCATTTCTAGCATGTTTGGTTGAAATTGGAAATTTACATTTTTCACTTTTGTCAGACAATTGTAATATTCTCACAATAAGCTAATTAGCTCAATTGGAGCATTTCTAGCATGTTTGGTTGAAATTGGAAATTTACATTTTTCACTTTTGTCAGACAATTGCAATATTCTCACAATAAGCTAATTAGCTCAATTGGAGCATTTCTAGCATGTTTGGTTGAAATTGGAAATTTACATTTTTCAGTTTTGTCAGACGTTTGTAAAATTCCTACAGTAGGCTTATTTGCGCAATTTGAGCATTTCTAGCATGTTTGGTTGAAATTGAAAATTTACATTTTTCAGTTTTGTCAGACGTTTGTAAAATTCCTACAGTAGGCTTATTTGCGCAATTTGAGCATTTCTAGCATGTTTGGTTGAAATTGGAAATTTACATTTTTAAGTTTTGTCAGACGTTTGTAATATTTTCACAATAAGCTAATTAGCTCAATTAGAGCATTTCTAGCATGTTTGGTTGAAATTGGAAATTTATATTTATCATGTTTGTCAGACGTTTGTAATATTCTCACAATAAGCTAATTAGCTCAATTGGAGCATTTCTAGCATGTTTGGTTGAAATTGGAAATTTACATTTTTCACTTTTGTCAGACGTTTGTAATATTCTCACAATAAGCTAATTAGCTCAATTGGAGCATTTCTAGCATGTTTGGTTGAAATTGGAAATTTACATTTTTCACTTTTGTCAGACAATTGCAATATTCTCACAATAAGCTAATTAGCTCAATTGGAGCATTTCTAGCATGTTTGGTTGAAATTGGAAATTTACATTTTTCAGTGTTGTCAGACGTTTGTAATATTCTCACAATAAGCTAATTAGCTCAATTGGAGCATTTCTAGCATGTTTGGTTGAAATTGGAAATTTAGATTTTTCACTTTTGTCAGACAATTGCAATATTCTCACAATGAGCTAATTAGCTCAATTGGAGCATTTCTAGCATGTTTGGTTGAAATTGGAAATTTACATTTTTCAGTTTTGTCAGACGTTTGCAAAATTCCTACAGTAGGCTTATTTGCGCAATTTGAGCATTTCTAGCATGTTTGGTTGAAATTTGAAATTTACATTTTTCAGTTTTGTCAGACGTTTATAATATTCTCACAATAAGCTAATTAGCTCAATTAGAGCATTTCTAGCATGTTTGGTTGAAATTGGAAATTTATATTTATCATTTTTGTCAGACGTTTGTAATATTCTCACAATAAGCTAATTAGCTCAATTGGAGCATTTCTAGCATGTTTGGTTGAAATTGGAAATTTACATTTTTCACTTTTGTCAGACGTTTGTAATATTCTCACAATAAGCTAATTAGCTCAATTGGAGCATTTCTAGCATGTTTGGTTGAAATTGGAAATTTACATTTTTCAGTTTTGTCAGACGTTTGTAAAATTCCTACGGTAGGCTTATTTGCGCAATTAGAGCATTTCTAGCATGTTTGGTTGAAATTGGAAATTTACATTTTTCACTTTTGTCAGACGTTTGTAATATTCTCACAATAAGCTAATTAGCTCAATTGGAGCATTTCTAGCATGTTTGGTTGAAATTGGAAATTTACATTTTTCACTTCTGTCAGACAATTGCAATATTCTCACAATAAGCTAATTAGCTCAATTGGAGCATTTCTAGCATGTTTGGTTGAACTTGGAAATTTACATTTTTCATTTTTGTCAGACAATTGCAATATTCTCACAATAAACTAATTAGCTCAATTGGAGCATTTCTAGCATGTTTGGTTGAAATTGGAAATTTACATTTTTCACTTTTGTCAGACGTTTGTAATATTCTCACAATAAGCTAATTAGCTCAATTGGAGCATTTCTGGCATGTTTGGTTGAAATTGGAAAATTACATTTTTCAGTTTTGTCAGACGTTTGTAATATTCTCACAATAAGCTAATTAGCTCAATTGGAGCATTTCTAGCATGTTTGGTTGAAATTGGAAAACTACATTTTTCAGTTTTGTCAGACGTTTGTAATATTCTCACAATAAGCTAATTAGCTCAATTGGAGCATTTCTAGCATGTTTGGTTGAAATTGGAAATTTACATTTTTCACTTTTGTCAGACAATTGCAATATTCTCACAATAAGCTAATTAGCTCAATTGGAGCATTTCTAGCATGTTTGGTTGAAATTGGAAATTTACATTTTTCAGTTTTGTCAGACGTTTGTAAAATTCCTACAGTAGGCTTATTTGCGCAATTTGAGCATTTCTAGCATGTTTGGTTGAAATTGAAAATTTACATTTTTCAGTTTTGTCAGACGTTTGTAAAATTCCTACAGTAGGCTTATTTGCGCAATTTGAGCATTTCTAGCATGTTTGGTTGAAATTGGAAATTTACATTTTTAAGTTTTGTCAGACGTTTGTAATATTTTCACAATAAGCTAATTAGCTCAATTAGAGCATTTCTAGCATGTTTGGTTGAAATTGGAAATTTATATTTATCATGTTTGTCAGACGTTTGTAATATTCTCACAATAAGCTAATTAGCTCAATTGGAGCATTTCTAGCATGTTTGGTTGAAATTGGAAATTTACATTTTTCACTTTTGTCAGACGTTTGTAATATTCTCACAATAAGCTAATTAGCTCAATTGGAGCATTTCTAGCATGTTTGGTTGAAATTGGAAAATTACATTTTTCACTTTTGTCAGACAATTGCAATATTCTCACAATAAGCTAATTAGCTCAATTGGAGCATTTCTAGCATGTTTGGTTGAAATTGGAAATTTACATTTTTCAGTGTTGTCAGACGTTTGTAATATTCTCACAATAAGCTAATTAGCTCAATTGGAGCATTTCTAGCATGTTTGGTTGAAATTGGAAATTTACATTTTTCACTTTTGTCAGACGTTTGTAATATTCTCACAATAAGCTAATTAGCTCAATTGGAGCATTTCTAGCATGTTTGGTTGAAATTGGAAAATTACATTTTTCACTTTTGTCAGACAATTGCAATATTCTCACAATAAGCTAATTAGCTCAATTGGAGCATTTCTAGCATGTTTGGTTGAAATTGGAAATTTACATTTTTCAGTGTTGTCAGACGTTTGTAATATTCTCACAATAAGCTAATTAGCTCAATTGGAGCATTTCTAGCATGTTTGGTTGAAATTGGAAATTTAAAGTTTTCAGTGTTGTCAGACAATTGCAATATTCTCACAATAAGCTAATTAGCTCAATTGGAGCATTTCTAGCATGTTTGGTTGAAATTGGAATTTTACATTTTTCACTTTTGTCAGACAATTGCAATATTCTCACAATAAGCTAATTAGCTCAATTGGAGCATTTCTAGCATGTTTGGTTGAAATTGGAAATTTGAATTTTTCAGTGTTGTCAGACAGTTGTAATATTCTCACAATAAGCTAATTGGCTCAATTGGAGCATTTCTAGCATGTTTGGTTGAAATTGGAAATTTACATTTTTCACTTTTGTCAGACAATTGCAATATTCTCACAATGAGCTAATTAGCTCAATTGGAGCATTTCTAGCATGTTTGGTTGAAATTGGAAAATTACATTTTTCAGTTTTGTCAGACGTTTTTAATATTCTCACAATAAGCTAATTAGCTCAATTGGAGCATTTCTAGCATGTTTGGTTGAAATTGGAAATTTACATTTTTCAGTTTTGTCAGACAATTGCAATATTCTCACAATAAGCTAATTAGCTCAATTGGAGCATTTCTAGCATGTTTGGTTGAAATTGGAAATTTACATTTTTCACTTTTGTCAGACAATTGTAATATTCTCACAATAAGCTAATTAGCTCAATTGGAGCATTTCTAGCATGTTTGGTTGAAATTGGAAATTTACATTTTTCACTTTTGTCAGACAATTGCAATATTCTCACAATAAGCTAATTAGCTCAATTGGAGCATTTCTAGCATGTTTGGTTGAAATTGGAAATTTACATTTTTCAGTTTTGTCAGACGTTTGTAAAATTCCTACAGTAGGCTTATTTGCGCAATTTGAGCATTTCTAGCATGTTTGGTTGAAATTGAAAATTTACATTTTTCAGTTTTGTCAGACGTTTGTAAAATTCCTACAGTAGGCTTATTTGCGCAATTTGAGCATTTCTAGCATGTTTGGTTGAAATTGGAAATTTACATTTTTAAGTTTTGTCAGACGTTTGTAATATTTTCACAATAAGCTAATTAGCTCAATTAGAGCATTTCTAGCATGTTTGGTTGAAATTGGAAATTTATATTTATCATGTTTGTCAGACGTTTGTAATATTCTCACAATAAGCTAATTAGCTCAATTGGAGCATTTCTAGCATGTTTGGTTGAAATTGGAAATTTACATTTTTCACTTTTGTCAGACGTTTGTAATATTCTCACAATAAGCTAATTAGCTCAATTGGAGCATTTCTAGCATGTTTGGTTGAAATTGGAAATTTACATTTTTCACTTTTGTCAGACAATTGCAATATTCTCACAATAAGCTAATTAGCTCAATTGGAGCATTTCTAGCATGTTTGGTTGAAATTGGAAATTTACATTTTTCAGTGTTGTCAGACGTTTGTAATATTCTCACAATAAGCTAATTAGCTCAATTGGAGCATTTCTAGCATGTTTGGTTGAAATTGGAATTTTACATTTTTCACTTTTGTCAGACAATTGCAATATTCTCACAATAAGCTAATTAGCTCAATTGGAGCATTTCTAGCATGTTTGGTTGAAATTGGAAATTTACATTTTTCAGTGTTGTCAGACGTTTGTAATATTCTCACAATAAGCTAATTAGCTCAATTGGAGCATTTCTAGCATGTTTGGTTGAAATTGGAAATTTACATTTTTCACTTTTGTCAGACGTTTGTAATATTCTCACAATAAGCTAATTAGCTCAATTGGAGCATTTCTAGCATGTTTGGTTGAAATTGGAAAATTACATTTTTCACTTTTGTCAGACAATTGCAATATTCTCACAATAAGCTAATTAGCTCAATTGGAGCATTTCTAGCATGTTTGGTTGAAATTGGAAATTTACATTTTTCAGTGTTGTCAGACGTTTGTAATATTCTCACAATAAGCTAATTAGCTCAATTGGAGCATTTCTAGCATGTTTGGTTGAAATTGGAAATTTAAAGTTTTCAGTGTTGTCAGACAATTGCAATATTCTCACAATAAGCTAATTAGCTCAATTGGAGCATTTCTAGCATGTTTGGTTGAAATTGGAATTTTACATTTTTCACTTTTGTCAGACAATTGCAATATTCTCACAATAAGCTAATTAGCTCAATTGGAGCATTTCTAGCATGTTTGGTTGAAATTGGAAATTTGAATTTTTCAGTGTTGTCAGACAGTTGTAATATTCTCACAATAAGCTAATTGGCTCAATTGGAGCATTTCTAGCATGTTTGGTTGAAATTGGAAATTTACATTTTTCACTTTTGTCAGACAATTGCAATATTCTCACAATGAGCTAATTAGCTCAATTGGAGCATTTCTAGCATGTTTGGTTGAAATTGGAAAATTACATTTTTCAGTTTTGTCAGACGTTTTTAATATTCTCACAATAAGCTAATTAGCTCAATTGGAGCATTTCTAGCATGTTTGGTTGAAATTGGAAATTTACATTTTTCAGTTTTGTCAGACAATTGCAATATTCTCACAATAAGCTAATTAGCTCAATTGGAGCATTTCTAGCATGTTTGGTTGAAATTGGAAATTTACATTTTTCACTTTTGTCAGACAATTGTAATATTCTCACAATAAGCTAATTAGCTCAATTGGAGCATTTCTAGCATGTTTGGTTGAAATTGGAAATTTACATTTTTCACTTTTGTCAGACAATTGCAATATTCTCACAATAAGCTAATTAGCTCAATTGGAGCATTTCTAGCATGTTTGGTTGAAATTGGAAATTTACATTTTTCAGTTTTGTCAGACGTTTGTAAAATTCCTACAGTAGGCTTATTTGCGCAATTTGAGCATTTCTAGCATGTTTGGTTGAAATTGAAAATTTACATTTTTCAGTTTTGTCAGACGTTTGTAAAATTCCTACAGTAGGCTTATTTGCGCAATTTGAGCATTTCTAGCATGTTTGGTTGAAATTGGAAATTTACATTTTTAAGTTTTGTCAGACGTTTGTAATATTTTCACAATAAGCTAATTAGCTCAATTAGAGCATTTCTAGCATGTTTGGTTGAAATTGGAAATTTATATTTATCATGTTTGTCAGACGTTTGTAATATTCTCACAATAAGCTAATTAGCTCAATTGGAGCATTTCTAGCATGTTTGGTTGAAATTGGAAATTTACATTTTTCACTTTTGTCAGACGTTTGTAATATTCTCACAATAAGCTAATTAGCTCAATTGGAGCATTTCTAGCATGTTTGGTTGAAATTGGAAATTTACATTTTTCACTTTTGTCAGACAATTGCAATATTCTCACAATAAGCTAATTAGCTCAATTGGAGCATTTCTAGCATGTTTGGTTGAAATTGGAAATTTACATTTTTCAGTGTTGTCAGACGTTTGTAATATTCTCACAATAAGCTAATTAGCTCAATTGGAGCATTTCTAGCATGTTTGGTTGAAATTGGAATTTTACATTTTTCACTTTTGTCAGACAATTGCAATATTCTCACAATAAGCTAATTAGCTCAATTGGAGCATTTCTAGCATGTTTGGTTGAAATTGGAAATTTGAATTTTTCAGTGTTGTCAGACAGTTGTAATATTCTCACAATAAGCTAATTGGCTCAATTGGAGCATTTCTAGCATGTTTGGTTGAAATTGGAAATTTACATTTTTCACTTTTGTCAGACAATTGCAATATTCTCACAATGAGCTAATTAGCTCAATTGGAGCATTTCTAGCATGTTTGGTTGAAATTGGAAAATTACATTTTTCAGTTTTGTCAGACGTTTTTAATATTCTCACAATAAGCTAATTAGCTCAATTGGAGCATTTCTAGCATGTTTGGTTGAAATTGGAAATTTACATTTTTCAGTTTTGTCAGACAATTGCAATATTCTCACAATAAGCTAATTAGCTCAATTGGAGCATTTCTAGCATGTTTGGTTGAAATTGGAAATTTACATTTTTCACTTTTGTCAGACAATTGCAATATTCTCACAATGAGCTAATTAGCTCAATTGGAGCATTTCTAGCATGTTTGGTTGAAATTGGAAATTTACATTTTTCAGTTTTGTCAGAAAATTGCAATATTCTCACAATGAGCTAATTAGCTCAATTGGAGCATTTCTAGCATGTTTGGTTGAAATTGGAAATTTACATTTTTCAGTTTTGTCAGACGTTTGTAAAATTCCTACAGTAGGCTTATTTGCGCAATTTGAGCATTTCTAGCATGTTTGGTTGAAATTTGAAATTTACATTTTTCAGTTTTGTCAGACGTTTGTAATATTCTCACAATAAGCTAATTAGCTCAATTGGAGCATTTCTAGCATGTTTGGTTGAAATTGGAAATTTACATTTTTCACTTTTGTCAGACGTTTGTAATATTCTCACAATAAGCTAATTAGCTCAATTGGAGCATTTCTAGCATGTTTGGTTGAAATTGGAAATTTACATTTTTCACTTTTGTCAGACGTTTGTAATATTCTCACAATAAGCTAATTAGCTCAATTGGAGCATTTCTAGCATGTTTGGTTGAAATTGGAAATTTACATTTTTCACTTTTGTCAGACAATTGCAATATTCTCACAATAAGCTAATTAGCTCAATTGGAGCATTTCTAGCATGTTTGGTTGAAATTGGAAATTTACATTTTTCAGTGTTGTCAGACGTTTGTAATATTCTCACAATAAGCTAATTAGCTCAATTGGAGCATTTCTAGCATGTTTGGTTGAAATTGGAATTTTACATTTTTCACTTTTGTCAGACAATTGCAATATTCTCACAATAAGCTAATTAGCTCAATTGGAGCATTTCTAGCATGTTTGGTTGAAATTGGAAATTTGAATTTTTCAGTGTTGTCAGACAGTTGTAATATTCTCACAATAAGCTAATTGGCTCAATTGGAGCATTTCTAGCATGTTTGGTTGAAATTGGAAATTTACATTTTTCACTTTTGTCAGACAATTGCAATATTCTCACAATGAGCTAATTAGCTCAATTGGAGCATTTCTAGCATGTTTGGTTGAAATTGGAAAATTACATTTTTCAGTTTTGTCAGACGTTTTTAATATTCTCACAATAAGCTAATTAGCTCAATTGGAGCATTTCTAGCATGTTTGGTTGAAATTGGAAATTTACATTTTTCAGTTTTGTCAGACAATTGCAATATTCTCACAATAAGCTAATTAGCTCAATTGGAGCATTTCTAGCATGTTTGGTTGAAATTGGAAATTTACATTTTTCACTTTTGTCAGACAATTGCAATATTCTCACAATGAGCTAATTAGCTCAATTGGAGCATTTCTAGCATGTTTGGTTGAAATTGGAAATTTACATTTTTCAGTTTTGTCAGAAAATTGCAATATTCTCACAATGAGCTAATTAGCTCAATTGGAGCATTTCTAGCATGTTTGGTTGAAATTGGAAATTTACATTTTTCAGTTTTGTCAGACGTTTGTAAAATTCCTACAGTAGGCTTATTTGCGCAATTTGAGCATTTCTAGCATGTTTGGTTGAAATTTGAAATTTACATTTTTCAGTTTTGTCAGACGTTTGTAATATTCTCACAATAAGCTAATTAGCTCAATTAGAGCATTTCTAGCATGTTTGGTTGAAATTGGAAATTTATATTTATCATGTTTGTCAGACGTTTGTAATATTCTCACAATAAGCTAATTAGCTCAATTGGAGCATTTCTAGCATGTTTGGTTGAAATTGGAAATTTACATTTTTCACTTTTGTCAGACGTTTGTAATATTCTCACAATAAGCTAATTAGCTCAATTGGAGCATTTCTAGCATGTTTGGTTGAAATTGGAAATTTACATTTTTCAGTTTTGTCAGACGTTTGTAAAATTCCTACGGTAGGCTTATTTGCGCAATTAGAGCATTTCTAGCATGTTTGGTTGAAATTGGAAATTTACATTTTTCACTTTTGTCAGACGTTTGTAATATTCTCACAATAAGCTAATTAGCTCAATTGGAGCATTTCTAGCATGTTTGGTTGAAATTGGAAATTTACATTTTTCACTTTTGTCAGACAATTGCAATATTCTCGCAATAAGCTAATTAGCTCAATTGGAGCATTTCTAGCATGTTTGGTTGAACTTGGAAATTTACATTTTTCATTTTTGTCAGACAATTGCAATATTCTCACAATGAACTAATTAGCTCAATTGGAGCATTTCTAGCATGTTTGGTTGAAATTGGAAATTTACATTTTTCACTTTTGTCAGACGTTTGTAATATTCTCACAATAAGCTAATTAGCTCAATTGGAGCATTTCTGGCATGTTTGGTTGAAATTGGAAAATTACATTTTTCAGTTTTGTCAGACGTTTGTAATATTCTCACAATAAGCTAAGT
Organism: Watersipora subatra; assembly: GCF_963576615.1. NCBI lineage: Eukaryota > Metazoa > Bryozoa > Gymnolaemata > Cheilostomatida > Watersiporidae > Watersipora > Watersipora subatra. Next base: position 32,961,939 of record NC_088713.1, read on the forward strand.
AGCTCAATTGGAGCATTTCTAGCATGTTTGGTTGAAATTGGAAATTTACATTTTTCAGTTTTGTCAGACGTTTGTAAAATTCCTACGGTAGGCTTATTTGCGCAATTAGAGCATTTCTAGCATGTTTGGTTGAAATTGGAAATTTACATTTTTCACTTTTGTCAGACGTTTGTAATATTCTCACAATAAGCTAATTAGCTCAATTGGAGCATTTCTAGCATGTTTGGTTGAACTTGGAAATTTACATTTTTCATTTTTGTCAGACAATTGCAATATTCTCACAATAAACTAATTAGCTCAATTGGAGCATTTCTAGCATGTTTGGTTGAAATTGGAAATTTACATTTTTCACTTTTGTCAGACGTTTGTAATATTCTCACAATAAGCTAATTAGCTCAATTGGAGCATTTCTGGCATGTTTGGTTGAAATTGGAAAATTACATTTTTCAGTTTTGTCAGACGTTTGTAATATTCTCACAATAAGCTAATTAGCTCAATTGGAGCATTTCTAGCATGTTTGGTTGAAATTGGAAAACTACATTTTTCAGTTTTGTCAGACGTTTGTAATATTCTCACAATAAGCTAATTAGCTCAATTGGAGCATTTCTAGCATGTTTGGTTGAAATTGGAAATTTACATTTTTCACTTTTGTCAGACAATTGCAATATTCTCACAATAAGCTAATTAGCTCAATTGGAGCATTTCTAGCATGTTTGGTTGAAATTGGAAATTTACATTTTTCAGTTTTGTCAGACGTTTGTAAAATTCCTACAGTAGGCTTATTTGCGCAATTTGAGCATTTCTAGCATGTTTGGTTGAAATTGGAAATTTACATTTTTCAGTTTTGTCAGACGTTTGTAAAATTCCTACAGTAGGCTTATTTGCGCAATTTGAGCATTTCTAGCATGTTTGGTTGAAATTGGAAATTTACATTTTTAAGTTTTGTCAGACGTTTGTAATATTTTCACAATAAGCTAATTAGCTCAATTAGAGCATTTCTAGCATGTTTGGTTGAAATTGGAAATTTATATTTATCATGTTTGTCAGACGTTTGTAATATTCTCACAATAAGCTAATTAGCTCAATTGGAGCATTTCTAGCATGTTTGGTTGAAATTGGAAATTTACATTTTTCACTTTTGTCAGACGTTTGTAATATTCTCACAATAAGCTACTTAGCTCAATTGGAGCATTTCTAGCATGTTTGGTTGAAACTGGAATTTTACATTTTTCACTTTTGTCAGACAATTGCAATATTCTCACAATAAGCTAATTAGCTCAATTGGAGCATTTCTAGCATGTTTGGTTGAAATTGGAAATTTACATTTTTCAGTGTTGTCAGACGTTTGTAATATTCTCACAATAAGCTAATTAGCTCAATTGGAGCATTTCTAGCATGTTTGGTTGAAATTGGAATTTTACATTTTTCACTTTTGTCAGACAATTGCAATATTCTCACAATAAGCTAATTAGCTCAATTGGAGCATTTCTAGCATGTTTGGTTGAAATTGGAAATTTAGATTTTTCACTTTTGTCAGACAATTGCAATATTCTCACAATGAGCTAATTAGCTCAATTGGAGCATTTCTAGCATGTTTGGTTGAAATTGGAAATTTACATTTTTCAGTTTTGTCAGACGTTTGCAAAATTCCTACAGTAGGCTTATTTGCGCAATTTGAGCATTTCTAGCATGTTTGGTTGAAATTTGAAATTTACATTTTTCAGTTTTGTCAGACGTTTGTAATATTCTCACAATAAGCTAATTAGCTCAATTAGAGCATTTCTAGCATGTTTGGTTGAAATTGGAAATTTATATTTATCATGTTTGTCAGACGTTTGTAATATTCTCACAATAAGCTAATTAGCTCAATTGGAGCATTTCTAGCATGTTTGGTTGAAATTGGAAATTTACATTTTTCACTTTTGTCAGACGTTTGTAATATTCTCACAATAAGCTAATTAGCTCAATTGGAGCATTTCTAGCATGTTTGGTTGAAATTGGAAATTTACATTTTTCAGTTTTGTCAGACGTCTGTAAAATTCCTACGGTAGGCTTATTTGCGCAATTAGAGCATTTCTAGCATGTTTGGTTGAAATTGGAAATTTACATTTTTCACTTTTGTCAGACGTTTGTAATATTCTCACAATAAGCTAATTAGCTCAATTGGAGCATTTCTAGCATGTTTGGTTGAAATTGGAAATTTACATTTTTCACTTTTGTTAGACAATTGCAATATTCTCACAATAAGCTAATTAGCTCAATTGGAGCATTTCTAGCATGTTTGGTTGAACTTGGAAATTTACATTTTTCATTTTTGTCAGACAATTGCAATATTCTCACAATAAGCTAATTAGCTCAATTGGAGCATTTCTAGCATGTTTGGTTGAAATTGGAAATTTACATTTTTCACTTTTGTCAGACAATTGCAATATTCTCACAATGAGCTAATTAGCTCAATTGGAGCATTTCTAGCATGTTTGGTTGAAATTGGAAATTTAGATTTTTCACTTTTGTCAGACAATTGCAATATTCTCACAATGAGCTAATTAGCTCAATTGGAGCATTTCTAGCATGTTTGGTTGAAATTGGAAATTTACATTTTTCAGTTTTGTCAGACGTTTGTAAAATTCCTACAGTAGGCTTATTTGCGCAATTTGAGCATTTCTAGCATGTTTGGTTGAAATTGGAAATTTACATTTTTCAGTTTTGTCAGACGTTTGTAAAATTCCTACAGTAGGCTTGTTTGCGCAATTTGAGCATTTCTAGCATGTTTGGTTGAAATTGGAAATTTACATTTTTAAGTTTTGTCAGACGTTTGTAATATTTTCACAATAAGCTAATTAGCTCAATTAGAGCATTTCTAGCATGTTTGGTTGAAATTGGAAATTTATATTTATCATGTTTGTCAGACGTTTGTAATATTCTCACAATAAGCTAATTAGCTCAATTGGAGCATTTCTAGCATGTTTGGTTGAAATTGGAAATTTACATTTTTCACTTTTGTCAGACGTTTGTAATATTCTCACAATAAGCTACTTAGCTCAATTGGAGCATTTCTAGCATGTTTGGTTGAAATTGGAATTTTACATTTTTCTTTTTTGTCAGACAATTGCAATATTCTCACAATAAGCTAATTAGCTCAATTGGAGCATTTCTAGCATGTTTGGTTGAAATTGGAAATTTACATTTTTCAGTGTTGTCAGACGTTTGTAATATTCTCACAATAAGCTAATTAGCTCAATTGGAGCATTTCTAGCATGTTTGGTTGAAATTGGAATTTTACATTTTTCACTTTTGTCAGACAATTGCAATATTCTCACAATAAGCTAATTAGCTCAATTGGAGCATTTCTAGCATGTTTGGTTGAAATTGGAAATTTGAATTTTTCAGTGTTGTCAGACAGTTGTAATATTCTCACAATAAGCTAATTGGCTCAGTTGGAGCATTTCTAGCATGTTTGGTTGAAATTGGAAATTTACATTTTTCACTTTTGTCAGACAATTGCAATATTCTCACAATGAGCTAATTAGCTCAATTGGAGCATTTCTAGCATGTTTGGTTGAAATTGGAAAATTACATTTTTCAGTTTTGTCAGACGTTTTTAACATTCTCACAATAAGCTAATTAGCTCAATTGGAGCATTTCTAGCATGTTTGGTTGAAATTGGAAATTTACATTTTTCAGTTTTGTCAGACAATTGCAATATTCTCACAATAAGCTAATTAGCTCAATTGGAGCATTTCTAGCATGTTTGGTTGAAATTGGAAATTTACATTTTTCACTTTTGTCAGACAATTGCAATATTCTCACAATGAGCTAATTAGCTCAATTGGAGCATTTCTAGCATGTTTGGTTGAAATTGGAAATTTAGATTTTTCACTTTTGTCAGACAATTGCAATATTCTCACAATGAGCTAATTAGCTCAATTGGAGCATTTCTAGCATGTTTGGTTGAAATTGGAAATTTACATTTTTCAGTTTTGTCAGACGTTTGTAAAATTCCTACAGTAGGCTTATTTGCGCAATTTGAGCATTTCTAGCATGTTTGGTTGAAATTTGAAATTTACATTTTTCAGTTTTGTCAGACGTTTGTAATATTCTCACAATAAGCTAATTAGCTCAATTAGAGCATTTCTAGCATGTTTGGTTGAAATTGGAAATTTATATTTATCATGTTTGTCAGACGTTTGTAATATTCTCACAATAAGCTAATTAGCTCAATTGGAGCATTTCTAGCATGTTTGGTTGAAATTGGAAATTTACATTTTTCACTTTTGTCAGACGTTTGTAATATTTTCACAATAAGCTAATTAGCTCAATTGGAGCATTTCTAGCATGTTTGGTTGAAATTGGAAATTTACATTTTTCAGTTTTGTCAGACGTTTGTAAAATTCCTACGGTAGGCTTATTTGCGCAATTAGAGCATTTCTAGCATGTTTGGTTGAAATTGGAAATTTACATTTTTCACTTTTGTCAGACGTTTGTAATATTCTCACAATAAGCTAATTAGCTCAATTGGAGCATTTCTAGCATGTTTGGTTGAAATTGGAAATTTACATTTTTCACTTTTGTCAGACAATTGCAATATTCTCACAATAAGCTAATTAGCTCAATTGGAGCATTTCTAGCATGTTTGGTTGAACTTGGAAATTTACATTTTTCATTTTTGTCAGACAATTGCAATATTCTCACAATGAACTAATTAGCTCAATTGGAGCATTTCTAGCATGTTTGGTTGAAATTGGAAATTTACATTTTTCACTTTTGTCAGACGTTTGTAATATTCTCACAATAAGCTAATTAGCTCAATTGGAGCATTTCTGGCATGTTTGGTTGAAGTTGGAAAATTACATTTTTCAGTTTTGTCAGACGTTTGTAATATTCTCACAATAAGCTAATTAGCTCAATTGGAGCATTTCTAGCATGTTTGGTTGAAATTGGAAATTTACATTTTTCAGTTTTGTCAGACGTTTGTAAAATTCCTACGGTAGGCTTATTTGCGCAATTAGAGCATTTCTAGCATGTTTGGTTGAAATTGGAAATTTACATTTTTCACTTTTGTCAGACGTTTGTAATATTCTCACAATAAGCTAATTAGCTCAATTGGAGCATTTCTAGCATGTTTGGTTGAAATTGGAAATTTACATTTTTCACTTTTGTCAGACAATTGCAATATTCTCACAATAAGCTAATTAGCTCAATTGGAGCATTTCTAGCATGTTTGGTTGAAATTGGAAATTTACATTTTTCAGTTTTGTCAGACAATTGCAATATTCTCACAATAAGCTAATTAGCTCAATTGGAGCATTTCTAGCATGTTTGGTTGAAATTGGAAATTTACATTTTTCACTTTTGTCAGACAATTGCAATATTCTCACAATGAGCTAATTAGCTCAATTGGAGCATTTCTAGCATGTTTGGTTGAAATTGGAAATTTAGATTTTTCACTTTTGTCAGACAATTGCAATATTCTCACAATGAGCTAATTAGCTCAATTGGAGCATTTCTAGCATGTTTGGTTGAAATTGGAAATTTACATTTTTCAGTTTTGTCAGACGTTTGCAAAATTCCTACAGTAGGCTTATTTGCGCAATTTGAGCATTTCTAGCATGTTTGGTTGAAATTTGAAATTTACATTTTTCAGTTTTGTCAGACGTTTGTAATATTCTCACAATAAGCTAATTAGCTCAATTAGAGCATTTCTAGCATGTTTGGTTGAAATTGGAAATTTATATTTATCATGTTTGTCAGACGTTTGTAATATTCTCACAATAAGCTAATTAGCTCAATTGGAGCATTTCTAGCATGTTTGGTTGAAATTGGAAATTTACATTTTTCACTTTTGTCAGACGTTTGTAATATTCTCACAATAAGCTAATTAGCTCAATTGGAGCATTTCTAGCATGTTTGGTTGAAATTGGAAATTTACATTTTTCAGTTTTGTCAGACGTTTGTAAAATTCCTACGGTAGGCTTATTTGCGCAATTAGAGCATTTCTAGCATGTTTGGTTGAAATTGGAAATTTACATTTTTCACTTTTGTCAGACGTTTGTAATATTCTCACAATAAGCTAATTAGCTCAATTGGAGCATTTCTAGCATGTTTGGTTGAAATTGGAAATTTACATTTTTCACTTTTGTCAGACAATTGCAATATTCTCACAATAAGCTAATTAGCTCAATTGGAGCATTTCTAGCATGTTTGGTTGAAATTGGAAATTTGAATTTTTCAGTGTTGTCAGACAGTTGTAATATTCTCACAATAAGCTAATTGGCTCAGTTGGAGCATTTCTAGCATGTTTGGTTGAAATTGGAAATTTACATTTTTCACTTTTGTCAGACAATTGCAATATTCTCACAATGAGCTAATTAGCTCAATTGGAGCATTTCTAGCATGTTTGGTTGAAATTGGAAAATTACATTTTTCAGTTTTGTCAGACGTTTTTAACATTCTCACAATAAGCTAATTAGCTCAATTGGAGCATTTCTAGCATGTTTGGTTGAAATTGGAAATTTACATTTTTCAGTTTTGTCAGACAATTGCAATATTCTCACAATAAGCTAATTAGCTCAATTGGAGCATTTCTAGCATGTTTGGTTGAAATTGGAAATTTACATTTTTCACTTTTGTCAGACAATTGCAATATTCTCACAATGAGCTAATTAGCTCAATTGGAGCATTTCTAGCATGTTTGGTTGAAATTGGAAATTTAGATTTTTCACTTTTGTCAGACAATTGCAATATTCTCACAATGAGCTAATTAGCTCAATTGGAGCATTTCTAGCATGTTTGGTTGAAATTGGAAATTTACATTTTTCAGTTTTGTCAGACGTTTGTAAAATTCCTACAGTAGGCTTATTTGCGCAATTTGAGCATTTCTAGCATGTTTGGTTGAAATTTGAAATTTACATTTTTCAGTTTTGTCAGACGTTTGTAATATTCTCACAATAAGCTAATTAGCTCAATTAGAGCATTTCTAGCATGTTTGGTTGAAATTGGAAATTTATATTTATCATGTTTGTCAGACGTTTGTAATATTCTCACAATAAGCTAATTAGCTCAATTGGAGCATTTCTAGCATGTTTGGTTGAAATTGGAAATTTACATTTTTCACTTTTGTCAGACGTTTGTAATATTTTCACAATAAGCTAATTAGCTCAATTGGAGCATTTCTAGCATGTTTGGTTGAAATTGGAAATTTACATTTTTCAGTTTTGTCAGACGTTTGTAAAATTCCTACGGTAGGCTTATTTGCGCAATTAGAGCATTTCTAGCATGTTTGGTTGAAATTGGAAATTTACATTTTTCACTTTTGTCAGACGTTTGTAATATTCTCACAATAAGCTAATTAGCTCAATTGGAGCATTTCTAGCATGTTTGGTTGAAATTGGAAATTTACATTTTTCACTTTTGTCAGACAATTGCAATATTCTCACAATAAGCTAATTAGCTCAATTGGAGCATTTCTAGCATGTTTGGTTGAACTTGGAAATTTACATTTTTCATTTTTGTCAGACAATTGCAATATTCTCACAATGAACTAATTAGCTCAATTGGAGCATTTCTAGCATGTTTGGTTGAAATTGGAAATTTACATTTTTCACTTTTGTCAGACGTTTGTAATATTCTCACAATAAGCTAATTAGCTCAATTGGAGCATTTCTGGCATGTTTGGTTGAAGTTGGAAAATTACATTTTTCAGTTTTGTCAGACGTTTGTAATATTCTCACAATAAGCTAATTAGCTCAATTGGAGCATTTCTAGCATGTTTGGTTGAAATTGGAAATTTACATTTTTCAGTTTTGTCAGACGTTTGTAAAATTCCTACGGTAGGCTTATTTGCGCAATTAGAGCATTTCTAGCATGTTTGGTTGAAATTGGAAATTTACATTTTTCACTTTTGTCAGACGTTTGTAATATTCTCACAATAAGCTAATTAGCTCAATTGGAGCATTTCTAGCATGTTTGGTTGAAATTGGAAATTTCCATTTTTCACTTTTGTCAGACAATTGCAATATTCTCACAATAAGCTAATTAGCTCAATTGGAGCATTTCTAGCATGTTTGGTTGAAATTGGAAATTTACATTTTTCAGTTTTGTCAGACAATTGCAATATTCTCACAATAAGCTAATTAGCTCAATTGGAGCATTTCTAGCATGTTTGGTTGAAATTGGAAATTTACATTTTTCACTTTTGTCAGACAATTGCAATATTCTCACAATGAGCTAATTAGCTCAATTGGAGCATTTCTAGCATGTTTGGTTGAAATTGGAAATTTAGATTTTTCACTTTTGTCAGACAATTGCAATATTCTCACAATGAGCTAATTAGCTCAATTGGAGCATTTCTAGCATGTTTGGTTGAAATTGGAAATTTACATTTTTCAGTTTTGTCAGACGTTTGCAAAATTCCTACAGTAGGCTTATTTGCGCAATTTGAGCATTTCTAGCATGTTTGGTTGAAATTTGAAATTTACATTTTTCAGTTTTGTCAGACGTTTGTAATATTCTCACAATAAGCTAATTAGCTCAATTAGAGCATTTCTAGCATGTTTGGTTGAAATTGGAAATTTATATTTATCATGTTTGTCAGACGTTTGTAATATTCTCACAATAAGCTAATTAGCTCAATTGGAGCATTTCTAGCATGTTTGGTTGAAATTGGAAATTTACATTTTTCACTTTTGTCAGACGTTTGTAATATTCTCACAATAAGCTAATTAGCTCAATTGGAGCATTTCTAGCATGTTTGGTTGAAATTGGAAATTTACATTTTTCAGTTTTGTCAGACGTTTGTAAAATTCCTACGGTAGGCTTATTTGCGCAATTAGAGCATTTCTAGCATGTTTGGTTGAAATTGGAAATTTACATTTTTCACTTTTGTCAGACGTTTGTAATATTCTCACAATAAGCTAATTAGCTCAATTGGAGCATTTCTAGCATGTTTGGTTGAAATTGGAAATTTACATTTTTCACTTTTGTCAGACAATTGCAATATTCTCACAATAAGCTAATTAGCTCAATTGGAGCATTTCTAGCATGTTTGGTTGAACTTGGAAATTTACATTTTTCATTTTTGTCAGACAATTGCAATATTCTCACAATAAACTAATTAGCTCAATTGGAGCATTTCTAGCATGTTTGGTTGAAATTGGAAATTTACATTTTTCACTTTTGTCAGACGTTTGTAATATTCTCACAATAAGCTAATTAGCTCAATTGGAGCATTTCTGGCATGTTTGGTTGAAATTGGAAAATTACATTTTTCAGTTTTGTCAGACGTTTGTAATATTCTCACAATAAGCTAATTAGCTCAATTGGAGCATTTCTAGCATGTTTGGTTGAAATTGGAAAACTACATTTTTCAGTTTTGTCAGACAATTGCAATATTCTCACAATAAGCTAATTAGCTCAATTGGAGCATTTCTAGCATGTTTGGTTGAAATTGGAAATTTACATTTTTCACTTTTGTCAGACAATTGCAATATTCTCACAATAAGCTAATTAGCTCAATTGGAGCATTTCTAGCATGTTTGGTTGAAATTGGAAATTTAGATTTTTCACTTTTGTCAGACAATTGCAATATTCTCACAATGAGCTAATTAGCTCAATTGGAGCATTTCTAGCATGTTTGGTTGAAATTGGAAATTTACATTTTTCAGTTTTGTCAGACGTTTGTAAAATTCCTACAGTAGGCTTATTTGCGCAATTTGAGCATTTCTAGCATGTTTGGTTGAAATTTGAAATTTACATTTTTCAGTTTTGTCAGACGTTTGTAATATTCTCACAATAAGCTAATTAGCTCAATTAGAGCATTTCTAGCATGTTTGGTTGAAATTGGAAATTTATATTTATCATGTTTGTCAGACGTTTGTAATATTCTCACAATAAGCTAATTAGCTCAATTGGAGCATTTCTAGCATGTTTGGTTGAAATTGGAAATTTACATTTTTCACTTTTGTCAGACGTTTGTAATATTCTCACAATAAGCTAATTAGCTCAATTGGAGCATTTCTAGCATGTTTGGTTGAAATTGGAAATTTACATTTTTCAGTTTTGTCAGACGTTTGTAAAATTCCTACGGTAGGCTTATTTGCGCAATTAGAGCATTTCTAGCATGTTTGGTTGAAATTGGAAATTTACATTTTTCACTTTTGTCAGACGTTTGTAATATTCTCACAATAAGCTAATTAGCTCAATTGGAGCATTTCTAGCATGTTTGGTTGAACTTGGAAATTTACATTTTTCATTTTTGTCAGACAATTGCAATATTCTCACAATGAACTAATTAGCTCAATTGGAGCATTTCTAGCATGTTTGGTTGAAATTGGAAATTTACATTTTTCACTTTTGTCAGACGTTTGTAATATTCTCACAATAAGCTAATTAGCTCAATTGGAGCATTTCTGGCATGTTTGGTTGAAATTGGAAAATTACATTTTTCAGTTTTGTCAGACGTTTGTAATATTCTCACAATAAGCTATTTAGCTCAATTGGAGCATTTCTAGCATGTTTGGTTGAAATTGGAAATTTACATTTTTCAGTTTTGTCAGACGTTTGTAAAATTCCTACGGTAGGCTTATTTGCGCAATTAGAGCATTTCTAGCATGTTTGGTTGAAATTGGAAATTTACATTTTTCACTTTTGTCAGACGTTTGTAATATTCTCACAATAAGCTAATTAGCTCAATTGGAGCATTTCTAGCATGTTTGGTTGAAATTGGAAATTTACATTTTTCACTTTTGTCAGACAATTGCAATATTCTCACAATAAGCTAATTAGCTCAATTGGAGCATTTCTAGCATGTTTGGTTGAAATTGGAAATTTACATTTTTCACTTTTGTCAGACGTTTGTAATATTCCCACAATAAGCTAATTAGCTCAATTGGAGCATTTCTGGCATGTTTGGTTGAAATTGGAAAATTACATTTTTCAGTTTTGTCAGACGTTTGTAATATTCTCACAATAAGCTAATTAGCTCAATTGGAGCATTTCTAGCATGTTTGGTTGAAATTGGAAAACTACATTTTTCAGTTTTGTCAGACGTTTGTAATATTCTCACAATAAGCTAATTAGCTCAATTGGAGCATTTCTAGCATGTTTGGTTGAAATTGGAAATTTACAATTTTCACTTTTGTCAGACAATTGCAATATTCTCACAATGAGCTAATTAGCTCAATTGGAGCATTTCTAGCATGTTTGGTTGAAATTGGAAAATTACATTTTTCAGTTTTGTCAGACGTTTTTAATATTCTCACAATAAGCTAATTAGCTCAATTGGAGCATTTCTAGCATGTTTGGTTGAACTTGGAAATTTACATTTTTCAGTTTTGTCAGACAATTGCAATATTCTCACAATAAGCTAATTAGCTCAATTGGAGCATTTCTAGCATGTTTGGTTGAAATTGGAAATTTACATTTTTCACTTTTGTCAGACAATTGCAATATTCTCACAATGAGCTAATTAGCTCAATTGGAGCATTTCTAGCATGTTTGGTTGAAATTGGAAATTTAGATTTTTCACTTTTGTCAGACAATTGCAATATTCTCACAATGAGCTAATTAGCTCAATTGGAGCATTTCTAGCATGTTTGGTTGAAATTGGAAATTTACATTTTTCAGTTTTGTCAGACGTTTGTAATATTCTCACAATAAGCTAATTAGCTCAATTAGAGCATTTCTAGCATGTTTGGTTGAAATTGGAAATTTATATTTATCATGTTTGTCAGACGTTTGTAATATTCTCACAATAAGCTAATTAGCTCAATTGGAGCATTTCTAGCATGTTTGGTTGAAATTGGAAATTTACATTTTTCACTTTTGTCAGACGTTTGTAATATTCTCACAATAAGCTAATTAGCTCAATTGGAGCATTTCTAGCATGTTTGGTTGAAATTGGAAATTTAAAGTTTTCAGTGTTGTCAGACAATTGCAATATTCTCACAATAAGCTAATTAGCTCAATTGGAGCATTTCTAGCATGTTTGGTTGAAATTGGAATTTTACATTTTTCACTTTTGTCAGACAATTGCAATATTCTCACAATAAGCTAATTAGCTCAATTGGAGCATTTCTAGCATGTTTGGTTGAAATTGGAAATTTGAATTTTTCAGTGTTGTCAGACAGTTGTAATATTCTCACAATAAGCTAATTAGCTCAATTGGAGCATTTCTAGCATGTTTGGTTGAAATTGGAAATTTACAATTTTCACTTTTGTCAGACAATTGCAATATTCTCACAATGAGCTAATTAGCTCAATTGGAGCATTTCTAGCATGTTTGGTTGAAATTGGAAAATTACATTTTTCAGTTTTGTCAGACGTTTTTAATATTCTCACAATAAGCTAATTAGCTCAATTGGAGCATTTCTAGCATGTTTGGTTGAAGTTGGAAATTTACATTTTTCAGTTTTGTCAGACAATTGCAATATTCTCACAATAAGCTAATTAGCTCAATTGGAGCATTTCTAGCATGTTTGGTTGAAATTGGAAATTTACATTTTTCACTTTTGTCAGACAATTGCAATATTCTCACAATGAGCTAATTAGCTCAATTGGAGCATTTCTAGCATGTTTGGTTGAAATTGGAAATTTAGATTTTTCACTTTTGTCAGACAATTGCAATATTCTCACAATGAGCTAATTAGCTCAATTGGAGCATTTCTAGCATGTTTGGTTGAAATTGGAAAATTACATTTTTCAGTTTTGTCAGACGTTTTTAATATTCTCACAATAAGCTAATTAGCTCAATTGGAGCATTTCTAGCATGTTTGGTTGAAATTGGAAATTTACATTTTTCAGTTTTGTCAGACAATTGCAATATTCTCACAATAAGCTAATTAGCTCAATTGGAGCATTTCTAGCATGTTTGGTTGAAATTGGAAATTTACATTTTTCACTTTTGTCAGACAATTGCAATATTCTCACAATGAGCTAATTAGCTCAATTGGAGCATTTCTAGCATGTTTGGTTGAAATTGGAAATTTAGATTTTTCACTTTTGTCAGACAATTGCAATATTCTCACAATGAGCTAATTAGCTCAATTGGAGCATTTCTAGCATGTTTGGTTGAAATTGGAAATTTACATTTTTCAGTTTTGTCAGACGTTTGTAAAATTCCTACAGTAGGCTTATTTGCGCAATTTGAGCATTTCTAGCATGTTTGGTTGAAATTTGAAATTTACATTTTTCAGTTTTGTCAGACGTTTGTAATATTCTCACAATAAGCTAATTAGCTCAATTAGAGCATTTCTAGCATGTTTGGTTGAAATTGGAAATTTATATTTATCATGTTTGTCAGACGTTTGTAATATTCTCACAATAAGCTAATTAGCTCAATTGGAGCATTTCTAGCATGTTTGGTTGAAATTGGAAATTTACATTTTTCACTTTTGTCAGACGTTTGTAATATTCTCACAATAAGCTAATTAGCTCAATTGGAGCATTTCTAGCATGTTTGGTTGAAATTGGAAATTTACATTTTTCAGTTTTGTCAGACGTTTGTAAAATTCCTACGGTAGGCTTATTTGCGCAATTAGAGCATTTCTAGCATGTTTGGTTGAAATTGGAAATTTACATTTTTCACTTTTGTCAGACGTTTGTAATATTCTCACAATAAGCTAATTAGCTCAATTGGAGCATTTCTAGCATGTTTGGTTGAACTTGGAAATTTACATTTTTCATTTTTGTCAGACAATTGCAATATTCTCACAATGAACTAATTAGCTCAATTGGAGCATTTCTAGCATGTTTGGTTGAAATTGGAAATTTACATTTTTCAGTTTTGTCAGACAATTGCAATATTCTCACAATAAGCTAATTAGCTCAATTGGAGCATTTCTAGCATGTTTGGTTGAAATTGGAAATTTACATTTTTCACTTTTGTCAGACAATTGCAATATTCTCACAATGAGCTAATTAGCTCAATTGGAGCATTTCTAGCATGTTTGGTTGAAATTGGAAATTTAGATTTTTCACTTTTGTCAGACAATTGCAATATTCTCACAATGAGCTAATTAGCTCAATTGGAGCATTTCTAGCATGTTTGGTTGAAATTGGAAATTTACATTTTTCAGTTTTGTCAGACGTTTGCAAAATTCCTACAGTAGGCTTATTTGCGCAATTTGAGCATTTCTAGCATGTTTGGTTGAAATTTGAAATTTACATTTTTCAGTTTTGTCAGACGTTTGTAATATTCTCACAATAAGCTAATTAGCTCAATTAGAGCATTTCTAGCATGTTTGGTTGAAATTGGAAATTTATATTTATCATGTTTGTCAGACGTTTGTAATATTCTCACAATAAGCTAATTAGCTCAATTGGAGCATTTCTAGCATGTTTGGTTGAAATTGGAAATTTACATTTTTCACTTTTGTCAGACGTTTGTAATATTCTCACAATAAGCTAATTAGCTCAATTGGAGCATTTCTAGCATGTTTGGTTGAAATTGGAAATTTACATTTTTCAGTTTTGTCAGACGTTTGTAAAATTCCTACGGTAGGCTTATTTGCGCAATTAGAGCATTTCTAGCATGTTTGGTTGAAATTGGAAATTTACATTTTTCACTTTTGTCAGACGTTTGTAATATTCTCACAATAAGCTAATTAGCTCAATTGGAGCATTTCTAGCATGTTTGGTTGAAATTGGAAATTTACATTTTTCACTTTTGTCAGACAATTGCAATATTCTCACAATAAGCTAATTAGCTCAATTGGAGCATTTCTAGCATGTTTGGTTGAAATTGGAAATTTGAATTTTTCAGTGTTGTCAGACAGTTGTAATATTCTCACAATAAGCTAATTGGCTCAGTTGGAGCATTTCTAGCATGTTTGGTTGAAATTGGAAATTTACATTTTTCACTTTTGTCAGACAATTGCAATATTCTCACAATGAGCTAATTAGCTCAATTGGAGCATTTCTAGCATGTTTGGTTGAAATTGGAAAATTACATTTTTCAGTTTTGTCAGACGTTTTTAACATTCTCACAATAAGCTAATTAGCTCAATTGGAGCATTTCTAGCATGTTTGGTTGAAATTGGAAATTTACATTTTTCAGTTTTGTCAGACAATTGCAATATTCTCACAATAAGCTAATTAGCTCAATTGGAGCATTTCTAGCATGTTTGGTTGAAATTGGAAATTTACATTTTTCACTTTTGTCAGACAATTGCAATATTCTCACAATGAGCTAATTAGCTCAATTGGAGCATTTCTAGCATGTTTGGTTGAAATTGGAAATTTAGATTTTTCACTTTTGTCAGACAATTGCAATATTCTCACAATGAGCTAATTAGCTCAATTGGAGCATTTCTAGCATGTTTGGTTGAAATTGGAAATTTACATTTTTCAGTTTTGTCAGACGTTTGTAAAATTCCTACAGTAGGCTTATTTGCGCAATTTGAGCATTTCTAGCATGTTTGGTTGAAATTTGAAATTTACATTTTTCAGTTTTGTCAGACGTTTGTAATATTCTCACAATAAGCTAATTAGCTCAATTAGAGCATTTCTAGCATGTTTGGTTGAAATTGGAAATTTATATTTATCATGTTTGTCAGACGTTTGTAATATTCTCACAATAAGCTAATTAGCTCAATTGGAGCATTTCTAGCATGTTTGGTTGAAATTGGAAATTTACATTTTTCACTTTTGTCAGACGTTTGTAATATTTTCACAATAAGCTAATTAGCTCAATTGGAGCATTTCTAGCATGTTTGGTTGAAATTGGAAATTTACATTTTTCAGTTTTGTCAGACGTTTGTAAAATTCCTACGGTAGGCTTATTTGCGCAATTAGAGCATTTCTAGCATGTTTGGTTGAAATTGGAAATTTACATTTTTCACTTTTGTCAGACGTTTGTAATATTCTCACAATAAGCTAATTAGCTCAATTGGAGCATTTCTAGCATGTTTGGTTGAAATTGGAAATTTACATTTTTCACTTTTGTCAGACAATTGCAATATTCTCACAATAAGCTAATTAGCTCAATTGGAGCATTTCTAGCATGTTTGGTTGAACTTGGAAATTTACATTTTTCATTTTTGTCAGACAATTGCAATATTCTCACAATGAACTAATTAGCTCAATTGGAGCATTTCTAGCATGTTTGGTTGAAATTGGAAATTTACATTTTTCACTTTTGTCAGACGTTTGTAATATTCTCACAATAAGCTAATTAGCTCAATTGGAGCATTTCTGGCATGTTTGGTTGAAGTTGGAAAATTACATTTTTCAGTTTTGTCAGACGTTTGTAATATTCTCACAATAAGCTAATTAGCTCAATTGGAGCATTTCTAGCATGTTTGGTTGAAATTGGAAATTTACATTTTTCAGTTTTGTCAGACGTTTGTAAAATTCCTACGGTAGGCTTATTTGCGCAATTAGAGCATTTCTAGCATGTTTGGTTGAAATTGGAAATTTACATTTTTCACTTTTGTCAGACGTTTGTAATATTCTCACAATAAGCTAATTAGCTCAATTGGAGCATTTCTAGCATGTTTGGTTGAAATTGGAAATTTACATTTTTCACTTTTGTCAGACAATTGCAATATTCTCACAATAAGCTAATTAGCTCAATTGGAGCATTTCTAGCATGTTTGGTTGAAATTGGAAATTTACATTTTTCAGTTTTGTCAGACAATTGCAATATTCTCACAATAAGCTAATTAGCTCAATTGGAGCATTTCTAGCATGTTTGGTTGAAATTGGAAATTTACATTTTTCACTTTTGTCAGACAATTGCAATATTCTCACAATGAGCTAATTAGCTCAATTGGAGCATTTCTAGCATGTTTGGTTGAAATTGGAAATTTAGATTTTTCACTTTTGTCAGACAATTGCAATATTCTCACAATGAGCTAATTAGCTCAATTGGAGCATTTCTAGCATGTTTGGTTGAAATTGGAAATTTACATTTTTCAGTTTTGTCAGACGTTTGCAAAATTCCTACAGTAGGCTTATTTGCGCAATTTGAGCATTTCTAGCATGTTTGGTTGAAATTTGAAATTTACATTTTTCAGTTTTGTCAGACGTTTGTAATATTCTCACAATAAGCTAATTAGCTCAATTAGAGCATTTCTAGCATGTTTGGTTGAAATTGGAAATTTATATTTATCATGTTTGTCAGACGTTTGTAATATTCTCACAATAAGCTAATTAGCTCAATTGGAGCATTTCTAGCATGTTTGGTTGAAATTGGAAATTTACATTTTTCACTTTTGTCAGACGTTTGTAATATTCTCACAATAAGCTAATTAGCTCAATTGGAGCATTTCTAGCATGTTTGGTTGAAATTGGAAATTTACATTTTTCAGTTTTGTCAGACGTTTGTAAAATTCCTACGGTAGGCTTATTTGCGCAATTAGAGCATTTCTAGCATGTTTGGTTGAAATTGGAAATTTACATTTTTCACTTTTGTCAGACGTTTGTAATATTCTCACAATAAGCTAATTAGCTCAATTGGAGCATTTCTAGCATGTTTGGTTGAAATTGGAAATTTACATTTTTCACTTTTGTCAGACAATTGCAATATTCTCACAATAAGCTAATTAGCTCAATTGGAGCATTTCTAGCATGTTTGGTTGAACTTGGAAATTTACATTTTTCATTTTTGTCAGACAATTGCAATATTCTCACAATAAACTAATTAGCTCAATTGGAGCATTTCTAGCATGTTTGGTTGAAATTGGAAATTTACATTTTTCACTTTTGTCAGACGTTTGTAATATTCTCACAATAAGCTAATTAGCTCAATTGGAGCATTTCTGGCATGTTTGGTTGAAATTGGAAAATTACATTTTTCAGTTTTGTCAGACGTTTGTAATATTCTCACAATAAGCTAATTAGCTCAATTGGAGCATTTCTAGCATGTTTGGTTGAAATTGGAAAACTACATTTTTCAGTTTTGTCAGACAATTGCAATATTCTCACAATAAGCTAATTAGCTCAATTGGAGCATTTCTAGCATGTTTGGTTGAAATTGGAAATTTACATTTTTCACTTTTGTCAGACAATTGCAATATTCTCACAATAAGCTAATTAGCTCAATTGGAGCATTTCTAGCATGTTTGGTTGAAATTGGAAATTTAGATTTTTCACTTTTGTCAGACAATTGCAATATTCTCACAATGAGCTAATTAGCTCAATTGGAGCATTTCTAGCATGTTTGGTTGAAATTGGAAATTTACATTTTTCAGTTTTGTCAGACGTTTGTAAAATTCCTACAGTAGGCTTATTTGCGCAATTTGAGCATTTCTAGCATGTTTGGTTGAAATTTGAAATTTACATTTTTCAGTTTTGTCAGACGTTTGTAATATTCTCACAATAAGCTAATTAGCTCAATTAGAGCATTTCTAGCATGTTTGGTTGAAATTGGAAATTTATATTTATCATGTTTGTCAGACGTTTGTAATATTCTCACAATAAGCTAATTAGCTCAATTGGAGCATTTCTAGCATGTTTGGTTGAAATTGGAAATTTACATTTTTCACTTTTGTCAGACGTTTGTAATATTCTCACAATAAGCTAATTAGCTCAATTGGAGCATTTCTAGCATGTTTGGTTGAAATTGGAAATTTACATTTTTCAGTTTTGTCAGACGTTTGTAAAATTCCTACGGTAGGCTTATTTGCGCAATTAGAGCATTTCTAGCATGTTTGGTTGAAATTGGAAATTTACATTTTTCACTTTTGTCAGACGTTTGTAATATTCTCACAATAAGCTAATTAGCTCAATTGGAGCATTTCTAGCATGTTTGGTTGAACTTGGAAATTTACATTTTTCATTTTTGTCAGACAATTGCAATATTCTCACAATGAACTAATTAGCTCAATTGGAGCATTTCTAGCATGTTTGGTTGAAATTGGAAATTTACATTTTTCACTTTTGTCAGACGTTTGTAATATTCTCACAATAAGCTAATTAGCTCAATTGGAGCATTTCTGGCATGTTTGGTTGAAATTGGAAAATTACATTTTTCAGTTTTGTCAGACGTTTGTAATATTCTCACAATAAGCTATTTAGCTCAATTGGAGCATTTCTAGCATGTTTGGTTGAAATTGGAAATTTACATTTTTCAGTTTTGTCAGACGTTTGTAAAATTCCTACGGTAGGCTTATTTGCGCAATTAGAGCATTTCTAGCATGTTTGGTTGAAATTGGAAATTTACATTTTTCACTTTTGTCAGACGTTTGTAATATTCTCACAATAAGCTAATTAGCTCAATTGGAGCATTTCTAGCATGTTTGGTTGAAATTGGAAATTTACATTTTTCACTTTTGTCAGACAATTGCAATATTCTCACAATAAGCTAATTAGCTCAATTGGAGCATTTCTAGCATGTTTGGTTGAAATTGGAAATTTACATTTTTCACTTTTGTCAGACGTTTGTAATATTCCCACAATAAGCTAATTAGCTCAATTGGAGCATTTCTGGCATGTTTGGTTGAAATTGGAAAATTACATTTTTCAGTTTTGTCAGACGTTTGTAATATTCTCACAATAAGCTAATTAGCTCAATTGGAGCATTTCTAGCATGTTTGGTTGAAATTGGAAAACTACATTTTTCAGTTTTGTCAGACGTTTGTAATATTCTCACAATAAGCTAATTAGCTCAATTGGAGCATTTCTAGCATGTTTGGTTGAAATTGGAAATTTACAATTTTCACTTTTGTCAGACAATTGCAATATTCTCACAATGAGCTAATTAGCTCAATTGGAGCATTTCTAGCATGTTTGGTTGAAATTGGAAAATTACATTTTTCAGTTTTGTCAGACGTTTTTAATATTCTCACAATAAGCTAATTAGCTCAATTGGAGCATTTCTAGCATGTTTGGTTGAACTTGGAAATTTACATTTTTCAGTTTTGTCAGACAATTGCAATATTCTCACAATAAGCTAATTAGCTCAATTGGAGCATTTCTAGCATGTTTGGTTGAAATTGGAAATTTACATTTTTCACTTTTGTCAGACAATTGCAATATTCTCACAATGAGCTAATTAGCTCAATTGGAGCATTTCTAGCATGTTTGGTTGAAATTGGAAATTTAGATTTTTCACTTTTGTCAGACAATTGCAATATTCTCACAATGAGCTAATTAGCTCAATTGGAGCATTTCTAGCATGTTTGGTTGAAATTGGAAATTTACATTTTTCAGTTTTGTCAGACGTTTGTAATATTCTCACAATAAGCTAATTAGCTCAATTAGAGCATTTCTAGCATGTTTGGTTGAAATTGGAAATTTATATTTATCATGTTTGTCAGACGTTTGTAATATTCTCACAATAAGCTAATTAGCTCAATTGGAGCATTTCTAGCATGTTTGGTTGAAATTGGAAATTTACATTTTTCACTTTTGTCAGACGTTTGTAATATTCTCACAATAAGCTAATTAGCTCAATTGGAGCATTTCTAGCATGTTTGGTTGAAATTGGAAATTTAAAGTTTTCAGTGTTGTCAGACAATTGCAATATTCTCACAATAAGCTAATTAGCTCAATTGGAGCATTTCTAGCATGTTTGGTTGAAATTGGAATTTTACATTTTTCACTTTTGTCAGACAATTGCAATATTCTCACAATAAGCTAATTAGCTCAATTGGAGCATTTCTAGCATGTTTGGTTGAAATTGGAAATTTGAATTTTTCAGTGTTGTCAGACAGTTGTAATATTCTCGCAATAAGCTAATTAGCTCAATTGGAGCATTTCTAGCATGTTTGGTTGAAATTGGAAATTTACAATTTTCACTTTTGTCAGACAATTGCAATATTCTCACAATGAGCTAATTAGCTCAATTGGAGCATTTCTAGCATGTTTGGTTGAAATTGGAAAATTACATTTTTCAGTTTTGTCAGACGTTTTTAATATTCTCACAATAAGCTAATTAGCTCAATTGGAGCATTTCTAGCATGTTTGGTTGAAGTTGGAAATTTACATTTTTCAGTTTTGTCAGACAATTGCAATATTCTCACAATAAGCTAATTAGCTCAATTGGAGCATTTCTAGCATGTTTGGTTGAAATTGGAAATTTACATTTTTCACTTTTGTCAGACAATTGCAATATTCTCACAATGAGCTAATTAGCTCAATTGGAGCATTTCTAGCATGTTTGGTTGAAATTGGAAATTTAGATTTTTCACTTTTGTCAGACAATTGCAATATTCTCACAATGAGCTAATTAGCTCAATTGGAGCATTTCTAGCATGTTTGGTTGAAATTGGAAAATTACATTTTTCAGTTTTGTCAGACGTTTTTAATATTCTCACAATAAGCTAATTAGCTCAATTGGAGCATTTCTAGCATGTTTGGTTGAAATTGGAAATTTACATTTTTCAGTTTTGTCAGACAATTGCAATATTCTCACAATAAGCTAATTAGCTCAATTGGAGCATTTCTAGCATGTTTGGTTGAAATTGGAAATTTACATTTTTCACTTTTGTCAGACAATTGCAATATTCTCACAATGAGCTAATTAGCTCAATTGGAGCATTTCTAGCATGTTTGGTTGAAATTGGAAATTTAGATTTTTCACTTTTGTCAGACAATTGCAATATTCTCACAATGAGCTAATTAGCTCAATTGGAGCATTTCTAGCATGTTTGGTTGAAATTGGAAATTTACATTTTTCAGTTTTGTCAGACGTTTGTAAAATTCCTACAGTAGGCTTATTTGCGCAATTTGAGCATTTCTAGCATGTTTGGTTGAAATTTGAAATTTACATTTTTCAGTTTTGTCAGACGTTTGTAATATTCTCACAATAAGCTAATTAGCTCAATTAGAGCATTTCTAGCATGTTTGGTTGAAATTGGAAATTTATATTTATCATGTTTGTCAGACGTTTGTAATATTCTCACAATAAGCTAATTAGCTCAATTGGAGCATTTCTAGCATGTTTGGTTGAAATTGGAAATTTACATTTTTCACTTTTGTCAGACGTTTGTAATATTCTCACAATAAGCTAATTAGCTCAATTGGAGCATTTCTAGCATGTTTGGTTGAAATTGGAAATTTACATTTTTCAGTTTTGTCAGACGTTTGTAAAATTCCTACGGTAGGCTTATTTGCGCAATTAGAGCATTTCTAGCATGTTTGGTTGAAATTGGAAATTTACATTTTTCACTTTTGTCAGACGTTTGTAATATTCTCACAATAAGCTAATTAGCTCAATTGGAGCATTTCTAGCATGTTTGGTTGAACTTGGAAATTTACATTTTTCATTTTTGTCAGACAATTGCAATATTCTCACAATGAACTAATTAGCTCAATTGGAGCATTTCTAGCATGTTTGGTTGAAATTGGAAATTTACATTTTTCACTTTTGTCAGACGTTTGTAATATTCTCACAATAAGCTAATTAGCTCAATTGGAGCATTTCTGGCATGTTTGGTTGAAATTGGAAAATTACATTTTTCAGTTTTGTCAGACGTTTGTAATATTCTCACAATAAGCTATTTAGCTCAATTGGAGCATTTCTAGCATGTTTGGTTGAAATTGGAAATTTACATTTTTCAGTTTTGTCAGACGTTTGTAAAATTCCTACGGTAGGCTTATTTGCGCAATTAGAGCATTTCTAGCATGTTTGGTTGAAATTGGAAATTTACATTTTTCACTTTTGTCAGACGTTTGTAATATTCTCACAATAAGCTAATTAGCTCAATTGGAGCATTTCTAGCATGTTTGGTTGAAATTGGAAATTTACATTTTTCACTTTTGTCAGACAATTGCAATATTCTCACAATAAGCTAATTAGCTCAATTGGAGCATTTCTAGCATGTTTGGTTGAAATTGGAAATTTACATTTTTCACTTTTGTCAGACGTTTGTAATATTCCCACAATAAGCTAATTAGCTCAATTGGAGCATTTCTGGCATGTTTGGTTGAAATTGGAAAATTACATTTTTCAGTTTTGTCAGACGTTTGTAATATTCTCACAATAAGCTAATTAGCTCAATTGGAGCATTTCTAGCATGTTTGGTTGAAATTGGAAAACTACATTTTTCAGTTTTGTCAGACGTTTGTAATATTCTCACAATAAGCTAATTAGCTCAATTGGAGCATTTCTAGCATGTTTGGTTGAAATTGGAAATTTACAATTTTCACTTTTGTCAGACAATTGCAATATTCTCACAATGAGCTAATTAGCTCAATTGGAGCATTTCTAGCATGTTTGGTTGAAATTGGAAAATTACATTTTTCAGTTTTGTCAGACGTTTTTAATATTCTCACAATAAGCTAATTAGCTCAATTGGAGCATTTCTAGCATGTTTGGTTGAACTTGGAAATTTACATTTTTCAGTTTTGTCAGACAATTGCAATATTCTCACAATAAGCTAATTAGCTCAATTGGAGCATTTCTAGCATGTTTGGTTGAAATTGGAAATTTACATTTTTCACTTTTGTCAGACAATTGCAATATTCTCACAATGAGCTAATTAGCTCAATTGGAGCATTTCTAGCATGTTTGGTTGAAATTGGAAATTTAGATTTTTCACTTTTGTCAGACAATTGCAATATTCTCACAATGAGCTAATTAGCTCAATTGGAGCATTTCTAGCATGTTTGGTTGAAATTGGAAATTTACATTTTTCAGTTTTGTCAGACGTTTGTAATATTCTCACAATAAGCTAATTAGCTCAATTAGAGCATTTCTAGCATGTTTGGTTGAAATTGGAAATTTATATTTATCATGTTTGTCAGACGTTTGTAATATTCTCACAATAAGCTAATTAGCTCAATTGGAGCATTTCTAGCATGTTTGGTTGAAATTGGAAATTTACATTTTTCACTTTTGTCAGACGTTTGTAATATTCTCACAATAAGCTAATTAGCTCAATTGGAGCATTTCTAGCATGTTTGGTTGAAATTGGAAATTTAAAGTTTTCAGTGTTGTCAGACAATTGCAATATTCTCACAATAAGCTAATTAGCTCAATTGGAGCATTTCTAGCATGTTTGGTTGAAATTGGAATTTTACATTTTTCACTTTTGTCAGACAATTGCAATATTCTCACAATAAGCTAATTAGCTCAATTGGAGCATTTCTAGCATGTTTGGTTGAAATTGGAAATTTGAATTTTTCAGTGTTGTCAGACAGTTGTAATATTCTCACAATAAGCTAATTAGCTCAATTGGAGCATTTCTAGCATGTTTGGTTGAAATTGGAAATTTACAATTTTCACTTTTGTCAGACAATTGCAATATTCTCACAATGAGCTAATTAGCTCAATTGGAGCATTTCTAGCATGTTTGGTTGAAATTGGAAAATTACATTTTTCAGTTTTGTCAGACGTTTTTAATATTCTCACAATAAGCTAATTAGCTCAATTGGAGCATTTCTAGCATGTTTGGTTGAAGTTGGAAATTTACATTTTTCAGTTTTGTCAGACAATTGCAATATTCTCACAATAAGCTAATTAGCTCAATTGGAGCATTTCTAGCATGTTTGGTTGAAATTGGAAATTTACATTTTTCACTTTTGTCAGACAATTGCAATATTCTCACAATGAGCTAATTAGCTCAATTGGAGCATTTCTAGCATGTTTGGTTGAAATTGGAAATTTAGATTTTTCACTTTTGTCAGACAATTGCAATATTCTCACAATGAGCTAATTAGCTCAATTGGAGCATTTCTAGCATGTTTGGTTGAAATTGGAAAATTACATTTTTCAGTTTTGTCAGACGTTTTTAATATTCTCACAATAAGCTAATTAGCTCAATTGGAGCATTTCTAGCATGTTTGGTTGAAATTGGAAATTTACATTTTTCAGTTTTGTCAGACAATTGCAATATTCTCACAATAAGCTAATTAGCTCAATTGGAGCATTTCTAGCATGTTTGGTTGAAATTGGAAATTTACATTTTTCACTTTTGTCAGACAATTGCAATATTCTCACAATGAGCTAATTAGCTCAATTGGAGCATTTCTAGCATGTTTGGTTGAAATTGGAAATTTAGATTTTTCACTTTTGTCAGACAATTGCAATATTCTCACAATGAGCTAATTAGCTCAATTGGAGCATTTCTAGCATGTTTGGTTGAAATTGGAAATTTACATTTTTCAGTTTTGTCAGACGTTTGTAAAATTCCTACAGTAGGCTTATTTGCGCAATTTGAGCATTTCTAGCATGTTTGGTTGAAATTTGAAATTTACATTTTTCAGTTTTGTCAGACGTTTGTAATATTCTCACAATAAGCTAATTAGCTCAATTAGAGCATTTCTAGCATGTTTGGTTGAAATTGGAAATTTATATTTATCATGTTTGTCAGACGTTTGTAATATTCTCACAATAAGCTAATTAGCTCAATTGGAGCATTTCTAGCATGTTTGGTTGAAATTGGAAATTTACATTTTTCACTTTTGTCAGACGTTTGTAATATTCTCACAATAAGCTAATTAGCTCAATTGGAGCATTTCTAGCATGTTTGGTTGAAATTGGAAATTTACATTTTTCAGTTTTGTCAGACGTTTGTAAAATTCCTACGGTAGGCTTATTTGCGCAATTAGAGCATTTCTAGCATGTTTGGTTGAAATTGGAAATTTACATTTTTCACTTTTGTCAGACGTTTGTAATATTCTCACAATAAGCTAATTAGCTCAATTGGAGCATTTCTAGCATGTTTGGTTGAACTTGGAAATTTACATTTTTCATTTTTGTCAGACAATTGCAATATTCTCACAATGAACTAATTAGCTCAATTGGAGCATTTCTAGCATGTTTGGTTGAAATTGGAAATTTACATTTTTCACTTTTGTCAGACGTTTGTAATATTCTCACAATAAGCTAATTAGCTCAATTGGAGCATTTCTGGCATGTTTGGTTGAAATTGGAAAATTACATTTTTCAGTTTTGTCAGACGTTTGTAATATTCTCACAATAAGCTAATTAGCTCAATTGGAGCATTTCTAGCATGTTTGGTTGAAATTGGAAATTTACATTTTTCAGTTTTGTCAGACGTTTGTAAAATTCCTACGGTAGGCTTATTTGCGCAATTAGAGCATTTCTAGCATGTTTGGTTGAAATTGGAAATTTACATTTTTCACTTTTGTCAGACGTTTGTAATATTCTCACAATAAGCTAATTAGCTCAATTGGAGCATTTCTAGCATGTTTGGTTGAAATTGGAAATTTACATTTTTCACTTTTGTCAGACAATTGCAATATTCTCACAATAAGCTAATTAGCTCAATTGGAGCATTTCTAGCATGTTTGGTTGAAATTGGAAATTTACATTTTTCACTTTTGTCAGACGTTTGTAATATTCCCACAATAAGCTAATTAGCTCAATTGGAGCATTTCTGGCATGTTTGGTTGAAATTGGAAAATTACATTTTTCAGTTTTGTCAGACGTTTGTAATATTCTCACAATAAGCTAATTAGCTCAATTGGAGCATTTCTAGCATGTTTGGTTGAAATTGGAAAACTACATTTTTCAGTTTTGTCAGACGTTTGTAATATTCTCACAATAAGCTAATTAGCTCAATTGGAGCATTTCTAGCATGTTTGGTTGAAATTGGAAATTTACAATTTTCACTTTTGTCAGACAATTGCAATATTCTCACAATGAGCTAATTAGCTCAATTGGAGCATTTCTAGCATGTTTGGTTGAAATTGGAAAATTACATTTTTCAGTTTTG
Source organism: Watersipora subatra (assembly GCF_963576615.1). Taxonomy (NCBI): domain Eukaryota; kingdom Metazoa; phylum Bryozoa; class Gymnolaemata; order Cheilostomatida; family Watersiporidae; genus Watersipora; species Watersipora subatra. Next base: position 32,988,560 of record NC_088713.1, read on the forward strand.
TCAGACGTTTTTAATATTCTCACAATAAGCTAATTAGCTCAATTGGAGCATTTCTAGCATGTTTGGTTGAAATTGGAAATTTACATTTTTCAGTTTTGTCAGACAATTGCAATATTCTCACAATAAGCTAATTAGCTCAATTGGAGCATTTCTAGCATGTTTGGTTGAAATTGGAAATTTAGATTTTTCACTTTTGTCAGACAATTGCAATATTCTCACAATGAGCTAATTAGCTCAATTGGAGCATTTCTAGCATGTTTGGTTGAAATTGGAAATTTACATTTTTCAGTTTTGTCAGACGTTTGTAAAATTCCTACAGTAGGCTTATTTGCGCAATTTGAGCATTGCTAGCATGTTTGGTTGAAATTGGAAATTTACATTTTTCAGTTTTGTCAGACGTTTGTAATATTCTCACAATAAGCTAATTAGCTCAATTAGAGCATTTCTAGCATGTTTGGTTGAAATTGGAAATTTATATTTATCATGTTTGTCAGACGTTTGTAATATTCTCACAATAAGCTAATTAGCTCAATTGGAGCATTTCTAGCATGTTTGGTTGAAATTGGAAATTTACATTTTTCACTTTTGTCAGACGTTTGTAATATTCTCACAATAAGCTAATTAGCTCAATTGGAGCATTTCTAGCATGTTTGGTTGAAATTGGAAATTTACATTTTTCAGTTTTGTCAGACGTTTGTAAAATTCCTACGGTAGGCTTATTTGCGCAATTAGAGCATTTCTAGCATGTTTGGTTGAAATTGGAAATTTACATTTTTCACTTTTGTCAGACGTTTGTAATATTCTCACAATAAGCTAATTAGCTCAATTGGAGCATTTCTAGCATGTTTGGTTGAAATTGGAAATTTACATTTTTCACTTTTGTCAGACAATTGCAATATTCTCACAATAAGCTAATTAGCTCAATTGGAGCATTTCTAGCATGTTTGGTTGAAATTGGAAATTTAAAGTTTTCAGTGTTGTCAGACAATTGCAATATTCTCACAATAAGCTAATTAGCTCAATTGGAGCATTTCTAGCATGTTTGGTTGAAATTGGAATTTTACATTTTTCACTTTTGTCAGACAATTGCAATATTCTCACAATAAGCTAATTAGCTCAATTGGAGCATTTCTAGCATGTTTGGTTGAAATTGGAAATTTGAATTTTTCAGTGTTGTCAGACAGTTGTAATATTCTCACAATAAGCTAATTAGCTCAATTGGAGCATTTCTAGCATGTTTGGTTGAAATTGGAAATTTACAATTTTCACTTTTGTCAGACAATTGCAATATTCTCACAATGAGCTAATTAGCTCAATTGGAGCATTTCTAGCATGTTTGGTTGAAATTGGAAAATTACATTTTTCAGTTTTGTCAGACGTTTTTAATATTCTCACAATAAGCTAATTAGCTCAATTGGAGCATTTCTAGCATGTTTGGTTGAAGTTGGAAATTTACATTTTTCAGTTTTGTCAGACAATTGCAATATTCTCACAATAAGCTAATTAGCTCAATTGGAGCATTTCTAGCATGTTTGGTTGAAATTGGAAATTTACATTTTTCACTTTTGTCAGACAATTGCAATTTTCTCACAATGAGCTAATTAGCTCAATTGGAGCATTTCTAGCATGTTTGGTTGAAATTGGAAATTTAGATTTTTCACTTTTGTCAGACAATTGCAATATTCTCACAATGAGCTAATTAGCTCAATTGGAGCATTTCTAGCATGTTTGGTTGAAATTGGAAATTTACATTTTTCAGTTTTGTCAGACGTTTGTAAAATTCCTACAGTAGGCTTATTTGCGCAATTTGAGCATTGCTAGCATGTTTGGTTGAAATTGGAAATTTACATTTTTCAGTTTTGTCAGACGTTTGTAATATTCTCACAATAAGCTAATTAGCTCAATTAGAGCATTTCTAGCATGTTTGGTTGAAATTGGAAATTTATATTTATCATGTTTGTCAGACGTTTGTAATATTCTCACAATAAGCTAATTAGCTCAATTGGAGCATTTCTAGCATGTTTGGTTGAAATTGGAAATTTACATTTTTCACTTTTGTCAGACGTTTGTAATATTCTCACAATAAGCTAATTAGCTCAATTGGAGCATTTCTAGCATGTTTGGTTGAAATTGGAAATTTACATTTTTCAGTTTTGTCAGACGTTTGTAAAATTCCTACGGTAGGCTTATTTGCGCAATTAGAGCATTTCTAGCATGTTTGGTTGAAATTGGAATTTTACATTTTTCACTTTTGTCAGACAATTGCAATATTCTCACAATAAGCTAATTAGCTCAATTGGAGCATTTCTAGCATGTTTGGTTGAAATTGGAAATTTGAATTTTTCAGTGTTGTCAGACAGTTGTAATATTCTCACAATAAGCTAATTAGCTCAATTGGAGCATTTCTAGCATGTTTGGTTGAAATTGGAAATTTACATTTTTCAGTTTTGTCAGACGTTTGTAATATTCTCACAATAAGCTAATTAGCTCAATTGGAGCATTTCTGGCATGTTTGGTTGAAATTGGAAAATTACATTTTTCAGTTTTGTCAGACGTTTGTAATATTCTCACAATAAGCTAATTAGCTCAATTGGAGCATTTCTAGCATGTTTGGTTGAAATTGGAAATTTACATTTTTCAGTTTTGTCAGACGTTTGTAATATTCTCACAATAAGCTAATTAGCTCAATTGGAGCATTTCTAGCATGTTTGGTTGAAATTGGAAATTTACATTTTTCAGTTTTGTCAGACGTTTGTAATATTCACACAATAAGCTAATTAGCTCAATTGGAGCATTTCTAGCATGTTTGGTTGAAATTGGAAATTTACATTTTTCAGTTTTGTCAGACGTTTGTAAAATTCCTACAGTAGGCTAATTAGCTCAATTAGAGCATTTCTAGCATGTTTGGTTGAAATTGGAAATTTATATTTATCATGTTTGTCAGACAATTGCAATATTCTCACAATAAGCTAATTAGCTCAATTGGAGCATTTCTAGCATGTTTGGTTGAAATTGGAAATTTACATTTTTCACTTTTGTCAGACGTTTGTAATATTCTCACAATAAGCTAATTAGCTCAATTGGAGCATTTCTAGCATGTTTGGTTGAAATTGGAATTTTACATTTTTCACTTTTGTCAGACAATTGCAATATTCTCACAATAAGCTAATTAGCTCAATTGGAGCATTTCTAGCATGTTTGGTTGAAATTGGAAATTTAAATTTTTCAGTGTTGTCAGACAATTGCAATATTCTCACAATAAGCTAATTAGCTCAATTGGAGCATTTCTAGCATGTTTGGTTGAAATTGAAATTTTACATTTTTCACTTTTGTCTGATAATTGCAATATTCTCACAATAAGCTAATTAGCTCAATTGGAGCATTTCTAGCATGTTTGGTTGAAATTGGAAATTTGAATTTTTCAGTGTTGTCAGACAGTTGTAATATTCTCACAATAAGCTAATTAGCTCAATTGGAGCATTTCTAGCATGTTTGGTTGAAATTGGAAATTTACATTTTTCAGTTTTGTCAGACGTTTGTAATATTCTCACAATAAGCTAATTAGCTCAATTGGAGCATTTCTAGCATGTTTGGTTGAAATTGGAAATTTACATTTTTCACTTTTGTCAGACAATTGCAATATTCTCACAATAAGCTAATTAGCTCAATTGGAGCATTTCTAGCATGTTTGGTTGAAATTGGAAATTTACATTTTTCAGTTTTGTCAGACGTTTGTAATATTCTCACAATAAGCTAATTAGCTCAATTGGAGCATTTCTAGCATGTTTGGTTGAAATTGGAAATTTAAATTTTTCAGTGTTGTCAGACGTTTGTAATATTCTCACAATAAGCTAATTAGCTCAAGTGGAGCATTTCTAGCATGTTTGGTTGAAATTGGAAATTTACATTTTTCACTTTTGTCAGACGTTTGTAATATTCTCCAATAAGCTAATTAGCTCAATTGGAGCATTTCTAGCATGTTTGGTTGAAATTGGAAATTTACACTTTTCAGTTTT